>NC_134691.1:183232778-183870278 GCF_050947455.1 Rhinoderma darwinii
CATCTATTATAGATCTCCATCAGTCTGCTGTAGTTATGAATTGAGAATTGCTGAGAGAGGTGCCCCCACCACTCTCACCAGTGACTGACAGGGTACTGTCTCTACATAAATATACATATACATCGATCAGCCATAAAATGAAAACCACTAACAGGTAAAGTGGATAATGTTAATTATCTCGTTATAATGGTACCCTTTTAAGGGGTGGGATACATTAGGCAGCAAGTGAACAGTCAGTGCTTGAGGTTGAATTGTTGTAAGCAGAAAAATTGGACAAGCAAAAGCATCTAAGTGACTTTGGCAAAGAACCAAATTGTGATGACGAGAAGACCGGGTCAGAGGATCTCCATGGCAGCAGAACTTGTGGGGTATTTTCGGTATGCAGTGGTTACCTACCAAAAATGGTCCAAGGAAGGACAAGCAGTAAACTGGTGACTGTGTCATGGGCATCCAATGTACATTGATGCACGTGGGGAGCGAAGTCTAGCCTGTCTGGTCCGATTCCAGAGAATAGCTACTGTAGCGCAAATGGCTGAAAAAGTTAATACTGGCCATGATAAAAATGCGTCAGAACACACAGTGCATTACAGCTTGCTGTGTTTAGGGCTAAATAGCCACAGACCGTTGCCAATGCTAACCCCTGTCTACCGTCGTAATCGCCTATAATGGGCACATGAGCTTCAGAACTGGACCATGGAGCAATGGAAGAAGGTGACCTGGTCTGATAAAGCACTTTTTCTTTTACATCATGTGGACTGCCGGGTGCGTGTGCATCGCTTACCTGGGTAAAAAATAGATATCAAAACTGGCGGGGACAGTGTGATGCTCTGGGCAAAGTTCATGGGTGCGGTCATTCGTGTGGATGTTACTTTGACTCGTACCATCTACCTAAACATTCTTGCAGACCGAGTACACGCCTTTATGGTAACAGTATTCCCTAATGGCAGTGTCCCTTTTCAGCAGAACAATGCACCCTGCCACACTGCAAAAATTGTACCGGAATGGTTTGAGGAACATGACAAAGAGTTCAAGCTGTTGACTTAGCTGCCAAATTTCCCAGATCTCAATTTGATTGAGTAGCTGTGAAATGTACTTCAAAAGCAAGTCCGATCCATGGAGTACCCACCTCTCAACTTACAGGACTTAAGGATCTACTGCTAACGTCATAGTGTCGGATACCACACTACACCTTGAGAGGAGTTCATGCCTTGATGGGTCAGAATTGTTTTGAGGGCACAAGTGGAAGCTACAGTTTGGCCTGCTACAATAGAATTTTATGGGCAAGAGGGTCCAAACATATGGCTTCCTTTCGCGTGTTAGACAGTCCATCAAAAAAAGGAAAACAAAAAGTTATAGGCCAAACATGGTGTAAACTAAGCCTAAGCCTCTGCAAGTGCTGTAGTTCAGGTAATGTGCACTACAATTGCCACCATGTCCTGTGCTGCCCAGCACTTTTGGCATGTACAGGGCATGGAGAGGATAGCAACCAGTTAATTATTGTTTATATCTGTCCTGCTGTTGGTGACAACATGAGTTCGGCAATTCCTGCAGTTGGATTGTCACCTGGACATCAGTTTGTAGGCATTTTATTATTTGCAATATATTGAGGGTTCAAAACTGCTGACAGATTTCCTTTAACTCCTCACCATTTTCAAGATATTTGTTTGCTGTCAGTGAATGACAACATTCTTGCTTACATTCAGAGGCATAACCCTGTACATGGCTAGTCCTGCTCTCAGCTGAAAACTCGGTACAATTGTATTCAGTCTAGGTAATTCCCTGTCAGCTATACAGCCTGGACTCCAAAAAAAAGTGGGCCACTTGCAGTTGACAAATTCACTATAATGGACACCAGAAACTAGCCTAAATTATAGCGGAAATCTACGGCGGCTTAGAGCTGCCGTAGATTTCCCATTTGCTGCACGGACAGCGGTAAGATGCGACAAATTTATTATGAGGAGTACGCCTCTTAATACATCAGTCGCATCTATCTGCTGAATATAATTTAGAACTGTACATATTTTTATTTTCCTTTTGTCATCTTGTATTCACATGTGGATACAGTTTGTTTATGTTGCTGTATTTGTATAATGGTAGCACAAGCATTACCTATTATGATATAGCAATTGCTAATGAACTAATGTTATAATTATTCCCATGCTTCCCTCATATGTGTCATCAAAAACAATTAACCATCTCAAGAGAGCTTTATAATGTAGACTAAAAGAAAAATGTAGTATTCCTGGAGGAAGGCTTTGCCTTCTGAAATAATCTCTAATTTATAGACCTTACTAAGATACATTTATATTTTTCGACACATTTACATCTAAGGACATTTATTAGTGTAATATGGCAACTTTTTGTAACTTTTTTGACACCTTTCTATTTTTTTGTTCTCCTCTGTCTTGTTTGTGCATTTGCAAAATTACACAAATAATAACCATAACATTCATGGTCTTCCTAGGTAGTTCATTTGCAGGTAAAATCCGATTCTTGAGACAAGAAGTCAAAGGTACCATAAAAAAAAAGCTTTGTATTAATATCTGAAGAAGTTCTCTATTTTTTGCTTTCCTATTCTGTACATATGAGTCTTTGCATATTAAGTGTTGGCTACTTGTGTAGATCCAGTTACAATACTTGAGCTCACTGCTGACAGTCACATGTGGGCACTTGGCCTTTTTCCACAGAAACACATGCAATTGACAATCTGTGGCTGACCAGGTTTCACTAATCAAAACTAGAATATTATATATATATATGTATATATATATATATATATATATATATATATATATAAAAGAATATACACACATACATACACGGTTATTCTGGTTCTGTACTTAAAATCCTCAAGGAACCTTGCTCACTGTATCATTTCCCACTTAAGTTTAAAATTACTTGGATATATGATTAAACCATAAAACCTTACATAAAAACTTACGTTAAATACATTTGTAACAAATTGAAAGATAATTGAATTATATAACATATAAATTGGGGTAATTGTAAGATTTTCCTAAAAAACAAACATAAAAAACACATTAAAGAGAACCTGTCCCTAGATTTCGGGGGCTCTAAACCACCAGCATGTTGTTATACTGCTTGTAAATAGCATCCTAAACATGCCGCTTTAGCATTTTGTCTAAAAACAAGTTATAATATGGCGTGCACTGTTTGTAAATTACCAGAGAAGAGCCCTGAGATGAGTCCAGGTGGAGGGTCGGCGTTAGGGGGAGCAAACTAGGCAATTGCCCACAGTTCCCATTCTCTTAGGGCCCCCTGCCTGCGGCTGCTATTGGGCCCGAGGCATGAGGAGGCCCACGTGCCCAGGCCATAACATTTATGGGCCAGGTGGCACGGGCCCCCTCATGCCCGGTGTCGTCGCTAACACCGGACGCAGATACAAATGAATACTATAGGCCTGCAGCCCATAAGGCAATGGGAAGACTCCCTGCGCAGGCCGGCGTAATGATGTCACTGCATCACGCTAGTCTGTGCAAGTGTCGTGCCCGAAGGTTATGCAGCACTCAGTCTATTGCGGGAATGGGGCAAGCTAAGTACAATTTTTTTTTGGGGGGGGGGCTGTGTGGCAATATAAAGGGGGGATTGCTGTGTAGCACTATATACAAGGGAAGTGGGGCTGTGATGCACTATATACAAGGGGGGGCTGTGTGCACTATATACAAGGGGGGGACTGTGTGGCAATATACACAATGGGGGGCTGTGTGGCACTATACATAAGGTGGGGCTGTGTGGCACTATGCTATGGTGGTGCTTTGTGGCACTATACTATTTGGGGCTGTGTGGCACTATCTACTGGGGGGGCTGCATGGCACTATTTACAAGGGGAGGGCTGTGTGTGGCGCTATCTACAGGAGGCTGTGTGTGCCACATTCTGCAGGGGTCTGTGTGTAGTGCTATCTACAGTGGGCTGTGTGGTACTGTCTACTACAGGGGTCAGTGTGGCTATCTAATAAGGGGGGCTTTGTCTACTAAGGGACTGTTTGGCACTATATACAAGGGGGACTGTGTGGCACTATCTACTATGGGGGGCTGTATGGTACTATTTACAAGGGGGAGGGATGTGTGTCGCTATCTACAGGGGGTTGTGTGTGGCACATTCTACAGGTGGCTGTGTGGCACTTTCTAATATCGGGTCAGTGTGGCACTATCTAATAAGGGGGGGCTGTGTGGCACTATCTATAGGGGGCTGTGCGGCACTATATACAAGGGGGAGGACTTTGGAGCTAACTACAGGGGGGCTGTGTGTGGCGCTATCCACAAGGGGCACAAAGGGGCTATTATTACTGTGGGGGCACAAAGGGAGTATTATTACCTTGGGGGCACAAAGGGGGTATCATTACTGTGGGAGCACTTTTATTGTGTAGAGCACTGAGGGATCATTATTACTATGTGGGGCATTGTGGATTACGAGTTTGTTTAGGGGATGGAGTATAAGTGTGGAGGGTGCTAGAAAAGCAAGAAACCAACTTGTTTGTGTGTCAAATTCTGCAGAGACGAGTCGTGGCTGGAATAAGTCGTCACAGAGGTCTGGGCTGGATGGAGAAAGAAGGGAAAGTGAACGTCTCTAATCAGAGAAAACATCACCTGTGAGTTACTGGATATAAATGTGCTATCATCACTTATATTTTCTGCAGAGTACCTGTGTATAACTGGCACCTAGCACTATATGGTCACTACATGCTGGTAATACTGGTCTTTGTAGAGTGGTTTTTATTCAGTAACAGTATGGGGTATTATTCAGTCACTATGTGGTTATGGTGTGGAGGTATTATTCAGTAACAGTATGGGGGTATTATTCAGTCACTATGTGGTTATGGTGTGGAGGTATTATTCAGTCACTGGTTATGGTGTGGCAGTACTATTAAGTAACAGTATGGGCGTATTATTTAGTCACTATGTGGTTCTGATGTGGCGGTATTATTCAGTAACAGTATGGTGCTATTATTCAGTTACTATGTGATTGTGGTGTGGCGGTATTATTTGTACCTTATATTGTGTTATTATTGGTAATATTGGTCTTATAGTATTGAGTTGTGTTCAGTAACAGTATGCAGGTAATATTTTATCTGGTATAGTGGTATGATTTAGTAACTGTATATAGATAATTTCTTTGTGTGAGGGGGGACGACACATGCTTTGGGGCTTGCAACACTCCTGGATGCACTAGAAATCAGCGATGCAGTTCTCTGCACACCACCTTTTGAATTGATAGCATTATTGATACAGTAAGGGTGTGTTCACATCAGCATTTAGTTTCCGTTTATGGGTTACGTTAGACCTTTCCGTCGGAGGAACCCATCAACGGAAAGGAAAACGGAAACCATAGCTTCTGTTTGCATTACCATTGATTTCAATGGTAATGCTTCCGTTGCAAATGGTTTCCGTCTGTCTCCGTTCTGCAAGGTTTTCGGTTTTTTTTTGGGCAAAAAAACTGAAACCTTACAGAACGGAGACAAACGGAAACCATTTGCAACAGAAACATTACCATCGAAATCAACGGTAATGTAAACGGAATGCTATGGTTTCTATTCATGGGTTCCCCTGACGGAATAGTCTGACGGAAGCCATCCATGGAACCCCGATGCAGATGTGAACAGGCCCCAATTCAGCATTGGGGCCCCACTTTTAACTTTGCCCAGGGCCACACTTTGTCTAAAACCAGCCCAGTCTAGGTGTACTGGCCTCGACTTCAACTGAGCCCTGAGCATGTGCAGGTTGCTATTGGACTCATCTCAGGACTCTTCTCTGGTCTCGCACGCTGTATTATAACTTCTTTTTACATTAAATGCTATAACAGTCAGAGGGGCTTGTTTAGGACACTATTTAGTGGTGATTTAGTGCCCGAAAACCTAGCGACAGGTTCTGAACACTAACCGTGACATTTTTTTATACACAGCTAGGTTTTTATTAGATGAATGGATAGATAGATTTAGTTCTCAGCATATTAAGGTACTGAGAAATCATTTATTAGCTGTGCATGATAATATCCTTGAAGACTACGACACATTTATAATGAAGAGATACATGAAAGAGTAATATTGGAGCTATGAGTTATTTATACTTTTCGTTTCATCAACACTCAGGGGTACACAAATATATCACCTTCTTTTATTGATGAATGCAAAGTTCAAATAACATTTCAATCTTTTAACAGTGCTATTATTGTTGTGTGGCTTTTCCACTTGTATTATAGCAGCCAGGCCACGCTTTCTTGTTTTTACTAAATAAAATATTTCATCTCTTTGTGTTTTCATAAAGGCTTTCTTGTTCACCTGGCAGTGTAGTATCATTTCTCCTGGATACAACTATGTTGTGAATATGTTTATAAGACTATGAAAATGAGCTGGCTAATGAACACACAGGTCGACAGGGAGATTAATAATATATTCAATGAAGGTAGCCTGAAGGTGAATATTTAACATTCACTGTGTAGTATGTGATATTCTCATACTGATCAACAAGTACAAAACAAAAACATAGCAACAAATGGTAAATCGTTGTTCCAACTGCGCCTATACATTTGGTTTGTGAATGTTTTCCCACCAGTGATACTAAAAGCCTTCCTCTGTTTGTTACATAATGTCTCCCTCCAACCCTCCTCTCAGAACATAATGTCTCCCTCCGACCCTCCTCTCAGAACACACATAATACATATATTAACATTTTTCTTGTTCCTTCATGCTTCCCCCTTGTCTTGTTTTTATCTTGAAGATAAATATCTTGGGGAGTCTTGAGCTTCCTGTTAGGCTTCGTTCACATCTGCGTCGAGGCACCGTTCATAGGTTCCTCATAGCTTTCTGTCAGTGGAAGCCATGAACGTTTGCATCACCATTGGATCAGTTGCAAACGGTTTCCGTTTGTCACCGTTGTTTAAGGGTTCTGTTATTTTGACCGAATGAATAGCGCAGTCGACTACGGTATTGTTTCCGTCAAAACAACGGAAAACGTACACAACGGTGACAAGCGGAAACCATTTGCCATGGATCCATCAACATTGAAATCAATGGTGAATCAAACGGAAACCTATGGTTTCTGTTTGTTTCAGTTTGGTTTCTGTTCATGGGTTCCCCTGACGGAGAGCGCAGACGGAACCCATGAACGGAGCCGTGACGCAGATGTCACCGAAGTCTTACCTGAGTAAAAGGGACCTAATCCAAGCTTATGCATCATGGGGAGGTAACTTCATGTGACCACTTTAGTTACATGTAAATGGTAAATGAGGGGAAGAAGCTGATGCTAGTAGATAAATATACATTTTACAATGGTATGTAATACTACGTATCCAGTTGCTGCAGTGGCAGTTAGGCTTTAAAGTGGTTATCCCATAGATCATTTTCATACCAAGAGTCCAGAAATGCTGTTACTATCTGTTTCTAGCATAAAAAAAAAATATGTTTCTCATCTTGTTTTGCTTCCCTGCCCCGAGTCCACCCCCAGCAATCTGTGCTGCTGAAGGTGGTCTCTAAGCAGAATCAGACTCCTTCCCCTCCTGGCAGTTGACAATATAGTGCATTCTTACTTTCCCTGCAGGTAGGTAATGTGGGGGCCAGAGTAGTGAAGATATATAATGTGTGACATCCATAGTATGCTGTCCCTTAAACTAATGAAAATATAATGAAATAAAACAATAAAGGCTGAGTGGGCAAGTGCAGGGTTCAAATCTGCTGTCAGGATGCAGAGTTTTATAGTCCTAACAAGCTGAGAAGGAGTCTCCTCAGCTATAGTGTCATGCTACGGCAGAGGCTCCGTTCCTTCCCTGACAAGCAGGGCAGACAGCTATTTCTATTGGCTGCTCTGTAGTGAACAGAGGATGATTATGCAGGGAACTGGCTGGTGGGAAAGTGATTGAGCATGACTGTCCACCCATATTCAGCACATTTGATGGACATGGCTATATACTCGGAAAACCAGGTGGCGCTATACATGTAATTAAACATCAACTTTTCACTAGATCTTTTTTTTTTTAGCAGCTTGTAAAAGGCAAACATTGTTCATTTTATATGATCTATACAATGAATGGGATATTTAATACTGGGACAACACCTTTAAGATATCACTTTAGCCCTACTGAGCCGTAGCGCTGCATGATAAATAGCATCGCTCAAAGCTGCTATGACTGACTATGAGTCACATAGTTTCAAAAACACTTCCCTGCCCCCACGTCTCTCATCTAATATGTATTACTCATCCAACAAAAAAATAATTCAAAATGTGTGGTCGGTGCTGAGGAGGTAGGGCCAGGTTCCCATGTAGCGTAAACACTGTGCAATTTCCGCAACGGAATTCTGTTCGGAAATTCCGCAGCATTTACAGTAGCAGAAAATTGGATGAGATTTAAAAAAATCTCATGCCTACGCTGCAGAAAAAAACCGCAGCGTAAACGTTAAGAAATCGACCTTCGGTGCGGAATTTAAATCCGCAGCATGTCAATTTATGCTGCATTTTAAATGATTTTCTGTTGCGAGTTTTCCCCATTGAATTCAATAGAGATGCAAAGCCCAAAACAGGAAGCTAAGTGTTGTGACTTTTGTGGTGTATTCGCAGCGATTACGCCGCAAAAATCGCAACTACGGAAAAAAATATATCACACTTACCCAGAACGCCCTCCTGCTTTCTGTAGTTCGGCCGTGACGTTTCATCCCATGTGACTGCTGCGACCAATCACAGGCTGCAGCGTCACATGGCCTGCAACGTCATCAATGGAGGCTGGAGCGGATGTCAGACGAGGGAGAGGGTTAATATGAACAGCTTTCTTCGGTGGTGGATATTCCGTTAAAAAAGCTACACCACAATGTGGTGAGATTTTTTGGACGGAATGTACTGTGGGTTCTAGGTCGACACGCTGCGTGATTTTTACGCAGCGTATCTGACCCGTGGGAACCCGGCCTAAAACTGTATCTTATACTCTTCACTAAAAATAGTAGGGATGTGACTAACGTGATCTGCCTGCAAAAATGCCCATTCCTCTCCATATTAGAGACCGGTGGCAGCAGTAAACAGCAGCTGTACCTCTACAGGCAGAAGAATAGTTCATTTATTTATGTAGTGGGGGAGGGCAGGAATGAGAATTTTCAAAGCCTTCTGCTGACAGGTGAGTAGAGTCAAATAGAATATTTCTACAATGAAGCATTTTTACTATTGAAAATATATCAGGAAATTGCTTTAAAAACGAAGTGGATCTATAGTAAAAACTGGCATCAAAGCAAGGCAATCTTAGACTGAATACTCAGGCATGTGTATAATGCGTGTGCAGTGCTATGTGCCATGTATTTCGGCAAAAACAAAGCTGAATGAAATGTTCACTGAAGTGGTACCGAAGAGATTTTGCAGTTTGGCAAACTCTATGCAAATGCCAGGGTATGATATCCCAAGTGTTGACAAGCTATTTGGCTGGTGTGAAATAAATAAAGAAAAATATGTTCAAGGTAGGTGTCTCAGTGTGTACAATGCAACTGCTACATATGTTTGTTAAAGGAGTATTCCCATCTGTAATGTGATGGTGAAGGGATGGAATATATCTAGGCACCCCCACGATACTGAAAATGAAGGGGCTGCAGCACTGAGGTCGAACCCCCACTGGTCCTAAAGTGAATGGATATCCTAGCAATATGCCATCATTTCGTAAGTTGGGAATAACCCTCTAAAAATACCCTTTCATCTTAGACTGCGATCCCTTTCACTTTCTCATATATTGTTATGTTGAGACCTTGTGCTGAAATAAAAAAAAAATCATGTTTTTCCCCATTATTCTGCACTCAATACCCCATAATAACAAAGTGAAAACAGAATTTCAGTATTCAGATCTTTTGCTATGACATTTGAAATTGAGCTCTGGGGTCTCCCATTTCTCTAGATCATCTTTGAATTGTTTCTACACCTTGATTGGAGTCCACCTATGGTAAATTCATTTGATTGGACATAATTTGGAAAGACATACCCCTGTCTATATAAGGTCTATATGCTAATATGCTGACAATGCATATCAGAGCAGAAACCAAGCCATGAGGAGGAAAGATCTGCCTGTAGAACTCGGAGACAGGATTATGTGGAAGCACAGATCTGGAGAAGGGTACAAAAAAAATTCTGCTGCACTGAAAGTTCCGAAGAGCACAGTGGCCTCCATAATTCTTACATGGAAGAATTTTGGAAAAGAGAAGGCCGCCCAACCAAACTAAGCAATGGGGGGAGAAGGGCCTTTGTAAGAGAGATGACCAAGAACACAACGGTCACTCTGGCTGAGCTCCAAAGATTATGTATGCAGATGGGAGAAACTTCCAGAAGGTCAAACATCACTGCAGCACTCCACCAATCTGGGCTTTATGGCAGAGTGGCCAGAAAGAAGCCTCTCCTCAGTAAAAGACACATGAAAGCCTGTCTGGAGTTTGCAAAAAAAATCACCTAAAGGACTTTCAGACTGTGAGAAACAAGATTCTGTGCTCTGATGAAACCAAGATTTAACTTTTTGGCCTCAATTCTAAGCATCATGTCTGGAGGAAACCAGGCACTACTCCTGACCTGCCTGATACCATCCCTACAGTGAAGCATGGTGGTGGCAGCATCATGCTGAGGGGGTGCTTTTCAGCGGCTGGGACAGGGAGACTGGTCAGGGTTGAGGCAAAGATAAATGGTGCAAACTACAGAGATGTTCCTAATAAAAACCTCATCCAGAGTGTTCTGGACCTCAGACTGGGCTGAAGGTTCATCTTCCAATAAGACAATGACCCAAAGCACACAGCCAAGACAACACAGGAGTGGCTTAGGGACAACTCTGTAAATGTCTTTGAGTGGCCGAACCAGAACCCTGACTTGAACCCAATCGAACATCTCTGGGGAGACCTTAAAATGGCTGTCCACCGACGGTCCCCATCCAACCTGACAGAGCTTGGCAGGATCAGCAGAGAAGAATGGTTAAAAATCTCCAAATCCAGGTGTGCAAACCTTGTGGCATCATACCCAAGAAGACAGGAGGCTATTATCACTGCCAAAGGTGTTTCAACTAAGTACTGAGTAAAGGGTCTGAATACTTATGTCAATGCAATATCTTAGTTTTTCCTTTTCAATATATCAGCAAAGATTACTAACATTCTGTTTTCTCTTTGTCATTATGGGGTATTGAGTGCAGAATAATGTGGAAAAAATAGAATTTTTTTTTATTTTTTCACAAGGCCTCAGCATAACAAAATGTGAAAAAAGTGAAAGGGTCTGAAGACTCTCCGAATGCATTGCATATTAAAGCCATGTATTATATAAAAGTTACCTAGTGGCAAAAAAAAAATAACAATTACCATTTCTATTTATATAAAATATTATTTGAAAGGGTTGTATGAGATTAGAGAAAAAGTTTCTGCTTTTATTCCCTGAAACTGCGACATTCTAGCCCAGGGGCTGTGTCTGGTATTGCAGTTCAGTGCCAGCCACAATGCTTTAAAAAAAGATTTTGGCTACCTTGCTTTATGTTGCTGTCTGTACTTACAAGGAGTCACTAGAGAAGAAGCTGGGCAGGTCAAGTGCTGCCTTCACCCATTGCACAGTGCGGTCTGATACACAACCCCTGTTCTGTGGGATTTATCTATGGAAATCATTAGGAACTGCTTTTAATCTATTTCTAAAGGTTATCTTTACCAGGTACATGTTACATACTTACAGGTTGAAAAAAGTCACAGGTCCTTCAAGTTCAACCTATCTTAATAAATTACACGTCATTCATTGCTAGATTAATTATAACCCTCAAAATGCCATTTGTCAGTAAATAAACATCTACCTCTTTTTTAAATGCTGATATATTATCTGCCATTACTACCTCTTGGGGTAGAACATGTTACATACAGTGCTTTGATTTCTAGTGAAGAAAAGCGCTATAACATCATTGTATTGTAGTGTATGAATTGTGCATGTGGATCCATCAAATAGTTGTAGTTCCAATGGAATCCTCATATTAACATTTTTCCATAGACTAATGGATGAATTTGTGATTAATTTATTTATTACAGAGATTTGTTGGGGAACAATTGTTTTTGATTATTAAAGGGGTTGTCCAGGATTAGAAAAACATGAGTTTGTTTTCTAAAAACAGCACCACACCAGCCAACAGGTTGTATCTGGTATTGCAGCCCAGCCTCCTATGCAATAGCAGACACAACCAATGGACAGGTATGGCACTATTTCTAGAAGAAAACTTGACAACCCCTTTAATGTATATGGTATATGTACAACTATCAATCCCCAAAATCCATTTTAAATGTATAAGGATACAGTACCTGTTAGTTCAAAAACTGTTATTGTGATTGGGAGTTGCAGATTACTAACATCTCAGAGCATTAGTGTGACGGATTATCACCTCTATTCTTAAAAAGAACCGTCCATACACACACACATTATATATATATATATATATATATATATATATATATATATATATATATATATATATATAATCCAAAAGAATAAAGTAAAGAAATCCAAAAAAATAAATAAAGAAATCCAAAAAAATAAATAAAGAGGCAGCACTCCAAGGAAATTGGTGAAAAAAAGTGGTGTGTTTATTCACCCCAGGCAGGCAACGTTTCGATCCGTCTCTATGGGATCTTTGTCAAGGCTTGACAAAGATCCCATAGAGACGGATCGAAACGTTGCCTGCCTGGGGTGAATAAACACACCACTTTTTTTCACCAATTTCCTTGGAGTGCTGCCTCTTTATTTTTTTGGATTTCATTAACAAGGGTTCCTAGCCTCAACCTAGGAGGCCTGCACCCACTGCTATTGCTGTGCTGCTTTACTCTTTTTATATATATATATATATATATATATATATATATATGTATATAAAAAAAAAATATATATATATATATATATATATATATATATATATATATATATATATTAGTGAAGGAAATAAGTATTTGATCCCTTGCTGATTTTGTAAGTTTGCCCACTGTCAAAGACATGAACAGTCTAGAATTTTTAGGCTAGGTTAATTTTACCAGTGAGAGATAGATTATATTAAAAAAAAACAGAAAATCACATTGTCAAAATTATATATATTTATTTGCATTGTGCACAGAGAAATAAGTATTTGATCCCTTTGGCAAACAAGACTTAATACTTGGTGGCAAAACCCTTGTTGGCAAGCACAGCAGTCAGACGTTTTTTGTAGTTGATGATGAGGTTTGCACACATGTTAGATGGGATTTTGGCCCACTACTCTTTGCAGATCATCTGTAAATCATTAAGATTTCGAGGCTGTCGCTTGGCAACTCGAATCTTCAGCTCCCTCCATAAGTTTTCGATGGGATTAAGGTCTGGAGACTGGCTAGGCCACTCCATGACCTTAATGTGCTTCTTTTTGAGCCACTCCTTTGTTGCCTTGGCTATATGTTTCGGGTCATTGTCGTGCTGGAAGACCCAGCCACGAGCCATTTTTAATGTCCTGGTGGAGGGAAGGAGGTTGTCACTCAGGATTTGACGGTACATGGCTCCATCCATTCTCCCATTGATGCGGTGAAGTAGTCCTGTGCCCTTAGCAGAGAAACACCCCCAAAACATAATGTTTCCACCTCCATGCTTGACAGTGGGGACGGTGTTCTTTGGGTCATAGGCAGCATTTCTCTTCCTCCAAACACGGCGAGTTGAGTTAATGCCAAAGAGCTCAATTTTAGTCTCATCTGACCACAGCACCTTCTCCCAATCACTCTCAGAATCATCCAGATGTTCATTTGCAAACTTCAGACGGGCCTGTACATGTGCCTTCTTGAGCAGGGGGACTTTGCGGGCACTGCAGGATTTTAATCCATTACGGCGTAATGTGTTACCAATGGTTTTCTTGATGACTGTGGTCCCAGCTGCCTTGAGATCATTAACAAGTTCCCCCCGTGTAGTTTTCGGCTGAGCTCTCACCTTCCTCAGGATCAAGGATACCCCACGAGGTGAGATTTTGTTGGAGCCCCAGATCGATGTCGATTGACAGTCATTTTGTATGTCTTCCATTTTCTTACTATTGCACCAACACTTGTCTCCTTCTCACCCAGCGTCTTACTTATGGTTTTGTAGCCCATTCCAGCCTTGTGCAGGTCTATGATCTTGTCCCTGACATCCTTAGAAAGCTCTTTGGTCTTGCCCATGTTGTAGAGGTTAGAGTCAGACTGATTAATTGAGTCTGTGGACAGGAGTCTTTTATACAGGTGACCATTTAAGACAGCTGTCTTTAATGCAGGCACCAAGTTGATTTGGAGCGTGTAACTGGTCTGGAGGAGGCTGAACTCTTAATGGTTGGTAGGGGATCAAATACTTATTTCTCTGTGCACAATGCAAATAAATATATATCATTTTGACTATGTGATTTTCTTTTTTTTTTTAATATAATCTATCTCTCACTGGTAAAATTAACCTAGCCTAAAAATTCTAGACTGTTCATGTCTTTGACAGTGGGCAAACTTACAAAATCAGCAAGGGATCAAATACTTATTTCCTTCACTGTGTATATATATATATATATATATATATATATATATACACACACACATATATATATATATATATATATATATATATACGCATACAGAACACACATATATATATATATATATACACACATATACATATATATATACACACACATATACATATATATACACACACATATACATATATACACATATATATATATGCACACATATACATATATATATACACACACACATATACATATATATACACACACACATATACATATATATATATGCACATATATATATATATATATATATATATGCACACATATACACACATATATATATATATATATATATACACACACATATGCACACATATATATATATATATATATATATATATATATATATATATATATATATATATATATATATATATATATATTGACTGGTCACTAACACCAGATCATGTTTGCCACTCTATGGACATAGTAACAAACTTGTATATGTACAATAAAAGTGATAGAATGGGTAAGCAGGGAGGGACATACAGAGGATGCAAGACCCTCTAGGTAACCAAGTCACAGTTGCTGCCAATAAGGATTAACATTAACAGTCAGGTTTCCATTTTTGTTGCTTGATGTATTCTTTAAAATATCACTGCACGATTGCATACAAAAAAAACCAAAAAACTTTTATTTTAATTTCTATTCACTGATAATTGCAATTAAAAGCAAGCAGGCTTTCTAAACATTCTTAGGCCTCATGCACACGACCGTAAAAACTCCCGTTATTACGGGTCATAATTACGACCCGTAATAACGGGCTCATAGACTTCTATTGGCCACGGGTATCTTCCCGTTTTCTTACGGGAAGGTGCCCGTGCCGTTAAAAAAGATAGAACATGTCCTATTTCAGGCCGTAATAACGGCACGGACAGTCCATAGAAGTCTATGGAGCTCCCGTAATGACGGGTGGCTACATGTGTGCACCCGTCATTACGGCAGCGTTGCTAAGCGACGTCAGTAAATAGTCACTGTCCAGGGAGCTGAAAGAGTTAACTGATCGGCAGTAACTCTTTCAGCACCCTGGACAGTGACTACCGATCAGAATAAAGAGCAACCTGTAAAAAATAAAAATAAAAGACGTTTATACTTACCGAGAACTTCCTGCTTCCTCCAGTCCGGTCTCCCGGCCGTTGCCTGGGTGACGCGTCCCGCTCGACATCCGGCCCGACGTCCTGGCCGTCCCTGGATGACGTTTCAGCCCATGTGACTGCTGCAGCCAATCACAGGTCAATCACATGCTGCAGCGGTCACATGGACTGCCGCGTCATCCAGGGATGTCGGGCTGGATGTGAAGAGAGGGACGCGTTACCAAGACAACGGCCGGGTAAGTATGAATTTCTTTAACTTTTATTACAGAAAGGGCTGTCCCTTCTCTCTATCCTGCACTGATAGAGAGAAGGGGCTGCCGATTAGTGCAGTGCTATTTTGCCGCCAAAAACGTGCCCGTAAATACGGGTGGAATACGGGTGACACCGGACCCATATTTACGGGCACGGGTCCGTAAATACTGGTGCAAAACGGGTCGAATACGTGTGACACCGGACCCGTATTTACGCCAGTATTTACGGGTGGGAAAAAATACGGTCGTGTGCATGAGGCCTTAGTTTGTCCGTGGCCAATAGAAATTAATGGGTCCGCAATTTCATCTGTAATTACGGGTGAAAACTACAGTCGTGTGCATGGAGTCCTAAAAACCTTAAACAAAGGGTTAAAAAAAAAAAAACAATTTACATTTTGTCAGGATTGAAATACGATGACAATATGACCTTAATGAGGAAATAGTATTTTATCACAACAATTCTGCAAATGATAGCAATTATGAAAGGTAAGGGTATGTGCACACGATAGCTTCCTTTTACGTCTGAAATTACAGACTGTTTTCAGGAGAAAACAGCTGCGTAGTTTCAGACGTAAAAGCTCCTCATCGCATTTTGCAAGGCGTCCTTGACGGCCGTAATTTAGAGCTGTTCTTCATTGCATTCAATGAAAAACGGCTCAAATTACGTTTCAAAGAAGTGTCCTGCACTTCTTTGCCGAGGCAGTCATTTTACGCGTCGTCGTTTTACAGCTGTCAAACGACGACGCGTAAATAACAGGTCGTCGGCACAGTACGTCGGCAAACCCATTCAAATGAATGGGCAGATGTTTGCCGACGTATTGTAGCCGTATTTTCAGACGCCTGAAAATAGGTCGTGTGAACCCAGCCTTACTCTGCTGGAGATCAGATTTTTTTAATAAATTTTTTTAGAAAGTCCAAGTCGTGCTCAAAAGAAGAAGGGAGGCCGGGTTGCAGGGAAGAACAGAACCATATAGCCACACATTTTCCCCCTAGACCTCGGGAGGGTCCCAAAAGGGTGCTGCATCCCAGAACACCTTGTGACAAACATGACATACACACAGTGAAAACCAAAATGAAATAAGTGAATGTGCGCTGTGATACAGCCTGGACGTTCCCCAGATATAAAAATTCCTCATTTCCCAGCCAGAAGGCCAGGAAAATAAAGGTGTGTGGCTCAGATAGCGTGAAAGACAAGCGCGTGCAAATGTGCCATCACTCAGTGGGATTCTACCCCCAGTGAGTTCAGGCACCCCAGGGTAACCACTCCTGGGGCACTTAGTAACTCAGTCTTTCAAGCTACCCGACCCCTGGCATCGATCATGTGGTTCTTTGCTCCTCACCTCGGCGTTCTGTCATCCCTCCTGATGGGCCTTATCCACCGGCAGGGGTGATTACTAACCTCAGATAAGAGCACATACTACACTCGATCTTAGCCAAAGGGCCGAGAAGCAAGAACCGGGCCAGAAAGTCCCAATCTTACCTTAGTGATAATGGGATCTCCCCTGCAACGTCAGTCTGCTGGAGATCATATGCTTAACCTGATCTCAAAGTGAAAGAGAGATTGGGGTAACATGCTCCAGTGATTGTAACAGAGCACCAGGATCGGAGCCAAAACGTAATAGATAATTGCTAGAAATGGAAAGACACTAGTGACTGCCAACAATGAAATGGGGTTAATGTAAATTAATGAACACCTTCAAACCCTCTCTCTATTACACAGTTATTAAAAGGTTAAAAACATTCCGATTTTCATATATTTTCACCTTCCTATATTTATAAAATGTAGACAGTGAAAATTATTCTATATACTGTACATATAGGCACGTGCTCATATATAAAATATTATCCTGAGCACAAGGGGCCACCTCCTGCATTAACACATGATACTAATAATAAAGTAACTTTCTTTCCAATCAAGTCCCAATCCAGTATCGCTTTTTCATTTATTTAGATTAGGGATTGTACTTCCAGAAATTTCCTGCTTAACTTCTATTACTGAAACTGCTTTAAGATGCAACTGTATTTTAAAGGGGTATTCCAGATTTATAATAAAAATTCTGACAGCTGCTTATGGCATAAAATAACAAAATATACACATTTTAAATCCGCCACCGCTTCAGTGCCACTGGTGTGTGGTTCTCCACTGGCATTTTTAAGGTGAGTTTGTTAATTTATACTATAAACAGCTGCCAGGGTTTTTTTTGTCATGTTTTTTTTATGTTAGAGAACACCTTTAAGGTGAGCTTAGATGTGACAATAATTTAGCCAATTTAAGAAAGCACTAATCTTTGTATCTATGGTAACAAAACTATCAGTTGTAAAATTTATCATAGGCCTTAGAATATTTTGAGGTCTCTTATCTTGCTGCAACAACCATCCTCTTTAGGCCTCATGCCCACTTCCATTTTTTCCTTCAGGGTGCTAGCCGTTTTTTGACGGCTAGCACCCTGACCCATTCACTTCAATAGGGCCATGCACACTTCCGGTTTTTGACGATCCTGTTGTTCCGTTCCGACAAAAGTAAAGCATGTCCTACTTTGGTCCGAGATTCCGTGACATTGGGGCCCATACAAGTCAATGCGTCCGTCAAAAAAACTGAAGGCACACGGAAGGCATCCGTGTGCCGTCTGTGTGTGACGGAGCCATTGCCTAGCAACGGGCAGGCAGAAGTACACGTAGAGAGAGATATTGCACTGCACTAATCGGAAGCCCCTTCTCTCTATCCAGCACTGATCGCCAGCCCCTTCTCTCTATCCAGCTCTGATTGGAAGCTTCTTCTCTCTATCAGTGCTGGATAGAGAGAAGAGGCTGGCGATCAGTGCTGGATAGAGAGAAGGGGCAGCCCTTTCGGGCAGAGTTTCCGCAGCAGAACGCAGCGATAGAAAGAAAAAGAAGTTCATACGTACCCCGGCCATTGCCTTGGTGACGCGTCCCTCTTTTGACATCCAGTCCGACCTCCCTGGATGACGCAGGAGTCCATGTGACCGCTGCAGCCTGTGATTGGCTGCAGCGGTCACATGGGATGAAACGTTATTCCAGGAGGCTGGACTGGAGGAAGAAACAGGGAGTTCTGGGTAAGTATAAAGTTGTGATTTTTGAACCGGAAGTCGCTGCACTTGACTATTTGTTGCAGGTTTTTGAAGGAAACATTAGAAATCTATATAGTCAGCGCCGCGCATGGTACTCACTGTCCAGCGGTAGTCACTGTCCAGGGTGCTGAAAGAGTTACTGCCGATCAGTGCAGCCCCTTCTCTCTATCCAGCACTGATCAGTAGCCTCTTCTCTCTATCCGGCACTGATCATAACTCTTTCAGCACCCTGGACAGTGACTACTGCTGGACAGTGAGTACCATGCGCGGCGCTCACAATATAGATTTCTAATGTTTCAGGACCCTGTCGCTGTCCATGCTGTGTACCGCTACTCACAATGAAACGTTGTGCCCGCACTGATATCGGGTGCATAGTGTGAATGGGAATTAGTTTCCTCTCGGAAACGGAAACACGGAAGTGTACACGGAGTGCACACTAGAACCACACTGATACAATCACCGACACTCGGATCCGTGAAAAACGGCGATGGAAGTGTGCATGAGGCCTTAAAGGGGTATTCTGACAACAAACATCTGATGCGCCATAAATGTCTTAAAGGTGGGCGTCCCAGCATTAAAACCATTTTTGTAGCTCTGCATAAATTATAATGGGGACTATAATGGATGACTCTCCTTGCCTTTGTGGCTGGGGTTCTGATGGTCTCAAAGGCACAAAAAAAAGACATTGGACCCCTGTTATTCTTATATATAGGGTCCCTGCACTTAAATCCTAACCTTATGATCAATCCTAGGGGTATGCTATAAATGGGATGAACATTTCTAATTTAGAGCAATGCATACTTTTTGACCAAAGCAATTTTGGAAACTGTTCACAGTAAAATATTTTAGTATATAAGCATCTACAATCCTAGCCAAAAGTTTTGAGACTGGCACAAATTTTGATTTTCACAAAGTTTGCTTCTTTCGTTTTTATAGTGAAATTTTGCATTACCTCTAGATTGTAAAGAAGAGTGATCAGATGAATTACAATTAATTGCAAAGTCATTCCTTGCCATGAAAATTAACTTAATCATAAAAATCCAATTTCCACTGCATTTCAGCCCTGTCACAAAATGACCTGCTGACATAGTTTCAGTGATCTTCTCATTAGCTCAGGAGAAAGCGTTAACCAGGACAAAGTAGCGAATATCACTCTGTCATGCTGATTGATTCATAAGAGCAGACTGGTTGTTTTAAAAGGAGGATGGTGCTTGAAATCATTGTCTTCTTCTGTTAGCCATGGTTACCTCCAAGGAAACACGTGCAGTCATTATTGCTTTGCATCAAAAGGGCTTCAGCTACGGGATCGGTTCAACACCAGTGCAGAGCTTGCTCAGGACTGGCAGCAGGCAGGGGTCAATGCATCTGCACGCACAGTGAGGTGAAGGCTTTTGCAGACTGTACTGGTTTCAAGAAGGGCAACAAAGTAGCCACTTCTCTCCAAGAAAAAAAAATGCTTATAGTTGTACTTCAGTATACCATAGAAACATCCGACTAAGGCTTCGTTCTCACCTACGTCAGTGTGTTCCATTGTTCTGATATGTCAGAGGAGCAGAACAAGGAAATAACAGAAACAATGATTCCGTTGCACAACGGACACCGCCAGTGGACGACAGAACCCATTGACTTAATAAATGGGTTCCGTCGGCTTTCCGTCGGGGTGTCTGTGATTGTACCGGAGAAAACAGAGTAGGATGCTGCGCTATTGTCCCCAGTAATCTCGGCCGGATCTGTGGCGGAAACCCCTAATGGAGCCTCCATCGCTGATGTGAATGAGGCCTAAAAGATCGAAAAAACGTTGAAGCAGAAAACTTTATGAAAACCAAAATTTGTGTTATTCTGAAAACTTTTGGCCAGGACTGTAATCAATGATATTCCGCTCCTGTAATTATTATCTGGTGATCATTAGGCCAAGAAACACATCATGTATGAGGTATTGAGGGACGCTCTGAAATTACCTTGCAATTGGATTGGCGGGCAGCTCTGTAGGCTAAGCAGGACATTGATAACAGAGGAACATCTCACTGACTATTGACGTACGTGAGACAGTGTACGGTCAGCTTTAGGCTAAATCCTTTCTTAAAATGATCTTGAACCATTTCATAAAGAGGATGTCTGGTCCGGATAACGTTATATACCATAGTAGGGGATGTTGAGGTAATAGATGGGGGGGGGGGCATCCAACATGAACCTCAGCTCCTGCCTATAAAAGGCCACTGGTGTTCACTGAAAACAATGCATGCCCATCGATTTCACTGAACATTGTGTTATGCTTCATTTTTCCTGCAGAATTATCAGACAGACACACAGGTTATGATGGCTTATCAATTTTTCATATGGGGTGAAATGGTTCTTGAGGATGGACATCATTGAAAGTCACTACACTCCTCATTTAATATGTGTTTTTCTGTTCCATATTTTATCCTCCAATTTTAGTTTAGATCTATCTAGAAATATTATCATATCTACACACATTTTATTTATATATATATATATATATATATATATATATATATATATATATATATATGTATATAACTGTGACAAGTGATAATTATAGGCAATCTGTAGAAGAGTAGATGGAGGGCTAATAAAGTAGTTCATCTAAACATTCATGACGTCTAGAGTATACACAACAAAGACATCAGGTAATATACAATGTGGCCACTACCTATTGCATTATCTGCTGATACATAATATACTAGTGTTTATACTACAAAATGATTAAAAAAAACATTATGTAAAAAGTCAATTCACATGAAAATGCAATTCATAATATATTTTACAATTCAAGCTTAGGTTTAGTAACAGACATTCGGTGCTGAGGATTTGCTACAGGCAAAGTGAAATATTTTTCCCATTTAATAAACATTAGTAAAAAACAAACAAACAAGGGTTAGCCATAGTAATCCCCATTTAACGCTGTGACCATCAATTATGGTTGAGTGCTGTTTCTTTATAATGCCCCCTTTACAGCGCCACCCTTCACAATACCACACTGAACAAAAGTCTATGAAAATGTGTCAATGCCATTACACGTCACCTGCCTTATATTACCAGTTCTGTTCGTGTTAGGCTGGCAGGATAATGAAGAAGACATCTATTATTAATAGTCAGAACAGGCTTGTACTAGGATAAGCAGTTCCTGGTCTTTCTCCTTGTCACAATAGGAAACTTATATTGGCCACTTTGCTGTATAATACGTATATATGACATCTCCTAAACATAAATGAATAGAAACCAGTATGGGTGAAGTCTATTGGAATAATTTCTGATATCACCAGCGGTAAAAGTGCCTGAGGATGGAAACCTTGCTCCACATAATATTCCTTTGGGCACTATAACCTCCCAAGCAGATGTGATCTGAAAATGACTGACAAAGACTAGACGTTGAATTAAAATCTGAGGTCAGCAAATGGTCACTGACTAATTCCAATCTTCCCAATCTTGTCATTATATGAGAACAATGCTCTGGGCCCAATATCACATTAGCACCCAAGACACGTGAATTATTTTCCATGTGGTGCCATCTGCATTTACCCTTTTTCCTTTCCTGAGCACAATTTTAATTTGGGACCAGTCAATGATTTCGATTAATGATAATTATGACCCTTAAAAAAAAATGTTTACCTGTAGAGGGTGCCATATTGTATAGATGCTTTTACAATACATTAGGGATGAGACTTCAGTGTAAAATGTCTATGAAGGCTTTGTATACCTAGTAGTGGTGAGTAAATGGGCCGGACCTGTTTACAAAGAGTTGTCTACTACAAGGTACCACACACAAGGGTAGTATATTGGCTCACTAATGTCAGAACTACACAATATGAAGCATATGGATAAGCAAGAGTGGATCATTTAAGACACAGGTGGGTCAAGGCTGGCACCAGCACTGCCCATGACAGAATCATGTGTACCCCAAGCTTACCTGCCCTTTAACTAGGCTTGCTGCAAACTGTCTCATGACTGCTTCAACCGTGTAGGCACTGGACCATCCCCTGGGAGTGAGAAGCTCCATGCAGATAGCTCCACCATCCAGTACATAGCCATTCTCCAACCTGGGGCTCAGCACCCTCATGAAAGGCGGTGAGAAAGGAAAGTTGTCCGGGAAGGTAAGGTTGAGCAAGATGTACTCGGTGTTGGTCTCCTTCATGTCCTGCCACAGGGTGGAGTCCTTGTCCACCTGGTGCAGCTTGACATTCCAGTCAAACAGACTGTCATCCACCAGCTCCACCGAGATGAAGTGGTCGCTCAGTTTGCGGATGTCTTGGAGTTCCTTCATCAGGCGCCGGCTCCTCACCTGGGTGCAGTGCTGCCTGTTGGGGGGCAGCAGGGGTTGCAGTGAGGAGCCCCCGTTCTGCTTGGTCCCCCCTCCTGCACTGCCACCACCTGGCTGTTTGGTTTCCTTTGTAATAGTGGGGGTGCTGGTTTCTTTGGCACTATTCTTGTCCTTGCCCCCAGCGGTCCCGTGCTTGTCCTTATGGCACAGCTCATTCTTTTTGCCCTTCATGTCAGCCTGGCTAAGTATGCCCTCCGTAGTTGTTGTTGAGGTATTACTGCAGCATCCAGCGCTGCCCCCTCCACTGCTGCCACCGCTGCCCCCTCCTGCTGATCCTCCCTGCTGTTTGTTGCTGCTGTTCTTGCCCTTCTTCAGAGATCCCTGCTGGTTGCGGTGGTGATGATGATGATGATGCTTGGGGTCCTCCGTATCTCTGTCGTGAAGACGGATCAGTCCTATTTTCCGCAGCAGTGTGGCCATTTTCCAAGGTCTCTTATGTACAATCTGAGACTGGTAAAGACTGAACGAGGAGACAGTGCCACCGATTCCACTCTATAGACAATCACCGGGGTGCCACTCAGATCACAGCTGGCATTGCAGTACTAAGCACACCATCAAGGGCGACACATAATCCTCTCACCTTGAATGGGGCGGAACAATTACACCGTAGTCAGTGGAGTAAACGCTCGATTCATTGACGCAGAGAGAGGCTGAGCCAGGTGTGACTGGTGCTTAGCATCGCTCCCCCTGCTAGTATCGTACAGATGCCGTCTGTTCAATCCCCTACAGATCTGGATGTGCTGTCATTGCCATCAGCAGAGCATCCTTCCTTCTAGCAGACGTACGTGCATGCTGTATGTCCTCACTCCCATGTCATAGTTCTATCCCTTCCTCCTATTCTCACCTCCTTGTGGTGCAGTGAAATAGTACCGATCGCCTGCCAGTCCTATCCCTTCTGTCTCTTATCTGCAACCCTCACAAAAGAGGGGGGAGGGCTGCTCTGGAGGTGGAGGAGGAGGAGGGGGAAGGAGCACTGCAGCTCACATGGAAGCAGCAGGCAGCCCGTACACACCACTGGCTACTTCAGAATTAAAGCTCCTCTGATTAATACACTTGTACCGCCCACTTCTCCGGACGTCACGCAGGCCCCGCCCCTCTCAGCTCAGTTACCTGTGCTGCATCCTAAATCGCTGGGTCTGCAGCTCTTCTGCATCATGTGAGGGGGATGTGTGCAGCAGGAATGGTGGAGCTGCTCTTATTGTGTGGCACTGAACAGGTTACACCTTCCATATTCCAGAGATGACCAGGGACTCCATGACTGACCCAGTTCTCTATCAGTTATTCCTGCTATTAAACACACTATAGGAGAAATAGAGCATCTCCTCTGATATAGACAGACAGCTGGTGTTCTGCAGTCTTCCCATTCACTGATGACCAAATTTCCTCACAATGAGTCAGAGTGATTGGCAGGGGTGATGTGGTATCTTTGCCACACAGATGCAGCGGCTATTGATGAGCGTCCCATATTTTTACTCAATAGTGTCATTTCTTTGGGCTAGGGCAGAAGGTTTCTTTACATTTACATTGCAGTATTGGTGCAGATAACAGCAGAATTTGGGGACTCCCCGCAGCCAGAACCCTGTAGTCACATTGCATCAGGGAGCCCCACATTCTGACTGAAATGGAAAACCCCTTTAATGGACTATACACCGTCCCCATGACTATGGCTAACAATGTAAATGTATTGATTCAGACCTCCTGATCTTTCCACGGGTTCTATACAAATCACCAACATCTTAGGTCTTGTAAGCTGGTGGCATGTGCTCCTATGTGCAGACCTTAAATGTTGGTTAATGGCATAGAATACGTGAAACGCTCCGGAGGTTTGAATTCCAGCGCCTGAATCTGCTGCAGAAGCAGGGAATATTCTGTATCCATAAAGTCTACCACAAACGAAAATTATAAAAAAGAGTCAATCTCAAAAAATTCTCACAACAAAGTGCAGTGCGAACGGTGACTAAAAAAACTACAAAGAACTAGAAAAAGGGGAGAACAGGACAGGAATTGGCCGATTGGGAAAACAATGCCAATGAAAATGAAAATAGTAAAAAAATATATAATAATAGCAAAGATATTTCAACAAATATTCATATATATATATATATATATATATATATGTATATATATATATATATATATATATATATATATATATATATATATATATAAAAAAATGGAAATCTTGCAGCACTCCAAATAGTGAAAATAAAGTGGTTTATTTCAGCCAACAAACAGCGACGTTTCTGTCCAACAATAGGACCTTTATCAAGCATGGTAACATACTGAGTGATCATGGTATATAAAGAGTGAAGAGACATTTACATAATTAATCTCATTAAAATACACATAACGTGCAAAGTGCAAGAAAAACAAACATACTGTGTATGAATGGTATCCAATATGATCAAAACATTGATACATAAAAAATACAAGTGCAAATACATACATAAAATACAACAATATCGCATGAAAAAGCATGTAAGTATAAAATTACGACATAAACATATATGCAACAGTTGTGTTGAAACAAATCACGTTGGTTCTCCTCACCAATCAGAGCTTCAGGACCTTCGTAATCCAAACACGTACAGGTTATCCACATGACGGTAATCAATACACAAAGCGTGGTCTTACAGAGTATGTGGGTGTGTGTATATATATTATCAACTTCCGGTTAAAGAGATCGGAAGTTTATCGTCACCTAGCAACATGACGCTTCAGGAGAACAACGGCGAACACGCATCATCACCGAGGGCACCTCTCTCACAAAGCGTCCATCGTTGCCAGGCAACCACCAATCACACGACTCCATGTGATTAGAAAGGTAAATATACTGACACAATCACTACTGTTATCCTGTATAGTCCAAACCAGATGTAGGATCAAAACTTTGATCTCAAATACGCTCGTCGGGGTAGTCAGTAATAATGCAGCAATGTTTCTAATAGTACACATATATCGATGGATAAGATACACCAAAGATCCACACGCGGGTATACCCGAACCCTGGCCACACTTCCGTGGTCAAAAGGGAACTAGTCCCCAGGAACTCCAGGACCACTCCAACCACAACTGAATGTATATGGGGAATCCAAAGAGATCACAAACATGTATCGGACCTATTTTATCGATGCAAATTCAAATCCGCAAAAAAGATATCTATAAATAAGAGATATGAATCTGGGTAATCAGCCCAGTATTATTTACTGACAATCCACATACGAGACAAGAAATGAAACATATGTATTAAAAACTATCTTTATATGAATAGGTTGGGACTAAACAAAACAACAGAAATCGATTTTTTAGCAAATGCATATAAATCAATAAGGATGAGTACAAAGGAAGGTGGTCCCGAAGTTCTGTTGGGATCTAGAGTGATACAAAACAAAGTATATTAGTAACAAAAAATATATCTATACAGCGTAATATAATAAAATCATGTCACCAAATTTAATGACCGATGAGGAACATAAACGAAAACATAAAAAGGGGGGGAGGGAGGCAAGGCTCTACACAGTGATTCTATCCACATTAAATTCTACATTGAGTCCATTAGGTCTCAATGTATTAAGTGAAAAAATCCATTTCAATTCTCTAGAAGATACATTAAAGACCCTCATTCCTATGGATGACTATAATATACATATGGAGAAATTACATACAACCCTGAGTAAAGTAAGATTGGAGATTGAAGAAACTAAAAAGAGAAAATGGCACCGTGATCAATCGGACTATCAAACGAGTCGAGTGTATACGTGGGATAACACCTACGATTACAATAATACATCATCCAGACGTGATAAACAACCTCGAGTTCAAATATTCAATAGAGACACTCGTACACAGGTACCGGTCCGGAAGAATGAACAACGAAGTGGACGGGAAGATTTTTTAGAGTCGAGTATACTGGACATTACAAAAGGAAACGCACTAGACGAGCGGGACGCAGGAGAAACAGAGGGAGGAAGAACTCGCCTCCAGAAACAAGCACAGCACAGAGGACAAAAACTACCGAATCACAGCAACAAGACAACACTAGCCAAACAGTGGTAAATATCTCTACTCATAACTTGTCTGATACACAGTTACAGACCCTGTTGAAAGGTCTCTCTTTTTGTCCTAATCAACATATTGATTGGTTTCAATTGGAGTTAGATCTGTATAGGTTTATTAGAACTATTAAATTAAAAGTCTGGTTTGATATGCAATCTAATGTAGTAGTGGAGCATGATACACCGCCTAAACTATCTTTGAAGAGAGCAGGACTGTTTAATAAAGGTTCGTTCCAGCCCCCGATTATGTCACATGCTATCGAGACATTTCGAGAGTTGGTTCAAAAAGATTTGAACATATTAAAAATGCAGACGAACAATGAATTGTTCAAACACCCTAATATTACCTCTTCGGAGATCATAGCTCTTGAAGAACTTATCCATAACCACGATCTCACGATCAAACCCGCTGATAAGGGGGGTGCGATCGTGGTTATGGATACAACTATGTACATCAATGAAGGTAACAGACAGTTACTTGACACCAATGTTTACAGGTTATTAAAGAGACATCCTAGATTTGACATTGAGAAAAAAATTGGATCACTAATTACTCATGCAGTAGATGAAGGTATTATAGATCAACACCTAAAAAAAATTTTAATCATTGAACATCTAACCACTCCTTGTTTATATTTGTTACCTAAGATACATAAAAATTTGTCAAATCCACCCGGCCGTCCTATAGTGTCTGGCAGAGGGTCACTGTTGAATAACATCTCTATTTTTGTGGATAAAGTTTTGAGAGATTTTGCAATTGGTGCTAAATCATATGTGAGGGATACCTCAGATTTTTTGCAAAAACTGAGGTCAATTACTTTACCGGCAGGTTCGATATTGGTTTCGTTTGACGTAACAGCACTATACACGTCAATTGATCATAATAGAGGGCTAGAGGCAGTGAGACGCAAGTTATCTGGCTCTGACTATGATGCTACATCTTGTGAATTTATTGTGACACTTGTCGAGCTTATTCTGACATCTAACTATTTTTTATTTAATGAGAGATATTATATTCAACTCAAAGGAACAGCTATGGGGTCTAATATGGCTCCGACATACGCCAATATTTTTATGGATATGATGGAGGAGATGTCTATCTATGTGTCCCACCACTTCCAACGAGTTCTGAAGTGGTGGCGATACATAGACGACATCTTCCTCATCTGGACAGATACAGAAGCCTCATTAAATGAGTTTCATCAATTTCTTAACTCCTTAGATGCCGATATTCAATTTACCATTGTATACTCTACAGAATCTATCCAATTCTTGGATGTTACAGTGATGGCTGTTGATAACGTTTTGAAAACTAAATTACATGTGAAAGACACTGATCGCAATACACTTCTAAGATATGAAAGTTGCCATCCTAAAAATATGATTAAATCATTACCGTACAGCCAAATGGTTAGGGTTAAGAGGATTACAGATGATCATGATGATCTGACTAAATCTTTGGATATCTTGACCTCCAATTTTTTGGAGAGAGGATATCCAAGATCTTTGATTTCAATGCATAGAGAAAAAAATTGTGACATACCAAGAGAGAAACTATTCAAGACTTCAAAAACACATAGACCTAAAAGAATCCCTTTCATCACCACATACAGTGAAGCAAGTGGAGACATCTCTAAGATAATTAATAAACATTGGCCCATCTTGCGAGATAGTTTTGTACATATTGATGAGTTAAACAACAGACCACTGATGTCATATAGACGTACACAAAATTTTAGAGATAGACTCGTTAAGACAAAAGTCAATGAATACAAAAATGCTACACAGTCTTTACTTCAACCACTGAAAGTGGGCAATTTTCCTTGCCATCACTGTGTAAATTGTACATATATGTGCAGAGGCAATGTCTTTATACACCCTCAAACTGGTAGAAATTATAATATCAGACACACACTTACCTGTGACTCAGACTAGGTTGTTTATGCGCTATGGTGTCCTTGCCAATTAATATACGTAGGTGAAACTACCTGTATGTTCAAAACTCGTTTTAATAATCACAGATTTTCAATTAGGAAGAAAAAATTAGATTTACCTGTTGCAAAACATTTCGTTGAAAAGGGTCACACTGAGAGAGATCTAAAATTTATGATCTTGGACCATGTTCCCCACATTACGTAATGGTGGTGATAGACACATGGTTCTGCACAAGAGAGAATTGAAATTGATTTTTTCACTTAATACATTGAGACCTAATGGACTCAATGTACAATTTAATGTGGATAGAATCACTGTTTAGCGCCTTGCCTCCCTCCCCCCCTTTTTGTGTTTTCGTTTGTGTTTTTCATCGGTCATTAAATTTGGTGACATGATTTTATTATATTACGCTGTATAGATATATTTTCTGTTACTAATATACTTTGTTTTGTATCACTCTAGATCCCAACAGAACTTCGGGACCACCTTCCTTTGTACTCATCCTTATTGATTTATATGCATTTGCTAAAAAATCGATTTCTGTTGTTTTGTTTAGTCCCAACCTATTCATATAAAGATAGTTTTTTAATACATATGTTTCATTTCTTGTCTCGTATGTGGATTGTCAGTAAATAATACTGGGCTGATTACCCAGATTCATATCTCTTATTTATAGATATCTTTTTTGCGGATTTTAATTTGCATTGATAAAATAGGTCCGATACACGTTTGTGATCTCTTTGGATTCCCCATATACATTCAGTTGTGGTTGGAGTGATCCTGGAGTTCCTGGGGACTAGTTCCCTTTTGACCACGGAAGTGTGGCCAGGGTTCGGGTATACCCGCGTGTCGATCTTTGGTGTATCTTATCCATCGATATATGTGTACTATTAGAAACATTGCTGCATTATTACTGACTACCCCGACGAGCATATTTGAGATCAAAGTTTTGATCCTACATCTGGTTTGGACTATACAGGATAACAGTAGTGATTGTGTCAGTATATTTACCTTTCTAATCACATGGAGTCGTGTGATTGGTGGTTGCCTGGCAACGATGGACGCTTTGTGAGAGAGGTGCCCTCGGTGATGATGCGTGTTCGCCGTTGTTCTCCTGAAGCGTCATGTTGCTAGGTGACGATAAACTTCCGATCTCTTTAACCGGAAGTTGATAATATATATACACACACCCACATACTCTGTAAGACCACGCTTTGTGTATTGATTACCGTCATGTGGATAACCTGTACGTGTTTGGATTACGAAGGTCCTGAAGCTCTGATTGGTGAGGAGAACCAACGTGATTTGTTTCAACACAACTGTTGCATATATGTTTATGTCGTAATTTTATACTTACATGCTTTTTCATGCGATATTGTTGTATTTTATGTATGTATTTGCACTTGTATTTTTTATGTATCAATGTTTTGATCATATTGGATACCATTCATACACAGTATGTTTGTTTTTCTTGCACTTTGCACGTTATGTGTATTTTAATGAGATTAATTATGTAAATGTCTCTTCACTCTTTATATACCATGATCACTCAGTATGTTACCATGCTTGATAAAGGTCCTATTGTTGGACAGAAACGTCGCTGTTTGTTGGCTGAAATAAACCACTTTATTTTCACTATTTGGAGTGCTGCAAGATTTCCATTTTTGTGTATTGCCTAGTCCTTGGATCTGGACGGCTTGCTTGGCACCTATACATCCTCTCTAGTGAGTGCTGCTGTTTTCTTTTTGTTATATATATATATATATATATATATATACATATATATATATATATATATATATATATATATATATATATATATATATGTATATATGAATGAAATTCCAAAGAGAGCAGCACTATAGTAGCAGACAGGGCCAGACTGGCCATAGGGCAGTTCTTGCAAATGCCAGATTGGCCGCTGAACAGTGGGCCACCTGCTGGCCATCCAAACAATCAGTGTCGGCTCAGGCAGCAGGGTACAGCTTTTGTAAGGGGGCGGCCGGCACACCAGCTAAGAACTGCCGTCCGACTGTAATAGCAGCCGTGGTCTGTGCTGCTATTACTAAATCTCCCTGTGCTGCTTTAAAATCTCCCCCTCCAGCCCCCCTTCCGGCCTCTTCACACCTCTTCTCCTTCTGCTGCTGCTGCTGTTACCAGTCGGGATGTGAGGGAGGGGGAGGGAGACAGTCTGTGCGCTCTGTGTCGGGCTGTGAGCAGGAGAAGTGCTGGAGAGAAGACCATCACCCCATCAACCTGCTGAACTCCCTCCACAAATATCCTACATAAAAGTATGTGCATGTGTGTTTACAATGTGTACTATATATGTGTATAATGTGTGCATGTAATGTGCATATTTGTGTGTGTGTGTATAGTGTGTGATGTGTTCATGTGTATATATATATATATATATATATATATAGTGTGTGTGATGTGTATATATAGTGTATAATGTGTTCATCTGTGTATATATAGTGTATGTGATGTGTACATGTGTGTATATATAGTGTGTGATGTGTTCGTGTGTGTATATATAGTGTGTGATGTGTTCATGTGTGTATATATAGTGTGTGATGTGTACATGTGCGTGTATATATATATATATATATATATATTGTATGATGTGTACATGTGTGTATATATAGTGTGTGATGTGTTCATGTGTGTATGTATAGTGTACATGTGTGTATATATAGTGTGTGATGTGTTCATGTGTGTATATATAGTGTATGTGATGTGTACATGTGTGTATATATAGTGTGTGATGTGTTCATGTTTGTGTGTATATATAGTGTGTGATGTGTGTGTGTATATATAGTGTGTGTGTATATAGTGTGTTTGATGTCTATATATATATATATATTGCAGAATGGCTATGTTTCATAGGAGATGTCTCCATATCCATTCTCCATTCTCCATTGAGAAATACGCAGCAATTTACGCACCATTTTCTGTCGCAAACACCGCAGGAAATAATGCGTTTTTGCCACAGCGGAAAGCCTTTGACTTTCAAACGGAATTGCTGCAGAAATTTTCTGCAGCAATTCCGTTGTGTGTGGACAAGCCCTAAATCCGCAGCACAAGGGCTTCTCCACACGTATTGGAATTGCTGTAGAAAATGGTGCGTATTTTGCTGCGTTTTTCTCAATGTTGGGGGACAGTGACATCTCCTCTGAAAAACGCAGCGATTCAGTCCACTTTCCGCAGCAGGAAGCGACCTGTAGTGAAGTGACACCGCAGGTAAACTTATTGTCAGAAATTTTACGCAGCGTGTGGATAGGATTTGATAAGTATCACCCACTTTGCTGCTACTGTATTCTGTGTATTTTCCATCTGCAATTCCGGATGGAAAATACGCAGCAATTCCATTACGTGTGGACAAGCCCCAATGCAGTAGCAGCAGAGTGGGTGAGATTTAAACAGATCTCACCCACACGATAAACGGAAAAAAGGCTCAGAAATTGACCTGCGGTCTGTTTTTTTAATCCGCAGCATGTCAATCGTATTTGCATAAATGCTTTTTATTTGTTTCTGGTTTTCTCCATTTAATTCAATGGGGAGGTAAAACCCGCAACAAATAGCAGATGTTGTGTTTTTTTGCGGCGGAAATGCAGCAATTCTGATGCAAAAAATCGCAACTCAGGAAAAATGTAAACCTTATACTTACCCAGAATTCAATTTTTTTTTGCCGGGCCGGCCTCCTGGGATGACGTTTCATCCATGTGACCACTGCAGTCAATTGCAGGCTGAAGGATGTAGGAGGGAAGCGTCACCATGATAAGTATCCGTTTTTTATGCTCAGTTTTCCGCAGCGGCCATTCCTGGCCGAAAAGCTGCACCACAATTTGGTGCGGTTTTTCAGCTTGAATTCCCTGCGGCGCACAGGGCGTATAAGCTGCTCTGTGTGAACCTACCGGTACAGTATATATATATAGTAGCTGCTGTCTTACGAGACAGCTGCAAACCACGTCAACATGTTGCGTTCCCACGTGTCAGCGCAGTTTTCAAATGATTGTTACTGTCCATGCAGTTTTTTGCAAACCATAACAATCATTTGAAAACCGCACCAACTTTTGGTAAAACTGCATGTGCTGCGCGTCGTACTGGACAATGGTTGTTACAATCTGATTGTTTGCATTAAATGCTATGTAACCCTTTGAAGGGGATTTTTTTTTTTTTTTACTAAAATGTCAGTCAGTGTGTTTTGTGCAACTTTATAATTAGTTTTTATTAAAAACTCTTTTTACTTTTTGAGATACAGCTGCTCTGTATCCTGTATACAGAGCAGCTGTATCTTACGCTGAATCCTGAACATGTCAGGTGCGTGGTACTGACGGGTTCAGTGTCAGCGTGTCCTGTGTGTCTCTGACACGCAGGATCCACCTAAAATAGATCACATCTAAGTTACTTAAATGTGGTAGATTACAGGTGGATACAGTCAACTACTCTATTGATTCCGTAAAAAAAAAACGGAAACCTTGCGAAATGGAGACAAACGGAAACCATTAGCAATGAAAGCGTTACCATTGAAATCAATGGTAATGGTAACAGAAAAAGGTATTGTTTCTGTTTGGTTTCCGTTCGTGAGTTCCCCTGACGGAAAGGTCTGACGGAACTCATGCACGGAACCCCGATGCAGGTGAGAATGAAGCCTAATTATTACTGTATGATCTGTACAGATGGTGGAGGGTACTATTTTTTGGGGTATAAGCAACTCCCAGTATATGATTACCACTGTTCAGTTCATACTGGAAGCTGCTAACCTCACTTTGCAAATGATCTCTGTACTGAAATGTATTTGTACTGAGCTTTGTTCTGGTGCTGTATATTTGTACTAAGCTTGGTTTTGGTGCTGTATAGATGTACTGAGCTTTGTTCTGGTGTTGTATATATGTACTGAGCTTTTTTCTGGTGCTGTATATATGTACTGAGCTTTGTTCTGGAGCTGTATATATGTACTGAGCTTTGTTCTGGTACTGTATACATATACTGAGCTTTGTTCTGGTGCTGTATATATGTACTGAGCTTTGTCCTGGTGTTGTATATATGTACTGAGCTTGGTTCTGGTGTAGAGCAGATGGCATTGTTGCAATTCATTGTATATTTAATCACCTTTCTGGTAGTTTTAACCCCTTGAACTGCCACCATGCAGTAATACATGACCTGACAATATTTCCAAACATTCCCCTGTATGTTTGTTTCAGATGCAAATCTTTAAAATCAACTTTTAAAATAGTGCACGCTATATGCTAATTACTCTATTAAGGGTCATGGGTCGGCGCCGCTATCATGTAGAGTCACACAGTCTTAACTGAAAACTCACTTTTCCATGCTTGGTTGACATCTCCCTGACTGTTATACATCACTACCAGTCTCCTCCAACTTTCTTGGATGTACCATTGCCTTGTACTCCATGAACACGCACCGTTCAGCGAGTTGTACTCTGCCCGGCTTCATCACTGCACCACGCATGCCAGGAGAGTACAAGGCAAAGGAGAAGGCTTGTAGTAATGTAGAACAGTAAGGGGGATGCAAATCAAGATCTGGGGGGCACCATTTCAATTTTCGCCTCAGGCAGCAGAAAAGCTAGAATTGGCCCTGGGTGGTGGCGCCATCCCCTCATGCACTAATTGTATCTGCCTTACAATGACGCTGATTGGCAGGGCAGAAAGACTTGCCCCGCCAATCAGCGCCTTTCAACCGCTTCTGTTGTTGAAAGGAGCTAATTGATGGGGCAAGTCATTCTGCCCTATCAATCAGTGCCATCTTCAGCCCCAGCAGACCTGCTCAGAAGAGAGCAGGCCTGCATTGACATAGGATGATGTGGGAACGGGATCGAGGTGAGTATGTAAAGTTGTTTTTTTTTGGTCTTTTTCTTCCACTTAAAAGTGTGAGCGGCATTATCTACGGGGGGGGGGGAGCTATATGTGGGGCACTATATACAGGGGAGCTATATGTGGGCCACAATCTACAGGAGAGGCTATATGTGAGGCACTATCTAGAGGGGGGCCATATGTGGGGCACCATATACAGGGGGGCTATATATGGGGCACCATCTACAGGGGGGGCTATATGTGGGTCACTATATAAGAAAAATCCTCTAGAATAATGAGCATGTTCATTATTCTCGTGGAAAAGCAGTGGATTCGTTGGAGTTGGGGCTATCAAGAACTATTCCTCTTTTCATTTACACCTGTTTACACCTGTTTTAATAAATCTCCACATGCCTTGTAAATGCCAGGGCTGATGTTAAGTCCCAGTCCAGCCCTGGTAGCAGATGTGTGGGTGCAAGCCTCAGGGCCCCGACCTCGAGCCCCCTCGGTATAGGTACATCAACAGAATAGGCAGCACTATTACGTATTCAAAGTGAAAAACAACTGATGGGTGAATAAAGACACATTTATGCCGCACTCTTGGATATCAAAGTGAAAAAATTGTGAACTTTAATCCATAAGCGACGTTTCGGCAGATGCAACTGCCTTTCTCAAGCCAGAGAAAGGCAGTTGCATCTGCCGAAAAGTCGCTTATGGATTAAAGTCCACCATGTTTTCACTTTGATATCCCGGAGTGCAGCATATTTTTTGTATAGTATTCTACAGTATATACCACCCATTTATTTCTTCTCTACATGGTGCTGCTTTGGACTTTCTTTTTATATATATATAAACAATTAGTGTAATTTGTAAGCACCAAAGTTTGCATAAAATAACCACAACACTGATACTACCAGATGCTTGGCATTCTACATGGTCTGTGATGGCTTCCTGGGGAGGTCGAAGGACCACGCATTCCCAGGATGTCATCACAAACCATGTGGAACGCCAAGCCTCCATCTACAGCTTCCACAAACCAGCATGTTTTGTAAAATGGATCATCTTTATCCACCTGTTTCTTCCTCAGCCAATTGTCATCTTTACTCCCGGGAGTCGCGAGTTGTAATCTGAGACAAATGTGCCGATACAAATATTTATTATATATGTATCTATACCATTATAGGTCTCCAATTACACACAAATTGTCCAGTATTGTCCCCTGATGAACTAACTAGGGGGAAACGCGTTGGGACGGTTATGAAGTGTCAGTGTTATGGTCATTTCATGCAATAATTGGTGCTTAGAAATTACACTTATTGTGTGTGATAGAATTTTTTGTATCCCTGGAGTTTGTCCATATGATGTTTATGGTACCTCGTCATCTAGATGTAATTTTCTGGATACTGCAGGTGATTATTGTGAATTGCTTATTGATTCAACCCTGGTTGTGTCAGTGGTATTTGCATTCAAAAGAATTACCTAGAGTATTTTAATCTGAATAATGAATGCAGGTTATGTTTTATGAAGAGTTCCCACTCTGTGATACTACAAATATTCATAGTTCTATAGAGTGATCCTGCATCAGGAGAGAGGACGACACATCTGGACAGGTGGAGGTAATCCAAACCCAAAAATTTCATATATACATACATATACACTGTCGAGTCCCATTATTATGTGAAGGATGGTTTATTTGCTTACTTTCTCTGTATTAAATTACGTTATTAATTATCAAGCAGGATGCCGAATTACTAAGATATGTATTCTCCATTTTGCAATGACCTTTCCTCTATATAATTCTAGAGGAGTCTCAAAGAAATGTCTTATCTTTTAATGTTCTTTGCATGATCTTCATACCCCATTGTAGCGGGTTGGCTGAACGCCCAGACATAAAGTGCAACTATTTCTCATTATCACAACAAATTCCCCCCATGAGAAAGAACCATTAACAACACCCCATTATATGCAAGTCTCCAGGTGTTACCTGATGTCAGCATTTTAATGAAGAATTATAATTATGTACTTGAAATATTCTTATTGTCTGCTATTGGCTGAATAAGAAATATTGTCACATTGCCCCTGATTGGTTAACCGCAAGCCTACACCCCTTTTGAATGATATTATTATAATTGAGTTTGGCAATAAACCTCCAGAGGAGTATTTTGAGCATATCAGCAGCATCTGTGTGTTATTTCTCCTCTCTCGATATATATTGGTATGAAATCTCCTGATTAGGATGCTGGATAAAGTTCCTGCCGTGAGTGTCTGTTGGAACACTCATCTAAATTTCAGTCTAATATATTTTGAGCCATTGACTTCCACAACAATTATGACCACCTGCTAATGTCTAGAGTAACCACCGTGTGCAGCACAGACAGCAGCTAGATGGGCTGGGAGTGACTCAATAAGGTGCTGGTAGGTTGTCTCCGGTATCTGGAGCCATGCTGACTGTAGTGCATACCACATTTTCTGGTGGGTGCGTGGGGGAGGATCCATAGAGTGAACAAAATGATCGAGGTTGTCCCACATATGCTCATTGGGTTCAAGTCTGGTGAATTAGGGGCCAGGGAGGTACTTGGAAGTCTTGGTCGTGCTCTTCCAACCACTGTCGGACATTTCTAGCCGTGTGACATGTCACATTGTCTTGCTGGAAGATTCCATCTGCCCCAGGGAAGACAAACAGCATGTATGGGTGGACGTGATCTGCAACAATGGATTCATGCACAAATCGGTCCAGAATGCCTTCCACATGGATAAGTGGGCCCAGAGAATGCCATGAAAAAATTCCCCAGACAATAACGATGACGCCACCAGCTTGTGCTCCTCCAGCAATGGTTGCCGGGTGTTTGTTGTCTGATGTTTCTGGCCTGACACGCCAAAGTCCATCTGTTCGATGAAGCAGAAAATGTGACTCATCGGAGAAGGCAACCCTTTGCCAATCCTCAGTGGTCCAATGCTGCCGTGCAAATTGAAGCCTTTTTTCCAATGCACCTTTGTTAGCATAGGAGCAGTGACCATCTGTTCGCATTCGGAGCCCCATAGGCTGTAGGGTTCGCTGAACTGTCGTTTTAGACACACGTCTGGTAGCCCCCTGGTTGATTTTCACGGTGAGCTGCTCCGCTGTATCGTGTCATTCGGCCCCTATGCACCCTCGTAACCAACGTTCACCTCTCACATCAATGGCACGTGGTGCTCCACAGTTTGCACGTCGGTTATTCCCAATGGTAACATTTGTCTATTCATGATATACTTTTACTATGTCAGCATGCGTACAGTTCACAAACTGCGCTGTTTGAGAAATACTGCCATCCTTGGCCTGAAAGCCAATAATTATCTCTTTTTTGCAACTCTGATAAATTGCTTTTAACCGTGGCAACAACGAGTGATATGTGTTCAGACAGACTATTGCACACCTTATAGACGCACCAAGCCAGCCCACGACACATAACTTCCCTCACGGGCTACGCGCTGCTGACATCGAAAGTAGCAGGTGGTCATAATAATGTGACTTGACCATGTATATATATATATACAGTGAAGGAAATAAGTATTTGATCCCTTGCTGATTTTGTAAGTTTGCCCACTGTCAAAGACATGAACAGTCTACAATTTTTAGGCTAGGTTAATTTTACCAGTGAGAGATAGATTATATTAAAAAAAAAACTGAAAATCACATAGTCAAAATTATATATATTTATTTGCATTGTGCACAGAGAAATAAGTATTTGATCCCCTACCAACTATTAAGAGTTCAGCCTCCTCCAGACCAGTTACACGCTCCAAATCAACTTGGTGCCTGCATTAAAGACAGCTGTCTTAAATGGTCACCTGTATAAAAGACTCCTGTCCACAGACTCAATTAATCAGTCTGACTCTAACCTCTACAAAATGGGCAAGACCAAAGAGCTTTCTAAGGATGTCAGGGACAAGATCATAGACCTGCAGAAGGCTGGAATGGGCTACAAAACCATAAGTAAGACGCTGGGTGAGAAGTAGACAACTGTTGGTGCAATAGTAAGAAAATGGAAGACATACAAAATAACTGTCAATCGACATCGATCTGGGGCTCCATGCAAAATCTCACCTCGTGGGGTATCCTTGATCCTGAGGAAGGTGAGAGCTCAGCCGTAAACTACACAGGGGGAACTTGTTAATGATCTCAAGGCAACTGGGACCACAGTCACCAAGAAAACCATTGGTAACACATTACGCCGTAATGGATTAAAATCCTGCAGTGCCCGCAAGGTCCCCCTGCTCAAGAAGGCACATGTACAGGCCCGTCTGAATTTTGCAAATGAACATCTGGATGATTCTGAGAGTGATTGGGAGAAGGTGTTGTCGTCAGATGAGACTAAAATTGAGTCATTGGCATTAACTCAACTCGCCGTGTTTGGAGGAAGAGAAATGCTGCCTATGACCCAAAGAACACCGTCCCCACTGTCAAGCATGGAGGTGGAAACATTATGTTTTGGGGGTGTTTCTCTGCTAAGGGCACAGGACTACTTCACCGCATCAATGGGAGAATGGATGGAGCCATGTACTGTCAAATCCTGAGTGACAACCTCCTTCCCTCCACCAGGACATTAAAAGTGGCTCGTGGCTGGGTCTTCCAGCACGACAATGACACGAAAAACATACAGCCAAGGCAACAAAGGAGTGGCTTAAAAAGAAGCACATTAAGGTCATGGAGTGGCCTAGCCAGTCTCCAGACCTTAATCCCATCGAAAACTTATGGAGGGAGCTGAAGATCCGAGTTGCCAAGCGACAGGCTCGAAATCTTAATGATTTACAGATGATCTGCAAAGAGGAGTGGGCCAAAATTCCATCTAACATGTGTGCAAACCTCATCCTCAACTACAAAAAACGTCTGACTGCTGTGCTTGCCAACAAGGGTTTTGCCACCAAGTATTAAGTCTTGTTTGGCAAAGGGATCAAATACTTATTTCTCTGTGCACAATGCAAATAAATATATATAATTTTGACAATGTGATTTTCTGTTTTTTTTTTAAATATAATCTATCTCTCACTGGTAAAATTAACCTAGCCTAAAAACTCTTTCAGACTGTTCATGTCTCTGACAGTGGGAAAACTTACAAAATTAGCAAGGGATCAAATACTTATTTCCTTCACTGTGTATATATATATATATATATATATATATATATATATATATATATATATATATATATTTATACATACAGACACCTGGCCAGGATATGAAACATGATACAAGTCTCTGTCGCAGATTCTGCCAAAAATACCCCCAAAGAAATAGCACATCATTCTGCGTTAGTGTTACGGTAAATCCCTGGACACCCCAATGGAAACCCGACAGAACCAATTAACCCTTTCCCTACCTATGACGAAAATGAACGTCATGGTCGGTTATTAGTTCCCGCACCAGGACGTTTATTTTCGTCACTATTTCAGACTGTCACTCTGTGTATACACAGAGCGACAAGACCGTGCTGCCAGCTGTCCCAGACAGCTGACACAACAGTCTTGCCGGTCAGCGGACCATTGCCGCTGCTTTCGGCAATTAACCCCTTAAATGAGGCGACTGATTGCGATCTTCGCATTTAATGGGCTTGAAGCATATCGGCAGCCCCCACGAAGTGATTGTGGGGGCTGCCGATGCTTGTTGTGGCAATCGGAGGCCAAACGATGGCCTCCGGGTTGCCATGTACGGAAGCCTAGGAGGCGCAGCCTCCGGCCGGTCCTCCTAGGCTTCCTGTAAGTGTGACGTCACAATGATAGTTAGAATACATTACACTACGTAGGTAGTGTAATGTACTCTAGCAGCGATCAAAGCTGCAAGTCTCGTAGTCCCCAAGTGGAACAAGTAAATAAAGATAAAAAAAGGTAATAAAAATGTTTTAAAAAAAGTATAAAAATAAGTTATATGTTACATAAACAAAAAATGCTTTTTTTCCCTATAAGACTTTTATTATAGGAAAAAAATGAACATGTTAAAAAGTACACATATTTGGTATCACCGTGTTCGTAACAACCCAAAACTCTAAAGCTATAATGTTATTTTTCCTGCACGAAGAACACCCCAAAAAAAAATCTATAAAAAAAAATTTTTTTGGTCACCACCCCTCCCAAAATAAAGAATAAAAAGTGATCAAAATGTCGCATGTACCCAAAAATAGAACCAATGCAAACTACAATCCGTACCGCAAAAAAAAAAGCCCTTACACAGCTTTTTTTACTAAAAAATAAAAAAGTTATGGCTCTCAGAACATGGTGACACAGAAAATATTTTTTTTTATAAATAAGTAATTTTATTGTTCAAACGCTGCAAAACATAAAAAACCTATATACATATGGTATCGCCAAAATCATACCAACCCGCAGAATAAAGTAAAATTGGCATTTATAGCGCACGATGAACGCCGCAAAAAAAATAAACTAAAAAACATTGTCAGATTTCCTGGTTTTTGGTCAGGATTGCAAAAAAATTAAATAAAAAGTGTTCAAAAATCGCATGTACCCCAAAATGGTACCAATGAAAACTACAGATTGTCCCGCAACAAATAAGCCCTCACACAGCTCCGGTGGAGAAAAAATAACAAAGTTCTGGCTTTCAGAATATGGCGATGCAAAATGTGCAGAGTGTTCCAAAAGCAAATAAGATTGGGCACCCTTTATCAGTGCGACACCGGATTATTATTTATTTACTGCATTATTATACCCTCTTATTATGCCCTGATGTACTCCACACAGCTTACATATGCCCCCACATTATAAACTGAAATACCAGCAATACCCCAAACAGAACTACCACCAAGCCAAATTTACGCTCCAAAAGCAAAATGGCGCTCCCTCCGTTCTGAGCCCTGCAGCGTGCCCAAACAGCAGTTTGCGCCCACATATATGGCATCGCCATACCCGGGAGAACCCTCTTAACGTTTTATGAGGTATTTGTCTTCAGTGGCACAAACTGGGCACAACATATTATGCACTAAAATGGCATACCAGTGGAAAATTGCAATTTTCACTTTGAACCATCTGCTGTGCATTAACCCCTTTGCGCACTATGACTTAATAGCACGTCATGGTGCGGGGGTTGATGTATGGAGCTGACTCACGTGCTAAGCTCGCTCAATATGCTGCGAGTGTCAGCTTTGTATAACAGCTGACACCCGGGACTCACGGACAGGTACAGCGATCGCGCTGTTACAGAAGCCTGTAAAAATAACAATATGCTGCAATACATTAGTATTGCACTGTATTTTACCAGCGATCCAATGATCACTGGATCAAGTCCCCTAAGGGGACTAATAAAATGTGTAGAAGAATTAATGTTATTAGTAGTGAGGAAAAAAAATGTAAAGTTAAAAAAAAACACCTTTTCCCTAAAGTAATGTAAAAAAATGAACAAAATTGGTATCGCTACGTCCGTAAATGTCCGAACTATTACAATATACCATTATTTAATTCCCACGGTGAACACCGTAAAAAAAATAATAATTTAAACCGCCAAAATCGCTGTTTTTTTGTCACCTTAGCTCTCCAAAAAAATTAATACAACTTTTTTATTACTTTTTATGTACCAAAAATTGGTACCAATAAAAACTCGTCCCGCAAAAAATAAGACCCCCACCGCTCAATCAACCGAAAAAAAAAGTTACGGCTCTCAGAATGTGGTGAAACAAAACAATTTTTATTTTAACCAATAGATTTTATTTTGAAAAAGTAGTAAAATATAAAAAAAACTTTATAAATTTGGTATCACCATAATTGTATTGTGCCGCGGAATAAAGTAAAGTTTTCATTTTTATCGCACGGCGAAAGCTGTAAAAACGAAACCCCCAAAAAATGGAATCAGATTTTTTTCCAATTTCAGCCCGCAAAGAATTTTTTTTCAGTTTCCCAGTACATTTTATGGCACTTTAAATGCTGTCAATAGAAGCTACAGCTCCTTCCGCAAGAAATAAGCCCTCACACCACTCTATTGATGAAAAAATAAAAAAAGTTATGTCACTTGGAAGGCGGGGAGTGAAAAACGAAAATAAGAAAGCAAAACATGGAGTCCTAAAAGGGTTAATTCATTTCTAATGAAAAAAATGTATGACCACATGTGGGGTATTTCCGTACTCGGGAGAAATTGCTTTATAAAAATGTTTTTGGTTTTTTTCTCCTTTATCCCTTGTGAAAATGAGAAAATTCAACATTTTAGTGGAAAAAATTTTGATATTCATTTTCGTGACCTAATTCTAATAAATTTTGCAAAAGACCCGTGGGGTCTAAATGCTCACTATACCGCTTGAAAACTTCCTTGAGGGTTTTCCAAAATGGGGTCACTTTTGGGGGGTTTCCACGGTTTTGGTCCCTCCAGTGCATTGCAAACGCGACATGGCACCGAAAACCAATCCAGCAAAATCCGTGCTCCAAAATTCAAATGGCGCACCTTCCCTTCTGAGCCCTGCCATGGGTCCGATCAGCAGTTTATTACCACATATGGGGTATTGCTGTAATCAGGAGAAATTGCTTTACAAATCATGTGGGTTTTTTTTCCCTTTATTCCTTGTAAAAATTCAAAATGTCTCTTTTTTCAGGAAAAAAGGAGATTTTCATTTTCACAAACTAATTCCAATATATTTAGCGAAAAACCTGTGTGATCAAAATGCTATCTATACCCCTGGATATATTCCTTGAGAGGTGTAGTTTCCAAAATGGGTTATCTTTTGGGGTGTTTACACTATTTTGGATCCTCCAGTGCATTGCAAACATGACATCGCTTTCCAGCAAAATCAGAAATCCAATATCCAAATGGCGCTCCTTCTCTTCTGAGCCCTGCTGTGGGTCCAAACAGCAGTTTATTACCACATATGGGGTATTTCCGTAATCGGGAGACATTGTTTTACAAATGTTGAGGTGCATTTTCTTCGTTATTCCTTGTAAATATTACAAATTTCTATGTTTTTTCTGAAAAAAGTAGATTTTCATTTTTACAGACTAATTTCAATATATTTAGCGAAAAACCTGTGTGGTCAAAATACTAACTATACCCCTAACTAAATTCATTCATAGGTGCAGTTTCCAAAATGGGGTAACTTTTGGGGTGTTTCCACTGTTTTGGCACCACAAGACCTCTTCAAACCTGACAAAGTGCCTAAAATATATTCTAAAAAAAGGAGGCCTGAAAATCCACTAAGTGCTCCTTTGCTTCTGAGGCCTGTGTATCAGTCCAGTAGCACACTAGGGCCACATGTGGGATATTTCTAAAAACTCGATCTGGGCAATAAAATATTGAGTTGCATTTCTCGGGTAAAACCTTCTGTGGTACAAAAAGAATGTATTAGAAATGAATTTTGGCAAAAAAAACAAAATTTGTAAATTTCACCTCTAGTTTGCTTTAATTCCTGTGAAACGCCTAAAAGGTTAAAACACTTTGTGAATGCTGATTCGAATACCTTGAGGGGTGCATTTTTCAAAATGGGGTGATTTATGGGGACTTTCTAATATATAAGACCCTCAAAGCCACTTCAGAAGTGAACTGCCCCCTGTAAAAATAGCCTTTTGAAATTTTATTGAAAATATCAGAAATTGCTGCTAAAGTTCTAAGCCTTGTAACGTCCTAGAAAAATAAAAGAATGTTCAAAAAACGATGCAAACATAAAGTAGACATATGGGAGATGTTAACTAGTAAATATTTTGTGTGGTATTACTATCTGTTTTACAAACAGATATGTTTAAATTTAGAAAAATGCTAATTTTTGCACATTTTCTCTAAATTTTGGTGTTTTTCAGAAATAAATACCGAATTTATCGACCACATTTTTTCACTAACATAAAGTACAACATAAAGACAAAGAACAGGCACGGGTATGTATATGGCAAAAAGTCTATAGACACAAAGAATATATAATAAAGCGTATCAATTTATTAACAAAAAATACTCCACAAACACGATAAAAACATTTAAAAAAGCAGATGGCTGCTATAACTGATTCAACTGGGTCCTTCATTCAATCTACGCCATTAGCTATATCACTAAACTGATCACTTTAATCCTAGGTCTTACAAATCGACAGATATACCAAGAGAACTCCCGTTTCGCCTTTGAATCTGCTACACGTGCAAGTTTAAGAAACTGTAGGACACCTTCCATACAAAAATATTCATTTCCTGTCCTCTCTTCATTAGTACATTTTATGCATACATTTCTGTATGTAATCAATTACATTCTCCCAATATATATATATATATATATATATATATATATATATATATATATATATATATATATATATGAATGTACGTATATTTCCACTTAATGTATATTTTTCTTTTGGTTACTTGCCTTCTGTCTACTAGCCATATCATTACGCTTGCCTCTTCCTTTCTCTTACATGAGACGCCTCGCCTCTATATAGCATTTAATACACATGCATCTACGTTTCAATAGTACGTTGCGATATCTTCGATTTATTTGCATTATAGTGTATTATTGTATGAATGCGGTATGCATGGTATGCCTGAGTATGAATTTACATTTTTTATACACAATATATATCTATATATATCTATATTTTTATTTATATATGTTTATTTTCATTTATAGCACTTGTGCATTTATTTATTTTATTTTTATATTTAATTTTTACATTTAGTTTCACATTCATTTATATGTATATTTATTCACAGTCATTTTATCTCACCATAATCTTTATTTTTTCACACTTTTTAATATCACACTGACAGTTATTGAATTTTTTCTATATCTTCTTTATTAGTAAAATTGGCACATTTTATTATACACACTTTTTATACACAAGGTATTATAATCACCTATTATCAATAGCATACATGCTTTTCATAACATACACACTATCACATACATTAATTTTTCTCAGTATCAATGCATCTATTTATAATTTGACCTGCGTATCCCGGCGCCTCTCTTACTGCGCATGGACGGGGAGCCGCGCTTGGTGTAGGCCCCAGGGCGTGCGCACTAAGTACAGTTGCCGTGTTATTGGGTCTCTCCCCTGTTTGTCGCTCTGGGCATGCCTGTGGGGCCATGATCACATGGCCTTGGCGCATGCGCATCGTGTACGGGCAGTGTGGAGATTTCAATCAGCACTGGGCATGCGCGGAGTCCCGCGTCATATAACATGGCGCCGGTCTCCTGCGCATTTTTTTCATTTGGCAGTGATAAGGAAGAGTTAAGTGTGTGTGCCCTTCTCCCTTTACTTCCTCCTAGCACACAGCTTACAATCATTATAATTAAAACTCTACCCTATATAATACTCCTCACTTCACTACCCCTGAGGAAGCCACGTTGTATGATACGCGTGGGGCTCTTTATACCTCCATAACCCCTCTGTTTGGACACTTCACTACGCCTTCAAGACTCATTTATTCACATGGTCTGATGCAATATTCTTTTTATCTGTGTCCATATCTTTGTCATCATTACGTGAGGGTTATTTGAGGTAGGTTCTTTTCTGGGGGAGTTAATGTTGGGCTGCTTATCAGGGCAGTGTCTCCCAGTTGAAGCAGTTATAGCACCCATCTTCTTTTTTTAAAATTTTTTTATCGTGTTTGTGGAGTATTTTTTGTTAACCCTTTCAGGACCAAGGGTCATCGATTCCTCAATGACCTGCCCCATTTTTTCAAATCTGACGTGTCATTTTATGTGGTAATAACTCTGGAATGCTTTTGCTTATCCAAGCAATTCAGAGATTGTTTTCTCATGACATATTGTACTTTATGTTAGTGTAAAAATGTGGTTAATAAATTCATAGCTTATTTGTGAAAAACACCAAAATGTAAAGAAAGTTTGCAAAAATTATAAATGTTCTAATTTTAAATGTAATCTACTTGTAAAGCAGATAGTAATACCACACAAAATTGTTGCTAATTAACATCCCCATATGTCTACTTTATATTTGCATTGTATTTTGAATATTATTAAATTTTTCTAGGACGTTACAAGGCTTAGAACTTTAGCAGCATTTTCTCACATTTTCAAGAAAATGTCAAAAGGCTATTTTGTCAAGGACCAGTTCAGTTCTGAAGTGGCTTTGAGGGCCTTATGTACTAGATGGACCGCATAAATCACCCCATTCTAAAAACTGCATCCTTCAAAGTATTCAAAACAGCATTCAGAAAGTTTATTAACCCTTTAGGCGTTTCACGGGAATTAAAGCAAAGTAGAGGGGAAATTTACAAATTTCATTTTTTTGGCGAAATTCATTTGTAACACATTTTTTTTTCTGTAACACAGAAGGTTTTACCAGAGAAATGGAACTCAATATTTATTGCCCGGATTCTGCAGTTTTTAGAAATATCTCACATGTGGCTCTAGTGTGATAATGGACTGAAGCACCGGCCTCAGAAGCAAAGAAGCACCTAGAGGATTTTGGGGTCTCCTTTTTTTAGAATATATTTTAGGCACCATGTCAGGTTTGAAGATGTCTTGTGGTGCCAATACAGTGGAATCTCCCTAAAAGTGGTTTTGGAACTACTCAAAGAATTTATCTAGGGGTATAGTTAGCATCTTGACCCGACAGGTCTTTTGCTATATTTATTGGAATATGTCTGTGAAAATGAAAATCGACTGTTTTAAAGCTTGTAAAGCTATTTCTCACGATTACGGCAATACCCCATATGTGGTAATAAACTGCTGTTTGGACCCATGGCAGAGCTCAGAAGGGAAGGAGTGCCATTTGGCTTTTGGAGCGCAGATTTTACTTGGTAATAGTTCTGTTTGGGGTTTTGCTGGTATTTCAGTTTATAATGTGTTGGCATATGTAAGCTGGGCAGAGTACAACAGGGCATAATGAGCAGGTATAATAAGGGGGTCAATAAATAATTCATACATGTGTGGCCGGTGTCGCACTGATAAATGGTGCCCAATCTTATCCGCTTTTGGACCCTCTGCACAATTTCTGTCGCTATATTCTGAGCACCAAAACTTTTTTTTATTTTTTCTCCACCGGAGCCGTGCGAGGGCCTATTTGTTACGTTACAATCTGTAGTTTTCATTGGTACCATTTTAGGGTATATGTGATTTTTTTATCACTTTTTATTCAATTTTTTGGCAAGCAAAGTGACAAAAAAAACAGTAATCACTGTGCACTATAAATGACATTTTACTCTATTCTGCAGGTCGGTACGATTGCGGCGATACCATATGTATATAGTTTTTTTATGTTTTGTGGCGTTTGCGCAATAAAATCACTTTTCTATAAAATTATTTATTTTTTGTGTCACCATATTCTGAGAGCCATCATTTTTTTTATTTTTCAGTCAAAAAAGCGGTGTAAGGGCTTGATTATTGCGGGACGGGTTGCAGTTTTTATTGGTATTATTTTGAGGTACATGCGAGTTTTTGATCACTTTATATTATATATTTTGGGAGGGGTAATGACCAAAAAAATAGTGATGCTAGTATTGTTTTTTAATTATTCTTTGTGGTGTTCACCGTGCAGGAAAAATAATATTATAGTTTTATAGTTGGCGTCGTTACGAACGCGGTGATACCAAATATGTGTACTTTTTTAAAGTTTTATTTTTTTTCCTATAATAAAAGGCTTATTATAGGAAAAAAAGCATTTTTTGTTTTTGTAACTTATAACTTGTTTTTACACTTTTATAAAACATTTTTATTACTTTTTTTTTTTTTACTCGAAGACCTGCAGCACTGATGGCTGCTATAACACATTACACTACCTAGGTAGTGTAATGTGTTATAAACTGTCTGTGTGATGTTGACAGTCACACTGACAGGAAGCCTATGAGGACCAGCTGGTCCTCATAGGCTTCCGTGAATGACATAAAACGGCCTCCGGTTTTGCCATGCAACTGACGGCAGCACCCGCAATCGGTCCTCGGGAAAGTTTGTTGTAGCAACAAACTTTCCAGTTTGTTGCTACAACAAACTTTCCCTGCAATCACATGATCGGGACCTGAACCAATCAGCTCCCGATCATGTCTCCGGGACCAGCACGATCCGGGTGTCAGCACTACTCTGAGACACCCGGATCTCGCTTTTAACACCCACTGTGAATTCACGTCGGCTCTGCACAGGGCCCAGCAATCGTGAATTTACTGTGGGCGGTCAGGAAGCCTTTAATGACGGTGATCATATTCTCTGTAGCCGAATCAATCGGTTCGGCTGTCAGAGAACAGGTTGCTGGGGAGCCGCGGACACTGACACAACCGGCGTCCGAGTGCATTTCACAGTGCTATGCCGGCTGGAACAGAGATCTGTATATTCACGCCCTGGCAGCACGGGGTATGTGCGAAAAGGACGTGTATCTACAGATTGTCGGCATGAAAGAGTTAATAAATGTATACGCTTTATTATATATTCTTTGTGTCTATAGACTTTTTGCCATATACATACCCGTGCATGTTCTTTGTCTCTATCCATTGTAGTTTTTGAGGGTATGTGGCAACATTTATGCGGTGCCCGCTGGTGCATTTTTGTCATAAAGTACAACATGTCACGAGAAAACTATCTCAGATTCGCTTGGATAGGTAAAAGCATTCCGAAGTTATTACCACATAAAGTAACACATGTCGGATTTGAAAAAATTGGCTGTGTCCTGAACCCAAAACAGGCTGAGTCCTTAAGGGGTTAAAGTCAATAGGTTCTGTCAGGTGCCGGATGTCTCCGGCATTTTCATTGTTCTGCTCCTCTGACGGAGCAGAACAATGGAAAGCGGAACGCAGGTCTGAACAGGGCCTAATTGATAGTACTGACTAAAATAGTTCAGAAATTCATATATATATATATATATATATATATATGTATATATATATATATATACGGAACAGAAGCAGGTAAACACAGCACTCCACAGATCCAAGAAATCAGGCCATGTGCTCGTAAACCAGGGGGTGAATCAATTCCCCTTCTTTTTAGATAGAAAACAGCATAGGACGTAGTAACGGCACCAGGACTCCAAGATAGATGAAAAAAAGGGTGGATTTATTCACCTCAAAGCATAGCAACGTTTCGGTTCAACAGGAACCTATCTCAAGCTATGATAAACTCACAATGGTGTCAAGTATAAATAGAGGGAGCATACATCAGCTAACAATCAAGTTATTAAATGTACAAAGCCCATTACATATGTGAAAACAATATCCAACAACATTATAAATATTAGTGCAAAAGTACATCTCTTTGTTTATATAAGGCCAATCGTGAACAGTGTTAGGCTGGGTTCACACGTGGCGGAATTTCACTTAAATTCCGCTGCGGACACTCCGCAGCGTTAATCCGCAGCGGAGCCGTTTCTCCATTGACTTCCACTTTAATTTAGCAGTGTTCGTTTAGACGATGCGTAAAATTCCGCTGCGGAGCATAGGCTGCGGAGCGGAATTTGGTGTCCGCAGCATGCTCTGTCTGTTGCGGAGCAGTGGCGGACTGGTTGCGGACTCATGGCGGAATTTCTCCATTGACTTCAATGGAGATTCTAATTTCCGCAATGAAGTCCGCAGCTGTCATGCACATGTTATGTGTGCTGCAGATGCGTCTTGCTTTTTTAACTTGACATTTCTTCATTCTGGCTGGACCTATGTATTTCTAGGTCTACAGCCAGACTGAGGAAGTCAATGGGGCTCCCGTAATGACGGGAGCGTTGCTAGGAGACGTCAGTAAATAGTCACTGTCCAGGGTGCTGAAAGAGTTAAGCGATCGGCAGTAACTGTTTCTGCACCCGGGACAGTGACTACCGATCCCAATATACAGCTACCTGTAAAAAAAATTGAAGTTCATACTTACCGAGAAATCCCTGCTTCTGTCTCCAGTCCGGCCTCCCAGGATGACGTTTCAGTCTAAGTGACGGCTGCAGCCAATCACAGGCCAATAACAGGCTGCAGCGGTCACATGGACTGCCGCGTCATCCAGGGAGGTCGGGCTGGATGCCGAAGGAGGGACGCGTCACCAAGACAACGGCCGGTAAGTATGAATTTCTTTGACTTTCACAAGGGAAAGTGCTGTCCCTTCTCTCTATCCTGCACTGATAGGGAGAAGGGAAGTACTTTTACCGCAGTCCGCAGCAGCTAGTCCGCATCAATTTTCTGCACATTTTGGGCAGATCCGCAGCCGTAATCCGCAACCCGGATTAGGTGCGGCATTGATGCGGACAGTTGCGGAGGAATTCCGCCACGTGGGGGCATGCCCTTATATTTATGTATAGATCCCATATAAACAACATAAATAGTGACAAATAGGGGTAATTAGAATGATTAGAAAGGAGGCAGGGGCCAATTATGTCCAGGTGGAAATCAATACACTTACAGTAAGAAGTCAGTCTGTAATGGCCGCATAGCCGGCGTGTGGAGTAGGCGCGCATCAACTGCGCATGCTCCAAGATGGCGTCCGGACCGGATGTTCAATCCGGTGGAACGCATCAAGCGGAGCAGTTGTCACTGCGCATGCGCGAGCACGGAACTTGCGTTCCAGTCCTGACACGCAGGAAACAGCATCAACACAACCACAAGATGGATGTAAGAATAGATAAAATATAAAGTGTCTGCAATTTAAATTGGCCTTTTATAAACAAAGAGATGTACTTTTGCACTAATATTTATAATGTTGTTGAATATTGTTTTCACATATGTAATGGGCTTTGTACATTTAATAACTTGATTGTTAGCTGATGTATGCTCCCTCTATTTATACTTGACACCATTGTGAGTTTGTCACAGCTTGAGAAAGGTTCCTGTTGAACCGAAACGTTGCTGTGCTTTGAGGTGAATAAATCCACCCTTTTTTCATCTATCTTGGAGTCCTGGTGCCGTTACTACGTCCTGCGCTGTTTTATATATATATATATATATATATATATATATATATATATATATATATATATATATGTATATATATATATATATATATACACACATAGAGACTAAAAATCAATACATATAGCCATAATGGTTGGTGATATCAGGTGAGCCCACGTATATTGGCTGTGAGGTCATGGATGGAAATGCTGTCCAGGTAAAACATTAAATGCTCATAGACAGTCCATGCCATTCAATCATATTATATACTACTATATAGTAGCAAATAGTGGTCTAATGTAGATAGTAGAATATATGCTAAATGTGTCAAAGATAGAAGACTTCATGGGTAGTGGCATACGCCCGCAGTGTATACTGACATCCCAGCGTAGGAACATATGTGGATGCAATTCAGCACGTGAGTTCAAAGCATTCAAGAATGAATTTAGTGGTGTTTCTTGTGAGAAAAGTGACTGATTGGTCTAGCCTTTCATTTGTGGAAATCACTTTTTTAATGAGAATAAATTTATTGCATGACGTGACTAGAAACCATGCCGCTTTCTTAAATGTCAGAGCTGTCGGTAGAGGCCTCAGAAATTGGCAAATTCATTCAAAAATATGAAGCGTGTTACAAGTTATAATTTTGGAACTATTTCTAGTGTTACAGTAACTGGATGTTGGACTCACGTGACATTAAATCACAAATATTACTGTAGCCTGGTCATCACACAGGAATGATGGAGGATAGAAGAATTCTGATGGTAAGGATATTGCAACGTTATTTTTATGACTATTTTTTACAGGTTTCCAGCCTTAGTTAAAAATGTGATTTTGGCCTCGTTTACACAGTGCAGACTTGCTGCAGATTTCAGATGTATTTTTTTAAGCCTAAGGGTAGGAACACACACAGCGTGTTCAGGGTGGATACGCTGCGTCAAGTTGCGCAGCGTATCCGCCCTGAAGACCGCAGGGAATGCAGTTCGAAAAACCGCAACACATGGTGGTGCGTTTTTCCGGCGGAATTTCCACTGCGTAAAGCAGCGCCGGAAAAAGAATAAAAAACCTTTATTCTTACCCCCTCCCTCTTCTCTACAGTCCGGCCTGCTGGGGTGACGTTGCAGGCCATGTGACCGCTGCGGCCTGTGATTGGCTGGAAAAGAAGCAGGGAATTCTTGGTAAGTATAACATTATTATTTCTTTCTTGCTTTGATTCCGCTGCAAATGTTGCAACACACACTACCTTGTTGCCAGTTTAAGCACCCCATTGAATTCAGTGGGGAAAACCTGCAACAGAAGAGTAGCGATTCCACAGCATTAATTGACATGCTGCGGCTGAAGAAACTGAACCACAGGTCAATTTATGTGCATTTTTTTCGGCTGATTTTTTTCCTCTGTGTGGGGATGAGATTTGTTGAAATCTCACCCACACTGCTTCTACTGTAATTTTCCACAATTAATCTGTTGCGGAAAATCCACAGTTTTTACGCCGTGTGTGTTCCTACGCTAAAATAGGAATGAAACCTAAAGAGAACAAATATATAAAGAAAGGCCTTTATAGGTCTGCTCTCCTGGATACAATTCTGGTTTTGCACTGTGTGAACAAGGTCTTTTTAGTCACAGAAATTTCTGCAACAAATCTACTGTGTGTGAATATATCAAGAGTAGGGAGGCACACTTTTTGTTTTCTTTTTTTACAGTCAATGCTGGAATCGGGAATTGTTTGGAATCAGAAAGACATTGTTAGTGATATATAGTCATGGTATATTAAAACTGCAGCATCATATTGACAAGTATAATATGGAAAAAAGAGGCTGACTTCCATTTACAGTTATAAGCTACAAATAGATATGAAATAATGACTTCCTCAAGGTCACACTGAACAGGTCATCAACCGATTGCCGTAGCAACTGAAATAATGGCTCCATGCAGAAATGACGTATGGTTACTTCTCAGTTACAGATCAGGTCCATTTCAAAGAAAAAATACCCTTTAACCCCTTCCCACTGTGGCCACTTTTGACCTTCCTGACAGAGCCTTATTTTTCAAATCTGATGTGTCACTTTATGTGGTAATAACTCCGGAATGATTTTACCTATCCAAGCGATTCTAAGAATGTTTTCTCATGACATATTGGACTTTATGTTAGTGAAAAAATTTAGTCGATAAATTCAATATTTATTTGTGAGGAAAAAAAACAACATTTTTAGAAAATTTGCAAAAAAATGTGCATTTTTCTAAATTTAAATGTATCTGCTTGTAAAACAGATAGTAATACCACACAAAATAGTTACTTGTTAAAATTTCCCACATGTCTACTTTATGTTTGCATCGTTTTATTTTTCTAGGACGTTACAAGGCTTAGAACTTTAGCAGCAATTTCTCACATTTTCAAGAAAATTTCAAAAGGCTATTTATTCATGGACCAATTCAGTTCTGAAGTGGTTTTGAGTGGCCTATATATTAGAAATCCCTCATAAATCAAACTATTTAAAAAAGAACTGCACCCCTCAAAGTATTCAAAACAGCATTTAGAAAGTTTCTTAACCCTTTAGGCGTTTCACAAATTAAAGCAAAGTAGAGGTGAAATTTACAAATTTCATTATTTTTTCAGAAATTAAGGTTTTACGAGAGAAACACAACTCAATATTTATTGTGCAGATTCTGTCGTTTTTAGAAATATCCCAGACATTGCCCTAGTGTGCTAATGGAGACCTAGTACATTTTAGCACAGAAGCAAAGGGGCACCTAGTGCATTTTTGGGCCTTCTTTTTATTAGATTATATTTTAGGCACCATATCAGGTTTGAAGAGCTCATATGATGCCAAAACAAAGGAAACACCCCAAAAAAGACCTCCTTTTGGAAACAAGGAATTTTTCTAGGAGTTTAGTGAGCATTTTGAACCCACAGATGTTTCATGTGAACATAAAAACAAAAAGCACGGCGCCACATAGTGCAGATTAACTCCTTAACGCCGAAGGACGGATATATCCGTCCTCAGCAGCTGCTAGTTCGCGCAGGAGGACGGATATATCCGTCCTGTGATGGCGCGGGTACTGAGACTGTACCCACGCGATCAGCGGCAGGAGCACGGCTGTTATACTCAGCCTGGCTCCTGCTGCAACTGCCGGAATCGAAGCGCGCTCCGATTCCGGCAGTTTAACCCATTAAATGCCGCTGTCAATAGTGACAGCGGCATCTAATGTGTTTGACAGAGGGGGGAGCTCCCTCTGTCACCCGATCGGCGCCCCCGCAAACAAATCGCGGGTCGCCGTCGGGTTTCCATGACAGCCGGGGGTCTAACAAAGACCCCCAGGTCTGTCTTCAGCATCTGCCTGTTAGGCGATGCCAGAGGCATGACCTAACAGGTTGCCTGTCAGTTTTACACTGACAGGCAATAATGCTTTGGTATACGAAGTATACCGAAGCATTATATATGCGATCGGCACATCGCATAGTGAAGTCCCCTGGTGGGACAAAAAAAAAAAATGTAAAACAGTTAAATAAAGTTTGTGAAAAAAAAAATAAAAAAAATTACAGTCAAAGTCAAATAAAACTACTTTTTTGGCCCAAAAAGTGGTTTTATTTAGTAAAACTGTCAAAACAAATCACACATACACATATATGGTATCCCCGCGATCGTAACAACTTGACCAATAAAATGAACACATTAATTAAACCGCCGGATGAACGGCGTCCAAAGAAAATGCAAAAAACAACGTCAAAATTCTCTCTTTTCTCCCATTCCCCCCATAAAAAATAAAATAAAAGTTAATCTATAAGTCCTATGTACCCCAAAATAGTACTAATGAAAACTACACATTGTCCCGCAAAAATCAAGCCCACATACGACCACATCGACGGAAAAATAAAAACGTTACGGCTCTCGGAACGCGGCGATGCAAAAACAAGTAATTTTTTTCTAAAAGGCTTTTTATTGTGCAAACGTAGGAAAACATAAAACCTTTACATATTTGGTATCCCCGTAATCGTGCCGACCCATAGAATAAAGTTAACATGTTATTTACGCTGCATAGTAAACGGTGTAAATTTATAACGTGAAAATTAATGCTGGAATAGCTGCTTATTTTCAATTCTCTCCTAAAATAAAGTTAATAAAAGTTAATCAATATGTTATAAGCATCTAAAAATGGTACAATTACAAAATACAACTCGTCCCGCAAAAAACAAGCCCTTATACGGCTATGTCGACGGAATAAAAAAAGAGTTACGACTCTTGGAATGTGACCGTGAAAAAACAAAAAAGAATCCTTGGTCATTAACGTGCAAAATGGCCCGGTCATTAAGGGGTTAATTAGGTTTAGGTGAAATGTCAGTAGCGAATTATGCTCACCCAGGTAGTGTTTGGAAAAGGTAATCAGAAGATCCACAAATGCTGCTGCCGGGATCCACACCGGTAAACCATATGGTCACCGCTTGTTAGGATATAGGAGGGTAATTGAAAAAGGGAGGATCCTGCAAGGCGCTGCTGCGTGGCTGCTTGTGAAGTATTGACAATGATAAACGGAATAATAAATATATGTTTATTATAAAACAATGATGGCTACGCGTTTCAACGCTGTACCAACGTCTTCCTCAGGCCTTTTTCAATTACCCTCCTATTTACAGATGTTTCATAGAATTTATTAGAATTTGGATGTGAAAATAATTATTTTTTTCATTTTTCCAATAAGATGTAGTTTTAGATAAAAAAATAAATAGTTCTCAACAAAGAAAGGAAAAAACCAAAAAAAAAAGAACCCCAATATTTGTAAATATCCAGAGTACGTAAATACCTCATGTGTTGTCATAAACAGCTGTTTGGACAAACGGCAGAGCTTAGAAGAGAAGGAGCGCTATTTGGTTTTTGGAGCACAGATTTTGCTGGATTGGTTTTTCGGCACTATGTCACATTTGCAAAGCCCCTGAGGGACCAGTAGAGTGGAAACTTCCCAAAAGTGACTCAATTTAGGAAACTACACCCCTTGAGGAATTAATCTAGAGATGTAGTCAGCATTTTGACCCCACAGGTCTTTCATAGTTTTTATTAGAATTGGGCAGTGAAAAGGGAAAAAAAAGAACAGCAATTATGGCAATGTTTTATTTTTTATTTTTTTTCGTTCACTGAGCGGGATACAAATAATAATATTCTTATAGTTCAAGCCGTTACGGACGCAGCGATACCAAATTTGTATGATTTATTTATATTTTTCAATAATAAATGACTTGATAAGGTGAAAAGGGTTGTGTTTGATTTTATGACTTGAAACTTTTATTTTATTTTTTACAACTTCTATTTTTACTTTTTGGACACTTGTTTTTAAACACTTTTTTTTAGTCCCACCAGGGGACTTGAAGGTCCAACTGTTTGATTGCTGTTCTAATACATTGCACTAAGGCTGGGTTCACACGACCTATTTTCAGACGTATTGGAGCCGTTTTACGCCTCGAATTACGTCTGAAAAAACGCCTCCAATACGTCAGCAAACATCTGCCCATTACTTTCAATGGGCTTTACGATGTACTGTGCCGACGACCTGTCATTTTACGCGTCGCTGTCAAAAGACGGCGCGTAAAATTACAGCCTCGTCAAAAGAAGTGCAGGACACTTCTTGGGACGTAATTGGAGCCGTTTTTCATTGACTCCAATGAAGAACAGCTCCAAACTACGTCCGTAAAAGACGCCCCGCAAAACGCGAGTACATGCAATTACGTCTGAAATTCAGGAGCTCTTTTCTCCTGAAAACAGCTCCGTAATTTCAGACGTAAATGCAGTTATCGTGTGCACATACCCTAACTATGCAGTGCAGTGTATTAGAACTGTCAGTCGTTCACTAACCACAAGATGATTAGGCTCCGCCTCCAGGTGGGTCCTTATCTGCTTCCGTAATGGCAGACCAGGAGGCCATTGTTAGGCTTCCTGTTGCCATAGAAGCAGTCGGCAGCCCTGCCATGCAATTGCTGCATCTAAGGGGTTAGTGTCAGGGATCGGAGCTAGCTACGGTTCCTGCCATTACAGCAGGGTGACCACTGTAAAATACAGCAGACATCCACTGCTGATGATGCCGTCTCAGCTTCTGAGCCGGAAGCTGAGCTGGCACCATCTAGCCGTTGGTACCGGAAGCCTTTTAGGCTGGGGTGTCGGTGGCTAAAAATCCCTCAGATGCTGTGATCGCTATTGAACGCAGCATCTGAGGGGTTAATCGGTCCTAGCCATTACAGCAGGGTGTCAACATACAGCTGTAACCTACAGCTGGAACCCGGCGGTGATGGTGCGGGCTCAGCTCCTGAGACATAATAGTACTGCGGTTTGCGGGAACACCTGCCCGACAGCGCCGTATATATGCGGCGGATGTCGGGAAGGGGTTAAATGGAAGGAGCACCATTTGGCTTTTGGAGCTCAAATTTTGCTGTAATGGTTTTTGGGGGCCATGTCGCATTTACAAAGCCCCTGAAGTACCAAAACAGTCGAAACACCCAAAAAGTGACACCATTTGGAAAACTTGAGGAATTCATCTATGGGTATAGTGAGCATTTTTCACCCCACCGTTTTTTGTTTTTTTTTGCTTAACTCATTTGAATTAGGCTATGAAAATTAAAAAATACTTTTTTACAATAAAATGTACAACTTTTTAATTTCCACAAGAAAAAAAGGAGAAAAAACGCCTTAAAATTTGTAAAGCAATTTATCCAGAGTATGGCAATACCCCATACGTGGTCGTAAACTGCTGTTTGGGCACATGGCAGGGCTCAGAAGTGAAGGAGCACCATTTGGCTTTTGGAGCTCAAATTTTGCTGTAATGGTTTTTGGGTGCCATGTCGCATTTGCAAAACCCTTGAAGTACCAAAACAGTGCAAATACCCGAAAACTGACTCCATTTGGAAAATGACACCACTTAAGGAATTCATCTATGGGTATAGTGAGCATTTTCACCCCACAGGTTTCTTTGCTTAATTAATTTGACTTAGAATTTAGAATTTTTTCATTTCCACGAGGAAAAAAAGGAGAAAAAGCTCCTTAAAATTTGTAAAGCAATTTCTTTAGAGTATGCCAATACTCAATACGTGGTCGTAAACTGCTGTTTTGGCACATGGCAGGGCTCAAAAGTGAAGGAGCATCATTTGACTTTTGGGGCTTAAATTTTGCTGAGCTGGTTTTCGGGAGCAATATCGCATTTGCAAAGCAAAGAGGGACCAAAACAGTAAAAAAAAACAAAAATAACCCCATTTGGGAAACTATACCCATCAAGGAAACTATCTAGAGGTATAGTGAACATTTAGACCACACAGGTCACTTGCAGAATTTATTGGAATTAGCCATTAAAAATGAAAGTCAAAATTTTTATACACTAAATTGTAGATTTTGTAAAAAATTTTCAAGGGATAAAGTAGAAAAAAAGGCAACATTTGTCAAGCAATCTCACATGAGTACGACAATACCCCATATGTTGTCATAAACGGCTGTTTGGACACACGGCAGGACTCAGAAAGGCAGGAACGCTATTTGGCATGCAGATTTCACAGGATTGGATTTGAGGCGCCATGTCGCATTAGCAGAGCCCCTGAAGTACAAGTACAGTAGAAACTCCTGAGAAGTGACTAGATTCGTAGATTTTATTAGAATTAGGCAGTGAAAATGAACAATTTTATTTTTTCAAAAAATCTTTCGATTTAGCTCCCAATTTTTCCTTTTCACAAGGGGTAATAGGAGAAAAAACACCACAAAATTTGTTACTCAATATCTCCTGAGTATGGCAATACCCTATATGTGGTCGTAAACTGCTGTTTGAGCACATGGCAGGGCTCAGAAACGAAGGAGCGCCATTTGGCATTTGGCGCTCAGATTTTACAGGATTGCTGTTCGAGCGCCATGCCACATTTGTAAAGCCCCTGAGGTACCAGAGTACAGTGAAAATTCCTTAAAAGTGACCCCTGTTTTGGAACTACACCCCTCAAGGCATTTGTCATTTGCCTGGACATATAACAGGGCTCAGAAGTGAAAGAGCACCTTATGCATTTGAGTTATATTTTGGTGATTTTCACAGCATTAGCCCACAAGTGCAGGGCTCTGAGGTCAAATAGTGAATCAAATCCCCCAGAAGTGATGCCATTTTGGAAACTACACCCCTCAACGCATTTTTAAGAGGTGTTGTGAGCATTTTGACACCACAGGTGTTTTTTTTTTTAGAAATTAAGGCATAGGGGATAATGCAAAGCAAAAACAAAAATAAGATAGCTCTCTTATTATTATTCCATGTTTCCTGGCTTTCGATACACCCTACATGTTGCCGTAATCTTTTGCCTGAACATACGACGGGGTTCAGTAGTGAAAAAGCACCATGCGCATTTGAGGTCATTTTGGCGATTGCTGAGCTTTGAGGTCAAATAATAAAACAAACTCCAAAGAAGTAAACCCATTTTGGAAACAACACCCCTCAAGGCATTTATCAAGAAGGAACTAATGCGCAGCGGATGGACAAAGTGAAAATTGGAATTTTACACTGATATGCCATTTTAGTGCACGATTTGTTGTGCCCAGTTTGTGCCACTGAGACATATACCTCATAAACTGTTAAGCGGGTTCTCCCGGGTATGGCGATGCCATATATGTGGATGTAAACCGATGTTTGGGCACACTGTAGGGTTCAGAAGGGAGGAAGCGCCATTTGGCTTTTGGAGCACAGATTTAGCTTGGTTTTACAGTGTTACCACAATAAAAATCACTTTTGTTTTTAAATCGTTTATTTTATAGTTTTTTTTTTGGTTGCCATATTCTGAGAGCAATAACTTTTTTATTTTTGCGTCAACAGGGCTGTGTAAGGGCATGGTTTTTTTAGGACAAGCTGTAGTTTTTATTGGCACTATTTTGGTGTACATGCGACTTTTTGTCCCTTTTTATAAAAAAAAAATTGGGAGGCGTGGTGACCAAAAACAGTGATACTGGCATGCTACATCACTGTCATGTACAGTTACGTGACAATGCGCTGACACCTTGGCGGCAGCGACGTAACTGTACGTGACATGTCGCCAAGTGGTTGAAGGGGTTATCTGGGGATAAAATCAAACCAAAAACAAATATGTCTAAAAGATATTTATATAACCATCCAACTACTTTCCCGGCAGTAAATCACATTTCAGCCTTACTCACCAATACCCGATGTAATGCTGTAGTTGCAGACAGACTTCAGGATTATAGTCTGGACTTGTCATTTTAGCGCTCTCAGTAAACTACAGAACCCATCATGAACTTCGTTCCTTAATCTAATGTGAATCCCCGCCTACCCCAAGTACTGTTCACTAGTACACGTGCATACTCTTCACTCTCCTCACACTGGCCACAATTGCCCCCAATAATAAAACTTGTTTTCATTGGTGGATCAGTGAGTAGCGTGCACTATTGAATATATAATATATAATTCTGGGAAATGCAGTTCAGGACGCCACTGTTGAAGAAGTGAGTGGTCTCCCCTTCAGATATGTCAGCTTGTCATCATCATACGTGACCGCTAGGTGGCTGACACTGTGAAGTCCCTGTAGAAGTAAGCCAGCCCCTTAGCGGTCACGTGGTATGATGATGCACCGACACATCTGAAGGGGAGCCCGCTTGCGGTCACATGGACATGTGTCGGTGAGTCATCGCTGCAAAAAGGACTACAGTACTTCCGGTGACCCAGCAGCATATTGCAAAATAGAGAAACATCACAGTAAAGCAAAGACAGTGTGCCCATATTCAACATTTATTTAATTTTGAGGGGGTTCGCCATGCAGGGTCACATCCCCCACTACGAAGGTTAAAGGAGCCACTTGAGCGTTAGCAGACACGGAGCTCAGTAAATGGTAAGTATGCTTCAGGTAGGTACTACCTGGGCAGCAGCTCAGGCTATGAGGACTTGACCTGTCTCTAGGGGTACAGTTGGGCTGCTTCTCCTGCAGGTCATGCGTTGTGGCATGGTTAGCCTTGTGCTCAATATTAGAGCAGAGACCCACTTAAACAAAATTTGATCAAAGTTTATTTGAAAAAAAATGACTGTGCAGCCATAGAACACTGGAGTTACAGAATAATGATTTCCTTTTTTTTTTAACAGTAGTTTATTAAAGTAAAGTTATGTTGCTCTTTGGCTAAGTCTACACCACAAAATGTATCACATTCAGGGCTCCCCAAACTTTTTTTGCTTAGGCAGAATATTATGCTGCCGCAGAGGAGTATCTTGCTTGATGCTTTGGATCTAACCCGTTATATATTGATAATTTGCATTATGTGAAAAAATTGCATATTGTCGCATTCCAATTTTTTATGATTTCTTAGCTTTTGTTATATTGTTATAGAGCAGAAGAAAAATTAGACCATTTCAAGTAAGAAACCCTCACACAACCTGCTATGAAGCATGCTGGAGCCACATAGAACTTAGTAGATAAGACTTGGCAGTGAACCTCACCAAGAACAGGTACATATACAATTTTTTTTGTTGTTGTGTAAATAATTTTAGCCTTTGAGACTGTGTTAATATGTTGTTTTATAGGTTGTGTGAACCTATTTCCACTCAACTCAATGTACTTTATATGATCACTGAGGACATTATACTCATAGGAATAGAGTCTGCACTCTCCTTGTATTCCATATGAAGTGATGTTTATTAATAGTAGGTGTGGATTATGTATTGAAGGTAGTGACTTGCCTTTATCTCTCGTCTGGCCATAGGCGTTTTGAGTCAGAGAAGAATATAGCAGGTCACTGCCTATATCACTTGCATACCACCCTTAAGTTGTACTGAATCTTTTCCAGCAGATTAACTCCTCCTGCTCTATAGCAGATATGCAGCATGTCAAATGTGACAGATATGCTTTAAATAGGTGATAATATAGTAAGAAAATAGGAATTACATTTTCGGTGTGAAGATTATTTGGACAGTAGGGAAATGTTGGTAAAAGAAAGCAGAGAGAAAAATAGATGATGTATTTAATAGGCTAAATTAAAATAAAGATTGGGGAAAAGAAGGGAGAAAAAGAAAATGGTTGTGGTTGGTAAATAGTCTTGACAGCTCCATTGGAAAGAGAGTTTGCAGCCTGAAAAAATAGAACATTTCTCTTCCATAAATAAGACTGTATCAGTTGAAGTGCCCTTGAGGATACATGGTCTTTATGAGAAAAAAGGAGGTTAAAGTCATCCACATATAAAAGATGCAGATGCTGAATCTGTTCTTGCTCATCTAGTGTCTTAGACGGTAAGTAGTGTTTCCAATGTATTCTAGTCCACAGGGAATTTATAATAAATAAATTACATTCAGATACAGTTTATAAACTGTTTACCTGAGAAGTTTTCTTCTGCGATGTTGGAAGCAAAATCTTGTTTATTCCACTGGTGTCCGAGCCTTTGATCGTGATCTACTGTTTGTTGTGTCAGACCACCAATGAAGGCGGTATCTTCATGGACAAATAAACTTCAAAAGTAAAAAAGCCTTTGTGGTTTTTGTCTCACTGTTCCTGTCACCATACAGATGTAGCCATCTTTAACTTGATTCTGATAACTTGCTGCAGCGTGAAATCACACAACAAAAGCCATTGAAAAAGTCAAGATAAGAGATCTAGCCATTGTTTAATTAATGCGTTCAAAGTCATAGTAAAGACGGCTACATCTGTAAGTGGCAAACCAGGCAATGGACTTGTGAGCCAACTGGCTGTAGCCCCACATATAATGGATGCCAGCTGTGCCTCCATATATATATATATATATATATATATATATATATATATATATATATTGCCTATCACATATTATTAGTAGCCACTCACACATAACTCTTTCCTATTGGAGAAAGTCTGCAGCATCCACAGCTGTATTCCATTGTATTTGAAGCTTGAGGAAGCAGAAACAATTGAGGAAGGTGGCTGTTGGCACCTGAAGTCACATCGGCCTAGAGGCCCAGGGCATGTGCCATAGGTGCATGATACCATTGCTCTGTACCTATATGATTCTAATTGGGGTATTTTTCCATTCTCATTGAAAGTAAAGTAAAACGCTTTGTGTTTTTCATATACAAATGAAGCAAAACATAAAAGGTACGGACTGTTTAAATAAAAATATCAAGCATTTATGATAATTTTGCTTACATTTAAAGGGTAAATAAACTTATAGTGACATGTCAGAAGTTTTGATCAGTGGGATTCGAGCACTGAGATCCCCACGATCAATAAAACAGAGCCTCAGAAGCGATCGGGTGAGAGCTGTTATGCTAAGTTTCTGATCAGCTTTCCTCGGAAAGCCAAGCAAGCAGTGTATGGACCCATAGACTTTAAATTGAGCCTGTACACTGCTCGCTTGGCTTTCCGCGAAAAGTCGATCAGAAACTAAGTGGCACATCACTCACCCGAGTGGTTCTGCTGCTTCGTTTTAGCGGACGGTGGGGGTCTCCGTGCTCAGACCCCACCAATCATAACTACTCACTATGACATGTCAAAGGACTTTTTAAACTTTAGTTACCCTTTAAGTAACTTACATCTCATGTCAAAGAATCCAGGCACATAGTGTTCAACAATTTGGTTGTAATAGCATTGGCTTAAGTGGCTATTAGTACAACATGTGATTGTAAATGATTGTCTTACATTTCTTTAGACACAAGCAATTAGTTTGTATTAGTCAAAGGATTATGGCCTTTTGTCGGTGTACAAATGTTAGTGATAAATGTAATACCTCTATCTACTAAAGAACATATGATTGAGATGCAGTAGTCAATCAGGTACATACAGTAGAACGGTACACTTACATAACTGAAAACTGTATACAATAGGAACACATTAGGGAAGGAGGCAGATCATATGTGTTACATGTATTTTTTTAGTATAAAATTGTTAAAAATAAATAATGTAAAGCAAATAATAAAATATAAAGACATTTTAAAGGGTTCGTACAGGATTAAAAAAAAAATGGCTGCTCTCTTCCAAAAAAAGAAAAGAGAGTAGCTAATGTAGACAGTGCCAGTGCTGTTAATACATCAATTAATATAGGTAATTGGATGAAGGTAGATATGGTCCAAGCTTAGTTAAATAAAATACATGTGAACAAGGCTCCAGGACCAGATTACGCCTACGAGTTCTTAACCCCTTCCCTCTTTGGCCACTTCATGACAGAGCCTCATTTTTCAAATCTGACATGTTTCACTTTATGTGGTAATAACTCCGGAATGCTTGTACCTATCCAAGCGATTCTGAGATTGTTTTCTCATGACACATTGGACTTTATGTTACTGGCAAAATTTGCTCGATACATTCAGTATTTAATTGTGAAAAACCCCAAAATGTAGCGAAAAATTGCAAAAATGTGAATTTTTCTCCATTTTAAATGTATCTGCTTGTAAGACAGGCAGTTATAACACACAAAATGATTGCTAATTAACATCCCCCATATGTCTACTTTAGTTTGGCATCGTTTTTTGAACGTCCATTTATTTTTCTAGGACGTTACAAGGCTTAGAACTTTAGCAGCAATTTCTCACATTTTCAAGAAAATTTCAAAAGGCTATTTTTACAGGGGCCAGTTCAGATCCTTAGATATTAGAAACACCCAATAAGTTACCCCATTTTAAAAACTGCACCCCTCAAAGTATTCAAAACAGCATTTAGAAAGTTTCTTAACCCTTTAGACATTTCGCAGGAATTAAAGCAGAGGTGAAATTTACAAATTTTTTTTTCCAGAAATTAAATTTGAATCCATTTTTTTTGTACCGCAGAAGGTTTTTCCAGAGAAATGCAACTAAATATTTATTGCCCAGGTTCTGCAGTTTTAGGAAATACCCCACATGTGGCTCTAGTGCGCTACTGGACTGAAGCACAGGCCTCTGAAGCAAAGTGGAACCTAGTGGATTTTGAGCCTCCTTTTTATTAGAATATATTTTAGGCACCATGTCAGCTTTGAAGAGCTCTTGTGGTAGTAAAACAGTGGAATCCCTCCAAAAGTGACCCCATTTGGGAAACTACACCCCTCGGGGAATTTATTTAGGGGTGTAGAAAGCATTTTGGCCTGCCAGTTTTTTGCAAACATTTTTGGAACTAGGCCATAAAAATGAAAATCTAATTTTTTTCAAATAAAATGTGGGTTTAGCTAATTTTTTGTCATTTCCAAAAGGACTAAAGTAGAAAAAGCACCACAACATTTGTATAGAAATTTCTCCCGAGTAAAACAATACCCCACATGTGGTCATGAACGGCTGTTTGGACACACGGCAGGGCTGAGAAGGAAAGGAGCGCTATTTGGCTCTTGGAGCTCAAATTTAGCAGGAATAGTTTGCGGTGGCAATGTCACATTTGCAAAGCCCCTGAGGGGACAAGACAGTGGAAACCCCCAACAAGTGACCCCATTTTGGAAACTATACCCCTTGAGGAAATTATCTAGGGGTATAGTGAGCATTTTGAACCCACAGGTTTTTTGTAGAAATTTTTGGCAGTAGGCTGTGAAAATGAAAATCTAAATTTTTTCAAATAAAATGTAGGTTTAGCAAATTTTTTTCATTTCCACAAGGACTAAAGGAGAAAAAGCACCATAAAATTTGTAAAGCAAATTCTCTTGAGAAAAACAGTACCCCACATGTGGTAATAAACGGCTGTTTGAACACACGGCGAGGCTGAGAAGGGAAAGAGTGCCATTTGGCTTTTGGAACTCAAATTTAGCAGGAATGGTTTGCAGTGGCCATGTCGCATTTGCAAAGCCCCTGAGGGGACAAAACAGTAGAAACCCCCAACAAGTGACCCCATTTTGGAAACGACACCCTTTGAGGAAATTATCTAGGGGTACAGTGAGCACTTTGACCCCACAGGTGTTTTACAGAACTTATTGGAAATAGGCCGTAAAAATGAAAATGTAGATTTTTTCAAAGAAAATTTAGGTTTAGCTCATTTGTTTTCATTCCCACAAGGACTGAAGGAGAAAAAGCACTACAACATTTGTAAAGCAATTTCTCCAGAGTAAAACAATACCCCACATGTGGTCATAAACGGCTGTTTGGACACACGGCAGGGCTGAGAAGGAAAGGAGCGCTATTTGGCTCTTGGAGCTCAAATTTAGCAGGAATAGTTTGTGGTGGCAATGTCACATTTGCAAAGCCCCTGAGGGGACAAGACAGTGGAAACCCCCAACAAGTGACCCCATTTTGGAAACTATACCCCTTGAGGAAATTATCTAGGGGTATAGTGAGCATTTTGAAACCACAGTTTTTTTGTAGAAATTTTTGGCAGTAGGCTGTGAAAATGAAAATCGAAATTTTTTCAAATAAAATGTAGGTTTAGCAAATTTTTTTCATTTCCACAAGGACTAAAGGAGAAAAAGCACCATAAAATTTGTAAAGCAATTTCTCTTGAGTAAAACAGTACCGCACATGTGGTAATAAACGGCTGTTTGAACACACGGCGAGGCTGAGAAAGGAAAGAGCGCCATTTGGCTTTTGGAACTCAAATTTAGCAGGAATGGTTTGCAGTGGCCATGTCGCATTTGCAAAGCCCCTGAGGGGACAAAACAGTGGAAACCCCCAACAAGTGACCCCATTTTGGAAACTACACCCTTTGAGGAAATTATCTAGGGGTACAGTGAGCACTTTGACCCCACAGGTGTTTTACAGAACTTATTGGAAATAGGCCGTAAAAATGAAAATTTTAATTTTTTCAAAGAAAATGTAGGTTTAGCTAATTTGTTTTCATTCCCACAAGGACTGAAGGAGAAAAAGCACTACAACATTTGTAAAGCAATTTCTCCCGAGTAAAACAATACCCCACATGTGGTCATAAACGGGTGTTTGGACACACGGTAGGGCTCAGAACGGAAGGAGAACCATTTGGATTTTGGAATGGTTTCTGGGCACCATGTCAAATTTTCTGAGCCCCTGTAGTACTAGTACAGTGGAAACACCCCAAAAGTGACTCTATTTGGGAAACGGCACCCCCTGAGGAATCATTTAGGGTTATAGTGAAAATTTTGATCCCAAAGGTTTTTTGCTGAATTGATTAGAATTAAGCCATGAAAATGAAAAATTATATTTTTTCCAATAAGATGTAGTTTTAGATCAACATTTTTCATTTTTACAAGGAATAGAGAAGAAAAAGCACCCCAATATTTGTAAAGCAATATCTCCCGAGTACAGTAACACCCCATATGTGGTTATAAACGGCTATTTACATATATGGGAGCATTCAGAAGAAAAGGAGCGGTATTTATCTTTTGTAGCGTAGATTTTGCTAGAATGGTTTGCGGACAGCATCTTGCATTTGCAAAACCCCTGATGTACCAAACAAAAATGACCCCTATTTAGACACTACACCCCTAAAGGCATTTATCAAGGGGTGTAGTGAGAATTTAGACTCCATGTAAAGGATTTGCCAAACACAGCTTCTGTGTCGACGCCCGTGGTTAATCAACCTGCATCTGTTCCTAGATCTGCTAGAGTGACTCGTTCTGCTACCACTCAGGCTGGTAGACTGAGGAGTGGGAGAACCTATCACAGTCTGGCCAGACGATTCTAGCTCCCGCCCTTGGTCTACTTATACCTTCATTTGCTGCTTGTCCTTTGCCTGTGATTCTCTTCTTTCCTGGCTCTGCTGTTCCTGCTATTACCATTGACCTCTGCTTCATAGTGACCCTGGCTTGACTGACTATTCTCCTGCTCTGCTTTTGCTACCACGTACTCTCCTGGTTTGACTCGGCTCGTCCACTACTCTTGTTGCTCACGGTGTTTCCGTGGGCAACTGCCCCACTTCCTCAGCTTCTGTGTTCCCTTGTCTGTTTTGTCTGTCGTGCACATATTGAGCGTAGGGACCGTCGCCCAGTTGTGCGCCGTCGCCTAGGACGGGCCGTGCAAGTAGGCAGGGACTGAGTGGCGGGTAGATTAGGGCTCACCTGTCCATCTCCCTACCCCGACATTACACTCCACAGGTGTTTTTCTGAAATTAATACGCAGTGGATGGTGCAAAGTGAAAATTTCAATTTTTCCACTGATATGCCTATTCACCGCACAATATGTTGTGCCCCTGGAGAATCTTACCCCATAAATTTTTAAGCGGGTTCTCCCGGGTATGGTAAAGCCTTACTTGTGGACATAAATTGCTGTTTAGGCACACTGTAGGGCTAAGAAGGGAAAGATCGCCATTTTGAGCATGGATTTTGCTTGGTAGTTTTGTTCGAATTTTGCTGGTATTTCAGTTTATAATGTGGGGCATATGTTTTCTGTGCGGAGTACATCAGGGCATAATAAGAGGGTATAATAATGCGGTAAATAATACAATTATCCATAGAAGTGTGTTACGATGTGAAGCGATCCGGTGTCACACTGATAAACAGTTTTCTTTCTTATCCCCTTTTCTAACACTCTGCACCTTTTGGGGACTTTTTCTCCTTTGTAGTTTGGGAAATTTGGCTTGGAAAGTTTTGCGGTGGTATAATACGGGCACCCTCGCTTCCAGCGGATGTGCTACGTCCCTTCCCTTCCTAGTTCCTAAATACTAGGGCCCTGAAACTGAAGGAATGTTCCCCTCCGGCCTGCGCATTGAGATGTTTTTTCATCACCGCTTTACTAGTGCCATAGCTTTTTTATTTTTCAGTTGATTGACCGGTGTGCGGGCTTGTTTTTTTGCGAGACAAGCTGTAGATTTTATTGGTACCATTTTGGAACAAATACGACTTTTTGATCACTTTTTATTTCATTTTTTGTTAAAGGAAATTACCAAAAACAAGCAATTCTGGAATAGTTTTTTATTGGTTTTTTTTTCAGCATCCACAGTGCGCCATAAATTACATGTTAACTTTATTCTGCGGGTCGATACGGTTACAGCGATACCAAATTTATATAGTTTTTTTATGTATTGCAGCTTTTGCACAATGAAATCACTTTTTTTTATAAAATCATTTGTTTTCTATGTTGCCATATTCTAAGACCCATAACGTTTTTATTTTTGCGTGGACAAAGCTGTGTCAGGGATTATTTTTTGCGGGATGGATTGATGTTTTTATTAGTACTATTTTGGAGTAAATGTGACTTTTTGATCACTTTTTATAGCATTTTTTGGGAGGAGATGTGACCTAAAAACAAAGGTTCTGGCGTTGTTTTTCATGTTTTTTTTTTTACGGCGTTCACCGTGCGGGATAAATGACATAATAGTTTTGTCGTTTGGGTCGTTACGGACGCGGCGATACCAATTATGTATAGTTTTTTAATTTTTTGATGGTTTTTCCCATAATAAAAGTCTTACTATTTGAGTTTAGCTTTTTTTTTACTTGAAACTTGTGTGTTTTTATTGCTTTACGACATTTTTATTTACTTTTTTTTACTTTTTTTACTTGTCCCACTAGGGCACTTGAGGGCCTGATGCCCCGATCGCTACTCTAATACACTGCACTACATACGTAGTGCAGTGTATTAGCGCAGTCAGTTATTCACTGACAGTAAGCCTATGAGGACACGCTCCCGTACAAGACAGACTCGGACACAATTATTTGGCCTCCGATTGCCATAGCAACCCAGCGATTGCGTAGCTGGGTTGCCGGTCGGGTTAAAACCCATCAGATGCTGCGATCTATTGAGCGCAGCATCTGAGGGGTTAATCAGCCGGATCGGAGAATAGCTCCGGTCCTGGCAGTTACAGGAGGGTGCCAGCTGTATAATACAGCTGTCATCCTGCGGTGATGGTGCCAGCTCGGCCTCTGTAACTGTACTGTGGTTTGCGGGAACACCACGGATGTCGGGAAGAGGTTAAATAACTCAGTTCAGTTTTTATTGTACCCCTGTTCATAATATTTAGTGATTCTCTAGTGACTGGTATAATGCCAAGGGACTGGCGCAGTGTAAATGTGGTGCAAATGTTCAAAAATGGCTCTTCCCATGGTAATTATAGAACCGTAAGCTTAACATCCATTGAGGCAAACACTTTGAGGGGCTCTTAAAGGGGTTATTCTTTTTTTACTAATGGGGCACTGTGAAATGCTTTTGCAAAGTCCAAAAACACTAAATCCAAAAATCAACCAGTACTCACCTATCACTTTCCCCTGGCAATCCAGCGCTGACGCTCCTAGTGATTGTATTGCGTTATTTTTCCCGTCATAGTGACAGACACCACGCCCTAGCCTGATAAACTCCATTGTAATGTCCTAGGTTTGAGTGGCTGGGGTGCGGCAGGTGTACTAATTGTGAGTGGCACATGTGCGGCATGTGTCTTAGGTTACTTATGTGTACAATGTATATACACTGTGCGCACAATTATTAGGCAAGTGAGTATTTTGAGCATATCATCATTTTTATGCATATTTTCCAACTCCAAGCTGTATAAACTTGACTGCTTATTGGATTGAAGCATGTTAGGTGATGTGTATTTGTGTAATGAGTGAGGATGTGGTCTAAGGAGATCAAGACCTTATATCAAGGAGTGCAGAATTATTAGGCAGCTTGTTTTCCTCTGGCAAATGGGCCAAAAAGAGATTTAACTGACTCTGAAAAGTCAAAAATTGTTAAAAGTCTTTCAGAGGGATGCAGCACTCTTGAAATTGCTAAGATATTGTGGCGTGATCACAGAACCATCAAACGCTTTGTTGCAAATAGTCAACAGGGTCGCAAGAAACGTGTTGAGAAAATAAAAACTGCAAATTAACTGCCAAACATTTGGAAGAATCAAACGTGAAGCGACCAGGAACCCATTATCCTCCAGTTCTGTCATATTCCAGAACTGCAAACTCCCTGGTGTGCCCAGTAGTACAAGGTGTTCAGTGCTCCGAGACATGGCCAAGGTAAGGATGCCTAAAACCCGACCACCACTGAACAAGACACAGAAGTTGAAATGTCAAGACTGGGCCAAGAAATATCTGAAACAGATTTTTCAAAGGTTTTATGGACTGATGAGATGAGTGACTCTTGACGGAACCAGATGGATGGGCCCGTGGCTGGATCAGTAATAGGCACAGAGCTCCACTTCAACTCAGATGCCAGCAAGGTTGAGGTGGGGTACTGCCATGGGCTGGTATTATTAAAGATGAGCTAGTTGGACCTTTGCGTGTTGAAGATGGACTAAAAATCAACTCCCAAACCTCCTGCCAGTTTTTAGAAGACACTTTCATCATGCAATGGTACAGGAAAAAGTCTGCATCTTTCAAGAAAACCATGATTTTTATGCAGGACAATGCTTCATCGCATGCATTGAAGTACTCCACTGCATGGCTAGTGGGTAAAGGCCTTAAAGATGAAAGAATAATGACATGGCCCCCTTCCGCACCTGACCTAAACCCTATTGAGAACTTGTGGGCACTTCTTAATCGTCAGATTTACGGTGAAAGAAAACAGTACACCTCTCTGAACAGTGTCTGGGTCGCTGTGGTTGCTGCAGCACAAAAAGTTGATCGTCAACAGATTAAGAAACTTACAGACTGTAGCGGCCGTGGCCCGTCGTTCTCACTCAAGCCTAAACGGCCGCGACCGCAGACCTCTGTGTGCTGGCCAGCATCTCCATCCTAGAAGACGACAGCTTCCGCTCTGCTGTGTGCGCTCGTTCCCAGCCTTAAAGGGCCAGTGCGCACACATGAATATAATTGCTAATTATCCCCAGATCACCCTGGACTATAAAAAGGGCTCTGCCCTTTCACTCCTTGCCTGAGCATTGTTGTGTATTCCCATGTTAGTCTTAGCAAATGGTCCCTTAGTCGTATCTTGTTCAGAGTGTTCCCGTGCCCTGCTACCTGTATCCTGTGCTGTGTTTCTTCCTGAGCCCCTTCTAGTATTGGAGTCGTGTTGGGTCACCTGCCACGCCTGCTGTCATACACCACGTCTGGTGTCATCTGCCATGCCGGTTGTCATATATCGCATCTGGTGTCATCTGCCACGCATGATATCATCCGGCATCATCTACCTTCAAGTTCCATCTGTGCCAAGCCATAGTTTCGCTACCCCTACCGCCTACCTATGATGGAGATCCTAGAACCTGTATAGGCTTTATTAACCAATGTACCATCCATTTTATACTGTCTGCTCATCTCTTTCCCTCTGATGAGGCCAAGGAAAAATTCATCATTTCGCTTCTCGCTGGCAGGACCCTGGCTTTCAGCGAACCCTATCTTGGAACGGGAGGGCCCAGATTTCTCGGATCTAGCATTATTTTTAGACAGTTTTCGTACACTGGCGGCGGAGTTGGTGTGGAACAATGATGCCTTGGTGGCAACCTTTTGGCAAGGACTATCAACGCACATCAAAGACAAGCTAGCAGCTCACAATCTCCCTCCCACTCTGGATGCTCTTATCCTGTTTGCAACCCGGGTCAACAGGAGGATCCAGGAAAGTGGTCAGGAGGTTCAGTGGGAGAGACGTTTCTACAGAATGGCACCCTCGTTCTAGAGACCCCTATAGCCTTCCCCTGTCATTCCACAAGAGAAACCTATGCAGGTGGACAGAATCAAATTGTCTTAGCAGGAGAAACAGCGCAGACACTCTTCAGGTATGTGTCTGTATTGTGGTCTCAAAAGCCATTTTGTGCGCCAATGTCCACAAAAAGCCGGGAGACTCCAGCACTTAGGGTTGGTTGGAGAGACAACCCTAGGCGGAATGGCACCAAACGCCAAATTGTCAGGGATCATTAGCATGTATATTGTTTGCAAAAATATTATCCTTACATAATATATATATATCAGTATATTTCACAAAGAACTTGAATCTATGCAACAAGATGGAGTCTGCATCAGGGACACGCCAATAGAAGACACCGCCCCTGGAATGCAAGAGGAGTATACAGATGAACGTCACAGCTGAATAGAGCCAATAGGGCTTAAGTACGTCCCACCTTCCTACAGAGAAGATTTTTTGTAACTCTTTGTGTAATAAAGTTCAGTTGTACTTCCTACTTCACTGAGGGAGGATCTTTACCAACATTTCTCTGTCTGGTGTATTTCTTACACGCATGCCCTCAGTTTCCAACTTACAGAGGTGGTTATTCGGTGTGGAATAACAGGGAAAGGAACCCTGTCAAAATCATCTCCCAAATTATATATTCCTGTAACTATTGTCTCTGGAGAAAGATCGCACACCTCCTCTGCCTATCTGGATTCTGGAGCGGCTGCAAATTTTATCCAGCAGGATCATGTCTGTATGTCGCCTGCAGCTACCCATGGTTCCTATGGAGAGACCTCTGGCTGTTGCCTCTGTGAATGGCCTACTATTGCCCAATTCAATTGTGTCCATCATTAAACCACTGACACTACAAGTCGGAGTTCTTCACTCGGAACAGATTGCCTTTCTTGTCTTGCCTAAAGCTATCAACCCTATTCTGATGGCCTCCCTTGGCTTCGTCTACATGCTCCGGTTCTCTAGTGGAGTTCCGGAGAAGTCCTCTAATGGGGATCCAAGTGCCTTCATCACTGTCTGCCACAGATTCGTCCTGTTTTGCCTCCACTGCCTCAGTCACCCTCTGCTCTGCCCTCTCATTATACCAATTTGGCGGACGTTTTTACAAGAGAACAGAGACTCTTCCTCCCCATCGCATCTATGATTTCCCTGTTGAATTGCTTCCTGACATCTCACCCCCTCGTGGACGAGTCTATCCTCTCTTGCTGCCGGAGACTCTAGCCATGTCTATGAACGTTCAGGAGAACTTTGAGAGAGCGTTCATCTGGAAGTCTTCCTCCCCAGCCGGAGCCGGATTCCTCTTCGCGAAGAAGAGTGATGGTTTTCTTCTTCCATGTATGGACTACCGAGGTTTGAACCAAATCACGGTCAAAAATAAATAGCCCTTGCCGCTCATCTCAGAACTTTTCGATAGGATTCGTGGAGCCAAGGTGTTCACAAAGCTGGATCTGCGCGGGGCTTATAACTTGATCCGTATCTGCAAAGGTGACGAGTGGAAAACCGCATTTAACACCCGAGACGGTCACTAAGAATATCTCGTGATGCCCTTTGGACTGTGTAACTGTGTTCCTGGAGTTCGTAATTGACATCTTACGAGTTTTGCTGTATGTCTCTGTGGTGGTCTATTTGGATGACATCCTGATCTACTCACTCGATTTGGTGACGCAACGGAAGCATGTTCGACAAGTGCTGTTGCGGTTAAGGGGAAATCACCTTTATGCTAAACTTGAGAAGTGTGTGTTCGAGAGGACTTCTCTGCCCTTCCTGGGCTAAATTGTCTCTGACTGCGGACTCAAAATGGATCCAGAAAATGTGAAGTCCGTCTAAGAGTGGCCACGTCCACAAGGTCTTCGGGCTATACAGCGATTCTTGGGATTCGCAAACTTCTACCTGCAATTTATCCCGAACTTCTCGTCTCTGACTGTTCCAATCTCAGCCCTCACCAAGAAGGGGGTGGATGCCCAGTTTATCCCCCGGAGGCAGAAGCAGCATTTACCAACCTCAAGAGCGCCTTCACTTCAGCCTCAGTTCTCCATCACCCTGATGCATCTCAGCAGTTCTTTCTGGAGGTGGATGCATCTTCAGTTGGTGCTGGAGCACTACTATGCCAAAGAAACTCTAAAGGCAAGTCGGTGGCCTGTGACTTCTCAAACTATTCCATCAGGGATCAGGAGCTGCTGGCTGTCAAGTTGGCCTTAGAGGAGTGGAGACACTTACTGGAGGGTGCTATCCATCCTATTATCTATACAGAACACAAGAACCTCACTGTCATGTCCATGTCTGCGGGCCGTCAGGTTCACTCTCCCCCTGACGGCCGCAGCCATGGGTCTGCAAGCGCTGGCCCCAGTCTCCTCAGGAGACGCCAATGCTCTCTTCCACTTACCTCGGCCGGGTCCCCTTGCTTCGATGCCTGAGGATTGTTTGTCATTTCCTAGTTTGTCTATGCAAATTGTCTCCCAGTGTTTTCCAGTTCCCAGTGTTTCCTGTATCCTGTGCTATCCTGGTCAAGTGCCGTGCTGTGCTATAGTCATGCTGTGCAGTATGCTACACCTGTCCTGCTACTCCACGCTTGACGTCTACCCGCTGCCTAGTCCCAGCCAAGCCTGCCCTGCTACTGTCCGAGCTGCCACAGGTACCCTATGTCATGGTTTGTGGGTATGAGGACCGACTAGGCTGCACCGCCATAGCAGGGAGGTAGCTGACCAAACAACAGGGAACCCCAGCAACACAAAGTCCCACACAAGGGTACCTGGATAGTCCAGACAGTGGCCGCAGCTCTGGCACGGATGGAGATGGGTGCAGCAGGTAACGCCAGACATGGCGGATGACAGCAGGTGCCGCAGGTTGCGCCGGACCTGGCGAATCCCTCTGGACGTGGCAGATGACACAGGACATGGCGGATGACACAGGACGTGGCAAACAACAGCAGGTGCAATAGACACGACTCCAACTAGTAGGCACAGGAACAAGAACACAGCACGGGATACAGAAACAGGTAGCAGGACATGGGTAACAATTGGAACTAGAAACACTAAGGGACCATTTGCAAGAGAGACTTGGGATATACTAACAACGCTCAGGCAAGGATCAAAAGGGCTGGGGCCTTCTTATAGTCCAGGAAATCATGTGTGTTGATGATGATGATTTTCTTCATGTGCACACGCTGGCCCTTTAAGAGCGGGCACGCGTGTGCGCACGCACCCTATGGGACACAGCGGACCGGAGCGGAAGTGAGCACTGGCGTCTCCTCGGAAGGAGATGGGGACCAGCGCTCACGGATCCATGGCTGCGGGCATCAGGAGGTGAGTAGACCCGACGGCCCGCGGCCATGGACGCTACAGTATCCCCCCTCTTACGTCCCTTCTTCTTGGGACCAGAGCGAGAGAGGAACTTCTTAACGAGAGCAGGGGCATCAAGGTTCTCCTTCGGCTCCCAGGACCTCTCCTCAGGACCAAACCGTCTCCAGTCCACCAAAAGTCCTTCCTTCTACCCTCTTGCAGTCCAGGATCTCCCTCACCTCAAACACATCAGAAGAACTGCTGGGAGCAATTGTGGAACATGAAGTCTTGCTGTAGCGGTTTAGGACCACTGGTTTCAGGAGGGATACATGAAAGGAGTTGGGGATTCTGAGGGTAGGAGGCAGCCGCAGTTTATAGGAGACAGGGTTAATCTGTTGCAGAATCTCAAAAGGACCGAGGAACCTGGGAGCAAACTTGTATGAAGGCATCTTCAAACGAATGTTCCGTGAGGACAGCCAGACTTTAGTACCTGGAAGATACTGAGGCGGCTCTCTTCTTTTTGTATCCGCTTTTCGCTTCATGCGATCGACAGCCAGCAAAAAACAGGATCGGGTCTGTTGCCAGATCTGCAGAAAGTCCCCAAATGCAGAGTCAGCAACGGGTACCTGAGAAGTAGTAGAAACTGGAAGAGGGACTCTAGGATGTTGACTGCACACAATGTAAAATGGAGTGGAAGTGGTGGACTCCCTTGTGTGGTTGTTGTACGAGAACTCGGCCCATGGAAGAAGCTGTACCCAGTTCTCATGCTGTAAGGAGATGAAGTGACGGAGATAATTCTCCATGATCTGGTTGATCCTCTCGACTTGCCCATTGGACTGGGGGTGATAGGCTGAGGAAAAGTCCAATCTCACATCCAGGAGTTTACAGAGAGCCCTCCAGAATTTAGAGGTAAACTGAACCCCCCGATTGGACACAATGCGAAGGGGCAAGCCATGCAAGTGGAAGATGTGCTGAATGAAGAGACTCGCCAGTCGGGGAGCAGAAGGTAGGCCGGTAAGCAGGATAAAATATGCCATCTTCGAGAACCGGTCCACCACCACCCAGACAGTGTTGCATCCTGCTGAGGGAGGAAGGTCAGTGACAAAGTCCATCGCAATGTGCTGCCAGGGGGCATTAGGTACAGGCAGAGGTTGAAGCAGGCCAGCAGGTTTGGAGTGAGTAACCTTGTTAGAAGCACACACCGTGCAAGAAGAGACAAAGTCCACAATATCCTTGGGCAGCGTGGGCCACCAGAAGTGACGAGCAATCAGGTCTCGGGTTTTACGAACACTAGGGTGCCCAGCCAGTTTAGAACTGTGTCCCCATTGGAGAATTCTTCTCCTGTCTGTCAACCGAACAAAAGTCCTCCCCGGAGGGATGTCTCTGACCTGCAAAGGATTGGCGGTGACAATGCAGGACGGGTCTATGATACTTTGAAGGGACTCCACTGTGTCATCCGTCTCAAATGACCTGGACAGGGCATCGGCCCTCACATTCTTGTCAGCGGGATGGTAGTGGAGCACAAATTGGAAACGGGTGAAGAACAGCAACTACCTGGCTTGACGGGGATTTAGTCGTTGAGCGGACTGAAGGTAAGTGAGGTTCTTGTGGTTGGTGTAGATCAGGATGGGGTGAGCTGCGCCCTCCAGCAGATGTCTCCACTCCTCCAGAGCCAATTTGATGGCCAGTAGCTCCCGAACCCAAATAGAGTAATTGCGCTCTGCAGAAGAAAAACGTTTTGAGTAGTAGTCACATACTACTGCCTTTTCTTTGGAGCTCCTCTGGAACAGAAGTGCACCTGCACCAACAGAAAAGCCGTCCATCTCCAAACAAAACTGCCGAGATAAGTCAGGATGATGGAGGATCGAGGCTAAAGTGAAGGCTTTTTTGAGACTAATAAATGCAGACTCTGCATCTGGGGTCCACACCTTGGCGTTCACACCCTTCTTGGTAAGGGTGGAAATGGGAGATGTTAGTGATGAGAAGTTGGATAAACTGCCGGTAGAAATTGGCAAATCCCAGGAAACACTGTATGGACATTAGGCCTTGAGGACATGGCCACTCCAGGATAGCTCTCACTTTCTCAGGATCCATCTTGAGACCTTGATCCGAGATGATGTAGCCCAGGAAGGGCAGAGAACTCTTCTCAAAGACGCACTTCTCCAGCTTGACGTATAAACGATTCTCCCTTAATCGTTGTAGAACTTGACGGACATGCCTCCGATGAGTCGTCGGATCTGGGGAGAAAATCAAAATATCATCAAGATAAACTACAACACAGATATAGAGGAGATCTCAGAAGATATCATTAATTAATTCCTGGAAGACCGCGGGAGCGTTACACAGTCCAAATGGCATCACCAGGTATTCATAGTGCCCGTCTCGAGTGTTGAACGCCGTCTTCCATTCGTCCCCTTGACGGATTCGGATTAAATTATAAGCCCCACGCAAGTCTAGTTTAGAAAAAATCCTAGCTCCTCGTATACGGTCAAAGAGTTCAGATATAAGTGGCAGCGATTATTTTTTCTTCACTGTGATCTGGTTGAGACCACGGTACTCAATGCAGGGTCGATGGGATCCGTCTTTCTTTTTAACGAAGAAGAACCCAGCCCTGGCCGGGGAGGAAGACTTTCGTATGAAACCCCTCTCCAAATTCTCCTTGATATAGGCCAACATGGATAGAGACTCTGGCAAGGAGAGAGGATATACTTGGCCACGGGGGAGAGAGGCATTAGGAACCAGTTCAATGGGGCAGTCATAAGTCCGATGTGGAGGCAGCATCTCAGCCTCCCTTTTGCGGAAGACATCTGCAAACTGAGCGAACTGGGGGGGCAGTCCCGCCTATGATTGAGGCAGAGGAAGCTGGACAGGAAGAATCTGCAACAGACAACGACCAAGTTGTCACAGTCACAGGGTATGTGGACCCACTAGGCCGCTCCGCCATAGCGGAGAGGCAGCTGACCAGGTCACAGTCTATATGAAAGTCAATAGTAGATTGGGTACCTGAACTAGTCCAGACGGTGGCTGTGGCTTCAGCACGGATGGAGGCCGATGCAGCAGGTAGCTCCAAACATGGCGGGCAGTATCCGACGTGGCACAAGACACTGGACGTGGCAGAAGACACTGGACGTGGCAGAAGACACTGGACGTGGCAAACGACAGCAGGTGCAGTAGACACGACTCCAACATTGGTAGGCACAGGAACAAGAACAATACGGGATAAAGGAACAGGTAACAGGGCACGGGTAACAACTGGAATGGGAAACACTAAGTGACCATTTGCAAGACAGACTCGGATAAACTAACAATGCTCAGGCATGAATCAGAAGGCCTGGTGTAAAGGATCTGCCAGGCACTACGTCTGGGTATACTCCCAGGATTAATCAGGTGACACCTGAGGCCAGACCTCTGAGACTGACACCGGCTCCCACCAATCAGGGTGGCAGGCTCAGGAGTGGGAGAGCCTATCGCGGCCTGGTCAGTCGGAGTTAGCTCCGCCCCCTGCCCATTTATACCTGCCGTTTTCTCTTCCTCTTTGCTTGTTATTCTTCTTGGATTCCTGGCCCCACTGCTGCCTTGCTCCAGCCTGCTTCTGCCGTGCTTCTGCCTTGCTTCAGTTCCGTTTATCCTGCTTCGCTCTGCCCCTGGCTTGCTTCCTGCTCCGTGCTCCCGTTTGTATACTCCACTACATCCTGATCCTGACTGGCTCATTCACCGCTCCGTTTCCTCGCGGCGTTCTGTGGGCTACTGCCCCTTCCCTTGCTTGTTCCCTGTTTGTATTCCCTTGCACTTAGACAGCGTAGGGACCGCCGCCAAGTTGTACCCCGTCGCCTAGGGCGGGTCGTTGCAAGTAGGCAGGGACAGGGCGGTGGGTAGATTAGGGCTCACTTGTTCCCTTCACCTCCTTCCTGCCATAACACCTGGGGCCTTCTTATGGACCAGGTGTTGCATCCTGCTGAGGGGGGGAAGGTCTGTGACAAAGTCCAAAGTCCATGTGCTGCCAGGGGGCATTGGGTACAGGCAGAAGTTGAAGCAGGCCAGCAGGCTTGGAGTGAGTAACTTTGTCAGAAGCACACACCGTGCAAGAAGAGACAAAGTCCAGAACATCTTTAGGTAGCGTGGGCCACCATAAGTGACGAGCAATCAAGTCTCGGGTTTTACGGACACCAGCGTGCCCAGCCAGTTTAGAACTGTGTCCCCAGCGGAGAATTCTTCTCCTGTCTGCTAACCAAACAAAAGTCCTTCCCGGAGGGATGTCTCTAACCTGCAGGGGATTAGCAGTGACAATGCAGGACGGGTCTATGATAGTCTGAAGGGACTCCACCGTGTCTTCCATCTCAAACAATTTGGACAGGGCATCGGCCCTCACATTCTTGTCCACGGGATGGTAGTGGAGCATAAACTGGAAACGGGTGAAGAACAGCGACCACCTGGCTTGACGGGGATTCAGTCGTTGAGCAGACTGAAGGTAGGTAAGGTTTTTTTGGTCGATGAAGATCAGGATGGGGTGAGCAGCGCCCTCTAGAAGATGTCTCCACTCCTCCAGAGCCAATTTGATGGCCAGTAGCTCCCGATCTCCAATAGAGTAATTGCGCTCAGCAGCAGAAAAAAGGCTAGAGTAGTAGCCACATACTACCGCCTTTCCCTTGGAGCTCCTCTGGAACAGAAGTGCACCTGCACCAACAGAGGAAGCGTCCACCTCCAATGAGAACTGCAAAGATACGTCAGGGTGATGGAGGATCGAAGCTGAAGTGAAGGCTTTCTTGAGGCTAATGAATGTGGACTCTGCCTCTAGAGTCCATACCTTGGTGTTCACACCCATCTTGGTAAGGGTAGAGATAGGAGCCGTCAGAGATGAAAAGTTAGGAATAAACTGCAGGTAGAAATGAACGAATCCCAGGAACCGTTGTATGGCCCTTAGGCCTTGAGGACGTGGCCACTCCAGGACAGACTTTAGTTTCTCAGGATTCATCTTAAGACCTTGATCAGAGATGACGTAGCCCAGGAAGGGCAAAGACTTCTTTTCAAAGACGCACTTCTCCAACTTGGCATATAAGCGATTCTCTCTTAGTCGCAGAAGTACTTCACGGACATGCCTCCGATGGGTCATCAGATCTGGGGAGAAAATCAAAATATCATCGAGATAAACTACAACACACATATAGAGGAGATATCGGAAAATATCATTGACGAATTCCTGAAATACTGAGGGAGCGTTACACAGTCCGAACGGCATCACTAGAAATTCCTAGTGCCCATCGCGGGTGTTGAATTCTGTCTTCCATTCGTCACCCTGGCGAATCCGGATTAGGTTATAAGCCCCCCACATATCTAGCTTAGAAATTTTTTGGGCTCCTCGTATGCGATCAAAAAGCTCGGATATAAGTGGCAACGGGTATTTGTTCTTGAGCGTGATCTGGTTGAGACCACGGTAGTCAATGCAGGGTCGAAGAGATCCATCTCTCTTCTTAATGAAGAAGAAGCCGAAGAAGATTTTAGAATAAAACCCCTCTCCAAATTCTCCTTGATGTAGGCTGACATAGATAAAGTCTCTGGCAAGGAGAGACGATACACTCGTTCACGGGGAAGAGAAGCATTAGGAACCAGTTCAATGGGACAGTCATAATTCCGATGTGGAGGCAACGTCTCAGCCTCTCGTTTGCAGAAGACATCCGCAAAACTGGCATACTGAGATGGTAGGCCGGAGAGGGATTGAGGCAGAGGGGGCAAAACAGGACGGACTTGTGACAGTAAATGGCTATGGCATCTGGAACCCCATTGAAGAACTTCTCCGGAACTTCATTCAAGAACCGGGGCGTGTAGACTGAGCCATGGCACACCCAGCAGGATAGGATTGATAGCCTTAGGTAGTACCAGGAAGGTGATCTGTTCTGAGTGAAGAGCTCCGACCCATAGTGTCAACGGCTCCGTGATGAGCATAATCAGATCGGGCAATGGTAGACCATTCACAGAGGCAACAGCCAGGGGTCTCTCCAGACGGACTGTGGGTAGACGTAAACGATCCACTAAATCCTGTTGGATAAAATTAGCAGCCGCTCCAGAGTCAAGATAGGCGGAGGAAGGATTTGACGTCTCTTCGGAGACGATGGCCACAGGAATCGATAATTTGGGGAGAGCTTTTAACGTTTGGAGATGTTCCACCAAGAGTTGCCTCTCCAACCAACCCTAGGTACTGGAGTTTCCTGGTTTCTGTGGGCATTGGCGCACAAAATGACCTTTAAGGCCACAATACATACATGGTCCAGAGGAGCGTCTGCACTGCTTCTCCTGTTCAGATAATCAGACTGTCTACCTGCATGGGTTCTTCAGGTAGCGCACTAGGGGAAGGCGATAGTTGTCTCTGGATCAAGGGTGCTGGTCTGTGGACCCAGCTCTCCTGTCGTACCTCTTGAGTGCGCTCCCGGATTCTCATATCAACCCGGGTGGCTAACAGGATGAGGGCATCCAAGGTAGAAGGAAGGTCGCGGGCTGCCAGTTCATCCTTGATGTGAGAGGACAGTCCCTGCCTGAAGGTCGCCACCAGTGCCTCATTGTTCCATGCCAGCTCGGCTGCCAGGGTATGGAAGGAGATAGCATACTACTACCTACTGTGGAACCCTCTTGCTTGAGGGTCAACAGAGTGGCTGCGGCAGAGGATGTTCGACCCGACTCCTCGAACACGGCCCGAAAGGACTGCAGGAACAAGGCTAGGTCTGAGGATACAGGTCCTTGTTGCTCCAAGATTGGGTTCGCCCATGCGAGGGCCTTGCCAGCGAGGAGGGAGATAATAAACGCCACTTTGGCCTTCTCGGAGGGGAAGAGAGGAACCCGTAGCCTAAAATAAACCATGCATTTGTTAATAAATCCTCTACAAGCTCTGGAATCACCGTCGTAGCGAGGAGGAAGAGGCAGAGGAACTGTGGGTCCGGAACAAACAGGAGGAGCAACGGGCAGTGACACAGCAACAGCTTCAGGAGGAAGAACCGGAGGTGGAACAGTGAGTAGATCCAGACGGACCAGGATAGAATTCACAGCCTCAAGGAGTTGATCCTGACGTGTGTGTAGGTCGTGCATCTCCATCTGAATCTTCTGGGTCTTGGGCTGGCCAGCGGGTTCCATGGCCTGAGCGTACTGTCACGGTCACAGGGTATGTGGACCCACTAGGCCGCTCCGCCATAGCGGAGAGGCACCTGACCAGGTCACAGTCTATATGAAAGTCAATAGTAGATAGTAACGCTTGGGTACCTGAACTAGTCCAGACGGTGGCTGTGGCTTCAGCACGGATGGAGGCCGGTGCAGCAGGTAACGCCAGACGTGGCGGGCAGTATCTGATGTGGCAGAAGACACTGGACGTGGCAGAAGACACTGGACGTGGCAAACGACAACAGGTGCAGTAGACACGACTCCAGCACTGGTAGGCACAGGAACAAGAACAATACGGGATACAGGAACAGATAACAGGGCACGGGTAACAACTGGAACGGGAAACACTAAGGGACCATTTGCAAGACAGACTGGGATAAACTAACAACGCTCAGGCAAGGATCAGAAGGCCTGGGGCCTTCTTATAGACCAGGAAATCATGGCAGTTGATGATGATGACGATTGACAGGACCGGAACAAGTGAGCGCTGGCGTCTCCTTGGAAGGAGATGGGGACCAGCGCTCACAGATCCATGGCTGCGGGCGTCAGTAGACGCCGTGAGTAGCGGCCATGGACGCTACACCCTATAAGAATTATAGACCTTGACCTGCGCCCTGTTGGCCAGCTGCCATTCCACCAAGGTGGTACGGCCCAGTGGGTCCACGAAACCTACGTGACAGTACGCTCAGGCCATGGACCCCGCTGGTCGATCCAAGACCAAGATGACGTCACAAGAGATGCGAACGGATATGCTGGACCTCCAGTCTCGACAGAACCAACTCCTCCAGGCCTTGAACATTCTCGCACGTCGGCAGGAAGCACGTGCTGCCGTTCCTCCTACTACACCGCCCGGCAGTGCTGATCCTCGTTTTTCTTTGCCACTTCCTGACCGCTATGATGGAGACGCAGGTACCTGTCGTGCATTTTTGAACCAGTGCCAGATCCACTTCAGCCTGTATTCAAGGACATTTCCGTCTGATGGCGCAAGGGTCGCTTTCATCATCTTTCTTCTCACTGGCAAGGCCCTTGCATGAGCGAATCCGATCTGGGAGAGACAGGGACCAGAGACCCGTGACTTCCAGGGGTTCCTCCGGGCATTTTGCACGGTGTTTGAGGAGCCTGGATGAGTCTCCTCTGCAGCGGCTTCCTTGCTGAACCTACGCCAAAGAGACATCTCTGTGGGCGAGTACGCCATCCACTTCCGCACCCTGGCGGGAGAACTGTTGTGGAATATTGCGGCCCTGGTGGCTACATTCTGGCATGGACTGTCTCCTAAAATTAAAGACAAACTTGTCGCTCGAGACCTGCCATCTACCCTGGATGACCTCATCCTTCTGGCTGCCTGGATTGATGGAAGGCTCTGAGAACGGCTCCAAGAGGTTCGTTGATGGTTGCATCGGTAAATAGACTACCTCTGCCAGACCCAGCTATAGCTGTGACCAAGCCGTTGAGGCATCAAGTAGGGGCTCTCCACTCCGAACTTCTATCTTTCCATGTCCTATCCAGGGCCGTTAACCCCGGGCTCCGACTACATGCCCCAGTCCCAGACTGGAACTCTGGAAAGGTTCTCCAGTGGGGCCCCGAGTGTCACAGCCATTGCCTGGTGCAGATTCATTCGGTCCAGCATCCTCTGCCTCGGTCATTGGCAGGATTGCCTGGTCATTATGCTGCATTTTTGGACGTCATCAGCAAAAGGGAGGCAGAGACACTGCCCCCACGCCAGGCGTATGACTGTTCTATCGAGCTGATCCCTGGTGCATCCTTTCCCCATGGTAGGATATATCCTCTCTCCTTGCCAGAGACTCTGTCCATGTCCGCCTATGTTAAGGAGAACTTGGAGAGGGGCTTCTTACGGAAGTCTTCCTCCCCGGCAGGATGGCTCCCTGCGTCCTTGTATTGACTACCGTGGTCTCAACCAAATCACGGTGAAAAATAAATATCCGTTGCCGCTGATCTTTGAATTATTTGATCGTATACGTGGTGCCAAGATTTTTTCCAAACTAGACCTGCGTGGGGCTTACAACCTCTGCGGATTTGCCGGGGTGACGAATGGAAGACTGCATTTAACACCCGTAAAGGACACTATGAGTACCTAGTAATGCCCTTCGGCCTGTGTAATGCTCCCGCGGTCTTCTAGGAGTTCATTAATGACATTTTCCGTGACCTCCTCTATGTTTGTGTTGTGGTCTATCTTGATGACATCTTGATTTTTTCTCGAGAGCCTGTGACTTATTAGAGACATGTCCGTCAAGTTTTGCTCAGTGTCGCCAAATGTGATGATGTAACATTACAGCCTCAGCTACTATACAGTAATATATTGATGGATACTCTCTACTAAATACTCAAATAGATTTATACTTTTATGTAATTTATTATTGACTTATAATACTAATTTCTTTACTTTCAATACATGTCACCATTACAATGCCGATTAGATACCATTTGCTTTTTGTTTATTGTTATATTTGCGTTTTTTTTATGCAGTTCTAACCGCAACGTCTGAACACACCCTCATACTGTGAGCTATTATGTTAAATGTTGTCTGCATGTAGAAAACGGAGCCTGTTTTTTTGTATTTTACTTTAGAAAACTGCATGCTTTATTTGTGCTCGAACCTCTGGACCTCTTATAAAAATGTGAAAACACTGTGTTTCTTTTATAGTTAGTGTGACATTTTGTTTGTGCGGTTGCAAATATGCCTAATTCAAGCGAGAAGGCTCATGTAAGGTCACAAAGAAGTGCCAAGAGGAGCAGGGAATCTACTGGTGAATCCACTGATCTTATAGCTCCCCTAAAACATACAGTACTATCAGGTGACAGTTACTAAAGATTTCTCTGCATTAGGATGACAGTATACAAATTTCAAACTACCAATTCCATTCCATATTAGTATGGTACTAGGCAATGAAAAATTAGAGATTGATACAGGTCATGCGCTGTGAATATTAAATTTTCAACTGGCCAAATGCAGGTTCACAACTGGTCTGTATGCGTTAACAGGATAGCAGGTTTGGTTTATTTACAGCTAAAAATTCTACTGGGAATTAGTCGATAATGGCATGAATTGGTGGAATTTTTCCGCTGCAAATGTTGCTGCAAATTCGTAACGAATCTGCAGCAACATTTTCATATTTGACAGATGTCTGCATGTTCAGATGTTGCGGGTATCACAGCAGACTTTCCACAGATTTCAGCCTTTGCATTGCAAAGGCTGAAATCCGCAGTGAACTTCCGCTGCTCCTCTGCAACATAATGTGCATGCAGCTGAGTGAAAATTCTGCACTGCAGCCTAAATTCCGCACTGTTATTTTCCGCAACGTCTGAACTAAGTTACCTAAAAATGTATAGAAACCAATTTAAAAAATGTCTGCTGCAGATTTTCACAGCGGACTGCCCGCAGCGGAATTAAACAGCAATCCCGCCACGTCTGCATGTGCCCTAAATCATCTAAAATATGCAGCAAAATATGTGTTACGTGTCAATACTTCTGCAAGTTTGAGCACTTGCCTTGCAATGGTTGAAATCCACTGCCAAATCTTTTGCAAAATGGTCAACTCAAGAATCGCCTTCACTTTTCCGACGCCATGATCATTTTTGTTTGTATTGGAAAAAGGGGTGTGCCATTCAAGTATGACTGCTTTATAAAAGTTGTCCGTCATGTTTCTTACCAAAAAATATTATAGAAATTGGCAATGCTCCAACTATATATGAAAGAAATTCTTTATTCGCCCATACACAGATTTTCTTTTCTTTTATATAATTTGGAATACTGCCAATTCCTACAATATTAATTGATTTAGTACTTGGATGATATTTTCTGTAGCTTGCCCCGTTTTTTGCACTGTGTTGCTTACCTAAACTTCATTGCTCTTTAGAAAACTGAACAGCACTAGATACAACTGCATCGTATTTTCCAACATCCCTGTGACGTGGTGGGCAATACACTGGTGTTAGTAAATATGCCCCATTGCTATAAAGAGTGTTATGTGTCAAATCATCAGCAAGATTCCTGTCTACCAAAACGAAAAAATGTAGTAACAACTTTAATACTAAGAAATGCTAAATAATTTGGCAGATCTCACGATCACCCATGTTCATTGGACACTGAATGATAAGAGCAGCAAAAAACCTATAAGAGCCTTGAATTGGAAATCATTGGAATATAAATTCTTAGCAAATTTCTCCTACTTTATCCCATCCTAATTCCGCAGGACTGGCTTGGGTTAAAAAGCTTTGGGTTGATGTAGTAACTAAATGTTGAACTATGTAATGGTCTTTTTATACCCAGAACTGCAACTATAAGAAGAGGCATCTACTTCATCTAGACCTCTGGTGGAAAAACAGTAGCTCGCATTCTACAGGGTGGGCCATTTATATGGATACACCTAAATAAAATGGGAATGGTAGGTGATATTAACTTCCTGTTTATAGCACATTAGTATATGGGAGGGGGGAAACTTTTCAAGCTGGGTGTTGACCATGGCGGCCATTTTTAAGTCGGCCATTTTGTATCCAACTTTAGTTTTTTCAATGGGAAGAGGGTCATGTGACACATCAAACTTATTGAGAATTTCACAAGAAAAACAATGGTGTGCTTGGTTTTAACGTTACTTTATTCTTTCATGAGTTATTTACAAGTTTCTGACCACTTATAAAATGTGTTCAAAGTGCTGCCCATTGTGTTGGATTGTCAATGCAACCCTCTTCTCCCACTCTTCACACACTGATAGCAACACCGCAGAAGAAATGGTAGCACAGGCTTCCAGTATCCGTAGTTTCAGTTGCTGCACATCTTGTATCTTCACAGCATAGACAATTGCCTTCAGATGACCCCAAAGATAAAAGTCTAAGGGGGTCAGATCGGGAGGCATTTCTTCTGCGGTGTTGCTATCAGTGTGTGAAGAGTGGGAGAAGAGGGTTGCATTAACAATCCAACACAATGGGCAGCACTTTGAACACATTTTATAAGTGGTCAGAAACTTGTAAATAACTCATGAAAGAATAAAGTAACGTTAAAACCAAGCTCACCATTGTTTTTCTTGTGACATTCTCGATAAGTTTGATGTGTCACATGACCCTCTTCCCATTGAAAAAACTAAAGTTGGATACAAAATGGCCGACTTCAAAATGGCCGCCATGGTCAACACCCAGCTTGAAAAGTTTCCCCTCTCCCATATACTAATGTGCCACAAACATGAAGTTAATATCACCAACCATTCCCATTTTATTTAGGTGTATCCATATAAATATCCCACCCTGTACAGGTAGAGCTCAGAATGGAGGCCAATAGATCTCATCTCAAACCACCAATCAAAAAGCAGTTTTCACAGAAGTGATTATAAGCTGTACATTCTTTTCTCTAGGTTCAGGAGACAAATGAAAGATTCATTGAGCAATATTTTTTTATTTTGCCATGTTCTCCAACCATGGATGGTGAGGACCAGCATTACCATGTTCTGGCTGGTAATGCCCCAGTAGAAGTTTGAGAAGCCCTGTATGACTGCTGGAGATAGGTCGTTGATCCAGTGATTTATTTGAATGTCATATTTGAAGTCAGGAAGGATTTTTTCCCCTAGATTAAAAAAATTGGCTTCTGTCTCAAGATGGTTTCTGTCTACCTCTGGTCAACTTTGCAGTAGAATCGGTTAAACTAGATGAAGTAATGTCGATCTTCAACCTTACTATGTTAATATTTTTGCCCTTTCCCTTTCACTAAATCTATATTGATCCAGGAAAATGACTCAAAATATAGTTTTGTTGTAACTTGTATTTATATTTGGTTTACTGGTTTTTCACCTCAATATCTGTTTAATTAAAACAGGTTTTAGACACACCACCATACGATTAATGTTCTTTAAATACCCTTTAATCACATTTGTAGACTTTTTCCAGTTTCCGTCGCTTCTCATCAATTTATGTTTTCATGGTTGGCAGGCAGGCATCAAAGTATAAAATCCGTCTTTGTTTTATGTCTGCTGGGACCTGAACAGAAACACTTTGCGCATATTACAGTGTTTTATATCCATTTAAAAGTGAAATTTTAGCATATAAAATTTTACTACCTGGGACGCAGCATCAATTTCAAAGTAGTTGGGGATTTCATGTATTCATGAAAGCATTCCTGATTTCTCTGTGAAATGACCATGCAATTCAATATTAAAAAGGTGACATTTGTGTATACTGGTCCATTAAAAAAGATGCAATAAAGTTTAAAATGCAGCTACACTTTAGTGTTAATGTCTAGAATTACACCAAAAGTCTAACAGGTAGATCTTGATTGGTTGGTATTGAGGAAAGCACCGTTTCTTTGCTATGCCAGTTTTCGCATATAGTATGCGCTTCATATAAATTTCTGGCTACATTTTATCAAATGACCTTTTTATTCCTGAAACAGTATACACCATCGTTTTCCAAGTATTAATCATTAAAGGAGTTTTCTCACCATCACAATCTCTTTTTATAATGTAGTATGATCTGCCAGACATTCAAATGAATGACCAACTATATACAGGTGACCGGGCCCTGTCTGTCAGAGCAAGTGATCTATGTTAGTGACTGTCTGCACTGGCTTACCACAGGAGAAACCCCTTTATGATGTCCATAAGCTCTAATAGGCCATTTAGTTAGGGGTTGTCTTATTAGGAAAACCCCTTTTAAGTGTTTCTATTGTGGCTGTAAAATGAAAAGTTATAACATTTTAGAATAATTTTTGATTTAAAAAAGAAATATCCATTATATTTCTAAGTTAAAGTGATTTTAAGGTTTTAGCAATTAAAGCTTGTTTCTTGTACAAAGTTATGCAGTTTTCTAATGTACTTTGTGTTTCTGCAGCATGTGCATGGATTTCTGTAAGGGTCTATTCAAACTGTATTTGCAGTCTCCGTTCGAACCTATATACTAGTCCTTCTAAATTAATTAGAATATCATCAAAAAGTTAATTTATTTCAGTAATTCCATTCAAAAAGTGAAACTCATATTATATAGATTCATTACACACAGTAATCTATTTCCAGTATTTTTTTCTGTTGATGTTGATGATTATGGCTAACAGTTAATGAAAACCCAAAATTTAGTCTCTCAGAAAATTAGAATATTATATAAGCCCAATCTCAAAAATGATTTTTAATACCGAAATGTTGGCCTACTGAAAAGTATGTACAGTATATGCCCTCAATACTTGGTCAGGGCTCCTTTTGCATGAATTACTGCATCAATGCGGCGTGGCCTGGACGCGATCAGCCTGTGGCACTGCTGAGGTGTTATTGAAGCCCAGGTTGCTTTGATATCGGCCTTCAGCTCATCTACATTGTTGGGTCTGGTGTCTCTCATCTTCCTCTTGACAATACCCCATAGATTCTCTATGGGGTTTAGGTCAGGCGAGTTTGCTGGCCAATCAAGCAAAGTGATATTGTGGTTATTAAACCAGGTATTCGTACTTTTGGCAGTGTGAGCATGTGCAAAGTCTATTATGAGAAGGACTAGTATAGGGTGCCATTCACCTGATGTCCTTTTGGCATCCCTCGGGCCGGTATATGTTGTGTTTTTCTGTATGGGATAGCATGATCGACTGCGCTATTCCATACAGAGGTATCCAGTAAATAGAAAATAACTAAACCACACAATATATATATATATATTTTACAATGGAAGCTTATGGGCGATGAATGCCGCTGTATGCCTATACAGTAGCATACATCAGAGGCTTATGTGGGAGGTATATATCGGGTGTTCAGCTCCGACATACACAGCAAACACAGGGTGAATAGACCCTAAACCCCATTAACCCCTTAACAACAGCCCACCATCTTTTGACGGCAGGCAGTGCAGGTGCTTCGTCTACAGCGACGTCTTTTGGCATCGCTGTAGAAGAGGCTGATGAGCGCTCATCCTCTATGCAGGAGCTGTAATTAACAGCTTCTGATTTTAGAGCAGCCTGCTGAATACAGCTGGGGTTGGAAAACATTCCAACCCCAGCTGTTTAAGCCTTTGGTCGCCGCGGCCCGTGACCGCGGCAAGATCAAAGGGAACTCCCCTCTTTGATCGCGTCACTGGAAACCCGGTGACGTGATCAAAGAGCAGGGAATCCCTCTGCAGTCAGCCCTGGGGACCTAGAAAGGACTGTCTGTTCAGGGCTGTCTGTTCAGTTTGCCTGCGGTTAGGCACACTATGTGCTGCCCTAACAGCAGCCTGTGTCAGAGTGACACAGTATGATGTATTAGCATATAGGAGTATGCTAATACATTACAAGTAAAAAATAAAGTTATAAATATAGTTATCCCTTAATGGGATTTTTTTAAAAGTAACAAAAATATAAATAAATGAAAAAAAAGTCCAAAAAAAGACTCTACACTAAATAAAAACAAAAAACCTACACATATTAGGTATCTAAACAACCGTAATAACCTGAAGACTTAATCTAACAGGGTATTTAGCATGAAACGTGAACGGGATAAAAATATAAACAAGAAAAATAATGCAGAGAATCGCTTTTTTTCTATATTCACGCCACTAAAATTATTTTTTTCTACCTCCAAACTGTGAAAAAAAAATAATACAATTTCTCCCGCATAAAACAAGACCTAATACGGCCACATAAAAGACAATATAAAAGAAATGATGGCTGCTGAAATGCATAGGTAAAAACGTAAAAATGTAGCTGGTCATTAAGACCTTTTCAGGCCCGGTCATTAAGGGGTTAAAATAAATGATAAGCAAAACATTTGCTGCATGTTAACATAACCTCATTTTTACTTCGAGAGATTAAGGGTATGTTCACACGCAGTGGTTTGGGACGTAATTCGGGCCATTTACGCCTCGAATTACGCCTGAAAAAACGGCACCATTACGCCTCCAAACATCTGCCCATTGCTTGCAATGGGATTTACGGTGTTCTGTTCCCACGAGGCGTAATTTTGCGCGTCATTGTCAAAATACGGCGCGTAAAATTACGCCGCGTCAAAATAAGTGCAGGTCATTTTTTGGGACAATTTTGGAGGCGTTTTTCATTGACTCCATTGAAAAACAGTTCCAAAAACGGCTGTAAAATACGCTGCGAAAAACTCGAGTTGCTACAAAAACGTCTGAAATGGGGCTGTTTTCGCTTGAAAACAGCTCCATATTTTCAGACGTTTTTTGCTAAGCGTGTGAACATACCCTAAGGGTATGTGCACACGATGAGAGGCTTTTACGTCTGAAAAGACAGACTGTTTTCAGGAGAAAACAGCTGCCTCGTTTCAGACGTAAAAGCTCCTCCTCGTATTATGCGAGGCGTCTGTGACGTTTGTAATCTTGAGCTGCTCTTCATTGACTTCAATGAAGAACGGCTCAAATTACGTTGCAAAGAAGTGCCCTGCACTTCTTTGCCGAGGCAGGCAATTTACGCGTCGTCGTTTGACAGCTGTCAAACGACGACTCGTAAATTACAGGTCGTCTGCACAGTACGTCGGCAAACCCATTCAAATGAATGGGCAGATGTTTGCCGACGTATTGTAGCCCTATTTTCAGGCGTAAAACGAGACATAATATGCCTCGTTTATGCCTGAAAATAGGTTGTGTGAACCCAGCCTAACTGAGTCATGGTCATGTGATAATAACAGAGTGCACAGCTCTTTACAAGAGAGATCTCTGATAAATTCTCTGTAACAAGCCATGTACCTGTGTGATCAGCACAGATTTTCATCCTCTGAAAGTAAACAATGAAGGCTCAGATTAAATGACTACAAGCAGAGATATTGAAAACCGTGTGGAATTGCTAAAGAAAATGGAAAAAAAATTAGCATAACTTTTCATTATACAATGAAGAGCTCTTCTGTTCTGCCTGATTTAGCAAATACTTGTATTTTCCATAAAATAACAACTCTGGAGCATCTTTTCTTAGAACTCTGCATTGTTCCGTTTCTGCTGAAAATGTATGAATGAATGGACAACTAGGCTTTACCATTCCCATTGTCCCTATACATGCTGACAGTGACAGCTATAATTGGACATTATCAGACAGTATAGGGACATGTCCTATTGAAAAGGAGAATGGTAACACCCAACTGTCTATTTATTCATACATTTCTCAGGAGGAACAGTAATTGCACAATGCAGAGTGCTAAGAAAAGGTGCTCCAGAAAAGTACTATTAGGGCATGCCCACACGTGGCGGATTTCCTCCGCAACTGTCCGCATCAATGCCGCACAGAATCTGCGTTGCAGATTCTGCATTGGATCTGCCCAAAATGTGCAGTAAATTGATGCGGACTAGCTGCTGCGGACTGCGGTAAAAGTGCTTCCCTTCTCTCTATCAGTGCAGGATAGAGAGAAGGGCCAGCACTTTCCCTAGTGAAAGTAAACGAATTTCATACTTACCGGCCGTTGTCTTGGTGACGCGTCCCTCTTTCGGCATCCAGCCCGACCTCCCTGGATGACGCGGCAGTCCATGTGACCGCTGCAGCCTGTGATTGGCTGCAGCCGTCACTTAGACTGAAACGTCATCCTGGGAAGCCGGACTGGAGACAGAAGCAGGGAGTTCTCGGTAAGTATGAACTTCTATTTTTTTTACAGGTTGCTGTATATTGGGATCGGTAGTCACTGTCCAGGGTGCAGAAACAGTTACTGCCGATCGCTTAACTCTTTCAGCACCCTGGACAGTGACTATTTACTGACGTCTCCTAGCAACGCTCCCGTAATTACGGGAGCCCCATTGACTTCCTCAGTCTGGCTGTAGACCTAGAAATACATAGGTCCAGCCAGAATGAAGAAATGTCATGTCAAAAAAGCAAGACGCATCCGCAGCACACATTACATGTGCATGACAGCTGCGGACTTCATTGCGGAAATTAGAATCTCCATTGAAGTCAATGGAGAAATTCCGCCATGAGTACGCAACCAGTCCGCCACAACTCCGCAACATCCATTGCATGCTGCGGACACCAAATTCCGCACCGCAGCCTATGCTCCGCAGCGGAATTTTCAGCCTCGTCTAAACGAACCCTACTAAATAGAAGTGGAAGTCAATGGAGAAACGGCTCCGCTGCGGATTGACGCTGCGGAGTGTCCGCAGCGGAATTCAGGAGCAATTCCGCCACGTGTGGCTTTGCCCTTATGGTGAATAAAAGTATTAACTAAAACATGTGTCAGAAGAACGTGTTTAAGATTAACTTGCTGAAGCTGAATTATCCCTTTAAGAATAGCATGTCGCAAGTGTGCAACTAAACTCCGTGCACTGGAGATGAAGAACTTAGATCCAATGAGACTATACAATTATATGTTGAATAATTAAACAAATAGATCCAATATTAATTAAACATCAAACCTTTGTTAAAACGAATCTGCAATCTGATGTTCAATTTTATTAGCTACTAAATCAAATACATATGTAAGGTGAATACTTTTACATTTGCTTTAAAGGCTATGAAACTTTTTTGATGTGGAAAGAAATAGATTTATGTATGTTAGTGTTTACCTGGAGATAATAAATAATTGCACTTAGGCTGCAATGTTCATTCATTCATTTTCAGGTCCTCCTGACATTCTGTTTGCAAGCTGCGCTAGTTTCAGACTTTTCTCTTGTGAGCATGTCCATTACAAAAATACCTGCTAGATAGACTGACGGATTTGAGTTAGAAGCAGTAGCCCAGCCAGTTATCTGCAGGAGCTGCAGGCCTCTACAGCAGCAAAATGGTAGGACATTTTTATTAAAGGGGTTGTCCAGTTTAGAAAACAGATTTTCAAATATTCTATTAGGGAATTCTGAATATATAGATATATTCTGTTCAGGATCCTCATCTATCAGCCAAAGCAGAGAGTTACTACAAAGAGTGTCTCTAGCGCTGATGGACTTAGCATGTACATGCATTACATGGACAGCCCATTGATTTCAATAGGAACTGTGTAATGCTTCATTTTTCCTGTGGTGGCGCTGGAGGGAAAGTTAACACTTGATGCTGGCTTCTGCCACATATTACACCTGATTTCTATGGCCCCCAACAGTGGGACAACCTGTAATAAGCTTATCTCCAGGGGACTGTTCTAACACAAAGGGATTGTCCAAAGTGGACAACCCCTTTACGACTATTTAGAAAGTTGCTTAACTTTGCATTTAGAAAGCCAATGAACAAGAATTTGTATTACAGCAGGGAATTCCATTTGCAAGCAGTAGCTTTTTACCATACTAGACTAATGCAGCACTAGAAAAATCAAATTCCCCAGTGCTGTACTCTGTGAACTATTAGCAGAATAGAAAAGACAGGCATTGTGAACCTCTCTAAACCCTGTCCATGCACAGAGGGCTTAGAAGAAGTATCTGACCTTTCACTTTTAAAATTCTCTCAATAATTCCTTAGAAACATATTACAGTGGTAAAGAGTCATAATACAGCCGTAGTAGAAGTCAGTAGTAGAAGCCAATAGAGACTGAAAAATTGCATCCTTATATACAGATTTGTACAGAAACGTCTATACAGATACAAAACAGGAAATACTTCCTTACTGCTACGCTGCCTGTACAGAACATATCATGGAGCTCATATGGAAGTTAATGGAACTAATACAAAGCCCGAACGGAACACCATGCAATAACATATGGTCAAAATTACAGTACCCTAGGGAATTTTCCAAGGGCAATTTGCTCATCTGTACAGGGCTGATTGGTACTCATTTTTCATACTGTCATATGCATTAACGTTAGTTACAATACATGCTAAACAGAGTGTCTGTTTGTAGTATGTTTTTTTTTACATAGAAGCTGCAGAATGCCGGTATCAGCCATATCCGTCAGTGAGCTGGTCTGATGGCCCAGCTGACATCTGGCTCCAGTGTGCCTCTTACACCTCATCTAAACTTGATTTTATCAGTATTAGGCTTACACAAAGTGCATTTATTACATGCACCCCACGAGGGACTAAATGTAGTTATTTTGACACCGCCTCCTCCCATAGTTACACACACACACACACACACACACACACACGCACACACACACACACGCACACACACATGCACACATACACATGCACACACACATGCACACACACATGCACGCATACACACACACACACACATACACACACACACTCTGTAATGTCCTCTGGAATGTGGACCCACTGGGCTAATCTGGGATAGGCTGTGGACAATATTCCTGATGCGCGATGGCCCTTTAAGAACTGGAACGAGTACGTGCGCGCACCATACAGGCATAGGCCAGGGGAGGAGTGGGCACCAGCTTCTCTGGGCAGGAAGATGCCGGCATAGAGGACAAGCAAGCTGGCGGCCGCTGGAGTGAATGAGACCCGCGGCCGCTGGCGCTGCACACACACACTGTATAGCTAGTTGTTCAACTGGGCCAGTAATGTTAATATAATCGTTTTTCTTTTAAACAGCATGATTTTAGGATTGTTGTATTAGACATGCTGGGAGAGAGTGCTTTCACCTGGCTTTGAATTTTGTAGTGTCTACTCATGTAATTGATCTAAACAACGCTCAGTGTTATTTACTATGTGCTTTTCTATGTAATTGATCTAAACAACGCTCAGTGTTATTTACTATATGCTTTTCTATTGACATACACATAGTGAAGAACTATTGTGTTCATTGTTCATGATGTACAGATGTATCCACCCTTAACTTTTCCTGAATTGCATTAAGTTATACAATGTATCATGATACCAATTCAATACAGTATCTGTAAAGGGAAGTGTCCCCTTTCAATGGAGATGGAGGGGCGTATGTGTAGTGTATGTATATATATATATATATATATATATATATATATATATATATATGTATATCATGATGTCCCAGGAGCCAGGTCTGTAGAATCACAGACTTGGTTATAGGATTAGCAGAGAGTGAGATGCAAAAGGAGCCTGTCTCCTTACTCTGCAGGGGGCCAGAGAGGTAATTGGGGATGTATCTTGTGATACACTCATGTACCACAGGACATCCCCACTAATTAACTTACCTCTTTTCCCCCTCGAGATTCTGGGGAGAAAGCAGGAAGTTCCAACTGCTTCCATCCCCCTCACCAGGTAATGAGATTCCATGAGGCAGCCATAAGCCCATGCCCTCCCACTTGCACGTGCATGAGCATGTGATGTCACACAGATGTGCACGGGAGGGTTTAAAAGGACAAACGGTCCCACACTTCTGTCTCTTGTTTCCTGCCTCCCTGAAGACACACCAACTCACCAACTTGGACCACATGAACCGCTAAGTATCCACGTGTAACAGCAGCTACACGCAACTCCCCCACCCCAACAACACAACACCTCCCTGTTCAACCCTTTCCCACCTGCCTGACCTGTTTAATCCCTGGTACCTGTTTAACCCTTTCCCACTATTTACCTGCTATCCCCTGGCATACAGCAACCCATTCCCCTTGTTAACCCTTTATCCTCCTGCAGTCCCTGTTAAACCTCTCAGTCCCTGGTAACCCTTGCTGTCCCTGGTAACCCTTGCTGTCCCTGGTAACCCTTGCTACCTGATTAACCCTTAGTGTACAGGGATAGTTATTGCTAGGTGGGAGTGGAATAGAAACAGCGAGCATGTGTATTGTATTGTAACGTAGCTGTATTCTATGTATGTTTAGGTAAGTGGGTGGTGGTATAGATTAGGATTGTGATACTGTGTTTATACTGTACTGTGATTAGTTACAGTGTTTTATATATGAGAGTGATTACTGTATGTTAATAAATATCTTTATTTACTATACAGTCTTATTCCCTTGAGTAGCAGCAAAGGAAGTAGACAAACGTTAGTATAAGGAAAAGGTAGGGGAACTAGGCATAACCCTAGTGACCCTGATTATAAAGGCGGTAGTAGTGATGAGCTACACAAGCAAGCAAAACCCACCACCACACCAGCCCTTTTACAGTATCACACCATCCAGTTAAAAAAAAACATATAAATTAATGTATACATTTGTCTGTGGTCAACGGATGGCATCCGTCAGACGCATCTGTCACAGCAATCCATTACAAAAAGTATACATTAAACGTATACTTTTTTAACATAAGAGTCTATGGGCGATGGATAGCCGACAGTTGGCATCCATCAGAGGCATCCGTCACAGCCATCCAGTAAAAAAGTATATGTTAAACGTAGTCTATGGAAAACGGGCGTCTGAAGGATGTCATGTAACAGAGGCATCCGTTGGAGATATTCATATTTTTACATGTTCGTTTAAGATCTTGCGCCACATATATCGAAATATGTCGGGTTTAGAGATAAGTTCAGGGAAGATACATCTGTGCAGCGCCAACATCAGGAATTTTTGGGTCCCATACAGCCAAAGAGATTGCCCCCCTCCACTACCGGGGATGGGCAACGGAAATTGTGGCACTCACGTTTGTACGCTATATGCAGTAACTGATTTTGTTACTGATGTCAAGTTACAATGAACGAAACCATGGAGCAGTCAGTGACCAGATGATACCCTGGATTTTATTCAATTTAGCCAAAATATATGGCATACACTGGGATACGTCGCCTGTGGAATGGCCCTGGTCCTGAAGTCACTGTCCATTAATGAACATAGATGTCAGGAGCTTTACCTGGGCCAAAGTCCACAGGCAGAGTGCTTGTGATGCTCTGCCTGGGGATTCCGGCATTGGGAAACTCCTGATATTACTATCCATATAGTGATATGAGGAGCAGTATACAGTTTTTTTGCGGGATCTCACAAGTTGGAATAACAGAGTCTACTACGCTATTCCACCCTTCAAAAAAAAAAAAGGGTATACCAACCCGACGGAGACCAAAAGGAAATAATGGAGCCCCATGAACACATTTATGGTGTACGTTGGGAGCTTTTCCGACGTACAAGATAAACGTAGGGCAATAACACGATGTGGAGGGCACCTTAAAAGAAGGTGAAGCACTTGTGGGGATGTACGGAGCACTAAGGCTGGTAAAAAAAAAAAAAGCCTATACATTCTATGCAACGCGTCTCTCTGACCTCCTGCAACAGTCACATGGGATGAAATGTCATTCCTGGAGGCCGGGCTGCACGCAAAAGCAGAGAGTTCTGGGTAAGTATAAGCTTTTTTTTCTGAGTTTCAATTTTTTGTGGCAGAATTGCAGCTTTTCCGGCGCAAAAATAGCAACATCTGCTATTTGTTGCCGGTTTTAGCTCCCTATTGAATTCAATGGAGAAAACCCACAACAGAAAGCAGTAATTCTGCAACATAAATGGACATGTTGTGGATTTAAAAAAACGCACCGCAGGTCAATTTATCAACAATTTTCTAGTGCATTTTTTATGCAGCGTGTGGATGAGATTTGTTCAAATCTCATCCACTCTGCTGCGACTGTATTATGATGCGGATTTGCCATAATGAAATCGATTGTGGAAAATCCATAGTGTTTATGCTACGTGTGAATTTACCTCTACAGATTTTGCTAAGGATTTGCAGAAAATTAACCCTTTGCATTGTAAAGGGTGAAACGCGTGGCAATTTTGCAACATAATAGGCATGCTGCTGATTTAACAATCAGCAGAATGCCCTAAAGCCCATGTAGATTTTTTTCTGCTGCATGTGAATGGGGTTTTGAAAACCCCATTCGCATAAATTGTATGGTAATTTGTAGTGGATTTTCAGTGCGCAATCAGCACCGAAAATAGGAGACGAAGCCACCATGTCTGAAGTGGCCTTAATGGGGTTTTACACTGGCGATTATTGGGCAGACAAGCATTCATAAGACGCTCATTGCCGATAATTGCCCTGTCTAAACAGGGCAGCGATCAGCAGATGAACGAGGAAACGCTCAATCATCTGGTTGTCGTATAGTTTTAAAAAAGTAAAATATTTTCTTTGTCGGCAGCACATCTCCCTGTGTAAACAGGGAGACGCGCTGCCGACATGATAATAACGCTTGGGGACGAGCGATCGGAGTAGCAACCACTCATCCCCATCCATAGCTCCGAGTGACAGGAGCAAACGAGCTCTGATCAACAATGCCTCGTTGAACGGTGCTCGCTGCACCGGCCGATTATCGGCCGGTGTATAAGGACCTTTAGGGTCTATTCACACAGTGCAGTCAAATCCCATTTTTTGCCATGATTTTTGCAAAATCGCAGCAAAAACGTAATTTGACTGCAATGTTAGAATATAGCCTTAAAGCAGTTTTTTCATGTTTTGTGCCATTATTTTTTTAATGTAATTTTTGTAATCACGGCACAAATAAGTCTGTATTGCCACAATTTTTAAAAATGCAGCAAAACTGCGGCATTTTTGCCGTGATTACGAAAATCGTGGCAAAAAAACGCAAGGTAAACAGAAAAATAAACACTTTATTTTCTACAAGTGGGGTCAGGGGGGATGTGAACGACGATGGGCACTCACCAGTCTTGCAGGGTCCTGTCGGCTGTGTCTGGTGGGTGACTCTCTCCACACGGAGCTACTTTCATTCTTCTCATGCAGCAGCTTCCCCTACTGTCCTCTCAGGGTCCCAGTGTTAAAGTTTCTTCGGAGGAAGAAATGGAAGGGTCCGTTCCTTTCTCCAAGTAACTAACGCTGGGGCCCTGATAGAAATGTTTACAGTTACTGAGAAGCAGGTAGGCCCATTTTTTCCAGCATTGTGGCCGGGCCCCTGACTGCAGTACTAGCTGTACTACCGTGACGGCGGCCATGCGTATTGTATAACAAGGCCATGTTCACACATTCAGGATTCTATCAGGATTTAGGTGCGGATCGCATGCGTAAATGCTGACAGAAACCGATCAAATGCCGCCCACAATGCATATGATCGAGGTATTTTATACCTCATTCACATGCTTATGAAAATATCTGCGATGATTTTGCGGATTCTGCGCTGAAAAGCAGTGGACTTGCTTCAATGAATTACAATTGGAGGCTAACCCACATGCGGATCCGCTTAATAATTCATTGCAGATATCCGAGTGTCAGTTGCAAATTTCTGCTGCAAATTTTTGGAAATATCCCTGCTGGATTTGACTATTTGACGTGTGAACATAGCCACGGTCATAACTTGGAAAGACTGGGCCCCATAGCAAACTCTTGACAGGGCCCCCCCCCCTGGGTGCCACAAGCAGCCCCCCTTATAAATAGTGCACCTGTAGAATGTACCATACAGCCCACCTGTAGACAGTGCTATATATATATATATATATATAGCCCCACATTTAGACAGTGTCACATCCCATTCGTAGATAGCGCCCCCACCTCCCCCTTGTAGATAGTGCCATACAGCTCCCTGTACATATTGCCATAAAGCCCCCAATGTAAATAGCGCTATACAGCTCCCACTGTATATAGTGCCACACAGCTCCCCTCCCTTGTATATAGTGCCACACAGCCCCCCCTTAGTAGAAAGTGCAGCACAGTCCCCCCTTAGTAGAAAGTGCCACACACAGACCCCTGTAGATTGCGCCACACTCAGCCCCCTGTAGATAGAGCCACAGCCCTCCCCTTGTAAATAGTGGCGTACAGTTCCCCCTTGTGTATAGTGCCACACAGCTCCCCCTTGTGTATAGTGCCACACAGCCCCCCCTTGTGTATAGTGCCACAAGGCCATCGCACATCCAAGATTGTTGTATCAGCCAGGGAGATGTCACTCAAACATGGAAAGGTGGGTTTGGAGGCAGGACTATCTGACTCTTCAGGATAGCGGCACCGCCCCATGACCCTCTAATGAATAATTAGCATATAGTCTGCGCCGTTTTAAAAGTGGATTTTAAAGATTTTGCTGCATCTGAAAAAAAAACATACAAGGGAATGTTTGGAAGTATTGTCAGGTCATGTATTACTGCACGGTGGCGGTTCAAGGGGTTAAAACTACCTGACAGATTCCCATTAAATATACAATGAATTGAAAACAATTCAATCTGCCCTGCAATTTTGTTATTATAAATATATCCTATATAATTACAGATCCAGAAGCAAGCTCTGACATATATACAGTAACACAACCAAGCTCAGTACATAAATACAGTACCACAACCAAGATCAGTACATAAATACAGCACTAGAACCAAGCTAAGTACATATAGACAGCATCAGAACCAAGCTCAATACATAAATACAGCACTAGAACCAAGCTCTGATATATATATACAGCACCAGAACAAAGCTCAGTACATATATACAGCACTAGAACCAAGCTCAGTACATAAATACAGCACTAGCACCAAGCCCATACATATATACAGCACCAGAACAAACTTCAGTACATATATACTGCACCAGAACAAACCTCAGTACATAAATACAGCACCAGAACAAACCTCAGTACATAATTACAGCACTAGAACCAAGCTCAGTACATAAATACAGCACCAGAACCAAACTCATTACATATATACACAGCACCAAAACCAATCTCATACATATATACAGCATCAGAACCAAGATCAGTACATATATACAACACCAGAACAAATACAGCTCAATTTAGTACAACCCCTGCTGTATAGGTTTGTACGGCGCAAAACTACAGCTCCCAGCATGGCCCGAACAATGGTGAGGCCTATAATATATAAGAGCCTTCCGCCCTCTGTCACAGGGGAGGGGTTTCTGGGCAACTGGAAAACCCCCTGTGTGCACCCCATAAACAAATCAGTTTTGTTGCTGTTTTTACGTCAAAACTGCCATGTGGTTTTATCCTTTGGGCGGCTCTGGGCCCCGGGCGGCTATGGGCTCCCGGGCGCCTCAGGCCATGGGCGGTCGCCCTAAATGGACCTATGGGGATCCACCTGCGATTGGCTGCAGCGGTCACATGACATAATATGTCATCCCAGGAGGCCAAACTGTAAGTATAAACCTTTTTATTCATTTTAAACCAATAAAAGCTTTTTTCTGAGTTTAAATTTTTGCCGCGGAATCGTAGCTTTTCCACCGCAAAAATCACAATCCTGATACAATACTGATTAGAGGCAGAATAAACATTTACATTAAGTGACTCACCGGTGACGTCTCAGATTCTAGTTCTTTTCTTCTCCCTCCGGTCCAGACATCTATGATGGATTTCTACCAGCCATGACCCATTTCTGCAGTTTTCCGCTCAGATGTCTTCAGCTTCTCACTTTTAAAACATTTCTGCACCTATAAACAGTTAAAATTCTCAACACCTCTTGCACCTCTAATTATAATAGCGCCATACATTGTGTCCCTGATTATAATGGTACCATACACTGTCACACACACACACACACACACACACACACATCGTGCCCCCTGTAGATAGTGCCCCCATAGCCATCGTGCTGCCCTACATATAGCTTCCCCTATAGGTAGTGCTCCACGTATAGCCCACCTCTGTAGACAGTGCCCTACATATAGCCACCCTGTTGCTATTGCCCCACAGGTAACCAACCCCTGTATATAGTGTCCCACATATAGCCCACCCCTATAGAACGTGCCATAAAAAAATAGCTCCCCTATAGATACTGCTCTACATATAGCCCACCCCTGTATAGTGTCTCACATATAGTGCCCCACAAATAGACCCCCTGTAGATAGTGCCCCACATATAGACCCCCCTGTAGATAGTGGCCCACATATAGACCCCCCTGTATATAGTGGCCCACATCCCCCACATATAGACCCCCCTGTAGCTTGTGCCCCGCATCCCCACATACAGACCAACCCTGCAGCTAGTGCCCCACATCCCCACATTGACCCCCCTATATATAGTGGCCCACATATAGACGACCCCCTGTAGATAGTGCCCCCACTATAAATAATGCCGTTAACAGTTTTATGAGAAAAAAAAATAAAAAACTTTACATACTCACATGATTCCGTTCCTGTTTGCTGGCGATGCAGATCTGCTCTCTTCTGAGCGGGTCTGCAGGAGCTGATGAGCGTCGTCCAATGACGCTGATTGCCGGGGCAGAATGACTTGCCCCGTCAATCAGCACCTTTCAAGCATGGAAGCGGCGCGATGACGTCATTGAGCCGCTAGCCAATCAGCGTCATTGTAAGGCGCTGAATGGTCAGGCACGGAACATGCCCGGCCATTCAGTGCTAATTCATGTATTCAGCTGTCGCTAGCAATGGGGCCCCCTCCGGTGGTAGCGACGGCTTCGGGCATGAAAGGGCCCGTGTCACATGGCCCATACTTGCTGGAGGCTTGGCAGCGTGGGCCCCATAGCCCACGCCCCAAGCCTCCAGCAAGTATGGGCCATGTGACACAGGCCCTTTGCTACTGCTGTAGCCGCCACAACTTCTGCTAGCGGTGCCACTGAGCATATGGAGGGGCGTGTTGGCTGGCGGCACGGGCCCCCTCTAAGCCGTGGGCCCCATAGCAGCCGCTACGGCTGCTACCGCGGTAGTTACGCCACTGAACATAGCCTTATTGGTTAAATGAACAACATGCTGTTGAATAGCTCCATACAGTCCTGTTGCCAGATTAGACATTACAAGTATCAGTACTTCAAAGAAAATTCTATTCATAGATTAGTTTCCAATCTATTTGAATTTTTAACTTTGATAATAGCACTAGCGAAAAATTTAATGTAAACAAGCAATGCAATATGGTTGTTGTAAAGGGGAGTGTTTTATATATTTATATCTATGTACATGTGAGTGTAGATATATATATTTGTCCCTCCAGAAAGATGTTTATTCCTCCCCTACCAGGTAATGAGACACCCTGGGGGATGGAATCCATAAGCAGTGAACTAATCCAGGAAGCAGGAAGTTCCAACTGCCCTTCCATCCCCCTACCAGATAATGGTATTCCATGAGATCCAAGGTTGGTGTGGGGCCATGAGGGCCATGAGGCAAGAGCAGACCATGAGGGAAGGGGCTTCCGTTGGGAGCAGGAGAGCAGGAAATAAGAGGGCGAGATTTGGGACCGTTTGTCCTTTTAAACCCCTCCCACCGTGCACATCTGTGTGACATCACATGCTCATGCACGTGCAAGGGGGTGGAGGGTATGGGCCTCATGGCTACCTCATGGAATACCATTATCTGGTAGGAGGATGGAAGGGCAGTTGGAACTTCCTGCTTCCTGGATTAGTTCACTAATAGAAGCCTGTCAGACAGACGATATACTGCAATACATTAGTATTGTAGTATATAGTGCAAGAGATCCAACGATTGCTGGTAGTAGTCTCCTTGGGGGACTAATAAAAAAAGTAAAAATTTGTAAAATAAAGGTTTGTATTTTTATGTAAAAAAAATAAAAAATATTAAACGTTCAAAAACTGAACTATTACAATATATAATTAATTAACCCACATGGTGTACGCAGTAAAATAAAAAAAAATTTAAACGCCAGAGTCTCTATTTTTTTGGTCACCTCATCTCCCACAAAAAAATGGAATAAAAAGTGATCCAAACATCGCATGTTCCCAAAAATTGTATAATTAAAAACTAAAGCTTATCTCGCAAAAAATAAGCCCTCATACCACTTAATCGACGGAAAAATAATAAAGTTTTGGCTCTCAGAATTTGGCGACACATAATAAATTTCATTTTTTGCACTTAGTTTTTTATTTGTAAAAGTAGTAAAATATAGAAAAAACTATATATATTTGGTATTGCCGTAATCGTATTGACACACAGAATAAAGTTAACATGTTGTTTTAAATGCACAGTGAATTCCGTAAAAACGAAGCGCAAAAAAACAATGGAGGAATCGTTGTTTTTTTTAATTTTCTACCCCACAAATAATTTTTTTTCCCGTTTCCTAGTACATTATATAGCACAATAAATGTCACTACGAAAAACTACAACTCGTCCCGCAAAAATCAAGCCCTCAGGACTATATCGACGGACAAATAAAAAAGTCATGGCTTTTGGAAGGTGGGGAGGAAAAAACGAAAATTTAAATCTGAAAGTTGTTTACCACGAGAAGGGGTTAAATTCAAAGAGGCTGAGAACAGTGAAAATAACACTGAGCATAGGGATAATAAACAATTGTATCACATGCTTTTAAATAGTCTCTACTCATGCGTCACTAAGGAAAGGTTTTCCTTTCTTAGTTTAAGTGTATATTTATGCACAGTAAATTTATTACACAAATATCTGCAACTGAAAATCTGTTCCATTTAGATGAATGTGACAGTCACATAACAAATCTGTAAAAAATCTGCCACATGTGAATAGACAATAACAAAATCACACACTATTTCTCCATATAAAAAAAGATAGAAACATGAACCAAAAGCTCCCGATGTACACGCTAAATGTATCCATACGGTTCCATTAGCCTGACACGGAGGCCAAAAGAGGGTCCTTTTGGCCTTTGGTATATGTCAGTATACCTTTTTTGGAAGATGGAATAGCGTTATAGACTGCGCTTTTCCATCCTGAGTGATCCCATAAAAAACTTTTTTTTAACATAGGAGTCTATGGATGACGTATGCCACTGTATCGCATAAGTCACAGGTATATGTTTAACGTATACGTCATGGTCTTTTCAATAGCCTTTCATGACATATACATTAAACGGATACCATAATAGTATATACATAATGTCCAATCAGCGGTGTCTCTGTCCACTTATGTACCGGCTCTGATGCATCACAAACCCTGAATTGCTTGTTTCATCATATTCCTGGTACGTTATTAGACTTTTGGCTATTAGCTTTAGTAATTGCATCTTGTACTTCGCTATAGTCATCTGGTTCCCCTACCACTGACGATATCCATAGAATTAATCACTGGGCTACCTAGAGGCAACAAAGTCCTAGGACCAACAGAGTACCTCGACCGTAACCGAAGTGATGGTAAAGGGGGTGGCTATGGGTGAAACTGTACAGGCTGGTTGGTTCTTTCGTTGGGTATTGTAGGAAACAGATCAAAGCAGGTTTGCCTTAATATTGCTTATATCCTTACAGAAAACGTATACAGAATGCATGCAGATCAGAAAGGTGAACAAATGGGTCATTAAAGCCCATTAGAGCATTTATTCTGCTGTTGTTGATTCTATAGGCCACTGCATTGCAAAATATAGTAAATCAATCTCTACACTACAGAAACTAGCTGCTATCTAAAGTTAATGTATCAACTGAAGCACTTCTGAATTTCATGAATGGAAATTTCCATATATAAAGAATAATTCCAGTAATACATTTACTTTAAAAGCTGTGAAATCTCTGACCTGTAACGGTGAAAGGAAATGCATAGATAAACAGCCAATTAGTTAAAAAAAAGAGCAGATGATTTAAGTGACACAGTGGGTGTGCCATGACAAAATTTCTATTATTATCTCTAATGTTGATGGTCTTCATGGTATCAGAAAAATGGGGTAATGGCCATGATTTCGGCTGTGATTGTAATGACAGTTTATATTAAATAAACAACAACAAAATACATTTCTAGGAAACATTCCTTGAATTGTGGTAAGCCAAACAATGGCCAAAACGTGGAAACAATGCAAAGAGTGAATAGGAGCTAAGGAATGTATTGTATTGTTTTCAATAAACAGGTTTTCCCACCATAAGGATCAATGTCTGACTAATGGGAGTGAAAATTATAGGTCTTCCATCATGAAGATAAGAATTCTAGGACCACCATCAATGCTTAGAATGGAGGAAATGCCGCAGTTTGGTCTTTTTTCCTAAATAGCTCCAATTCCAACCTAGTGCTGTGTTAGGAATTGCAATACAGTTTCATCTTCTTAACAATGGCTGTGTTGCAATCCCTAAACAGCTCTGGGATGGGAGCTCACTGGGAAAAAGGCATAATAAAAAATAAAAAAACACACTCACAGCTGTACTGGCATGTGACGGTTCCAGTCAATCACTGTCCGCACCGAGCAGGGGGTCAGAGGACTAGCGGCACTGGAGTGCCGAGGGATAAAAATTTGAGTATGGGCTTTTTTTCACCAAGTTATGAGATATGAAGGTGAAAGTAATTGTTCTATGAACTCAGATGACTTGTTTTAGCCATCTATACACATTGGGTGAGATTTATTAAGACTGGCGTTTCATAGGCCAGTCTTAATAAACTATTTCTTGGAGTAAGATGCGATACAATTATCAAGAGGCGAACGGCTCTAAATAAATGTGTCACATCTTTCAGCTGGCCGTGTGCAACAATTGTAACGTAACAGCCATGGATATGCGCCGGCCCCACCCCCTCATCGGACATAAAATTAAAAAAATGTATTGTCACGTCACTGCTCCTCTTCGCTTCTTCCCTCTCGGTCCCCTCAGGATTCCTCAGCATGCCGCGGATAATACAAAGTCCTGACAACCATCAGCGTCAGGGCCTTAATTGCGACGCCGCACTCAACATCCTAAATGCTGGGTCACATATAACGTCCTGATGCTGCCCAGCGTCAGTGCCATGTACAGTCCTGGCCAAAAGTTTTGAGACTGACACAAATTTTGATTTTTACAGTTTGCTGTTTCAGTTTTTATAGTGGAAATTTGCATTACCTCTAGATTGTTATGAAGAGTGATCAGATGAATTGCAATTAATTGCAAAGCCATTCCTTGCCACAATATGACCTGCTAACATCTTTTCTATGATGTTTTCGTTAGCCCAGAAGAAAGTGTTAACGAGGACAAGGCAGCTGATATCAATCTGTCATGCTGATTGAATTATATGAGCAGCCTGGTTGCTTTAAAAGGGATGGTGTTTTAAATCATTGTCTTCTTCTGTTAACCATGGTTACCTCCAAGGAAACACGTGCAGCCATTATTGTTTTGCATCGAAAGGGCTTTACAGGCAAGGACATTGTTGCTTGTAAGATTGCCCCTAAATCAACCATTTATGGGATCTTCAAGAACTTCAAGGAGAGAGGTTTAATTGCTGTAAAGAACGCTTTAGGGTTCCCAAGAAAATCAAGAATGTGTAGGACCGTCTCCCAAAGAGGATTAAGCTATGGGATCGGTTCAACACAAGTGCAGAGCTTGCTCAGGAATGGCAGCAGGCAGGTGTCAGTGCATCTTCACGTGCAGTGAGGTGAAGACTTTTGGAGGCTGGCCTGGTGGCAAGAAGGGCAGCAAAGAAGCCACTTCTCCCAAGAAAAACTTCAAGGACAGAATGCCATTCTGCAGGAAGTACAGGGATTGGACTTCAGAGGACTGGGGTAAAGTTATTTTCTCTGATGAAGCCCCCTTCATACGTTTTGGGACATCTAGAAGAATGTGGCTGGATTCACACGAGCACATTACGTCCGTAATGGACGGAACGTATTTCGGCCGCAAGTCCCGGACCGAACACACTGCAGGGAGCCGGGCTCCTAGCATCATAGTTATGTACGACGCTAAGAGTCCCTGCCTCGCTGCCGGACAACTGTCCCGTACTGAAAACATGTTTTCAGTACGGGACAGTAGTTCCACGGAGAGGCAGGGACTCCTAGCATCGTAGATAACTATGATGCTAGGAGTCCGGCTCCCTGCAGTGTGTTCGGTCCGGGACTTGCAGCCGAAATACGTTGCGTCCATTACCGCCCATTGCCTACAGGGGGTTGTGTGGCATTACCTACTGGGGGGCATGTGGCATTACCTACAGGAGGGCCGTGTGGCTTTACCTACTAGGGGCTGTGTGGCATTGCTTCACTGTAAGACCCTGTTCACACGAAGTTGTTTTGCAGGCAGAAAATTCTGCCTCAAAATTCCGTCTGGAATTTTGAGGCATATTTTGATATTCCTCCACGCCGTTTGCCATGTTTTTCACAGCGTTTTTTGCCCACGGCCATTGAGCGCCGCGGGAAAAAAATGCAACGAAAAAAGCTCTCTCTGCCTCCCATTGATGTCAATGGGAGGTCAGAGGAGTAAACACCCGAAGATAGGGCATGCCACTTTTTCCCACGAGCCGGTTTTACCGCTCGCTGGAAAAAACACCTCCACCTCCCATTGAAATCAATGGGAGACATTTACGGCCGGTTTTTGACACGTTTTGACGCGGAAACCGTGTCGGAAAATGCGCCAAAGTATGTCCGAAAAAGCCTCCTATTGATTTTAATGGGAGGCAGAGGCGTTTTTTTCCTTTGAGCGGTAAAACCGGAAAAGCCCCATTTTCGGCCGTTTACATCTTTGACCTCCCATTCACATCAATGGGAGTCAGAGAAAGCGTTTTTCGCTGCGTTTTTGCCTGCGGCGCTCAATGGCCGCGGACAAAAACACGCGGCAAGCGGTGTGCAGGCTGGTTATAATCTGCCTCAAAATTCAAGACAGAATTTTGGGGCATAATTTTCTGCCAGCAAAAAACTTAGTGGGAACAGGGCCTAATACAGAATCTCTTGGAACAGATCCAGCAGCAGGTGAGGAAAATGTGCTGACTGGATTGTGTGTAACAAGATGTCTGACATAGGTGGAGTGGGCAGACTTACGTTTATCAGGCTATGAAAGGGGTGGGGGAGGGAGATGGGTGCCTGTACTTAGATCAGGGATAGATGGAGGCACAAAGGATAATGATGATTATTAGTGTGTAAGACAGTGTGCAGGGAGGGAGCTGCCTGGAATTAGAGCAGGGAATGACCTGTGAACATAGAGGGGCGTGGCAGTATGCAAATAGCTGAGATGCTTTGGAAGAAGAGGGGGATGAAAGCTGTCTCCTCAGATGCAGCAGGGGATCATGGGTATGGTGGGTTACAAGACAGGAAACAGCCAGGACCAGAAGCAAGGGATGTAAACAAACAGAAAGAGCAGCAGTGACGATGGAGACCAAATAGAAACTGGTTAGAAGTTTAATAGGGGGTATTAGGGAAGGCAAACCAAGGCTGGGGGACACTTTTTAGAAAAAAAAATATTTCCTGGACAACCCCTTTAAGTTAAAATGTCTCTATATTTTAAGCCATTTATTTATTTACAGCTGAAATGGATGAACTCAGTTGGGCTGCTCATCTTCGATACAGTTTGAGGACAATAGTGTAGCTACGTCTGCTGACATGCTTAACAAATATAATACAATTAATTTATAGGTGTTTGTACACACTTTAGAATGTTTCTAAAAGTGACTTGATCAGGATCATAATAGTTAGCGTGGGTTGTATGACTGAAGCTATGGTATAAGAGAAGAAATGTTGTTACTGTAGGAAACATACCTAGACACTGCGTTATAACAGAGCTGCACTGCTCAGTGCTCAATATGTAAAATCATTAAAAATTCAATCAAAACAAGTGTAAGGTAAAATAAATGTTAATGGACTCAATAGTCCCAGCTGGTGCAAGAATATTTACACATAGATAGATCACTATTTTATGTACAATCATCATTGTCTTTTTCTGCATTGCTGGGGAATACTAAAGCATGCCTTCCTTAGGGTATGTTCACACGCAGTAGCAAAATACGTCTGAAATTACGGAGCTGCTTTCGCCTGAAAACAGCTCCTGATTTTCAGACGTTTTTGTAACTACTCGTGTTTTTCGCGGCGTATTTTACGGGCGTTATTGGAGCTGTTTTTCAATGGAGTCAATGAAAAACGGCTCCAAAAACGTCTCAAGAAGTGACACGCACTTCTTTCATGCGGGCGTCTTTTTACGTGCCGTCTTTTGACAGCGACGCGTAAAATTACATCTCGTGCGAACAGAACATCATAAAACCCATTGAAAGCAATGGGCAGATGTTTGTAGGCATAATGGAGCGTAATTCGAAGCATAAAACGGCCGAATTACATCTGAAAACAGTGCATGTGAACATACCCTTAGTCTTACTCTACTGTGGCCTCCTGGCTACAACATGGAGATGTCTAGGCCTCAACATTGGTTGTAGTCCACACCAATATTTTAAAAGTTACAGTACCTTCAATAATTGTAATATGTCTCCTGGAGTCAGTATAACATTAAAATGCGCAAAAAAAGAGTCAGTTATGTTGCTAATCCAGAGATTGGTGCCGCCATAGAAAGGCCTGTGCAGCCTATAACCATTTCTGTCAAAACTGCCCCCATGGCTGCGCCTCACCAACCCCTTGGGGGCACCTGGGAAAAGCACTGGTCTAAAAGTTACATGACTGCATGCCAAAATCAGATTGTATCTTTTTATGTTTTTACCAATATAAAGATTTCATAACCTTCTTTTTAGAATAACTGAGAGGTTACCATAGCCCACTCCAAACACTAACATCACTAAATACTATTACACATTTTTCTACATTCTAACATACTATAGGGTCAAACATATGTAAAAGTATGAACACCTTAAAATTAGTGGGCTCTACAATCTTATGGTCCAGCCATACATGAAATCAAGCATGCAAGCAAGGGAGTCTACATTTTGGGCATTACGTTAAGGCCGGGTTTACACGAGCGTGTGCGTTTTGCGTGCGCACAAGGCACTTAACAGCTCCGTGTGTCATCCCTGTATGATGCGCGGCTGCGTGATTTTCGCGCAGCCGCCATCATTATGACACTCCGTTTGGATGTTTGTAAACAGAAAAGCACGTGGTGCTTTTCTGTTTTCATTCAAAGTTTGACAGCTGTTGCGCGAATCACGCTCGTCCCACGGAAGTGCTTCCGTGAGGCATGCGTGATTTTCACGCATCCATTGACTTCAATGGGTGCGTTATGCGCGAACAACGCACAAATATAGGACATGTCGTGAGTTTTTCGCAGCGGACTCACGCTGCGCAAAAATCACGGACTGTCTGCACTGCCCCATAGACTAACATAGGTCCGTACAACATGCGTGAAAATCCCGCGTGTTGCATGGACGAATATCACGCTCGTGTAAACGAGCCCTTAGTGTGACATTTTAAATATTACACCGAATGCATGCTCCAGACATATTCAACCCTATGAATATAAAGTTGAATACATCTGCCATAAAGTGTATACAGCGTGGTATATATTTATTCCTTATTGCATATAGCAATCGTAATTGATAACTCTTTTAATGCAATAGAGGCAATGGTATACAGTGTCTCTATAGGACCGGGTATGTGCATTGTATTTTCAGCACATTCATGATGATGGGAATCATGTAGTGCTTCATGTTGCCTGTGGTGGCACTGCATGGGAATTAAACGCTTGCTATCAGTTTTTCCCGCAGGTTACAGCTAATCACAGGTTGTCCTAGCAATGCACAACTTGTGATAAGCTTTTTTGTATTGGGGGAATTTAACCATTTCATGCCGACAATCTGTATATTTACGTCCTTTTCGCACATACCCCGTGCATCCAGGACGGGAATATACAGATCTCTGTTCCAGCCGACATAGCGCTGTGAAAAGCGCTCGGACGCCGGCTGTGTCAGTGTACCCGGCTCCCCAGCAACCTGTTCTCTGACAGCCGAACCGTTATTAACCGTTATTAACCCACAGTAAATTCACGTCGGCGCTTGCTGTGCAGCGCCGACGTGAATTCACAGTGGGTGTTAAAAGCGCGATCCGGGTGTCTCAGAGTAGTGCTGACACCCGGATCGCGCTGTTAACCCCTACCTCTGGTATCGGGGACATGTCCGGGACCTGATTGGTTCAGGTCCCGATCATGTGATCGCAGGGAAAGTTTGTTGTAGCAATAAACTGGAAAGTTTGTTGCTACAACAAACTTTCCCGGGGACTGATTTCGGGTGCTGCTGTCGGTTGTATGGCAAAACCGGAGGCCATACAACGGCCTCCGGTCTGCCATTCACGGAAGCCTATGAGGACCAGCTGGTCCTTATAGGCTTCCTGTCAGTGTGACGGTCAACGTCACACTGACAGATTATAAAACGTTACACGATCTAGGTAGTGTAATGTGTTATAGCAGCCATCAGTGCTGCAGGCCTTCAAGTAAAACAAGTAAAAAAAATAAAAAAGTAATAAAAATGTTTTATACAAGTGTAAAAACAAGTTATAAGTTACAAAAACAAAAAATGCTTTTTTCCCTATAACAAGTGTTTTATTATAGGAAATAAAATAAAACTTTAAAAAAGTACACATATTTGGTATCATCGTGTTCGTAACGACCCCAACTATAAAACTATAATAGTATTTTCCCCGCACGGTGAACACTGCAAAAAAAATATTAAAAAACAATACTAGCATCACAATTTTTTTGGTCATCACCCCTCACAAAATATAGAATAAAAAGTGATCAAAAATTTGCATGTGCCCCAAAATAATACCAATAAAAACTACAACCCGTCCCGCCAAAAACAAGCCCTTACACAGCTTATTTGACTGAAAAATAAAAAAATTATGGCTCTCAGAATATGGTGACACAAAAAATAAATAATTTTATAGAAAAGTGATTTTATTGCGCAAACGCCACAAAACATAAAAAAAGATATACATATGGTATCGCCGTAATCGTATCGACCCGCAGAATAAAATAAAATGGTCATTTATAGCGCACAGTGATTACTGTAAAAAAAAGGACAAAAAATATTGTCAAAATGTATGTTTTTTTTTGTCACTTTGCTTGCCAAAAAAAATCGAATAAAAAGTGATCAAAAAATCAAATGTACCCTAAAATGGTACCAATGAAAACTACAGATTGTAACGTAACAAATAAGCCCTCGCTTGGCTACGGGGAAGAAAAAATAAAAAAAGTTCTGGCGCTTACAATATAGCGACAGAAATTGTGCAGAGTGTCCAAAAGCGGATAAGATTGGGCACCATTTATCAGTGCGACACCGGCCACACATCTATGAATTATTTATCCCATTATCATGCCCTCTTATTATGCCCTGATGTACTCTGCCCAGCTTACATGTACCCCCACATTATAAACTGAAATACCAGCAAAACCCCAAACAGAACTATTACCAAGCAAAATCTGCGCTCCAAAAGCCAAATGGCGCTCCTTCCCTTCTGAGCTCTGCCGTGGGCCCAAACAGCAGTTTATTACCACATATGGGTTATTGCCGTAATCGTGAGAAATAGCTTCACGAGTTTTGGGTTGCTTTTTATTCTTTATTCCTTGTAAAAATTACATTTTTTCATATTTTTTTCAGAAAAAAAGTAGATTTTCATTTTCACAGACATATTCCAATAAATATAGCAAAATACCTGTCGGGTCAAGATGCTAAATATACCCCTAGATAAATTCCTTGAGGTGTGTAGTTTCCAAAACCACTTTTGGGGAGATTCCACTGTTTTGGCACCACAAGACCTCTTCAAACCTGACATGGTGCCTAAAATATATTCTAACAAAAGGAGACCCCAAAATCCCCTAGGTGCTCCTTTGCTTCTGAGGCCGGTGCTTCAGTCCATTACCACACTAGAGCCACATATGGGATATTTCTAAAAACGGCAGAATCTGGGCAATAAATATTGAGTTGCATTTCTCTGGTAAAACCTTCTGTGTTATAGAAAAAAAATTATTACAAATTAATTTTGGCAAAAAAAATGAAATTTGTAAATTTCACCTCTACTTTGCTTTAATTCCTGTGAAACGCCGAAAGGGTTAATAAACTTTCTGAATGCTGTTTTGAATACTTTGAGGGGTGCAGTTTTTAAAATGGGGTGATTTATGGGGTCTATCTAGTACATAAGGCCCTCAAAGCCACTTCAGAACTGAACTGGTCCTTGACAAAATAGCCTTTTGACATTTTCTTGAAAATTTGAGAAATTGCTGCTAAAGTTCTAAGCCTTGTAACGTCCTAGAAAAATAAAATGTTCAAAAAACAATGCAAATATAAAGTAGACATATGGGGGATGTTAATTAGCAACAATTTTGTGTGGTATTACTATCTGTTTTACAAGTAGATTACATTTAAAATGAAAAATATATAATTTTTATATGTTTTTTTTCCACAAATAAGCTATGAATTTATTGACCACATTTTTCCACTAACAAAAAGTACAATATGTCACGAGAAAACAATCTCTGAATCACTTGGATAGGCAAAAGCATTCCAGAGTTATTACCACATAAAATGACACATGTCAGATTTGAAAAAATGGAGCTGGTCATTGAGGCATCGATGACCCTTGGTCCTGAAAGGGTTAAACACAAAGGGATTATGTTTTGCCCCTTTATCAGTACTACAGATGTTCCACTATACTATACAGCAAGCATCTCAATGGAACCTTTAGTATATGTACTGTATATTTGGTTCACCGATTTGTGTTTTGCATGGTCTCCATTGTACAGCTGAACCTTCGAGAATATTTGAGACGTTGTACGGTGAATGTATGCAATCAACTTTAGAGATCATACAGAAATGGAAGTTATATAACCTTTTCTTCAAATTGTCACAACAATACAAACAATTTATAAAGGGGTCATCCGGTTCTTTAAAATTGATGGCCTAAATTTAGGATAGGCTATCAATATTAAATTGGTGGGGTCCGACTCTCTATTTAACCCTTTAATGACCAGCCTCAGGGGCGTAGCTAGAGGCTCATGGGCCCCGATGCAAAAATTCTTACTGGGCCCCCCCCCCCCGCAAACTTCTCATGGCCGACGGTCCGCTTTCAGCTGCATCGCTGGGTCTCCTAAGTGACCCAACAATGCAGCACTAGCAGCCGGGGGCGTCACTAAGGCTGGGTTCACACACACTATTTACGGACGTAATTAGGGCGTTTTAGCATTGAATTACGTCCGAAAATGCGGCTCAAAAGCGTCGGCAAACATCTGCCCATACATTTGAATGGGTCTTACGATGTTCTGTGCCGACGGTCATTTTTTTTTACGCGTCGCTGTCAAAAGGCGGCGCGTAAAAAAGTGCCTGTCACTTCTTCAGACGTAAATGGAGCCGTTTTCCATGGACTCCATGGAAAACCAGCTTCAGTTACTTCCGTAATGGACGCAGCAAAAGACGCCTGCACATGCCATTACGGCTGAAATTACGGTGCTGTTTTCTCCTGAAAACAGCACAGTAATTTCAGCCGTAACGGACGCTGCCGTGTGAACATACCCTCAGGGCTTAAAATGTCCGGGAAATAGCCCCAATACATATGTGTCCGCCCAAAAAAAAAGTGTGTATATGAGACAGCATAGCATATCTATAGCGCTATGACCCTATAAACTATGGATAGGATTAGATACAGTGGCTGAGCAGACAGTATCACACATGATAGGATTAGATACAGTGGCTCAGAAGGCAGTATCACACATGATAGGATTAGATACACAGCTCAGCAGACAGTATCACACATGATAGGATTAGATACAGTGGCCCAGCACAGTATCACACATGATAGGATTAGATACAGTGGCTCAGCAGACAGTACCACACATGATAGGATTAGATACAGTGGCTCAGCAGACAGTACCACACATGATAGGATTAGATACAGTGGCTCAGCAGACAGTATCACACATGATAGGATTAGATACAGTGGCTCAGCAGACAGTACCACACATGATAGGATTAGATACAGTGGCTCAGCAGACAGTATCACACATGATAGGATTAGATACAGTGGCTCAGCAGACAGTATCACACATGATCGGATTAGATATAGGGCCCAGCAGACAGTATCATACATGATTGGATTAGATACACAGCTCAGCAGACTGTATCACACATGATAGGATTAGATACAGGGCCCAGCTCGCTGACATTGCGGCTCCAGCGCTGGACCCAGGATAGGTAAGAATAATAATTTTGCTTCTTTATGTGTTACTGATTATTTTTGTGTTTGTGTTTTTTTTACAGGTTCGGTTGTTGGACTTCGGATTTGAGGACTTCAATGACGGCATTTTTTTTATTCTCAATAAAATGGTTAATGAGGGCTGTGTTTTTTTATTTCAATAAAATATTTTTTCTATGTGCTTGTATCTTTTTAAACTTTATTACTACCGCCTTAGTAATGGCCGCTGGCTGATTGACAACCTCCATTACTAAGGCGAGGCTTAATGTTAGCCGGTGCAGAGGCTACACTAACCCCCATTATTACCCCGGTACCCACCGCCACCAGGGGTACTGGGAAGAGCCGGGTACAAACCAGTACCCGACCATCTGTAGTGACTGGCAGGCACCGGGGTGGCCGCAGGCTGGTAGTATTAGGCTGGGGAAGGCCAAAAACAGTGGCCCTCCCACCCTTGTAATGCTGCCTGCTGCTGCTGTGTTGTATCTGGCTGGTTATGAAAATTGGGGGGGACCCGACATCGTTCTTTCCAATTATTTTTTATTTTAAATGACGTGGGGTCCCTCCCATTTTCATAACCAGCCAGATACAATAAAGCAGCAGCAGGCAGCATTACCAGGATGGGAAGGGCCAATGTTTTTGACCTTTCCCCTCCTGATAATACCAGCCTGCGGCCACCCCAGTGGCCAACCATCACTACAGATGGTCAAGTACTGGATGGTACCCGGCTCTTCCCAGCACCCCTGGTGGTGGTGGGTAACGGGGTAATAATGGGGGTTAGTGTTAGCCTCTGTACCTGCTAACACTAAGCCCCGCCTTAGCAATGGATGCTGTCAATCAGCCGGCGGCCATTACTAAGGCGGTAGTAATATAGTTTAAAAAAAAACCACAAAGTCATAGAAAAAATATTTTATTGAAATAAAAAAAAAACCCACACAACCCTCATTAACCATTTTATTAATAAAAAAAAAAGCTGTCATCGAAGTAGTCCTGGAATCCGCCGTAGTCCAACGACCGAACCTGTAAGAAAACACACAAAAAATGATTAGTAACACATGTGTTAGGGTATGTGCACACACACTAATTACGTCCGTAATTGACGGACGTATTTCGGCCGCAAGTACTGGACCAAACACAGTGCAGGGAGCCGGGCTCCTAGCATCATACTTATGTACGATGCTAGGAGTCCCTGCCTCGCTGCCGGACAACTGTCACGTACTGAAAACATGTTTACAGTATGGGACAGTTGTCCTGCAGCGAGCCAGGGACTCCTAGCATCGTACATAACTATAATGCTAGGAGCCCGGCTCCCTGCACTGTGTTCGGTCCGGTACTTGCGGCCAAAATACGTCCGTCAATTACGGACATAATTAGTGTCTGTGCACATACCCTAAGGCTTAGATACAGGGCCCATGTGTGATACTGTCTGTGGGACCCTGTATCTAAGCCTACCACAAGGTAGGCTTAGATACAGGGTCCAGCAGACAGTAATCTTATACAGTATAAGATTAGTGTGTGCTGGGGCCCTGTATCTAAACCTACAGTGTGGTAGGCTTAGATACAGGGCCCAGCAGACAGGATCACGCATGGGCCATGTATCTAAGCTTACCATGTGATTGGCTTAGATACAGGGCCCAGCAGACAGGATCACACAATCTGTGATCCTGTCTCATGGGCCCCCTAAACCTGATACATCGTAGGCTTAGGGGTTGTGCAGTCCCTAAACATTGATGGCCTATCCACAGGATAGGCCATCAATAGCTGATGTGTCGCCCGGGACCCGCAAATCAGCTGTTTTGAAGGGGCCGCAGCACTCGTACGAGAGCTGCCTCCCCTTCATTTCACTACTCGCTCACACTGTGAATCGCCGACACCGATTCACAGTGTGACCGGAATGAAGTGACAGGAATGAAGGGGAGCAGCTCTCGTACGAGTGCTGCGGCCCCTTCAAAACAGCTGATTGGCGGGTCCCGGGAGTCAGACCCCGCCAGTCAGGGCTAACCTTACCTTCCTCTTCGGCCGCGGCGGGAGTTCTGTAGTCTCGATGCTGTGCGCGGCGGCATAGCGCTGTGACGTCATGCGCTGCGCACAGCGCTTGACGTCAGGACCTCCGCTGCGATCCGGAACCAGGAAGGTAAGTAAAGTATGTTACTATAGTAACAGGGGCCCGCGGCCCGAGTTACTATAGTAACTTTTTATTGATGTGGTGCGGGGGGCCGTGGGCCCCCCTGGCTTCGGGGCCCGGTCGCAATTGCGACCGCTGCGACCCCTATAGCTACGCCAGTGACCAGCCTATTTTAAACCTTAATTCACAGAAAACAGCAATTTTTGCATTGTTTTTTATTTTATGTTTTACGGCGTTCGCCGAGCCGGTTAAATAATGTAATGACTTTATAGTTGAGGTCATTACGGACGTGGCGATACCAAATATGTGTGAATTATTTTATTTTTTTTCATAATAATACAGCAGTTTCTAAGGGGAAAAAGTTGGTTTTTCTTGTTTTTTTTCACTTTTTTATTTATTAAATAATCTGATCATCTGATCGCTATTATAATACACTGCAATACTTCAGTATAAAACAGATAGCCATCTGCTAGACCATGCCTCTGGCATGGCCTAGCTGGCATTAACTGGGGCTGACCTAGGGGCCTTTATTAGGTTCTCTCTCTCTCTCCAAAACCACTCAGATGCGGCGCTCGCTATTGAGCATCTGAAGGGTTAAACCTCTGGTAGCTGAGAGCAGGGAGATTTAACATCTTAGTGACCAGCCTATTTTGGGCCCTAATGACCAAGTTATTTATTTATTTTTTCGTTTTTCTATAGTCGCATTTAAAGAGCTATAACTTTTTTATTTTTCCGTCTACATAGCTGTATGAGGACTTTTTTTTTTTGTACTAGTTGTACTTTTTAATGGCACCATTTTGGGGTACATGTCATTTTTTTATTAACTTTTGTTAACTTTTTTTGGGGGGAATAGAAAAAACCCCTGAAATTCTGCCATTGTTCTATGCGTTTTAAATTGATGCCATTCACTGTGCGCCGTAAATAACATGTTACCTTTATTCTATGGATCGGTACAATTACGACGATACCACATATGTATAGGTTTTTTATATTTTATGACTTTTGCACAATAAAAGCACTTTTGAGCTAAAATTATCGTCGCTTTTCAAGAGCCATAATTTTTTTATTTTTCCGTCAATGTAGTGATTTTTTGGGGCTTGTTTTTTGCAGAACGATTTTGATTGGTACTGTTTTGGGGTAAATGGGACTTATTGATTAACTTTTATCATGACTTTTTTGGGATCAATGGAAAAAAATAGCAATTCCGCCAAGTTTTTTTGCGTTTGTCTTTTACGGTGTTCAACTTGCAGTTTAAATACATATTAACTGTATTGTTTGAGTCATTACACTCGTGGCGATATCATATATGCGTACTTTTTTTTTTTTTTTTACACTTTTACTAAATAAAAACACTTTTTATGGAAAAAAATGGTTTTATTTTTTTACTGTAGTTTTATTATTAATAATTTTTATTTCACATTACTTACTTAGTATACCAAAGCATTATTGCCTGTCAGTGTAAAACTGACAGGCAATAAGTTAGAGTGGGAGCTCCCTCCCGCTGTAAACAAGTTAAATGCCACGGTCGCTATTGACCGCAGCATTTAACGGGTTAAACAGCCGCGATCAAAGTAAACTGCGATCGTGGCCGTTGGAGCAGGACCCCGGCTGTCATCAGTCACTACAAAAAATACAATTCTGTGTCTGGTAAACAATTAAGGGGACACGGCGCTCACTGGAGTGCTGTTACTCCTTCAAACAGCTTTAATAAATATAGGCCATCAGTTTTAAAGGACCGGACAGGACATTTTGATCACACTACAATAGTTTCAAATTAGGATAGTCCAATAAATTAAACAATAATTATCATGTGAACAGGGCCGGTTTTAAACAAAGTGAGGCCCTGGGCAAAGTTAAAAGTGGGCACCCAAATGCTGAATTACTGTATCAGTAATGTAGTCAATACAGAAGGCGGTGCGCAGAGAACTTAATCCCTGATTTCTAGCACATCTAGGAGTGTTGCAAGCCCCAAAGCATATGTCCCCCTCTCACACAAATAAATTATCTATATACCTATACAGTTATTAAACCATACCACTATACCAGATTAAATATTACCTGCATACTGTTGCTGAACACAACTCTCTATTATAAAACCAATATTACCAATAATCACACTATATAAGGTCCAAATAATACCACCACACCACAATCACATAGTGACTGAAAAATACCCCCATACTGTTACTAAATAAAAAACAATATATAAAGACCAATATTATCACCATACAGTGGTAGATGCCAGTTATACACAGGAGCTCTGCAGACAATATAAGTGATTACAGCACATTTATATCCAGTGACTCACAGGTCATGTTTTCTCTAATTACAGTCGTTCCCTTTCCCTTTCTTTCTCCATCTGGCCCAGACCACCGTGATGTCTTTTTCCAGCCATGACTAGTTTCTGCAGAATTTGGCACATAGACATGTTGGTTTCTCTTTTTTTCCACCTATACACCATTCTCTAAACAAACTCGTAATTGACAGTGCCCCAGATGGTAATAATGATCCCTTAGTGCTCGACACAATAAAAATGCCCCATCAGTAACTGTGCCTCCTTTGTGCCGCCACACAGTAATAATGCCCCCTTTCTACCCCCTGTAGATAGTGCCACACAGCCCCCTCTAAATAGCGCCACACACACACACAACAGCCCTGTAGATAGCACCACAATCAGCCCCTGGTATATTGCGACACACACAGCTCCCTGTAGATAGCGCCACACACAGCCCCCCCTCTTTTAGATAGTGCCACATATCCCCCCTCTTGTAGATAGTGTCTCACAGCCCCTCTCTTGTAGATAGTGCCACATAGCCCCCCTCTTGTAAATAGTGCCACACAGCCCCCCTGTAGATAGTGCCACACAGCCCCCCGTCTTGTATATAGTGCCACACACAACCGCTCTTGTAGATAGTGCTACACCCCAGTGGATAGTGCCACAGCATCCCCTCTAGATAGTGCCAAACACAGCCCCCTGTATATAGCGCCACACAGCCCCCTTTAGATAGCACCACACACCGCCCACTGTAGATAGTGCCACACAACCCACTGTAGATTGCGCCAAAACATGGATATCCAGCAGCACAACCAGCAATTAGAGAGAACAATGGTTTCCCAACGTAATGGAGAGTGCACACAGGTAAGTATCCCTGGTCCAAAAGAGATCACAAATCTATATAGAAAGAAGAGAGACTGCAGCACTCCAAATAGAAAAAATTGTTTTCTTGAATTCACCAAAACATGGACATGCAACGTTTCAAATCTGTCGGGGTCTATCTCAAGCATTGTCACACATACCCCTCTCGTACATAGTGCCACACAGCCCCCTCCTTATAGATAGCGATACACAGCCCTCAATTGTAGATAGTGCCACACAGCCCCCATCTTGTATAGAGTGCCGTACCCCCCTCTTGTAGATAGTGCCACACCGCCCAGTAGACAGTGCCACACAGCCCTCACCCTGTAGACAGTGCCACAAAGCCCCCCTTGGAGACAGTACCACACAGCCCTCCCCATTGTAGATAGTGCCGCACAGCCCTCCCCTGTAGATAGTGCCACACAGCCCCCATTGTAGATAGTTCCACACAGCTCCCCCTTGTAGATAGTGTCGCGCCCCTTTTAGATAGTGCCACAAAGCCCCGTCTTTGTAGATAGTGCCACACAGCAATACCCCATTTTAGATACACAGCCCCCCCCCCAAAAAAAAAATTTCAATTGTACTTACCTAGCCCAGTACCTGCGATGGACGGACCGATTTATACAGCCTCAAGACGGGACCCAGGCTGGCGTGATCCTGTGATGCCATCACACTGGCCTGCACAGGGATTTTGTCCCAGTGTCTTATAGGCCTCAGGCCTAACATGGCCTGCAGCCTATAATATTCAATTTTATCTGCGTCCTGAGGATGCAGATGTAATTAAATGTGGCAGTCGCTAGTATTGTGCTGCCCCCGATACTAGCGACGCCATTGATGCGATCTGGTGTTATGTGCCAGGCGGCGCGGGACCCCTTATGCTATGGCTGCTATTGTGGGCAGAGGGTCCTGAGAGGATGGGGTCCCCGGGCAATTTCCCACTTTACCCCCCTAGCACCGGCCCTTCATGTGAACTATTTTTCTGCTGACCATCTTTCAAAAATCCACAACCTGCATTTTTAACCCCTTAGTGACCAGGCTATCTTATTCCTTAACCCCTTAAGGACGCCGCCACTTTTGGACCTTATGACACAGCCTCGTTTTTTAAAATTTGACATGTGTCACTTTATGTGGTAATAACTCTGGAATGCTTTTACCTATCCAAGCGATTCTGAGATTGTTTTCTCGTGACATATTGTACTTTAAGTTAGTGAAAAAATGTGGTTGATATATTCAATATTTTTGTGTGAAAAATATCATATTTTAGAGAAAATGTGCAAAAAATTAGCATTTTCTAAATTCAAATGTATCTGCTTGTAAGACAGATAGTTATACCACAAAAAATAGTTACTAGCTAACATTTCCCATATGTCTACTTTAGATTGGCATCGTTTTTTGAACATCCTTTTATTTTTTTAGGACGTTACAAGGCTTATAAGTTTAGCAGCAATTTCTCAAATTTTCAAGAAAATTTCAAAAGCCTATTTTTTTAGGGACCAGTTCAGTTCTGAAGTGGCTTTGAGGGCCTTATATATTAGGAACCCCCACAAATCACCCCATTTTAAAAACTGCACCCCTTAAAATATTCAAAACAGCATTTAGAAAGTTTCTTAACCCTTTATGCGTTTCACAGGAATTAAAGCAAAGTGGAAGGGAAATTTGCAAATTTCATTTTTTTTTGCAGAAATTCCATTTTAATCCATTTTTCCCTTTAATACTGAAGGTTTTTTTTACCAGAGAGACACAACTGAATATTTATTGCCCTGATTCGGAAGTTGTTAGAAATATCCCACATGTGGCCCTAGTGCGCTACTGGACTGAAACACCAGCCTCAGAAGCAAAGGAGTACCTAGAGGATTTTTGGGCCTTGCTTTTCTTAAATTATATTTCAGGCACCATGTCAGGTGAGAAGAGGTCTTGTGGTGCCGAAACAAAGGAAACCCCACAAAAGTGGCTCCATTTGGTAAACTACACCCTCTGAGGAATTCATCTAGGGGTGTAGTGAGCATTTTGACCCCACAGGTGTTTCATAGATTTCATTAGAATTGGACAGTGAAAATGAAAAATTACATTATTTTCCAATACCTCAAAAGTTTTATTTTTTTCAACAAATAAATGGGGAAAAGCACCCCAACATTTGTAAAGCAACTTCTCCAGAGTACGGAAATACCAAACATGTGGTCATAAACTGCTGTTTGGGCAAGCGGCAGGACTTGGAAGGGAAGGCACGCCATTTAGCTTTTGGAGCGCTGATTTTGCTGGATTCATTTCTCTGCACCATGTCGCATTTGTAAAGCTCCTAAGGTACCAGAACAGTAGAAAACCCCCAAAAGTGACTCCATTTAGGAAACTACACCCCTTAAGGAATTCATCTAGGTGTGTAGTGAGCATTTTCACCCCACAGGTGTTTCATAGATTTCATTAGAATTGGGGAGTGAAAATGAAAAATTACATTATTTTCTAATAAGATGTAGCTTTACCTAAAAATGTTAATTTTTTTCAACAAATAAATGAGGAAAAGCACCCCAACATTTATAAAGCAACATCTCCAGAGTATGGAAATACCAAACATGTGGTCATAAACTGCTGTTTTGGCAAGCAGCAGGACTCGGAAGGGAAGGCACGCCATTTAGATTTTGGAGTGCTGGATTGATTTCTCTGCACCATGTCACATTTGTAAAGGTGCCAGTGCAGTGGAAACCCCCCAAAAGTGACTCCATTTGGGAAACTGCACCCTTTGATGAATTCATCTAGGGGTGTAGTGAGCATTTTGACCGCACAAGTGTTTCATAGATTTCATTAGAATTGGGCAGTGAAAATGAAAAATTACATTATTTTCCAATAAGATGTAGCTTTACCTCAAAATTTTTCAACAAATAAATGAGGAAAAGCACCCCAACATTTGTAAAGCAACTTCTCCAGAGTACGGAAATACCCAACATGTGGTCATAAACTGCTGTTTTGGCAAGCGGCAGGACTCGGAAGGGAAGGCACGCCATTTAGCTTTTGGAGTGCTGGATTGATTTCTCTGCACCATGTCGCATTTGTAAAGGTGTCAGTGCAGTGGAAACCCCCCAAAAGTGACTCCATTTGGGAAACTACACCCTCAAGGAATTTTTCAAGTGGTATAGTGAGCAGTTCGACCCCATAGGGGTTTCATACACTGGGCAGTAAAATAATAACATTTATATTTTTTCCAAAGAAAATGCTGCTTTAGCCCCAAATTCATAATTTTCACAAGGGGTTAAAGAAGAAAAAGCACCCACAGTTTGTTACGCAATTTCTCCTGAATATGGCAATATCCCATTTGTGGAGATAAACTGCTGTTTTAGCACGTGGCGGGGTTCAGAAGGTAAAGAGCACCATGCAACATCTGAGGCCTAGTACGATGGCATTTACTGCCCTGTGTCATGAAAACAGAGGCTCTGGGGTGTCAAAACATTAGAAAGCCAGAAAAGTGACCCCATTTAGGAAACTAAACACCTCAAAGAATTCATCTAGTGGTACAGTGAGAAGATTTAGATTGTAATGTAACACCTTTCAAGGTATTCATCTAGGGGTATAGTGAGAATTTTTAAATTGTGAAGTGACAACCCCCTAGGTATTCATCTAGGGGTATAATAAGAAATACTTTAGTTTTAGTAAATAAGTAGGGCAACCTGGAAAACCCGCTATGGAGGGAGAGGGAATGGCAGGTCCCACTACCAACCTACCCACCATTCCATAAAATCCAGCCCAAAAAATAAATCAAAGGCCTCAGCAAAAAAAGATTTGCTGAGACAACCAATCTTATCTGGATTTATTCCTCTCACCCAGATTTGAAACCTGGATGAGACAGACACTCCCTCGGGTCCTTGGTATAGTGAGAATTTTTAGTTTTGTTTTAGGTGTTTTTTTTTACAAATTTTAAATGGGGCTGGTCAGTAAAAAAATGAATAATTATTCATGGCCAATATGGGAGACAGAAAAGGTGAATGAAGAATAAATGAATTAAAAATCCAAGGAGGTGTGGTATATTTTGAAACATTGTTTCATGCATAGGCCGGGATGTAACACGTCTCACATTGGTATGTGGTGTCCTTACGAATGCCTCGCTTGGCGCACACACGGCATTTTTTTTGGGGCTTCTGTTTTTTTCAGTGGGGGGGGGGGATTTCTGTGGGGAAATGCTGGCCGGGAATTATCCTGCTGACGGAAGAGCCGGATGAACTGCCCTCCCCTTCCTGGTCACCAAATATCAGGGACTTTATGATCTTTTCCTGAAATTGCAGGAACGTATCCCCACTGCTGGCATATCTGCAGAGGACAAAGGCGTTGTATAAAGCCATCTTTGTAAGATGCACAGACAGCTTTTTATACCATACCCTGGTCTTGCGCATGGCGCTGCATGGTTTTATAACCTGGTCGGACAGGTCAACGCCACCCATATATTTGTTGTACTCCTGTACGCAGAATGGTTTGGGAACTTGGGTGGTGGATCCGCGTACAGGGACAAGGCTGCCTCTGCTGTCATGAATGCTGGTCAGCATAAGGACGTCCCTTTTATCCCTATACTTTAGGAGGAGCAGATCGTCGCTGCAGACAGCTCTGCTCTCTCCTAATTTTAGGATCTGACCAAGCTAATTTTTGGGGAAGCCCTTCTGATTTCTGCGGATTCTTCCGCACGCCAAGGTGGATCTGGACGAGAGAACTTTTAGCAATGGGACGCTGTTGTAGAAGTTGTCCAGATATAAATGATATCCTTTGCCGAGCAAAGGATGGACCAGATCCCATACAATCTTTCCACTAATTCCTAGGAAGGGGGGGCATTCTGGGGGATCTATTTGGGAGTCTTTTCCCTCATAGACCCTAAAAGAGTATGTGTAACCGGTGGCACTTTCGCATAGCTTGTAGAGCTTTATGCCGTACCGGGCTCTTTTATTGGGTAGATACTGCCTGAAGTAAAGTCTACCCTTGAAGCTGACTAGGGATTCATCCACCGAAATATTTTGTTGGGGGGTATAAACTTGGGAAAAAATTTGGTAGTAGTGGGCAATTAATGGTCTTGTTTTATATAATCTATCAAAATGTGGGTCCTGTGGGGGTGGGCACTGGCTATTATCATTGTAATGCAGGAACTTTAGGATGGCTTCGAATCGCTTCCTTGTCATTACTGTGCGGTAAATAGGGGTGTTATATAAAATATCAGGGGACCAATAGTCTCTAATACTGGGCTTTTTTATGAGACCAAAACGTAAAAAAATGCCCCTAAACTTCCGCAATTCCACTGTGTTTGTGGGGGTCCAATTTTGGCTTCTCCCATAATAAGAGTCGGGGTTCTGGGTGATAAACTGTTCCGCATAAAGGTTGGTCTGCTGGACAATTAATTCTAAAAGGGAGTCTGAAAAAAAAAGTTTAAAATAATCAATAGGGCTGAAACCGGTAATTTCAATTTGAATGCATGAGGGGGCTGTAAACTCAGGCACCTGGGGGGCATAATTGTCCGCAGCTTCCCAGGTCAGCTCTGGCAGAGCAGGACCTACGGCTCTTCTGCGCCGAATGGGGGGTGCAGACTCAGAGTCACTGGATTCAGAGGAAGATGGAAGCACGAACTGCTCTTCACCTTCACTCGCGCTGTCCGTGTCGGACACAGCATTTCATATGCTTCCTCGGCTGAAAAGACTCTTTTGTCCATACTAACAAACTCTTGCTACCACTAACGAGCACATTTTTTTTGTAACTTTTTAAAAAAAATAACATTTTTCTATTTTTTTTAATCAAAAAATAAACCGCTACTCTCAACCGTGGAATGAGAACAGACCCTGCTGTATTCAATGAGTAAGGGTACCCTACCTACCAGGGGAAAAACTAAATGAGACGTGGCATTGAAAACCTAACAGGGAACTCGGGCAGTGGGCAATCTAGGGACACAGCAGGGTGATGGCGACCGGGTACTGCGACAGGTGACAGATCACAGCACGGCAGAAGGACACTATGGGGGACTGAAATTATATATATATATATATATATATATATATATATATATATATATATATATATAAAATAGAGATCTTGCAGCACTCAAAGTGGTGAAAACAAAGTGGTTTATTCAGCCAACAAACAGCGACGTTTCTGTCCAACAATAGGACCTTTATCAAACATGCTTGATAAAGGTCCTATTGTTGGACAAAAACGTCGCTGTTTGTTGGCTGAATAAACCACTTTGTTTTCACCACTTTGAGTGCTGCAAGATCTCTATTTTTTATACTACCTAGTCCATGGATCTGGATAGCTTGCTTGACACCTGTGCATCTTCTCTGGTGAGTGCTGCTGTTTTCTTTTGTTGCTATATATATATATATATATATATATATATATATATATATATATATATATATATATATATATACAGTGAAGGAAATAAGTATTTGATCCCTTGCTGATTTTGTAAGTTTGCCCACTGTCAAAGACATGAACAGTCTAGAATTTTTAGGCTAGGTTAATTTTACCAGTGAGAGATAGATTATATTTAAAAAAAAAAACAGAAAATCACATAGTCAAAATTATATATATTTATTTGCATTGTGCACAGAGAAATAAGTATTTGATCCCTTTGGCAAACAAGACTTAATACTTGGTGGCAAAATCCTTGTTGGCAAGCACAGCAGTCAGACGTTTTTTGTAGTTGATGATGAGGTTTGCACACATGTTAGATGGCATTTTGACCCACTCCTCTTTGCAGATCATCTGTAAATCATTAAGATTTCGAGGCTGACGCTTGGCAACTCGGATCTTCAGCTCCCTCCATAAGTTTTTGATGGGATTAAGGTCTGGAGACTGGCTAGGCCACTCCATGACCTTAATGTGCTTCTTTTTGAGCCACTCCTTTGTTGCCTTGGCTGTATGTTTCGGGTCATTGTCGTGCTGGAAGACCCAGCCACGAGCCATTTTTAATGTCCTGGTGGAGGGAAGGAGGTTGTCACTCAGGATTTGACGGTACATGGCTCCATCCATTCTCCCATTGATGCGGTGAAGTAGTCCTGTGCCCTTAGCAGAGAAACACCCCCAAAACATAATGTTTCCACCTCCATGCTTGACAGTGGGGACGGTGTTCTTTGGGTCATAGGCAGCATTTCTCTTCCTCCAAACACGGCGAGTTGAGTTAATGCCAAAGAGCTAAATTTTAGTCTCATCTGACCACAGCACCTTCTCCCAATCACTCTCAGAATCATCCAGATGTTCATTTGCAAACTTCAGATGGGCCTGTACATGTGCCAGGGGGACCTTGCGGGCACTGCAGGATTTTAATCCATTACGACGTAATGTGTTACCAATGGTTTTCTTGGTGACTGGGGTCCCAGCTGCCTTGAGATCATTAACAAGTTCCCCACGTGTAGTTTTCGGCTGAGCTCTCACCTTCCTCAGGATCAAGGATACCCCACGAGGTGAGATTTTGCATGGAGCCCCAGATCGATGTCGATTGACAGTCATTTTGTATGTCTTCCATTTTCTTACTATTGCACCAACAGTTGTCTCCTTCTCACCCAGCGTCTTACTTATGGTTTTGTAGCCCATTCCAGCCTTGTGCAGGTCTATGATCTTGTCCCTGACATCCTTAGAAAGCTCTTTGGTCTTGCCCATGTTGTAGAGGTTAGAGTCAGACTGATTAATTGAGTCTGTGGACAGGAGTCTTTTATACATGTGACCATTTAAGACAGCTGTCTTTAATGCAGGCACCAAGTTGATTTGGAGCGTGTAACTGGTCTGGAGGAGGCTGAACTCTTAATGGTTGGTAGGGGATCAAATACTTATTTCTCTGTGCACAATGCAAATAAATATATATAATTTTGACTATGTGATTTTCAGTTGTTTTTTTATATAATCTATCTCTCACAGGTAAAATTAACCTAGCCTAAAAATTCTAGACTGTTCATGTCTTTGACAGTGGGCAAACTTACAAAATCAGCAAGGGATTAAATACTTATTTCCTTCACTGTATATATACATATATATATATTATATATTATATATATATATATATATATATTTATTTTTTCTCTTAACCAGTGGGCACTAAAGGGGGTGACCACTGGTTAGTGGGCAGAAAAGGGGCAGATCGCTGGCTTTTTTTGTTCTTTTTTTGACTTTTACACTGTATTTCTTCTTGTCTCCGACTCTCACAAGCTCTCTGACAGGAATGAGCTTGTCAGAGACGGAGATGCCGGCAAACCACTGCTCCTGCGCTGTGATTGACCTGTCAGTACTGACTGGCCAATCACAGCTCGTGCCGGCACGGGACCACTCTGATTGGTCCTGTGCCCGCGAGTTCTGCTCGGCAACTGTCTATGACCGTTGTGATCGGGACGCTGGGACGCTGTCACCATGTCTGTTGATATGGTGACAGTTTGAAGCTTGGTCGTAACTGTACGCCCGAATGCGGGAAATCACTTGCATTTCGGACATACAGTCACGCCCGTGTGCGGGAAGGGGTTAAAGGCTATGTACACCTTCGGAAGCGATTATTATTATTATTATTGTTGTTTTTATTAAAAATATCTATCAGTGTGTTTGGTGTAACTTTCTAATTAGTTTTTATTAAAAAGTATTTGCACTTTCTGAGATACAATTGCTTTGTATTCTGTATATAGAGTGGCTGTATCGTGCGCTGAGAACTGAATCGGTCAGGTCAGCAGCATTGACGGGTTCAGTGCCAGCGGGTCCTGCAAGTCTTTGACACGCAGGATTGAGCTGTTACCGATCACGGAATGTCCGCTGTGGAAAATAGCACGTAAAATAAAAAGCCATACTACCTGTAGCCATGGCAACGCATCCCTCTGACGTCCTGCAGCCCGGCCTCCTGGGATGACGTTTCATCCCACGTGACCGCTGCAGCCTGTGATTGGCTGCAGCAGTCACGTGGGATGAAACGTCATCCTTAGAGGCTGGGCTGTACGGAGGAACACAGAGTTCTGGGTTAAGTATAATATATTTTTTTTCTGAGCTGTAAATTTAGTGGCGGAATCGCAGCTTTTCCATCGCAAAAATCGCAACATCTGCTATTTGTTGAAGGTTTTACTTTCCGATTGAATCAAATGGCGAAAACCCGCAACAGAAAATCAGCGAGTCCACAGCATAAATTGACATGATATGGATTTAAAGACCACACCGCATGTCAATTTATAAATGGTTTTCGTCTGATTTTTTATGCAGCGTGTGGAAGATATTTGTTCAAATCTCACCCACTTTGCAGCTACTGTATTAGAGCGGATTTACAGGAACGTGATATACGTCCGTGCAATGCGCGTGATTTTCATGCGCCTCGCACGGACCTATATTAGTCTATGGGGCCGTGCAGACTGTCCGTGAGTTTTACGCAGCGGATGTCCGCTGCGTGAGACGCACGACATGTCCTATATTTCTGCGCTGTTCGCGCATCACGCACACATTGAAGTCAATAGGTGCGTGAAAATCACACGCCCCATGCGGAAGCACTTCCGTGGGACGCGCGTGATTCGCGCAACAGCAGTAAGAAGTATGAATGAAAATAGAAAAGCACCACGTGCTTTTCTGTTTACAAACATACAAACAGAGTGTCATAATGATGGCGGCTGGGCAAAAATCATGCAGCCGCGCATCATACGGTGATGACACACGGAGCTGTTAAGTGCCTTTTGCGCGCGCAAAACAACACGTTTTTTGCGCGCGCAAAACACACACGCTCGTGTAAATCCGCCCTTATGCTGCAGATTTTCTGCAATTAAATACATTGAAGAACATCCACAGTATTTACGCTACGTGTGAACCTGGCCTAAGTGATGACAACTTCCATACAACGTTGCGCTATGTAAGCAACGGAAATAAATAATAAATAAACACCTCTTTTATTGATGACTTTTTACCGAGTATGTACACCTTTGCAACCAATTCCTTGAATACATCTAAAATAAAAAATACTCCTTTCCATCTGTTTCCTACTAGCAAGGAGAAGAGGACACATAAAAGGTAGTATGATTGCAGGATCAGACTACATAGGGCTTGTTTGTACTCTTTAACTATGGAGACACATAAATATGCATAAAAACTGTAGACTCAAAACGGTAGAAGATTTTCAATCAAAACTATTTCCAAAGATAGATGTATTTGAGCAATAAGAAAATAAAATGCCTTTAGATGCATTTGAAATAAAGAGAACCTTTCACCTCCCCATACATGTGCAGCTGAGTGAAGCATGTAATGGGCAGGGCTGCACAAAACCTGGGGCACTTTAAAAAAAAATTCAACCTCCCTCCGTTATTTAGATATCGGTGCTGTTATATTTGGTGCCCGATATTTAAATAACCCCCTGACCTGTCAACAGGGGATGTACTGGCAAGGGGGCGTGTTACTATGGCTGTAACCCTGTCCATATCTGATTGGCATAATAGTGTATCTTTTGACTTACAGTAATTATTTTCAGTTCACTATAAGGTGGTCTATTGAATGTTTTTGTTGCCAATTTGTATGCTACATTATTCTAAATCAAACCATCACATGATTTACTTTGAAGACAGCAATACCTGCCTGAGTATATCTCGCCTGAAAGTGTTGATGCCCTATGTTTGGAAGATAAGAAACCTTTCACAACCTCTATCAATAAAACAACTACAGTGATAGAAGCAGATCAGATCAAAGAAAAGTGGACTTATTAAATTCATACTGGCGGGCAGCAATGCCTCCATAAGGCCTGCTCACTGAAAAATTCATAAGAGTTCTTCCCGTATATGAAGAAATAACCTCTAAGGATGACCTTGTGTCTAATGAAACGTGTATTTGGAATGACTTAGCTGATACAACCCGGTCATGTGCATTTTATTCTTGTATTATGCTTGTGTTGGCGAGACACCTCACTTAACACTTTGTTTTCCTGCAGTTCAAGAGATAAACATGGCCATAGGTTGCTGCTGGTAAATAATGCATAGGTGAAGGATAGTAAGACACAATGTTGTTCATATAGAATAATCAATTAGCCCGTTGTGTGTAGATTATAAAAATAAAGCCTTGTGCACACAAATGTATTGGAATATAGTGAAAATATGAATTTAAATAGGGACACACAATACAAATAATTTTGTCCTTATTTAGCTCCGTATTTATGTGCATATACGGTTTGTATTTTATTTGTAAGCTTGATGTTGTCTTTCTGCTTTTCCATCCATAACTTCATCGTTTTTTTTCCCACATCGCTGATACAATGACATATGAAACATACAGAGGCACAATTATTATTTTTTTTCCTGTCGCTTTCTAGTTCGAACATATTCTGCAGCGCTGTACAGAGATTGTCATCACTGGCATCAGTCTCTGTCCCCAATGGGGCTCAAAATCTGAATTCCCTATATCAAACACATACATACACACTGCTTCTATGGGGAGAATATAGGTTAAGTACAAACTTCAATTGAACTTTCAACATATTTTGAGATAAAGCTATATACTGAAATACAGAGATAATGTTGCTGTGTTTAACCAGTTTCGAACCCCCATGGACTTTAAACGTCCGGCGGTTCGTACCTATCTCTGCAAGGACATCTCAGAATATTCAGTAGACTTCCGCCCAAGGCGCTTGACCCGCTGCCTGGAGCTCTCTAGACAGCTGATATCACAGAGCTTTACCCGGAGACCAATCAGTGTGGTCTCTGGGCATGTGATCGTTGTGACAGCCTGTCAGAACGATCACAGAAAAGTTTGTAACAAACTTTAAATTGTTTTTATCTTCTCCTTCTCCTGGCAGCATGTCAGAGAATGAGAACAGAAAGTAATATAACACACGCATTTTTTTTTTTTCACTAATTATATTTTTATCTATCATATATTGATATTTAGTATAGTTTTAGGCTGGGGCTACACAGCGACTTTGACCGCAACACAGGCTGCACGGTCAAAGATTGCTTTGTCCAGTAGCCTACATTGCAAGTAATGAAAGTCAATGTGGTCGCGTCGTGGCAATTGTACTTGCGATGTAGGCTACCTAACAAATCAATTTTTGGCCATGCGACCTGCGTTGCTACCAAAGTTGCCGTGTAGCTCCAGCCTAAAACTATTATATGAATCAATATATATGAGATAGACATGAGATAGATAGATAACAATAATCTTTATTTGTATGGCACAAAAAATCTGCATTTAGATCGATTATGATAATTCAAATATCTTTATATATTTATCTAAATGCAGATTATTTGGGTTATGCAAATAAAGATTATTATTATTTCTATCTATCTAATTTCCTATCTCGCTCTCTCTATCTAATATCATATCATATACAGTGCCCACCAAAAGTTCCGGAACACCGTCATAACGGTTCAAGGTAGAGGGTTGAAATTTGGTGGGATTTAATGGGGTCATAAAATCTACCAGTTGACGCCCAAAAAACACACTCCACCCCATTGGGGGCGGTGGGGTGGGCGGGGGCAACAAAATCTGAAATGGCACAGGTGGTCGAGTGGGGGCTCATTTGAAAGCGCTTTTCAATACGAAAACAATGGCGCAATCGATTTTGAGATTTTTTTTCCGCTGAGATATTTAACTCGAGCCGTTCAAAAGTTATGACAGTGTTCTATCTATCTATCTATCTATCTATCTATCTATCTATCTATCTATCTATCTATCTATCTATCTATCTATCTATCTATCTATCTATCATCTATCTCATGTCTATCCAATTGCTTCAAAACAATGGGCAACTCCCAAGAGGGCAGAGGATTATGATAGTATGGCCTTAATTTTTGAACTTCTTTCAGGAATCTGGTTATCAGTGGATGGTTGGAAAACTTCCCCTCTGAATTGGCATTAATGGCCGTCAAATGCACTTTTAAAGTATTGCTCTTGATGCCTTTCTGGTATCCCTCTTGTAGAAACTGCAATACTGTGGACACTGTATGTGGTAACCTGTCATTACTGTCATTATCTATCTATCTATCTATCTATCTATCTATCTATCTATCTATCTATCTATCTATCTATCTATCTATCTATCTATCTATCTCATGTCTATCCAATTGCTTCAAAACAATGGGCAACTCCCAAGAGGGCAGAGGGTTATGATAGTAATACCTGTCATTACTGTCATTATCCTGACAGCAGCATTTAGAAAATATAAGCCATATTCAAGAATGTATTTTCATCGTACTGGGTTTCCTGTAGGCTAATAAGGTATTGACTACCTCATCAGAGAAGCCTTTATTTTTTAGAAACTGTCGTTCAGTTTCCATGCCGTAAACTGTAACCTGTCTAACCTGGGATGAAACCAACCCTCTTGTAGCAGGAGATCTGGACGTAATGGAAGTTTCCAGAAGTTGCGATTCGAGAGTTTCAACACGAACGGAAACCATGCCCTTCTGGGCCAATGAGGAATGATCGCTATGGTCTTCACTTTTTTCGTCCCTTATTTTTCTTAACACCCGAGGAATGAGGGGAAAGACATATATGACGGTATTTTCCCAACTTAATGATAGACTGTCTATAGCATATGGGTGATCCAACCTGCTGAGGGAGCAGAACTTCCTTAATTTGGCATTCTTTACGGTCGCCATGACGTAAAAGATGGTTTGCTCATCTTCCTGGTGTTTGAAGGAAGACTTCTGGATTCAAGCTCCACTCTCCTGGGTGAATCCGCTTCCTGCTCAGCCAATCCGCTTTCAGATTCGACACTCCTCGAATGTGGACTGCGGAGACTGATATCAGATTGTGTTCTGCCCACCGCATAATCTGCCTGCATTCCTTTCTGAGGGAATTGCTTCTGGTGCCCCCCTGCTTGTTTACATAAAACACTGAGGGGAGATTGTCCAACTGAATTTGGACATCGTGACGATGGAGTACTGAGCTCTTTCATGTTGGATGAAAGGCAGCTGTCGTATTTGGACCATTTCTTTTGCACACCCATGATGTTCCCACATGTGCAACCCAGCCTGAGGCATCCGTAGTGAGGAGTATCCGATGAACTTGTCTCAGGGATCTGCCTCAATCGAGATGGTAGGGTAGCCACCACTGGAGGTCCCGTTTCACATCCGGAGACACTGACATTAAGATGTTGAGAGACACTATCCTCTTGTCCCAACTTTTTAGTATGTTGGATTGTAACATTCGGATATCTGCCCTTGGCCAGGGTACCGCCTCGATAGCCGATGTTAGAAGGCCTAACACTCTGATGGCCTGACGGATGGAGCAGTGACTCAATGATATCAGTTGTTGAACTCCCAGACGGATAGAATATATCCGGTCGCTGGACAATGTCAGTGACATTTTCTTTGTGTCTACCATGAAGCCTTAGTATTTCAACTTGGTGCATGGTGTTAGATGAGACTTCTGGAGGTTTATGATGAAACAGTGCGAAATGAGCATGTCTGGAGTGACTTTTAGGTGTTTTATAAGCATGTCTTCTGACGGGGCTCTCACCAGCCAATCGTCCAGGTACGGATATACGAAGATCCCTTTCATGCGTTGTACTGCAGATAGTACCACCGCTACCTTTGTAAACACTCGGGACACTGATGTTATCCCAAAGGGCAGGCAGGTAAACTGAAGATGTAAGATTTTATGATGAACAAGAACTGCTACCCGAAGAAATTTCCTGTGTTTCTTCAGGACCGGGATATGAAGGTATGCATCTTGCAGATCGATAGTGGCCAGAAAATCTCCTTCTTGGATAATATTTATGACTGACTGTATAGATTCCATTTTTAACTTTTTCTTTACAAAGAACTGGTTCAGATATGTTAAATCTATCACTAACCGCCACTTGTTTTCCTTTTTTGGAACGGAAAAGATAGGGGAGTACACTCCTCGACCCCGCTAATGATACGGGACTTCTTCCAATGCTCCGTTCCTTATGAAGTCTTGAATGAGACTGAGAACAACAGGATTTCTTCCCCTGTTATTACAGAATTTGTTTTTTGGAATGGTGTTTAGTTCCAGTGAGTAGTCATTCTGGATGGTGGATCTGACCCAGGCGTCTGTGGACATTTTTAGCCATAGGTGAACAAACTTCCCTAGTCTTCCAGCTACTGGACACTCCTATCCCTTGGCGTCATAAGTTAGGATTTCTTTGAAAGGGTGACTTCTTCCTTTAGGAGGGGTTCCCCTTTTACTTGCTTTTGAATCTACGCTGCCTGTCACCCCCACAAAAATATTTTTGACCCTTAGAGGACCTTTTGGAACGGTTTTGAAAGGTTTTAAATGGCGGCCTCTTTGGAGGACGTGGAAAGGAAACCCCTCTTTCATCATTTATCAATTTAAGGATGTCTTCCAGCTGAGGGCCGAAGAGCGAAGAGGGATGAAATGGTAGGGAACAGAAATGATTCTGGTATCGCATGTCCCCTGTCCATTGCTTCATCCAAAGGGTTCTATGTGCCATATTAGAGAGAGCCAGGGATCTAGAAGAAAATTTCAAGACATCCAACGGCTCGTCATACAAAAACTCTGCAGCCGTTTTCATGAGAGGGATATTGTGTAAGATCTTCTCTTGGTACGCCTTCCTATAGATCATGAGAGAGCTGACTAAGCCATGTAAGAAGGGCTCTGGCAACCGGGATGGAAGCTGATGCCACTTTACACGCCGCAACCGAGAATGAGTAGGCTTTTTTTAATATAGAATCCGCTCTGCGATCCATTGGATCCTTTAAAAGTGAGGATTCCTCTGAAGGAAACACAGATTTCTTTGATAATCTGGCGACAGCTAGATCAACCTTGGGCGGAACATCCCAGTTAGAACTGAACTTGGGATCTGTTTTGCAGGTGTGCTTAAACCTCGCCCCTTGATCGATACGTCTCTCTGGCTTATCCCAATCCTTCTGGACCCAATCTGTAACAACAGGATGGGAGGGAAGGACTCTGTCTTTGTTGACCGGAAAATAATAAAGTTATTCCTTTTTGGGTTTATGAGACACATCTTTATCGGTCTCGACGGTCAGTTTGACTGCTTTTAGCAAGTGCGGGACCTTGTCTTTATCTAACAGATAAATATTATCTAGAGGTTCCCCATCAGAGTCCTCTGAATCCAGATCATCCTCTGACATATCATATTTGGAAGGGGAATGTGGAGAGGGCGACCGCTTTCTACCTTTAGATTTTTTCGGCATAATAGTCGACTTAATCTCCTGAAAGGTATCGGTAAACTGATCTTAAAACCAGGATAGAAACCCCTTGGCTTCAGTATGGAAGGATTGTTCAGGAGGTCTGCAAGAGGAGAAGAAACTCTGGTCCCAATCCCCTGGCAACGGTTCGTGACAACCTTTATACATATTGTGCTTGGATTTCTTTTTACGTTTCTCTTGAGGTGCAGGACTTGCCATCTGGGAAAAAAGGCATGCAATTTACAATCTTATGTGTAAGTGGCCTCAAGGAAGCAAACCCCTCTCACATTATCACAAAGAAAGTTAGGTACCTTAATCTCCAGGGTCGAGCAGCTTAACCAGCGCCGCAGCCCCGGATTCGCAGTCCTTTCTTGAACCGCCGGGATCCCGCGAGACTTCCGTTCTCATGCATGCGCCGGAAGCTGGCGTACACCTTACCTCGGCGGCGGCCATCTTGGGACACCCGTCCAGAGGTGTATGGGATCCACGTCCAGGAGCCGAATGACAGGTAAGAACCTGTATGCTGCTCCAGAATGGAAGCGTGGCTTCTCATTACCTCCAGGTAAGATTTTTAGAAGCCAGGCCGAAGGACCAAGGAAACCCCTAGTATACAGCCCCCATGTACTCATGGGTCGCAGCTTAGGGACAGAGGAAACCCTCTGTATAAAGCATTTTGGTATAGATCTCTTCAACTATCCATGTTCATAGAAGAGAAAAAATACGCTTTCTGAAGGGATTTGGGCTCTATTTAAGGATACCTGGGACCAGGGGCGTAACTAGGAAAGACTGGGCCTCATAGTAAACTCTTGACAAGGGCCCCCACCCCCGAGTGCCACAAGCAGCCACCCTTATAAATAGTGCCCCCTGTAGAATGTGCCATACAGCCCCCCTGTAGACAGTGCTATATAGCCCCGCCTATAGACAGTGTCACACCCCATTTGTAGATAGCGCCCCCACCTCCCCCTTGTAGATAGTTCCATACAGCCCCCCTGTAGATATTGCCATAAAGCCCCCACTGTCTATAGCGCTATACATCTCCCACTGTATATAGTGCCACACAGCCCCCTCCCTTGTATATAGTGCCACACAGGTCCCCCTTGTGTATAGTGCCACACAGCTTCCCTTGTGTATAGTGCCACACAGCCCCCCTTTGTGTATAGTGCCACACAGCCCCTCCTTGTGTATAGTGCCACAAGGCAATGGCGCATCTGAGAAAGTTGTATCAGCCAGGGAGATATCACTCAAACATGGAAAGGTGGGTTTGGAGGCAGGACTATGTGAATCTTCAGGATAGCGGCATTGCCCCATGACCCTCTAATGTGTAATTAGCATATAGTGTGCGTCGTTTTAAAAGTGGATTTTTAAGAATTTTGCTGCATCTGAAAAAAACATACAAGGGAATGTTTGGAAATATTGTCAGGTCATGTATTACCGCATGGTGGCAGTTCAAGGGGTTAAAACCTGACAGATTCCCATTTAAAATACAATGAATTGAGAACAATTCCATCTGCCCTGCAATTTTGTTATTATAAATATATCCTATATAACTACAGATACAGAACCAAGCTTTGACATATATACAGTACCACAACCAAACTCAATACATAAATACAGTACCACAACCAAGATCAGTACATATATACAGCACCATGACAAAGCTAAGTACATAAATACAGCACTAGAACAAAGCTCTCACATATATACAGCACCAGAACAAAGCTCAGTACATATATACAGCACTAGAACCAAGCTCAGTACATAAATACAGCACTAGAACCAAGCCCATACATATATACAGCACCAGTACCAAATTGCATTGTCGAGTCCCCGACAACAGGGAGATTGTAAAGGGAAGTGTCCCTATTTATGTATATATATGTGTATATGTATATATATATATATATATATATATATATATATATATATATATATATATATATATATATATATACAGTGAAGGAAATAAGTATTTGATCCCTTGCTGATTTTGTAAGTTTGCCCACTGCCAAAGTCATGAACAGTCTAGAATTTTTAGGCTAGGTTAATTTTACCAGTGAGAGATAGATTATATTTAAAAAAAAACCTGAAAATCGCATTGTCAAAATGATATATATTTATTTGCATTGTGCACAGAGAAATAAGTATTTGATTCCTTTGCCAAACAAGACTTAATACTTGGTGGCAAAACCCTTGTTGGCAAGCACAGCAGTCAGACGTTTTTTGTAGTTGATGATGAGGTTTGCACACATGTTAGATGGAATTTTGACCCACTCCTTTTTGCAGATCATCTGTAAATCATTAAGATTTCGAGGCTGTCGCTTGGCAACTCGGATCTTCAGCTCCCTCCATAAGTTTTCGATGGGATTAAGGTCTGGAGACTGGCTAGGCCACTCCATGACCTTAATGTGCTTCTTTTTGAGCCACTCCTTTGTTGCCTTGGCTGTATGGTTCGGGTCATTGTCGTGCTGGAAGACCCAGCCACGAGCCATTTTTAATGTCCTGGTGGAGGGAAGGAGGTTGTCACTCAGGATTTGACGGTACATGGCTCCATCCATTCTCCCATTGATGCGGTGAAGTAGTCCTGTGCCCTTAGCAGAGAAACACCCCCAAAACATAATGTTTCCACCTCCATGCTTGACAGTGGGGACGGTGTTCTTTGGGTCATAGGCAGCATTTCTCTTCCTCCAAACACGGCGAGTTGAGTTAATGCCAAAGACCTCAATTTTAGTGTTATCTGACCACAGCACCTTCTCCCAATCACTCTCAGAATCATCCAGATGTTCATTTGCAAACTTCAGACGGGCCTGTACATGTGCCTTCTTGAGCAGGGGGACCTTGCGGGCACTGCAGGATTTTAATCCATTACGGCGTAATGTGTTACCAATGGTTTTCTTGGTGACTGTGGTCCCAGCTGCCTTGAGATCATTAACAAGTTCCCCCCGTGTAGTTTTCGGCTGAGCTCTCACCTTCCTCAGGATCAAGGATACCCCACGAGGTGAGATTTTTCATGGAGCCCACAGGCATTTTGTATGTCTTCCATTTTCTTACCATTGCAACAACAGTTGTCTCCTTCTCACCCAGCGTCTTACTTATGGTTTTGTAGCCCATTCCAGCCTTGTGCAGGTCTATGATCTTGTCCCTGACATCCTTAGAAAGCTCTTTGGTCTTGTCCATGTTGTAGAGGTTAGAGTAAGACTGATTAATTGAGGACAGGAGTCTTTTATACAGGTGACCATTTAAGACAGCTATCTTTAATGCAGGCACCAAGTTGATTTGGAGCGTTTAACTGGTCTGGAGGAGGCTGAACTCTTAATGGTTGGTAGGAGATCAAATACTTATTTCTCTGTGCACAATGCAAATAAATATATATAATTTTGACTATGTGATTTTCAGTTGTTTTTTTACATAATCTATCTCTCACAGGTAAAATTAACCTAGCCTAAAAATTCTAGACTGTTCATGTCTTTGACAGTTGGCAAACTTACAAAATCAGCAAGGGATCAAATACTTATTTCCTTCACTGTATATATACATATATATATATATATATTATATATTATATATATATATATATTTATTTTTTCTCTTAACCAGTGGGCACCAAAGGGGGTGACCACTGGTTAGTGGGCAGAAAAGGGGCAGATCGCTGGGTTTTTTCGTTCTTTTTTTCACTTTTACACTGTATTTCTTCTTGTCTCCGACTCTCACAAGCTCTCTGACAGGAATGAGCTTGTCAGAGACGGAGATGCCGGCAAACCACTGCTCCTGCCTGAGGAAGCTAGAGCAGCGAAACGCGCGTTGGGGTGCTACTATTTACTTCTGTTACATGGATCACGTGGATCGCGGGTGCAGCATTTCACATATGGGTAAGCTTTGATGCAAGGGTTCCCTCTGGTATTTGCCGGATGGATTATCTCATTCATCATTGGATACATGTACGGTATATTCCCCCTGTGAAACATACTGTAGGGGGTTCCTCTTTTGGGGAGTACCTCTTTATAAGCTACTAAGGGAGACGTTTATTATATGTGGTGACATGTCCAGTGCAATTGTTGTAACATGTTAATCAGCAGACTTGAGTAACATACACTCTTGTAATGTACGCATTGACCGCATGGTTCTGTACCTATTACTAGTGTTTTCCACATATATGCACAGGTGGAATATATATACTTTGCTCCCTTTGATAAGGTGCAATATTTACATTACTCCTGCGATCGACCACCTTTGTGACGTGATCCATAGACTACTTTTCTCTTTTAGAAACCTCGTTGTGTTTTTATTATTATATATGTTATGTGTTTATATATTTATATGCAATAAAAATTATTTTGTACATTATATGTGGCCTTGTGACTCTTGGTTCTCAAATTTTTCATATGATATAGTAGAGTCCTGCTAATCTTTGATGTAACATTTTGGGGGTACTTTGTACACATGTGCTGGGTAGTACCTAACCATTTACTCTCTCCTGTGAGACATTTATTCATAAAATAAATATATATCATTTTGACTATGTGATTTTCTGTTTTTTTTTTTATATATAATCTATCTCTCACTGGTAAAATTAACCTAGCCTAAAAATTATAGACTGCTCATGACTTTGACAGTGGGCAAACTTACAAAATCAGCAAGGGATCAAATACTTATTTCCTTCACTATATATATATATATATATATATATATATATATATATATATATATATATATATATATATATATACACCGCGTTCCAAATTATTATGCAAATGTCATTTTTAGCTGATTTTCCTAAATAGTCGATGCAAATGACAGTCAGTATAATCTTCAAACCATCAACCGTTGGAGTATAATGAGAATTTTATTGAACAAATCTCCTAATGATAACAGGTTTTTTTTTTAGAAGTAAAAAACTCAAAATGCACTGTTTCAAATTATGCACAAAAGAGATCAAAACATTTTAAAGGTTGTAAAGAGAACGAAAATGGTAATTTGTTGAATTTGCAGCATCAGGAGGTCATATTTACAGAAATCAAAAGCTCTTTCAATAAAAAAAAAACTTTACAGGCCTAGTTACATGTTAACATAGGACCCCTTCTTTGATATCACCTTCACAATTCTTGCATCCATTGAATTTGTGAGTATTCGGACAGTTTCTGCTTGAATATCTTGCAGGATGTCAGATAGCCTCCCAGAGCTTCTGTTTTGATGTGAACTGCCTCCCACCCTCATAGATATTTAGCTTAAGGATGCTCCAAAGGTTCTCAATAGGGTTGAAGTCAGGGGAACATGGGTGCCACACCATGAGTTTCTCTCCTTTTATGCCCATAGCAGCCAATGACACAGAGGTATTATTTGCAGCATGAGATGGTGCATTGTCATGCATGAAGATAATTTTGCTACGGAAGGCACGGTTCTTTTTGTACCACGGAAGAAAGTGGTCAGTCATAAACTCTACGTACTTTGCAGAGGTCATTTTCACACCGTCAGGGACCCTAAAGGGGCCTGCCAGCTCTCTCCCCATGATTCCAGCCCAAAACATGACTCCGCCACCTCCTTGCTGACGTCGCAGCCTTGTTGGGACATGGTGGCCATTCACCAACCATCCACTACTCCATCCATCTGGATCATCCAGGTTTGCACGGCACTCATCAGTAAACAACACGGTTTGAAAATTAGTCTTCATGTATTTCTGAGCCCACTGCAACCGTTTCTGCTTGTGAGCATTGTTTAGGGATGGCCGAATAATAGCTTTATGAACACTTGCAAACCTCTGGAGGATCCTACACCTTGAGGTTCACGGGACTCCAGAGGCATCAGCGGCTTCAAATACCTGTTTGCTGCTTTGCAATGGCATTTTAGCAGCTGCTCTACTAATCCTATTAATTTGTCTGGCAGAAACCTTCCTCCTTATGCCTTTATCTGAAAGAACCCGTCTGTGCTCTGAATCAGCCACAAATCTTTTCACAGTACGATGATCACGCTTAAGTTTTCTTGAAATATCCAATGTATTGCACTATTTCACGCTTTTCGGCAGCAGAGAGATCCTTTTTCTTTCCCATATTGCTTGAAACCTGTGGCCTGCTTAATAATGTGGAACGTCCTTCTTAAGTAGTTTTCCTTTGATTGGGCACACCTGACAAACTAATTATCACAGGTGTCTGAGATTGATTACAATGATCCAAAGAGCCCTAAGACACAATACCATCCATGAGTTTAATTGAAAAACTAATTATTAAATGTTTATGACACTTAAATCCAATGTGCATAATAGTTTGGAACACAGTCTATATATATGTGTGTTTATATATATATATATATATATGTGTGTGTGTGTGTATGTATATATATATATATATATATATATACATATAGGTGTATATATAATACATATAATGTCTCATGAGCCAGGGCTGTAGAAACACAGCCCTGGTCATGAATACAGTTGTAAAGAAAGCAGTACAATTAGCATTGCCCTGCTTTGTTTGGAAACCATGGAGACAGGAGATAGTTTGATCTCCTGTATCCATTTCAAATCTCCCGCGCGCATAGACGGTCTCGCGCGCGCGCGATAACGCACGCGCGCGATCACGCGCGGGCGCTCATGAGTCGGCTGGTGATACATTATTACCATACCGATCCATGCTAGCCGGGGGCGAGCGCCACTCGTCCCCAGCTGCAAGCGTACCGGCAGGGTTAAATAGCCCTGCGTCGGTACCCTCGCTAGCAGAGTCTACACCACCACACCACCAACGAGAGCTACCTACCTGCTCCACCACGGACCGGCTCACCTCTCCTGTCCTGCCTCTCTCCTCCAACGACCTGGTCCTGTCTCCTGCTCCTGCTACGGCTCCTGCCTCTGCTCCCCTGTTCCACCAACGAAAACGCTAAGTATCAGTGTAGCTACCGATACACTTTAAACTCTCCCTCTCTCTCGGTCAGTCCCTGTTTACCCTTGCTGCCCTGGGTTAACCCTTGCTGTCCCAGAGTAACCCTTGGTGCCCCTGAGTCCCTGAAGTTAACCCTTGCTGCCTCTGAAGTTAACCCTTGCTGCCCCTGAAGTTAACCCTTGTTTTCCCTGAAGTTAACCCATTGCTGCCCGAGTCCCTGAGTTAACCCTTACTACCCCTTGCAGTCCCTGAGTTAACCCCTTGCTGACCTGCACATCCCGTTGTATCCCTGGTTAACCCTTGAAACATTTAACCCTTCCCATTGTTAATCCTTGACCTGATTAACCCTTAGTGTACAGAGACAGTTATATTAAGAGGGAGTGGGACAGAGATAGTGAGCATGTGAGAATTACAAGTAACTTATGTGTATTGTGTTGTAACGTAACTTCTATGTATGTTTAGGTAAGTGGGTGGCAGTATAATTAAGATTGTGATACTGTGTTTATACTGTACTGTGATTAGTTACTGTATTTTATATGAGAGTGATTACTGTATGTTAAGAAATATCTTTATTTACTATACAGTCTTATTCCCTTGAGTAGCAGCAAAAGCAAGCAGAGCGACGTTAGTATAAGGAAAAGGTAGGGGAACTAGGCATATCCCTAGTGATCCTGATTATAAAGGAGGTAGTAATAGTGGGTGACACTAACCAGTGATTCCCACTATTACCCCACCCCCTTTTACAAACCCCCTGAAAACACCCAAAGGAAGGTTACATGTTCACCTAGATACTATTTACAGCCTCCCTGTATATGATGCCACACACCTCCTGTATATGATGCCACACACCTCCCTGTATATAATGCCACACAGACCCCCTGTATATGATGTTACATACCTCCCTGTATATGATGCCACACAGACCCCCTGTATATGATGCCACACACCTCCCTGTATATGCCATACAGCCTCCCTGTATGTGATGCCACACAGCCTCCCTGTATGTGATGCCACACAGCCTCCCTGTATGTGCCACAGTATCCCTGTATATGATGCCACACACACCCCCTGTATATGCCACACACCTCCCTGTATATGATGCCACACAGACTCCCTGTATATGATCCACATACCTCCCTGTATATGCCACACAGCCCCCTGTATATGCCACACAGCCCCCTGTATATGATGCCACACACCTCCCTTTATATGCCACACAGCCCACTATATATGCCACACAGCCCCGATGTATATGATGCCACACAGCCCGACATGAATGCCCTACATACTCACTGATGCAGCGCTGTATTCTTCAGGTAAGGTCTCTCGTCTTCACGGGACCTGCGGCGACGCAATGAAATCGATGCAGCTCATCTTCACGCGTGGTCTCTCGTCTTGACTGGATCTGCGAAGGCGATGCGATAACACTCACCGATGCAGCTCGTTTTCACGCGTGGTCTCTCGTCTTCACGGGATCTGCGAAGGTGGCGTCATTGCATCACCTTTGCAGAACCCGTGATAGCCAGCAGGGGAACTAGTAGTTCCCTTGCCAATCCCCATGTCACAGATCTGTTTTTAACGGTTGTTACATGTATTGACAGGCATTAAAAATCGGATCCATTGACTTCTATGGGGGGCGTCAGGCCGTGAAAACGGGCAAAAATAGGAGATGTCCTATATTTTGATGGCCATTATTCACAGGCCATTAATTAAAAAAACGGCCATGTAAATACACCCATGGAACATCATTGTTCTGAAAACGGTCGTTAAAAGAACGGCCGTTTTTCACTGTCGTGTAAATAAGGCCTTACTTCGCTCCATTAACAGAAAAAAAGTTATGGCTCTCAGAATATGGCGATACAAATGACATTCATGTGCCCATCACATCATCTGCTCCCATATCACCACAGCTAGACCGGTTTGCTATTTAGACCTTATTCACACGACCGCGCTCGGTCCATGATATACGGTGCACATTTTCCAGACCGAACAAAATTCAGGCAGCCGGGCTCTTAGCATCATAGTTATGCATGACGTTATGTGTCCCTGCCTTCCCGCGGGATTTCTGTCCCGTACTGAACATGTTTTCAGTATGGGATAGTAGTCCCGCGGAGAGGCAGTGACTCACAGCGTCATAGATAACGATGATGCTAAGAGCTTGGCTGCCAGAACTGTGTCCGGTCTGGAAAATTCGGACCGTATATCATGGACCAAACACGGTTGTGTGAATAAGGCCTTAGGATGCTATGACAACCTTTGTGGTAGCAATCATAGTGGCCATATTGGTAGTCACCAAGCTTTCCCAAAAACATAATGGCTGAATAAAATGTGTAAAAAAAAAATGAACATTTTAGGGACCTATGTTCACCGTTGTTTTTTGGTATTGTCAGCAGGGCCGCCATCAGGGGGGTATTAGGGGTAGTGGTGTGAGGGGCCCGGCCAAACCTAATTGAAAGGGGGGCCCGGCAACTGCCTCGACATTCTTTTGGTAGGAAAAAACGGGCCCCTGCAATGGGGCCCGTTTTTTTTACCAAAAGAATGTCGTAAGCTGCTGCTGCTGCTGCGGGCCCCCTCCCCTCGTCATGGGGGGCCGTCAAACCGTCCGCCCGCGCGCGCGCACCCGATCGCGCGCACAAGGAAACTCCCGCGCGTGCGCACTCGCGAGCGCGCATCCACGAACGCCCGCACTGGAGATCGCCCGCGCGCGCACCCGTGATCGACCGCGCGCGCACCCGGGATCGGCCTCGCGCGCACCCGCGAACGAAGCGCGCGCAGCCGCGGACACACATGGACAAAACTTACCTGGAGCCTGGCTGGAGGTGAAGGACTGGACGTCTGGACCGAAGACCTCCCCTGGAAGACATCGCCGGAAGAGGACTGGAGTGGGAGCAGCTCTTCTGACACAGTGAGTAAATTATCTCAAAGTGCTGTTTATGTATGGCCCTGTTCACACAGTATTTTGCAGGCAAAAAAAAATCTGCCTCAAAATTCCTTAAAGAATTTTGAGGCAGATTTTGACCTGCCCACACTATCTTGCCGCATTTTTTTGCTGCGTTTTTTGCCTGTGGCGATTGAGGACAGCAGACAAAAAACGCAGCGAAAAATGCATTTTCTGCCTCCCATTGATTTAGATGGGAGGTCAGAGGCGGAACCGCGGCAAGAAAGGACGTGCTGCTTTTTCTTTTTTCCGCGACTGGCTCCCATTAATTTCAGATTAAATCAATGAGAGGCGGTTTTGGAAGTTGTTTGGTGCTGATTCTGACGCAGTGTCCGAGTCAATATCAAAGCCCAAAAACTCTGTGAACTGGGCCTTATTGTTAGGGCTTATTCAGACGAACGTGTAATACGTCCGTGCAACGTGTGTGATTTTCACGCGCCTCGCACGGACCTATGTTACTCTATGGGGCCGTGCAGACTGTCAGTGATTTTCACGCAGCGTGTGTCCGTGTGTCCGCTGCGTAAAACTCACGACATGTCCGATATTTGTGCATTGTTCGCGCATCACGCACCCATTGAAGTCAATGGGTGGGTGAAAATCACGCCCAGAACTTCCGCAGCCGTATAAACTATGAATGACAACAGAAAAGCACCACGTGCTACAAACATACAAACAGAGTGTCATAATGATGGCGGCTGCGCGGAAATCACGCAGCCGCGCATCATACGCTGCTGACACACGGAGCTGTTATGGACCTTTTGCATGCGCAAAACGCCACGTTTTTTGCGCGTGCAAAAAGCACACGCTTGTGTAAATCCGGCCTTAGGGTAGGAACACACTCGGCATGAACACTGCGGATTTTATGCAACACATTTTATTGTGGAAAATCCGCAGCGTATTACAGTCGCAGCAGAGTGGATGAGGTTTGAACAAATCTCATCCACACGCTGCAAAAATAATGGACCTGCCGTGTGGCTTTTTGGCTTTTTAAGCCGCAGCATGTCAATGTATTTTGTGGAATCGCTGCTCCTCTGTTGCGGAAATGCTGCGGTTCTGCCGCAAAAATCACAAAAGAGAAAAAAAAAAAAGGCACTTTTTTAAATTTATAAAAAAGTTTAGACTTGCCCCGGCCGTAGTCCTGGTGACGCGATCCTCTATTCTTAGCGCAGCTCGGCCTCCTGTCATGACGTTTCATCCCATGTGACTGCTGCAGCAGTCACATGGTCTACAGCGTCATCCCAGGAGGCGGGGCTACGTTCAGAAGAGAGAGATGCGTCACCTAAACTACGGCCGGGGCAAGTCTAAACTTTTTTTTCCCTGCAGGATTCCTGCAGCGGACATGCCTCACCAAACCTGCGCCACTATTTGGTGCGGTTTTGCTGGCAGAATTCCCTGCGGCTACCGGGGCGGATAAGCTGTGTAGTTTTACTCAGCATATCCGCCTAGTGTGTCCCTTATGATGTCGCTCCTGGAGCTGCTGCCGCTCTCTAAATAGGCAGTTGGTTCAGTAGAATTTGGAATTATTTTTTTTTGTGAACCAGCTTAAAAAAATACAAAACTTTTGTGTTAGGGCCTGTTCACATCACTGTTCGCTTCCGTTGCGGGGTTCCGTCTGAGGTTTCTGTCGGGTGAACCCCGCAACGGAAAGTGAAAGTGATAGCACAGCTTCCGTTTCCATCACCATTAGCGCAGTCGACTGCGCTATTAATTCCGTCCGAAAACCAGCCGGAATGGTGACGAACCACCGTTCCGGGGTTCCGTCTGAGGTTTCTGTTGGGTGAACCCTGCAACGGAAAGTGAAAGTGACAGCACAGCTTCCGTTTCAGTCACCATTGATCTCAATGGTGACGGAAACATCGCTAATGGTTTCCGTTCGTCACCATTACGGCTGGTTTTCGGACGGAATCAATAGCGCAGTCGACTGCGCTAATGGTGATGGAAACGGAAGCTGTGCTATCACTTTCACTTTCCGTTGCGGGGTTCCGTCTGAGGTTTCTGTCGGGTGAACCCCGCAACGGAAAGTGAAAGTGATAGCACAGCTTCCGTTTCCATCACCATTAGCGCAGTCGACTGCGCTATTAATTCCGTCCGAAAACCAGCCGGAATGGTGACGAACCACCGCTCCGGGGTTCCGTCTGAGGTTTCTGTCGGGTGAACCCCGCAACGGAAAGTGAAAGTGACAGCACAGCTTCCGTTTCAGTCACCATTGATCTCAATGGTGACGGAAACATCGCTAATGGTTTCCTTTCGTCACCATTCCGGCTGGTTTTCGGACGGAATCAATAGCGCAGTCGACTGCGCTAATGGTGATGGAAACGGAAGCTGTGCTATCACTTTCACTTTCCGTTGCGGGGTTCACCCGACAGAAACCTCAGAAGGAACCCCGGAGCGGAAGCGAACGGTGATGTGAACAGGCCCTAACACAAAAGTTTTGTATTTTTTTAAGCTGTTCACAAAAAAAAATTATTCCAAATTCTACTGCACCAACTGCCTATTTAGAGACCGGCAGCAGCTCCAGGAGCGACATCATAAGGGACACACTAGGCGGATATGCTGAGTAAAACTACACAGCTTATCCGCCCCGGTAGCCGCAGGGAATTCCGCCAGCAAAACCGCACCAAATAGTGGCGCAGGTTTGGTGAGGCATGTCCGCTGCGGGAATCCTGCAGGGAAAAAAAAGTTTAGACTTGCCCCGGCCGTAGTTTAGGTGACGCATCTCTCTCTTCTGAACGTAGCCCCGCCTCCTGGGATGACGCTGTAGGCCATGTGACCGCTGCAGCAGTCACATGGTATGAAACGTCATGATAGGAGGCGGGGCTGCGCTAAGAATAGAGGATCGCGTCACCTAAACTACGGCCGGGGCAAGTCTAAACTTTTTTATAAATTTAAAAAAGTGCCTTTTTTTTTTTCTCATTTGTGATTTTTGCGGCAGAACCGCAGCATTTCCGCAACAGAGGAGCAGCGATTCCACAGAATACATTGACATGCTGCGGCTTAAAAAGCCAAAAAGCCACACTGCAGGTCCATTATTTTTGCAGCGTGTGAATGAGATTTGTTCATATCTCCTCCACTCTGCTGCGACTGTGATACGCTGCGGATTTTCCACAATAAAATGTGTTGCATAAAATCTGCAGTGTTCATGCCGAGTGTGTTCCTACCCTAAGGCCGGATTCACACAAGCGTGTGCTTTTTGCGCGCGCAAAAACGTGGCGTTTTGCGCTTGCAAAAGGTCCATAACAGCTCCGTGTGTCAGCAGCGTATGATGCGCGGCTGCGTGATTTTCGCGCAGCCGCCATCATTATGACACTCTGTTTGTATGTTTGTAGCACGTGGTGCTTTTCTGTTTTCATTCATAGTTTATACGGCTGCGGGAGTGCTGGGCGTGATTTTCACGCACCCATTGACTTCAATGGGTGCGTGATGCGCGAACAATGCACAAATATCGGACATGTCGTGAGTTTTACGCAGCGGACTCGCGCTGCATGAAAATCACTGACAGTCTGCACGGCCCCATAGAGTAACATAGGTCCGTGCGAGGCGCGTGAAAATCACGCACGTTGCACGGACGTATTACACGTTCGTCTGAATAAGCCCTAACAATAAGGCCCAGTTCACAGAGTTTTTGGGCCTTGATATTGACTCGGACACTGCGTCAGAATCAGCACCAAACAACTTCCAAAACCGCCTCCCATTGATTTAATCTGAAATCAATGGGAGCCAGTCGCGGAAAAAAGAAAAAGCAGCACGTCCTTTCTTGCCGCGGTTCCGCCTCTGACCTCCCATCTAAATCAATGGGAGGCAGAAAATGCATTTTTCGCTGCGTTTTCTGTCTGCTGTCCTCAATCGCCGCAGGCAAAAAACGCGGCAAGATAGTGTGGGCAGGTCAAAATCTGCCTCAAAATTCGGTGCGCGGTTCCAGGCGGTCGCCGGTGCGCATGCGCGGGAGTTTGCGGGTGCGCGTGATCGGTCGCACGGGCGGCGGTGTTTGACGGCCCCCATGCTACCCAGGGCCGCCATCAGGGGGGTATTAGGGGTACTGATGTGAGAGGCCCGGCCAAACCTAATTGAAAGGGGGGCCCGCAGCTCATGACATTCTTTTGGTGAAAAAAACGGGCCCCATTGCAAAGGCAAGTCGCGGCAGTTTGCCGGGCCCCCCTTTCAATTAGGTTTGGCCGGGCCTCTCACATCAGTACCCCTAATACCCCCCCTGATGGCGGCCCTGGGTACCATGATATAGTACTGGACGGAGTACTGTTAACAGGCGGTGCCACGGTAGGGGGGCCCAGAAAATGTAGCTGTAGGGGGCCCTGAAATTCCTGATGGCGGCCCTGATTGTCAGTACATGACTTTTGCATATACTGTCGGTAGAGAACATTTTTTTCTGTAGCACTAACTTTCTCTATCAATAAGCTCTAATATTCCACTATAATATAACGTGAAACGATTTCATTACACCTCTAGTCTTTACAAGCAGACCAAAATGCACGCAGAGTACACAATAGCCGCGCAGACTCTGCAAATGACATGAAGCAGACGCGCACTCCCGCTACACCCCACTATCGAGTGTTCGGCTTATCGGGAGCGCGCATACAGTGCCTGGACGCGCTCGTTACGTGACTGTCTGGCTTTACTTTTTGAGAAACCGGGGGCGGGGACTAGACAGGAAAGAGAGGGGAGCCCGGAAATGGAGGAAACCTCCGTCTTTATGCAGAGAGGGTGGAGGCACGGCGCGGAGAGCGAATGACAGCAGTATGGTTGTCTGGTGGTAGTAATAACTGAAGAAACGTAAAAGGCGCTGCCGGCGGAGGAGCGCCGCAGACATGGCCGAGAAGTTTGATAACTTGGAGGAGCATCTAGAAAAGTTCGTGGAGAATATACGGCAGCTGGGGATCATCGTGAGCGACTTCCAGCCTAGCAGCCAGGCTGGCCTCAATCAGAAGCTGTAAGTCAGTGGTGGCAGAGTATCCTGATTATAATGGGGTATAAACTGCAACTACAACCCTGATCATTTATACCGCTTGTGAGTCGCACTGAAAGAAGCCCTTACCATGCAACTTGTGTAATACGCTATAGACAAAAATGACAAATGTTGCTTGCGATGTAGTGACTTACAGTTGGAAAGTCATTCACGGCTTTCTTCTCCATAAAGGATATAATTTACATTTTGACTTCCATGTGAATCACGCTATACAGCTGAATGTAGTGGCCATTTAGATACATGGTGGTCCATGTCAATACATTGATGGCTTGAGTCTGCTAAAACGGGTACTACTCTAACACAGTAGGCCCTCCCTATGACATGCATAGGACATATGGACAGGCCCCAATCACATTGCAGTTTTTCCTTCCGTCGGCGGTATTAGGTGAACTCCCGACATATGCCTCCGACGGAAGGTGGTGATGTATTCCACTGTATAGTCATACAATGGGATATGTCGCCCGATCTTCCCTCGCAGAATGTTACCTGAAGCACTGTGCCCGGGGAAGCCCCCGACGTCACTGTCCATAAATGGCCAGTGACATCGGGGGCTTCTCTAGTACCACAGTCCCTGTCGAGCACTTCTGATGCTCTGGCTGGGGACTCCGCAATTGAAAGCCCCTGACGTCCCTTCCTATATATGGACGGTGACATCAGGAGCTTTCTTGGGCCGAGCGCTAGTTGGTGTTCTTCCTAGGCACTCCTGCTCTGGGGAAGCTACCCGACGTATACGTTTAACATATAATAGTGGCGGATGCCATACAGTGGCTCCCATTTTAAAAAACTATACCTCGGGATGGAATAGCATAGTCTACTATGCTATTCCATTTTTCAACAAAAAAGTATACCGACGTATACCAGCCCAGCGGAGGCCAAAAGGACACTATTGGCCTCTGTGGGGCAGGTATACGTTTGTACACGTTTAGCGCATATGTCGAGAGTTTTCCCGACGTACACGCTGAGCGTTGGGCATAAATGCAACGTGAATGGGGCCTTACCTTTAGAATTCTACTACGTACTTTCACTACCAATGTTGGGGTCCCATGCCTCTGTTTACACTCACGCATGATGGCATGTTGTCTGTAGTCATAGGGACGCCACGTCCCATGAGCGGGACAGTCAGTCACAGGCCGCTGACATCAGGCATGGAGAGATGCACGCTGAAGACTCGTGCAAGATACACTCAGAGCGCCGTACTCGCATTTCTCCACCCCCAATGACTGGCTGGGAGATTGGAACGACTTGTTTTTTTTTATTTGACCTGACTACCATTTTCCAGGGTTAATTGTTGATTGTAATCTATAAGAACGGGCAAGCAAGCAAATCTGCAGTCATACAGCAGAACACGCACATCTGGCAGAAGTTTTCCTATTAGCTATACCGGTCCTGATGAGCTTTTTGTTTGCTGCCCTCTTCCGGCTTGATCCTCTACTTCGTCTTACAGTCCATGATGTGGGTTTTTGAATGAATGTCCTTTCTACTGCACCGTGGGTCTGTGTTGCTGTGGGGTACAGGCTACAGCTGATCATAAAACTATATTCTGTCCACCGGATATGGGGAAGCCACAGTAAATTAGATTTTCCTGCTGCCAACGGAAGCACATCTGTTAGTAAGATTGCACGTAGCAGATTTATAATATCACTTACCATCCACATTAGATGTGTTATCTTTTCTATAGATGCTATTTAATGTTCTATTTTTTATTTTATTTTTCTAATTTTTGCAGTATTTATTATGCGGCAGTGGTGTGGCTCCCTGACACGTATATTCGCAGAGTCCATGCACATTTTAAATGTTTGAGTTTTGCTTATTGCTTGTTTGGTTGTATTTTTTTTGTACAGGAATTTCGTGATCACAGGACTGCAGGATATAGACAAGTGCCGTCAACAGCTTCATGACATTACTGTGCCCTTGGAAGTATTTGAGTAAGTTTCCTAAAATGTTTTCATTTAGGTATATTATATAGTCGTATGGCTAGCTAACCGCATGAATGATATTAACCTATTGTTACAAGAAACAATTTATTGATTTAACTTTTATTAAAGGCTATATACACCTTTTGAAAAAAAAAAAAAATAAAATATATATATATATATATATATATATATATAGATTTTTTTTTTTTTTTTTTTTTAATACACATGTGTATCAGTGTGTTTGGTGCAACTTTCTTAATACTTTTCATTAAAAATTATTTTGACTTTTTGAGATACAGCTGCTTTGTATCCTGTATACAGAGCAGCTGTATCGTGCGCTGAAACCTGTATCTGTCAGGTCAGCTGCACTGAAGGGTGCAGTGACAGCAGGTACTGCGAGTCTCTGGCGTTGATTAACTTCTAATTTGGGGTGGTTGTCATTCACCGTGCGTTTGATCTTTTTTTTTTTTTGCTCCGATAGGGGACTTCACAATGCAATCTACTGATCACTTTCATAATGCTTTGATATACTTAGTATACCAAAGTTTTCTAGCCTGTCCGTGATAAACTGACAGGTAACCTATAAGGCCGTGCCTTTGGCACGTAACCATGGCAGGCCTTTTCTTAGGCCCCTGGCTGCCATTGCGACCCATCGGCGCAATCGCGTCGAGGGGTGACGGAGGGAGCCCCCCCCTCTCTCTCTGTCTAACCACCTAGATGCTGCTATTGACTGTGGCATCTAGTAGCAGCATGTTGTCGAGCAGGAGGATCTAAGCAGAGGCATGCCTTGTCCTGCCCCACCCATGAGCAGATAATAAAATTTATATAAATGGAAAAAAAATGACTCACCGCTCCGCTTCTTCCCCCCCCCCCCCCCCCGGATCAGGTTTCCACATCAGGCCGCGTTGCAGGCAAGGGCCTTATGTGTGACACAACACACAACATCCTGACACTGGAGGTTGTTTGCTGCGTACCTGCGACACTTCTAACCTGAGGCATCTTTGTCAGGACCCTATATGCAGCCTGCTGTAAGAGCTGAGCAGCGAGTAATGCTTATTTTATGTCCGATCAAGGGAAGGAAGAGGGATGCGACCGCAACTGTTAAGCCACAGGTTGTGGCGCACAGCCAGCGGAAAGATGCAACAAATTTATTAAGAGGCGAGTGCCTGTCTGAAACAAGTCTTAGTAAATCTGCCCCAGTGTTTACTTATCTTTTCTTGATCCTGAGTTACAGCCTGTCAGTTTTGCTGGTTACTATTGGAACCTGCTGACCAGCTTTTAGAAAGATACATCCTTACAGAGGACTCCGGTTTTTAATTGATAAAGTGCTGACTCCCCCAAAAAACTAAATAAATAAAATTAACAAAAAAAAGTGTTTTCTTAAGCGGTTTCCCAACAAACAACGTTTATTACTCTATACGTCGGATTGGTGATAAAAGTAAGCACTGGGGGTCTGTCTGCTTGAACCCTCAGCGATCATGATAATGCAGGTCCCTGAGTCCCCTGTGTGAATGTAGCGGAGTGTGCCTACATGGCCATTGCTTCATTCACTGTGTATGGGACTGACCGCCCTATTCACACAGGTGACTTGGGTTCCCACGTTATCGTGATCAATGGGAGTCCCAACAGTCAAACCCCCGGCGGTCAGACATTTTCTACATATCCTGTGGATGGGTGATAAATATTTCTGGGAAAACCCCTTTAAGGAGTGAGCCTATTGTGCAAATAGTCGTAGCATTCATTCTCTCGAACGGCTCCCATCATGCCCCTGCGACGGAACTCTTCTAGTTATCACAAAATTAAAGGAGCACTGATACATTTTAATTATAGTAGAAAATTATATTTTTTGGTGTGGGCTAACTATCAGTTATAAATGTCCTTTTTAACAGCTTAGCTCATTAAAAAGAAAAAAAAAATCTTGACACTCACCAACACTTATATTAGAGGCATTTCTTCTTCAGTGACACGTGGAGTGCCTAATAGCTCCTTAATGCAGAACCATAAGGACTCCATATGCCGCCATACAAGCTCTGTGTACCTGCCCGTAATGTGCACATGAAGCCTTAGCGTTTCTTACATCGGATAACGGTACAGTGTCTGGTGTAAAGAAAACACCAGCATGCAAATGAGAGAGCTCTGTGTGGGAGTTAAGCCAGCAATGAATGCTGGGAGATTTCAATTTTGAAGCCTGCAGAATTGTGAATGTTGCTCTGGACAATAAAACTAGGATCAGTACAAAATAGGTCTGTTTGCATCAGTCAAATGATGGACGTTTTCCCGGCCAGGCAGAAAAAAATCTTGCATGAAACATTTCTCTGTCCATTATGGACTGACTCCTTAGCCTGAAAAGTGCAAACTTTGTACAATTCTGTTCAAATGTCACCCTGCATGATAATTCAAGGGAATCTCACGTTAAAAAATGCAGTCCGATCTGTAGGCAGAATGTAATAGAACAGAAGGGACTAAGCAGATTGGTTATATAGATTTGTGGAAAAAAAATAATTTATTTATCTAAACCTCATCTTGTTCTGGGTTTAGGATTCCAGTGAGAGGTCCTAATCACTGATTGACCGCTATCTCTGTATTCAGGGAACGCCATCATTCATTGAGTGAGACCGCCCACTGGATTCCTAAACCCAGAATGAGATGAGGTTTAGATGAATAAATTAGAAGTTATACTGAATCTTTTACCACAAAAATAGATATCATTCTGCTCGTAGCCTTCTTCTCTATTACTAAGATCCTCCCACTTTTTAGAAAAATGTCGGGAGTGTCATAAACGGACCGAAAGTCACAATTTTCTCGCAAATTGCGACTTTTGAGTAATTTGACTTTTCTATGCCAGAAAACTGGTGTAGAAAGGTTGATAAACTTTACGCTATATATTTATAAATGCAGATTAATTCTATGTTTATATTGTGAAATAGTGTTCAAAGAAACATGGTCTTTAGGCTTCCTTCAGATACGCTAATTTTTTGAGAAGCCTATGGGAAAAAGTTCTGAAAAAAACCCTTAACTAGAGCTCGCTACATTTTATTGACGACACAAACCACAATGCTGGGTATGTAGTCTTTTCAATAAATCCTTATATACTTTAGTTTCAATAGATTTTTATTGAACAATTTTCTGAAAATGTAACAAGAACGCAGAGTCGCACATATAGTAATACAATAATGCAAAGTACAAAGAGAAATAGGCCAACATGGCCTTATATCAAAACCTACATATCAAGAAAGTCTATGATGTCAAAGATCATGCAAAATATAGAGCATGTAAATGCAATAGTATCATGTATAGGTAACTGCCATCAACATCACAATCACTGAAGAGGTACAATAAGTATCCTCAAAAAGAAAAACACAACAACAATGAGGCGGGAGGGAGGTAAAGTAGAAGGGTAGAGGGGGTCGTATCCATCTCTATGTAGTCAAGGAAGTGCGCGGTTCCTCCATGGGGTCCAGATTTTATCAAATTTTATCTAAAGTGTCAGACAATATATGGGAGAGGCCATTATCCACGAGATTTTAGAAATAAGTATCTCTATAGATAATGTAGGCTCTAGCAATGGTGATTTTAGCTGCCAAAAATACATATTGAATAAATTTACGTGTGTATGTTCCAACTGATGGAATGGGACGATAGAGCAGGGCCGTGACAACATTACTAGGAGGTTCAACTTGAATAACCTTTCGAATGAGCTTGTATACCGGTCTCCAAAAACTATTAACTATTGGGCATTCCCATAAAATATGCAATAGTGTGCCTTCAGGTCCGCACTGCCGAAAGCAATGGGAGTCAGCAGAAGGATAGAATTGAGCTATACGAGTCGGGACCATATACCATCTCATCAAAACCTTATAACCGGCCTCAACCAAGTATGTATTGATCGATAACTTTGAGGCCAGGTACGCAATTTCTCTCCACTGAGCCAACTCAATGTCAGAACACAAATCTCCTTCCCAACGAGTCATATAGGGGAGTTTGTCTGTAGGGGTAACTAGATCCCAATAAATGGAAGAGATCTTACTTCTAGAGCTAGGAAGCCAACAAAATCATTCAAAAGTAGTTAACCCCTATCCGCACCAGGACGTAACTGTCCGTCCTCGCGGGAGGTTACTTCCCGCACGAGGACGTACAGTTACGGAGTTTTTTCCGGTGCACACTGTCGGCGACAATGTGCACCGGGAACAGGGAGGTCAGCTGTCGCCGACAGCTGACACTCCCCTCTTGCCGGCCAGCGGTCCTTTGCCGCTGATTTCGGCGAATTAACCCCTTAAATTCGGCGATCGGGTGCAATCGCCGAATTTTAGGGGTTTCTAGCATATCGGCAGACCCCCGTCTGAAATCGCGGGGTCTGCCGATAGTTAGTATGGCAAACGGAAGCCAAACAATGGCTTCCGGCTCTGCCATGGACGGAAGCCAATCAGGACCAACCTTCGGCTGGTCCTGATAGGCTTCCTGTCAGAGTGACAGGAAGTCACTGTGTCGTTCCCGATGCACACTGTCGGCGACAGTGTGCATCGGGAACTTGGAGATCAGCTGTCCCCGACAGCTGACACTCTCCAGTGTTGCCGATCAGCGGCTCATCGCCGCTGATTTCGGCAATTAACCCGTTACATGCGGGGCTCGATTGCGATCTCCGCATGTAGCGGGTTTGTAGCGCATCAGCAGCCCCCATGCAATCGTGGGGCTTCTGATGCTTGTGATGGCACCCGGGGGCCAGACAACGGCCCCCAAGTCTGCCATGTATGTCAGCCTATGAGGATCAGCCTCTGCTGATCCTCGTAGACCAACTGTCAGAGTGACTGTGACGTCACACTGACAGTTGGAATACGTTACACTACCTAGGTAGTGTAATGTATTCTAGCAGCGATCAGAGCTGCATGTAAAAAAAAGAAAGTGTAAAGAGTAAAAAAAAAAGTTAATAAACAAAAATATAAAGTGTAAAAAGTTAATAATGTTTTATAAAAGTGTAAAAATAAAAGGTTTTGTTTTCCTATAATAAGTCATTTATTATAGGGAAAAAAATGAAAACGTTAAAAAAAAGTACACATATTTGGTATCGCCGCGTTCGTAACGACCCAATCTATGAAACTATAATGTTAATTTTTCCGCACTGTGAATGGCGCAAACAAAACAAACGGAAAACTCAGCATCGCTATTTTTTGGTCACCACCCCTCCCAAGATATAGAATAAAAAGTGATCAAAAAGTCGCATTTACCCCAAAATGGTACCAATAAAAACTACAACCCGTCCCGCAAAAAACAAGACCTCCCACAGCTTTTTTGACAAAAAAATAAAAAAGTTAAGGCTCAGAATAGCGTGTCCCAGAAAATAAATTATTTTATAGAAACTTAATTTTATTGTGCAAACGCTGCAAAACTTAAAAAAAACTATACACATATGGTATCGGCGTAATCGTACCGACCGGCAGAATAAATTATAATGTAAACTGTTTTTTGGTCACCTTAGCTCTAAAAAAGATCCTGAGGGGCCAAAATGCTCACTATACCCCTAGAAAAATTCCTTGAGGGGTGTAGATTCCAAAATGGGGTCACTTTTGGGGGGTTTCCACTGTTTTGGTCCCTCCGGGGCGTTGCAAACCCGACATGGCACTGAAAACCAATCCAGCAAAATCTGCGTTCCAAAAGGCGCTCCCTCCCTCCTGAGACCTCCTCAAACCTGACATGGTGCCTAAAATATATTCCTAAAAAAAGGAGGCCCCAAAATCCACTAGGTGGTCCTTTGCTTCTGAGGCCAGTGCTTCAGTCCTTTATCACACTAGGGCCACATGTTGAATATTTCTAAAATCTGCAGAATCTGGGCAATAAATATTGAGTTGCGTTTCTCTGGTAAAACCTTCTGTGGTAGATTTTTTTTTTATTACAAATGAATTTCGGCAAAAAAATGAAATTTGTAAATTTCACCTCTACTTTGCCTTAATTCCTGTGAAACGCCTAAAGGGTTAAAATACTTTCTGAATGTGGTTTTGAATACCTTGAGGGGTACCGTTTTCAAAATGGGGTGATTTATGGGGACTTTCTAATATATAAGGCCCTCAAAGCCACTTCAGAACTGAACTGGTCCCTGAAAAAATAGCCTTTTGAAATTTTATTGAAAATGAGAAATTGCTGCTAAAGTTCTAAGCCTCGTAACGTCCTAGAAAAATAAAAGTACGTGAAAAAAAATGATGCAAACATAAAGTAGACATATGGGGGATGTTAACTAGTAAGTATTTTGTGTGGTATTACTATCTGTTTCACAAGCATATACATTTAAATGTAGAAAAATGCTAATTTTTGCTAAAATTTAAAGTTTTTCCCAAATAAATATTGAATTTATCGACCAAATTTTTTCACTAACATAAAGTACAATATGTCACGAGAAAATAATCTCAGAATCGCTTGGATAGGTAAAAGCATTCCGGAGTTATTACCACATAAAGTGACACATGTCAGATTTGAAAAAATCATCTGTGTCCACAAGGCCAAAATAGGCTGTGTCCTAAAGGGGTTAAAGTGCTGATATCATCTGAGTTAGATTTCCAGGCTAGCAAGAAATGGCGTATCTGAAGTTATCTCAAATGTTCCGATGGAGGTAACTAATGTGATTCTCTAAAGAATTCCAAAGTTCTAATGTCGCCTCCAATAAAAAAAAATCCATAATCCTGTAGAACCCTTTATTAGTCCACCAGCGGAATTCAGATCTGCGTAATCCCGGAGGAAAATCAGGATTACAGGTAATAGTCATAAGAGGATTGTGAGGGGATTTAATATGAAACCTTTTTTGTAAGAGAATCCCACAACTGTAGCGTCTGAGAAAGCACAGGGGTGAGGACTGGAGGTTGGTCTGAAGATTCCATCCATAATATGGCTTCCAACCGAATCCTTATATATTTTAAAGTAAAATCTGGCCGCAGTGTTTTTGACCAAAAAAAACACTGAAAAATGGCAACAAAATGCAAATCGTTGTGTGCGACTCCAGCCTTAAATGAACACTAACTTTTCAAACCGCTTATGCTAATCTAATAGTATATCTGATATAGAGCAACTTTGTAATTTACGTACTTGTTTTTTTTTATCCATGCAAATTCTGTGTGAAGTTATTGCCGCTAGGTGTCTCCCTACCTGTAATCTTCTGTCCAGTCCCTGTACAGACGGGCTGCATAAGGTGGGGTGTTTCACTTCACTGCCTGCCTATACAAGTCTATGGAGAGGGGAGGAGGGAGAATGAGTCAGCAACACACGCTGTATGGAAGTCTATGGAGGGGGGAGCAGGAGCAGCGTGATAAAAACACAGGTTGCTGGTAAGATTTCTATGTCCCCCCCCCCCCCCCCAGTGCTGGATTCTCAGCTACACTGCTCATTACTTCTGTATAATGTCCTCCATTTTGCTGCTGCTTCTATATATGTGATCGAGATAGGAGAGCAGATTCTTCTCTTCTGTGAGTGCAGTGCATAGAAGACCTAATGACAGTTAGGCTCCGACCACTAGCTCAGAAACAATGATGAAATTAAAACCGAAATTCTGGCATTGTTTTATTATTAAATTTTTTTTTTTTTTTTTTTTTTTTTTTTATAATAAAGCATATTGTAAGGGGAAAAATTGAACTTTTAATTTTATTTTACTTGGGATTTTTATTTATTAACTATTTTTGAAACTTTTTATTTTTGGTTTTTAGTCCCGTTAGGGGGCTTTGCTATGCAACCATTTGATCGCTTTTATAATACACTGCAATACTTCTGTATTGCAGAACATCATTGCCTGTCAGTGTAAAACTGACAGGCATCTGTAAGGCCATGCCTCTGGCATGGCATAAAAGGCATTCACTAGAGGCAGACATAGGGGCATTTGTTAGGACCTGGGCTGGCAAAGAAACCATCAGCATCACGTGGGTGCCAGTAGGGTGAGAGAGGGAGCCTCTCCCTCTAAAAACATTCCGATGCGGCGGTCGCTATTGACTGCCGCATCTGAGGGGTTAAACGGGCGGGATCGATGCTGATTTAGATCCCGCCCACTAGAGCAGCTCTGCTCCGGTAGCTGAGAGCAGGGAGATTTACCTGCTCCCGGCCGATCAGATTTATTCTGATGCAGTCCGCAAAAATGCACATGCATTAGCATAAAGCCCGTGGCCGCTGTAAAAAGGTGTATTGGCGGTCACTAACGGGTTAAAGGGAATTTGTCATCAGAAAATCACCGTTTGTTTAAATCAAGTTTTTGTATTTTTGATAAGACTGCAGCTCTCCAGAAGAAAGGGTTTTTTAACACCTTCAGTACTGAGCCTGTTTTGGCCTGGTGGACACAGACTGTTTTTTCAAATCTGACGTGTTAGTTTACCTGGTAATAACTTAGGAATGCTTTTACCTATCCAAGCGATTCTGGGATGGTTTTCTCATGACATATTGTGCGAAAAAATTTGGTTGATAAATTCATTTGTGGAAAAAAAAGCTACATTTTGAGAATTTCCAAAAATTTGCATTTTGTAAATTTAAATGTATCTACATGTAAAACAGTAATACCACACAAAATAGTTTTCCCATGTCTACTTTGTTTTCCTCGTTTTTCTAGGACGTTACAAGGCTTAGAACTTGAGCAGCAATTTCTCACGTTTTCAAGAAAATGTCAAAAGGATTTTTTTAATGGAACCAATTCAGTTCTGAAGTGGCTTTAAGAGGCCTATATATTAGAAACCCCCCATAACGTGCCCCATTTTAAAAACTGCACCCTGAACGTATTTAAAACCACATTCAGAAAGTTTCTTAACCCTTTAGGCGTTTCACAGGAATTAAAGCAAAGTAGAGGCAAAATTTACAAATGTCTTTTTTTTTTTTTTTTTTTGCCAAAATTCATTTGTAATACATTTTTTTTTCTGTAACCCAGAGGGTTTTACCAGAGAAACGCAACTCAATATTTATTTCCCAGATTCTGCAGTTTTTAGAAATATCCAACATGTGGTCCTAGTGTGCTAATGGACTGAAACACAGGCCTCAGAAGCAATGGAGCACCTAGTGGATTTTGGGGCCTCCTCTTGTTTTTTAAATATATTCTAAACACTAGTCAGTTTTGGAGAGGTCTTGTGGTGCCAAAACAGTAGAAACCTCCCAAATGTGACCCCTGGAAACTACACCCCTCACCGTGCGGTTAAAACAACCGCTTAATTTGTTATAAAAAAAAAATAATGCTTTTTTTCACCACATTCTGAGAGCCTTAACGTTTTTATTTTTTGGTTTATTGAGCGGTGTGAGGGCTTAATTTTGGCGGGGCCAGCTGTCGTTTTTATTGGTACCAATTTTTGGTCCATATAACCATCTTGAGCTCTATTAAATTTTTTTGAGCACTAAGGTGACCAAGAAAACTGAGATTTTGGCGGTTTATATACTTTATTTTATACGGCGTTCACCGTGCGCTATAAATTACAATTTTACTTGATTCTGCGGGTTGATACGATTTCGGCGATACAATATGTATATGGTTTTTTTGGTTTTTTTTTGCAGCGTTTGCACAATAAAATAAATTTTTTTTTTTTTTTTTTTAATCAAATTTATTTTTTGTTTTTCAGTCAAAAATGCTGTGTAATGGTTTGGTTTTTGCGGGGCGGGCTGTAGTTTTTATTGGTACGGTTTCAGGGGAAATGTGACTTTTTGATCACCAATATATATTTTGTAAGGAGTGGTGACCAAAAAATAGCGATTCTGGGTTTTGTTTTTTATTTATTTCTTTTGCAGTGTTCACCTTGCGGGAAAAATAACAATATAGTTTTATAGTCTGTTTTTACGAATGTGGTGATATCAAATATGTGTACTGTAACATTTAAAATATTTTTTTCCTATAATAAAAGACTTCTCATAGGAAAAAAGGCAGTTTTTTTTTTTTTTTTTTAACTTTTCTTATTTTTACATTTTTTATTAATGTACTTTTTATTTTATTTTTTTTGGTCCCACTAGGACTTGAAGACCTGCAGCTCTGATCACTGCTATAATAAATTACAATACCTATGTAGTGTAATGTATTATAACTGTCAGTGTGACGCTGACCGTCACTGACAAGAAGCCTTATCAGGACCAGCCTCTGGCTGGTCCTGATAGGCTTCCATGCATGGCAGTCCCGGAGGCCATTGTATGGCCTCCAGTTGCCATGACAACCAGCGGCAACACTTTTGATTGATCCCAGGAAAGTTTGTTGCTACAATAAACTTTCCCTACAATGTCCCATGATCGGGACTTGAACCAATCCTGTCCCGATCATGTCTCTGGGACCAGATACCGGTGTTAACCGTGCCATCCAGCTGTCAGCGCCGATCTGAGACACCCGATTGCCCTGTTAACGCACAATGTGAATTCACGTCGGCACTGCAGAACCCAGCAAGCTCCGAAGAGAATTTACAGTGAGCAGTTGGGAAGCGGTTAATTCACCAAAAACATGACCTTGCAACGTTTCAACCCTGTCAGGGTCTTTCTCAAGCATACTTTTTTTATTTTAACCTCTTAACGCCGAAGGACGGATATATCCGTCCTCTGCAGCTGCTAGTTCGCGCAGGAGGACTGATATATCCCTCCTGTGATGGCGTGGGTACTGTCACTGTACCCACGCGATCAGCGGCAGGAGCACAGCTGTTATACACAGCCAGGCTCCCTCTGCAACTGCCGGAATCGAAGCGCGCTCCGATTCCGGCAGTTTGACCCATTAAATGCCGCTGTCAATAATGACCGCGACATCTAATGTGTTTGACAGAGGGAGGGAGCTCCCTTTGTCACCCCATCGGCGCCCCCGCAAACAAATCGCGGGTCGCCGTCGTGTTTCCATGGCAGCCGGGGGCCTAACAAAGACCCCCAGGAGGCATGGCCTAACAGATTGCCTGTCAGATTTACACTGACAGGCAATAATGCTTTGGTATACTAAGTATACCAAAGCATTATATATGCGATCGACAGATCGCATAGTGAAGTCCCCTGGTGGGACTAAAAAAAAAAAAAGTAAATCCGTTAAAGTTTGTGAAAAAAAAAAAAAAAAAAAGTCAAAATGAAATAAATTTGGTAAAAGTGTCAAAACAAATAACACATATATGGTATCCCCGCGATCGTAACGACTTGAACAATAAAATGAACACATTAATTAAACCGCCGGATGAGCGACGTCCGAAAATGTACCCCAAAATAGTACTAATAAACTACACATTGGCCCGCAAAAATCAAGCCCACATACGGCCACATTGACGGAAAAATAAAAAAATTACGTCTCTTGGAATGCGGCGATGCAAAAACAAGTAATTTTTTTCTAAAAGGGTTTTTATTGTGCAAACTTAGGAAAACCTATAAAACCTTTTACATATTTGGTATCCCCGTAATCGTGCGGACCCATAGAATAAAGTTAACATGTTATTTACGCTGCATAGTAAACGGCGTAAATTTATAACGTGAAAATGAATGCTGGAATTGCTTATTTTCAATTCTCTCCTAAAATAAAGTTAATAAAAGTTAATCAATATATTATAAGCATCTAAAAATGGTACAATTACAAAATACAACTCGTCCCGCAAAAAAACAAGCCCTTATACGGCTATGTCGACGGAATAAAAAAAAACTTACGACTCTTGGCATGTGACCGTGAAAAAACAAAAAATAATCCTTGGTCATTAACGTGCAAAATGGCCCGGTCACTAAGGGGTTAAAGATATTTTTAAAGAATTTTTTTATTTTATTTTTCTCCAATTTTCCATGTTATCAATATAAAAAAATAACTACATCGTGCACAGTTTTCACACTGGCCACTGAGTCTCAAGCTGGCCATACACATTAGTTGTATGTTGGCCGAATCTGATGTTTTTTTGGTCGGGCCTGACCAACTATTTACTGGTCATGAACTTAGATGTGATCTTAATTTTAGTGATCCTGTGTGTTAAGCCCCATTCACGTTGCGTTTTTTCCTTCCGTCTGAGAGATACATCAGGAAAACTCTCGACTTGTACCTCTGATGGGAAGTGGCGACGTATCGCACTGTGTAGGCATACAGTGGGATACGTTACCTGATTGTAGCTGGAGACTCCGTAGTTGAAAGCTCAGGAAGTCGCTGTCCATATATGGACAGTGACGTCAGGAGCTTCCCCAGTGCCGGAATCTCTGGCCGATCGCTACCTTAAGGCTCTTCCCGAGGACTCCGGCCCTGGGGAACCTCCCCAGCGTATACGTTTAACATATACCGGAGACGGGTACCATACGGTGGTATCCGTCGCAAAAAGGCTCCCACCATGTGATGTACTGGTTTTTTCGCAGGATGCCCCAATATGGAATAGCATAGTCTAGGGCTGGCCGATTATCACGATTAATTGAACAGGTAATGTTGATTAAGATTAATGATTGACTTGCCCCTTTTGCATGCCACACCCCCTATTTGCATGCTACGCCACTGATTTTAAGGGGTTTTCCCATGAGAGACATTTATGACCTATTCACAGGATAGGTAAAAAATGTCAGATAGATGGGGGTCCCACCTTTGGGACCTGCAGCTATCTCTAGAACGGGGTCCCCTAAACCTAGTTCACCCGCTTTGTGTTGCGGCTGAATTAGGTGAATTCCGACCATGAAAAAGGTTATATGGTCGTGAGTTACGAAAACAGCGTAGCTTGCTGTTTTCTTAAGTCCCATATGAATGGTTGTTATGGAATCAGCATAGCTTGCATGCTACGCTGCTTCTGTAACTGCCATTCACTACTATGGGAATTACTGAAACCGCGTAGCTCAGCGAGCTACGCCGTTTTTGTTACTCCCCACCATGTGGCCAGGAGTCAGCGGGGTCAGACCAAGCTAGAACGGGGTTTAAGGGACCCGCATCTATCTGACATTTACGACCTATCCTGTGGATATTCAAAAAAGCAGTAGGACAACAGCACACGTCTTCAAATCATCAAAGTGGTTTTATTGTCGAGACATCCACAAACGACAGGCAACGTTTCGACCTATAGTGAGTGTGGGGTCTTTGTCAAGCCTAACATCATGTCTAAAAACATCGTTATAAATAGGTGAATACAAATGATCACATGGTCCATTCCAACCAGTGAAAAACGTGAACCTGGTCTCCCAGGTGAAGCATACATTAGTCTAGATGACATTCTTCAAATAGTTATATAATCCTCAAAAAAGTGTAAAAATGCAACATATAATACATCTTCAATACATCATCATCAACAATATGTCAGTCGTTGTTGTTGTAATGGAAAAATGGAGTGAAGTTCACCACACTCCAGGTTCCAGCTACGATCACAGAGCGCTACTGCGCATGCTCAGCAATCAGTCGTCTCTGCTGCACAAAATAAAAACCAGCATTTGATCAAAGATCACAATCGGATATATGTAGATATAATAATATCCTCAATCATGACAAGAATCCATCGAGCTACAGCTTTATTTCCATGCAATTTGAGGCAAACTCAATTCGGTTGTTATGGACGCCTTCACTATGTGATGATAGGTCACGTGTGAATAGGTCTCCGAAGAGTCAGAAAAAGGGGGGAAGAGGTCAGGTTATTATTGCTTCATAATCTAGATGACGAAGTGATAATACCATCAAATAGTTTTTTGTGTTAAATCGCCTACATAAATTAGACCACTAAAGTGATCAAAACTTCTTGGGAAATGCTCGTAACATCTGTCCGACGAATTACATCGGACAATTCTACCGCAAAAGAAACACAAGATTATACAATGATGATCAGGCATCATCTATACCCACCCTATCAGGGTCCCTCTAACCTCAACATCAATGCATAAAAACTCCCGATGGATGCAAGCATGAGAGGAGCCACTATAATCTTCATTCTGGTCATACATCCGTTGGTGTGTGGTGAATAAGTCTCCATCAAGAATATTCTCAAACTGTAAAAAATATTCAGAATATGTTTAAAAAAACATGAAAACAAGAAGATGAAAAATAGATGCAATAAGATGTATCCAAGAAATCACCCATCATGTGTACATTGTTAATAAAAAAATGTTAAAAACAGCAATGGGATCTCAGAGTCCCGGTGTTATCTTATATTCTAGATTCAAGCCTTTGGGGTATAGGGAATCTAATTCAAAGATCCAACGTAATTCCTTCTTTTTCAATAGCTTCTGTCTATCCCCTCCCCTCCTGAGTATCGGGACACAATCTATTACCCTAAATCTCAATTGATTTAAAGAGACTCTGTCACCACATTATAAGTGCCCTGTCTCCTACATAAGGAGATCGGCGCTGTAATGTAGGTGACAGTAATGCTTTTTATTTAAAAAAAACGATCTTTTTTCACAAAGTTAGGAGCGATTTAAGTTTATGCTAATGAGCTTTCTTAATGCCCAAGTGGGCGTACTTTTACTTTCGACCACGTGGGCGTTGTACAGAGGAGTGCATGACGCTGACCAATCAGCATCATGCACTCCTCTCCATTCATTTACACTGCACTAGCGATATAGATATATTGCTATGTGCAGCCACATACACAAGCCCTAACATTACTAGTGTCCTGATAATGAATACACATGAAATCCAGCCTGGACGTCATGTGTACTCAGAATCCTGACACTTCTGAATGTTTTTTGTGAGATTCCAGCAACGGATACGAAATCTCGCGAGATCTCGGAGCTAAACGAGATTTGGTGTCACTTGCCGGAATCTCACAAAAAGAGTCAGAAGTGTCAGGATTCTGAGTACACATGACGTCCAGGCTGGATGGTCATGTGTATTCATTATCAGGACACTAGTAATGTTAGGGCTTGTGTATGAGGCTGCACATAGCGATATATCTATATAGCTAGTGCAGTGTAAATGAATGGAGAGGAGTGCATGATACTGATTGGTCAGCCTCATGCACTCCTCTGTACAACGCCCCCTTGGTCGAAAGTAAAAGTACGCCCACTTGGGCATTAAGAAAGCTCATTAGCATAAACTTAAATCGCTTCTAACTTTGTGAAAAAAGATCGTTTTTTTAAATAAAAAGCATTACTGTTACCTACATTACAGTGCCCATCTCCTTATGTAGGAGACAGGGCACTTATAATGTGGTGACAGTCTCTTTAACTGATGATTTTTCTCAATAAAATGCCTCGGTAAAGGAAGTTCCATCATTTTCTTTCTGATTGTACTTTTATGCTTATTTATTATCAATTTAATAGGCATAGTCGTCTCTCCTATGTAAATTAATGAACAGGGACATGTGATCATATACACAACGAAATCCGAATTGCACGTGAACCTATGTCCGATATTGAAGACCTTCCCAGTGTATGGGTGCTGAAATTTATTCCCTTTCAGAATATTATTGCAATTGCAACAATTCAAACATGGAAAATTTCCATTTTTGGGGGGGCAAAGTAGTGATTGTGTATTTTTCTTCCTGCTTCCCACGTCTGACTTAACCAGTGTGTCTCTAATATTCTTAGTCCTCCGATATGACATAATAGGTGGTGTTCTCAGCGTGTCAATCTCATTATGCCCCTTAGACACTATTGGCCAGTTTTTACGCAGAATATTGCCTATGCGACCACTCAAATTGCCAAAGGTTGAGATGAACGGTATACGTTTAGCTTGTGTACTCTTGATTTTGGACTCCAAACCATTGTCTAGTCTGTCCTTATGTTTCTGCACAAGATTCCTAGGATAACCTCTCCTCTTAAATTTATTGCACATCTGAATCAACCTAATTTGTTTTGGTGTAGTATCTGACACAATTCTATCTACTCTCAGTAGTTGACTCCATGGTAACGACTCAATCATGTGTCTAGGGTGGTTGCTACTATATAAGAGGAGATTGTTTCTGTCTGTGGGTTTCACAAATAAATCTGTAGAAAATACTCCATCTTTCCATTGTACCAATGTGTCCAAAAATTGTAACTCTCGGTCAGAGCAAACCATGGTAAATTGAAGAGCTGGAATATGAGAGTTAAGTTCTAACAAAAATTGATCTAGACACAACCTATCACCCTCCCATATGACAAAAATGTCATCAATAAATCTCCACCAGCAGCGGATGTGGCCCATATAGGGGGAGGTGTAGACATGCTCCTCCTCAAAGGTGGAGATAAAGATGTTCGCATACGTTGGGGCCACATTGGACCCCATCGCCGTCCCCCTTAGCTGTAGATAGAACTGGTCACCAAAGAGGAAATAATTCCTCCCTAGTACCAGCTCCAGCAGCCGGAGGATGAAGCGTCTACACCCTGGGTCACATCCGGTGCTGGCGAGACATTTCTCTATTGCCCTTAAGCCTCTATTGTGTTCAATGCTAGTATACAAGGATACAATATCAAATGATACAAGTAATACAGGACCTCTAGCCTCAATATGTTGTAATTTATGCAAAAAATCTGTTGTGTCTTTAATATAAGATGAGGCCTTCAAAACATGTTCTCTCAAGACTTTATCAAGAAAAATTGCGATGTTATTAAAAATCGAACCTTTCCCCGACACAATTGGTCTGCCTGGGGGGGCATGCAAATTTTTATGAATCTTAGGCAGTGTATATAATATTGGAGTAATTGGTTCCTCCACCTTCAGAAACTTCCCTAGTTGTTGGTCAATAATATCTTGTTCCACTGCAACGTCAATAATCCCTTTAATCTCCTTCAGTAACTCTGATTTAGGGTCTCTAGGTAGTAATTGATATATCTCACTATCTGCCAGTTGACTGTAAATCTCAGATTCATATTTAATACTATCCAAAATGACCGTAGCCCCACCTTTGTCGGCCTGCTTTATGGTAATCTCCTTATTACTCATAAGTTCCTTCAAAGCCTTCCTTTCCTTATTTGTAAGATTCAAATTAGTCCTTGTATCATGAATGGTACTCTTTTAGTATCCTAATCTCATCTAGCACAATCTTTGAAAATGTATCAATGACTGGCCTAGAGGGAGGCATATATGTACTAGTTGGTCTAAGACCCAATTTGTTAGACTGAAACATACACTTGGAATCAATTTTATCACAGACAGTATCATTTTCTTTAGAAAACATTATTTTAAGGTTCAGACGTCTAAAAAAACTTTTTAGATCAAGATCTAATTGGAACCAATCAACATTAGTGTCAAGACAAAATGAGAGACCCTTCTGTAACACTTGAAGTTGGTCATTCGTAAGATCTATAGACGAAATATTTACCACTATGTTTTCGTTCTTGGAGGATTCCTCCTCATTGGGGGTCTCGATCTCGAACGGAATCGGCCTCTTGCGTTGCCGTTGATGCTTCCGTCCACCCCTCCTAGACCGTCCATGCTTCCAGGTGGACCTTTGTCTAAAAAAGGTACATGATTGGCGTCATCGGTTGAATCAGAATCACCTGTGGTGTATAAAAGATTGCCACTCCCCAATTTCCTTGGTTTTCTCAGTCTCTGGGAAGGACCATATGTATTCATATTTTGCCAGTTGTACATTTTTCCATTACGATAGTCCTCCAGATCACGATGCCATTTATCTCTTTTCGTTCTCTCTATCTCTGTCTTCAATCTATCCAAATTAATGGAGATTTTCTCCTTTAGAGAACCGAAGGTGTGCTCATTAGAGGATTGAACAATTGATGCTTCAACTTCCTTCAATTTGTTTTCTATCAATACGATTTCTGATTGTAGATATTCCACATTGAGAAGTATCAAATCGAAGGCATATTTATTGGATATGTGTTCAAACTTCGTACAGAAGTATTCATTATTAGGAAACAGATTCGGGTGTAGATGTGATCTTAAGCCTCTGGGGATTCTCTGTGCCTTGTAGTACTCCAATAATGTGGATAGGTGTAACTCCAGTGAAATCTTTCTTTTAGCTTCACTTTCATATTGCCTCTTTAAGGCATCCATTGATGGAGTACTTAAAACTCTTCGGAGACCTATTCACATGTGACCTATCATCACATAGTGAAGGCGTCCATAACAACCGAATTGAGTTTGCCTCAAATTGCATGGAAATAAAGCTGTAGCTTGATGGATTCTTGTCATGATTGAGGATATTATTATATCTACATATATCCGATTGTGATCTTTGATCAAATGCTGGTTTTTATTTTGTGCAGCAGAGACGACTGATTGCTGAGCATGCGCAGTAGCGCTCTGGGATCGTAGCTGGAACCTGGAGTGTGGTGAACTTCCCTCCTTCATTTTTCCATTACAACAACGACTGACATTGTTGATGATGATGTATTGAAGATGTATTATATGTTGCATTTTTACACTTTTTTGAGGATTATATAACTATTTGAAGAATGTCATCAAGACTAATGTATGCTTCACCTCGGAGACCAGGTTCACGTTTTTCACTGGTTGGAATGGACCATGTGATCATTTGTATTCACCTATTTATAACGATGTTTTTAGACATGATGTTAGGCTTGACAAAGACCCCACACTCACTATGGGTCGAAACGTTGCCTGTCGTTTGTGGATGTCTCGACAATAAAACCACTTTGATTTGAAGACGTGTGCTGTTGTCCTACTACTTTTTTGAATTTACATCGTGCCGGAGTGGGTTTGCCTGGCTTGACAGCGTGCACCGCATCATACTCGGGATTAGTGCTGCTTCAAAAATCCTTTTTCTCTTGATATCCTGTGGATATGTCATAAATGTCTCTTATAAGAAAACCCCTTTAATATTTAACCACTGAGCCTGCTGTATATAATATACCCCCTGACACTGACCCCACACAGTATATTGCCCCCATAGCTGCCACTTTAACTGCCCTCCACATAGTATAATGCCCCTATAGCTGTCCTCCACACAGTATAAAGCCCCCGATAGCTGCACTACACACAATATAAATCCCCCCCATAGCTGCCCTGCACACAGTATAATGCCCCCCCATAAGTACCTTTCACACAGTATAATGCAACCATAACTGCCCTCTACACAGTATAATGTCCCCATAGCTACCCCCCCACGCAACCCCAATAGTGCCTGATAAAAAATAATATACACACTGTTTCGGTTTACTTTTTTGTTTTTATTTTATTTTTTTATTGCCCAGCCCTAGCATAGTCTAGTCTATTTCACTATTCCTTCCTTCAAAGAAAGATATACCGACACATATCAGCCAGATGGAGGCACAAGGCACACTCTTTTGGCCTCTTGTCAGGCTAATGGAGCCCTATGGACATGTTTAACGTGTACGTTGGAAGCTTTCCCGACGTTTCAGAATTAACATAAGACAAATGTGATGTGAATGGAGCCCTAGAGAGACACAAGACGCGCTCTCAGCCGAGTTGTCAGTACAGCTGAACTGATGGATTCAGCTAATAACAAACGATACATCTTCTATGTAAAGAGGATAAAAAAAAAAACTTAAATAAAAGGCAGCTCAAATTTTTTTTGGAAGCACCTAAAACATAGGTTAAATAAAAAAAAGAATGCCTGAAAGGTGACCTACATTACCTCACTGAAATGCTTTCGCTGTACCCTTAGAGAACCTGTTCTTGCATATTACAATTCTGATGCCCATAAAATATTTATTTTGGTGCACTATATATCAATCTCTGCCTATTTAGTGTAGTTTCCCAGATCTACATTTAGCGTGTATATTAGAGAATTGAACATACAGCAATTCCCTAATGTAATTCTGTTAGGAAAAATTACTTTACAGGCGAGCGATTAAATAGTAAATCTAGTCAGTGGTTCTACGTTCACATTGTCTGTTTGCGTTGATTGAATAATGGCGTAATGTATATTACTGCATTTTAAAATGTAAACTTGACTATGCTGCTAAAACCTTACGTTTAGTAACTGTACAGGATTTATTTTGTCTGTGCTCCAGAATTCTGCGGCTTGTCTGAGACAGGAAGTAGCTGTCTGACAGTTTCTATTGTCAGCCACATTAGCTCATCTTGGGCTACTTTTTTTTTTTGTCACCCAGAGGGTTTCTAACCTATACATTGCTCAGGTTTCCCTAATCACAGGAATACCCCCCCACCTCTACTGACTATGCAATATCTTGTTTAATTTAATTGGTTGCCTGGAGTGTGTGATAGAGGCTTTAAAGACCCATTTACATAGGCCAATAATCGGCCGGGCAAACCTTCTTGCGAACGCTTGTTCTGGATTATTGGCCCATGTAAACTTGTCGGTGATCATCCAACAAATGAGCAATAGCCCATTGGTCAGCTAATCGCCAACGTTTATGCAGCCTATAAAATCATTGTCGGCAGCATCAGGGATGTATCAGTCGTACACAAAACTTTACACATTTATAGTCCAAAAAGTGAGTTTTGTTTTTTAAAACCAGAATGCTGGACAGTGGTGTTCAATGCTGACATCAGTGGAAAATAAAGTAGCTAGATAATTTCTTATATATATATAAATTCACACAGGGGAAAATGTAATATTTTTAAAAGGGGTTTTCAAGTGCTTTGGTGCCCAGGAGAGGTGGAATAATTCACCTCCTACCCAGATTAAACTTGCTTTGCCAATTTTCTAAGATGGTAAGGGCTTAAGTGGGGGACCGAAATGTATTAGCAGTGTACTCATTGCAGTATGTGAGTACACTCTAAGGACCGGTTCACATCAGCGTTCGCTTTCCTTTGAGGGTTTCCGTTGTGGAACCCCGCAACTGAAAGTCAAACGGAAATCACAGCTTCCGTTTGCATCACCATTGATATCAATGGTGACGTAAACACTGCTAATGGTTTCCGTTTGTCACCGTCCTGGCAGGTTTCAGTTTTTCCAACGGAATCAACAGCGCAGTCGACTTAAATCTCAATCAGCACGACGGGGGACCAGAATGTATATTAGTGAGGTATACTCACGTACCGTGAAGAGGATGATGGTCTGGAGCAGAAAATTATTATTATTACGTAAATTTATTTAATCTTCATAGGTTTAGAGATTTATTTTTCTGGTACAGATCTTCAAATCACCTTCCTTCCTTTTATAGTTAACACCTTAATAATATAATTATGTACATGCATGTCATGGGAAGACTTCCCTTTCCGCATTGTGAAGTGCATATATGTGATGGTGATCTTGCGGGCATAGAAGCCGTGGGAGCCTGGCTGGGCTCCCACTACAACTTCTGTGATTGGAGAGACCATAGAAGTATCGATATCACCCGTTTAACCCCTCAGATGCGGCGCTCAATAGCGTGCACTGCATCTGAGTGGTTTTGGAGAGAGGGAGGGAGCTCCCAAGATCGCCGAGTGTCTGTGTCTCCGATGGCAGCCGGGGGCCTAATAAAGGTCCCTAGGTCTGCCTGTAGTGAATGCCTGCTAGGTCTCCGGCATGACCTAGCAGATGCCTGTCCGTTTTAAACGGACAGGCAGTAATACACTGCAATACAAAAATATTGCAGTGTATTATAATAGCGATCGGAGAATCGCATATTAAAGTCCCCTAGTAGGACTAGTAAAAAAGTTGAATAAAAATGAAAAACCCACTTTTCCCCCTTACAAACAGCTTTATTATAAAAAAAACAAAATAAAGTAATAAAAGTTACACACATTTGGTATTGCCGCGTCCGTAACGACCCCAACTATAAACGTATTGCATAATTTAACCCGCACGGTGAACGCCGTAAAAAATAAAATAAAAAACAATGCAAAAATTGCTCTTTTCTTTGAACCCAGCCTTAAAAAAATAAATACAAAAAAGTGATAAAAAGTGATCAAAAAGTCGCATCTACTCCAAAATGGTACCAATAAAAACTACACGTCGTCCCGCAAAAACAAAAGCCCTCATACAGCTGCATCGGCGAAAAAATAAAAAAGTTATGGCTCTTCAAATATGGAGACACAAAAACAAATAATTTTGAAAGTGTTTTCGCTGTGTAAAAGTAGTAAAACATACAAAAACTATACAAAATTTGGTATCGTTGCAACCGCAACAACCGACTGAATAAAGTTATTGTTATTTATACCACACGGTAAACGGCGTAAATTTAGGACGCAAGAAAGTGTGGCGAAATTGCAGGGGTTTTTTTTCTATTCCACCCCCCCCCCCAAAAAAAAGTTAATCAATAAATTCTATGTACCCTAAAATTGTGCTATTAAAAATTACAACTTGTCCCGCAAAAAACAAGACCTTATACAGCTATGTCAACGCAAAAATAAAAAAGTTACAGCTCTTTGAATGAGACGATGGAAATAAAATTAAAAATGGCCTGGTCATTAAGGATTAAAATAGGCTGGGGGCTAAAAGGGTTTTCATTGTGTAAACGTAGAAAACCATAAAAAAAACTATACATATTGGGTATTGCCAGACACCTAGAATAAATGTAACATTTTATTTACGCCGCATAGTGAATGGTGTAAATTTCAAAGGTGAAAAACAATGCTGGAATAGTTGTCTGTTTTTTCAATTCCCTCCCCAAAAAAAGTTAATAAAAGTTAAATACTAGAAGCACCCAAAAATAGTGTAATTGAAAAATATAACTCGTCCAACAAAAAAAAGTTAATACTCTTGGAACGTGACTGTGAGAAATTGAAAGAACACCTGGTCCTTAAGCGGTTAAATGATAGAAGTCTGTCTGCAGCTGTCATTAGTGGGAGCGCCCTGGATTTTTGCAGCCCCTATTGCACGTAGTAGTAATAATAATAAAATTCTGGACATATCCTCTCCCAACACATGTTGTTCATCTTTAAGAGAGACTGGTGACACATATACTCAGGAGGGGTCACAATTTTAGTCCAGCATGGCTTGGTCCCCATTAATCTTCAGAAAAAACTTCTGTCAATACGATTATAGCGATTTCCAAACGTGTGTGGTGTTGGAGTTTTTTTTATGACCACTTTTCAAAGAAAAAAAAAAATGTTTTGTATTGCCATATTCTGAGAGCCATAACGTTTTGATTTTTCAATCGATGGGGCGATGTAAGCGCTTGTATTTTGCGGGGTGAGCTGTCATTTTTATTGGTACCAATATATTGGGGTAGTAGAGCCTTTTTGATATATTTTTATTTTTTTTTTATTTTATTTTGTGGAAACGAGGTGACAAACAGCAATTCTTGCGCTGTGAATTTTTTTTCCCCCTATGTCATTCACCCAACTGTTTCATAAAGCATTATATTCTGATGGCTCCGACAGGTAGCGATACCAATTATGTTTTGTTTTTTTATTGCTTATATAATTTATTGTGCTGAATGGGAAAATTGTTTTTTGTTTTTTTTATTTAATCTGAAAATGACCTATTTGTTTGAATCAAGTTTGTTAAACATATTTTTTAAAGAATTTTAAGGTTTTTTTTATTTTTTTTATTACTTTATTTGTCATTATCTATATTGCAGTTTTCACTCTGGCCCCTGAGCCTCACAATGGACTGACACTTCCTGTTCTGTAGAGATCACTCCTTAGCATTCGTCTCTTCCTGTAAAGGTCACCGAGCATGCCTAGAACACTATCTTATAGAAGTCAGTGGATCCCCTACTGTTCATAGGTTCCTATGGAAATGTGGCTGCTGTAAAGCCTATCTCTGTTAACAACAGCTCAGGCAAGATGGATGACCCCATAATAATGTACAGAAATTGGAAGAAAAAAATGTACAAACACAAAAAAAAAAATGTTTTACTAGCTGGTTTTAATTAGAAAAAAAAAGTAATATATTCTCTTTAAATTGCTTTGAAAGGATTTGAGTATATTTGTTTTTATTTTATTTTTTTTTTTGTCTTGTGGTTTTCTCCGCTGTCATCCTTTCCTGCAGCTGCACTATTGTTTTGCAATAAAAAGCCATTAGAAAGGCTTTTGAAAAAACAAACCTAAATCTTTTTTGCGTTAAAATTAAAGGTTGTTCGTAAGTGTATTGGTACAAGAGTTACACATATGAAATTATTTTTGTTTCCTAGTTACATTGATCAAGGCCGAAATCCTCAACTTTACACAAAAGAGTGTTTGGAAAGAGCATTAGCTAAAAATGAGCAAGTTAAAGGGAAAATAGATACAATGAAGGTGAGTTGCTAAAAAAAATTTCTCAGCCTATCTCTGTCATTTAGGGCAGGCTAAAGAGAGAAGTATGAAGAAACATTATCGGAAAGCTTTATACCTTTCATCCTTTTGATCCAAAAATCCAAAATCTATTCAACTTTTTTCCGGGATGTGTTTTTTGTAGTTGGTGCTGGAAATTAAATAAATTAACCAAAAAAAGCAATACTTCCCTATCCTTGTCCCTGGCGATCCCGTGCAGTCAATTAACCCGTTAGTGACCGCCAATACGCCTTTTAACGGCGGTCACTAACGGGCTTTATTCTGATGCATATGCCTTTTTACGGCACTGCATCAGGATAAAGTAAACAGAGCAGGGAGCGTCAAATCTCCCTGCTCTCAGCTGCTAGAGGTAGCTGAGGGCTGGGGGTGTCCCTGCTCTGCCGTGTGAGATCGATATAAGTATCGATCTCACCCGTTTAACCCCTCAGATGCGGTGCATAATAGGGTGCACCGCATCTGAGTGGTTTTGGAGAGAGGGAGGGAGCTCCCTCTCTCTCCCACCGACATCCGGCGATAAGATCGCCGAGTGTCTGTGTCTCCAATGGCAGCCGGGGGCCTAATAAAGGCCCCCTGGTCTGCCTGGAGCGAATGCCTGCTAGATCATGCCTGAGGCATGACCTAGCAAATGCCTGTCCGTTTTAAACGGACAGGCAGTAATACACTGCAATACAAAAGTATTGCAGTGTATTATAATAGCGATCGGAGAATCGCATATTAAAGTCCCCTAATGGGACTAGTAAAAAAGAAAAAAAAAAGTTTAATAAAGTCAATAAAAAAAAAATGCGAAAAAAAATGAAAAACCCAGCTTTTCCCCTTACAAAATGCTTTACTATTAAACATAACGACCCAGACTATAAATCTATTACATTATTTAACCCGCACGGTGAACGCCGTAAAAAAATTAATAAAAAACGACGGAAAAATTGCTGTTTTCTGTGAATCCTGACTTAAAATAAATGTGATAAAAAGTGATCAAAAAGTCGCATCTACTCCAAAATGGTACCAATAAAAACTACAAGTCGTCCCGCAAAAAAAAAGCCCTCATACAACCGGATCGGCGAAAAAATTAAAACGTTACGGCTCTTCAAATATGGAGACACAAAAACAAATAATTTTGAAAAAAAAGCGTTTACTGTGTAAAAGTAGTAAAACATACAAAAACGATACAAATTTGGTATCGTTGCAATCGTAACAACCCGTTGAATAAAGTTGTGTCATTTATATCACACGGTAAACGGCGTAGATTTAAGACGTGAAAAAGAGTGGCAAAATTTCAGGTTTTTTTCTATTCCCCCCCCCCCCCCAAAAAAAAGTTAATAAAAGTTAATCAATAAATAATATGTCCCCCAAAATCGTGCTATTTAAAAATACAATTTGTCCCGCAAAAAACAAGACCTTATACAGATGTCGACGCAAAAATAAAAAGGTTATAGCTAAAAAATGGCTTGGTCATTAAGGTTTAAAATAGGCTGGTCATTGAGGGGTTAAAGGGCCTCAGTGGTGACAAATCGTATTTCTGGCATAATGCCAGAAATACAACATGAGGCTACTGAGCCTAACTGATTGGCTGCAGTGGTCACATGCTACGTACATGTAAACAACCATCGGGAGTGCCGCCAGAGCGTCAGCGCTGGATTTCCGGGGACAAAGGTGTACATAGCATTTAAATATATAATTTGTTTTGGTTTTTTTCCTATATTTTTTCCGTATTTTACTTTTGCAGCCCCAGTTACAGCAGGATGACAGCCCTGTATGTGTGACATTTGTTAATAGCTAAGCTGATCAGGCATTAGTTAGGCCGTATTCACACGAACGGTGGAATCTGGCGTGTGATAATGGCTGTTTTAACGGCCCATGTAAACGGCTTGCGAAAAATGAGGACATCCTGTTTTCCCCGTTTTCACGGATCCCTCAAAAGACTCAAGTCTATCAGGGATCTGTGAAATTAGGTCCCGCACGGATGGAAATCGACCGTGCAAAACACCCATTCGTATGAATAAGGCCTTAGACCCAGCAGCTCTGACCTACTACTAACCACCATTTTATTTTTAATTTTTTTTTTAATTCTGCAGAAATTTAAAAGCCTTTTAATCCAGGAGTTGAGCAAGGTCTTTCCTGAAGACATGGCTAAATACAAGGCAATCCGAGGAGAAGAGCACCCGCCATCATAACCCTGCTTCAATTTTACATCGGATTCTAATTCTTGCCTCGGTTTGCTTTACTGTGTGAGAGAATATCACTGAAAGAGCTCTTGTGATAATGGACAGTCCCGCAGGTCACATGAAAGGAGATTTATATGTGCCATACTGGCTGTCATGTTGACTGGAAGGTGCTGATGTGTGGAAGACGCTGGACAGTTTCTATGTCATTAACTTATTCTGGAACATTAATCCCTATTTTCCTGCCATACATTACAAGCCCACACAGCACTAAGTTGAAGTAAAATGAATAAGAAACAATAGTTATTGGATCTTTTTCAAGTCTTTGTCTACAGGATGTCCCCCGTCTCCCCATCTACTCTTTCGTGTTTTCACATAGAGCTTTATATTTTTTGCATTCTTCTAGCTTCTATTTCAGATATGTAGATTTTTTTTTGGTCAACACATATTTATGCGTTTCACTTACTGTGTTAATTAAATATAGTTAAAGTTACTTGTTCTAAACGGATTTACTTTTACATGTACCTGAGTCAAATGAAAGGGCACACTTGGCAGCTCTCGTACAGCTTATTGCCTTAACCCTCCTACTGATTATCCCGTGCACAGTGTTCGGGCAGGAGGAAAAATATAATGCGGTCTTGCACAGTTCAGGCTGCAGTGTTCTATTCATTGGCAGCCTTTTGGCTGACGGAGGTAAACTGACGATCACATAAGGCCTCTCATTGAACATTTTTGCTGCTTCAAGGTACACTACAGCTAGATGTGCAATGACTGTAGGAGAGTTTTTTTTTTATTCAGCTTGTAGCCCCTAGGTCACATTAAAATGGGAAAAAAAACATAACTTTTTTCAATTGTAGATAAATAATATTTCATATAAATTTGCACATAATTTGGGTCTCTTTATGTATATTAATCCCTTCATGAGGTCACTAAATTTGGCCTTAAAGACCAGTAAAATTGTTTGCACCCTGCATTCGAATGAGGTTAGAAAAACCATGGCTGCTTTCTTCCAGAAGAAGATGCTTGTCTTTAGGACTTGTTTGGTATTTCATTCCAGCCCTATTCACTTACATGAAGAGGAGCTGCTATACCAAACATAGGCCATGGACAAGTGCGTTGCTGGTTGTAGAAGGAAGCACCCAGTTTTTATATGAACATAATGTCGCTGCGTCTACATTTGTATTACACCCTCATCCGGCCCTGACCGCAGATCTAATCACCAGAGCTAAAACCATCATGGGGATCTATGATGATAGTTCTGGTCATTAGCGCCACGGTCGGGCTGGGATTTGCATGCCCTTATTATATTAGTCCAGCTTAACTTCCACAGAGTGTGACTTAAACACTGTGGCTTAGCTGTGGGTAGGATGCGTGTTTGATTAACTTGTACCATCCCCGACCTACTTCTACACATTGCTGTTAAACACCTTTCCATTATCTCAAATAAAACGGGAAATTTGCTAGGAATAATATGCAAAAGTTCTGTTGCAAATTTCATAACATTTGTTTTTTTCACATTGGATGCTCCAAATTTGTTTTGAAACCTTAAACACCCACATGTTAACTTTCCATATGTATAAGGGGGGGGGGGGCGGCTGATGAGAGACTGTGTTTAACAACTCACATGTACTGTTATATAAAAAAACTGCAACCAATAGTATGTCAGGCAATAACCAGACATGAGCTTTTCCTCCAGACTCCCCATACATGTGCACACTTGGTTCCATCGAGCGTGCATGTGTTTTGAATGGGGAGAAGGAAGAATGCCGCTTTCAGACTTCTCCCCCGTCATCTGCCGTCAAGGGAGAGTCAGGACGGTTCGGCAGAAATCGGTGGATTTTGCCGACACACTAATGCGTATGGCAGGCGTCAGCAACCTGGACAACGATGGACAGGAAGTCAGGTTCTCCATTCGTTCTTATAAGGCTCACATCGAGGCTGTGATAGTAATGAATAGAGAAACTGACTTCCTGTCCACACATGAGACGCTATGGAAGTTGGTGAATCCTATTGCTGGTCACGTGACAGAGCTGAGGACCAGAAAGAAGTGGATAACTCACAAATTACCTTCACCACAACTTATATAATGTGCCTCTCTAACGGACCAGAGAATAAAATAATGTGTGGGTGTGAAGGAGCCAGCAAAGAGACACTCACATGATATACACAAAAACAAATTGGCTTTTAATGTAAGTTGAATACAGGCCCTGTAAGACCATGTGAATAATAAAATAAAAGCCGACTGCAAGCAGAATTTCTGAAGCTGACCATGTGATAACCTGACCGCTATATCACCCAGCTTCCCCATAAACATGCCTGCTTAGATGTGCAGGTAACCATGGCAAGTGGTGGTTTCCAGCTTTGGTGTAAAGCATGAGGTTGAGATGATAGGGTTTATGTTTCTGACTGCCTTTTTTGAAAATATTTCAAGACTGTAGTCTCTGATCGTCTAGCAGCCAAGGGGGCATCCTAGTTTTCTGACACTGCAGATGCTGAGCCTGTGGGGCACAAATTTAGACGGTTGCCTAAGAATTGGGGCTGTTGTGGCCTTTGTTGATATTTGCCACCAGTACTTCCATTTCCTTTCTGTGACAGGGGAAGCTGGCACCAGTCCTCAGAACTAGAATGTGAATGATCAAACAGGCTTTACCAGCAAGGGTCCTGTCAATGTGAAGAGCTGAACTCGTCATGTAAACCCCATTACTATAGCCCAGCGGAATATAAAAGTGTAAATTATAAGCTTGGCAATAAGTACCTGATAGAGATTGAAATGCCACTGTCAGACAGCTAGTTAAAAGCCGGAAATTTTTCCCTGCAATGGCCACCTATGTAATACATTGATGGCTCCAGTCAACCAGGGAGGGCTATATATTGTGCCTGACCTCCAGCTGAAAAGGAAATTTCGAATGTGCATTTTTTTTTTGGAGAGCCCTGTAAGATGTTTTTAACCAATCGGCATTGCTGAGAACACTCCTGGCAACTCTGAAGCTTAGAACAGCTAAGTAATAGACATCGTCTTACAATACTCCTACTCAGGGCTGTATTCACACATGTAGGTTATGTCGAGTTTTTGATGCATTTTTGGCGCAGTTGCCAAAAATGGCACCACAAACGGAGAAAGCCTCATCAAAAATGCCACAAAACTTGTATGTGTGTGTGTGAATGCTGCCTAAATGTTCATTTTAGCAAGATGCGATACTATACAGGCCTCCTACCATTTTAATCCGTTATGAGAATTGTATAGATGCCTTGGTACCTGATTAGATAGTTGCTGAAAATTTCTATAATAGATTTATCATACTATTACTGAGGAAAAAAGACACGTTCTGCGGATATCTTACTTTTAGTCCTGCCGAAAAGACCAAAAAAATTAGGTTCGGTACACACGTTGCTTAAATACTGCGGCTTTTCCGCAACGGCATTTGTTGCGGAAAATCCAGAGCAAATACAGCAGCAGCAGCAGCAAAGTGGATGAGATAAAATAAATCTCAGCCACACGCTGCGTAAATACTGAGCGGAAAAAACTCAGAAATTGACCAGCGGTGCATAATCGCATTCCGCAGCATGTCAATTGTATTTGCGTTAATGCTACTTATTTGTTGCGGGTTTTCCCCAGTGAATTCAATGGGGAGGTAAATCCCACAACAAATAGCAGTCGTTGCGTTTTTTGTGGCCGGTTCGCAACGATCCCGTCACAAAAAAGGCAATTCAGGAAAAAAATAAATCCTACCTACACAGAAGTCTGTGTTCCTCCCTCCAGCGTGGCCTCCTGGGATGATGTTTCATCCCATGTGACCACCGCAGCCAATCACAGGTTGTAGCGGCTCTCACATGGCATGAAACGTCATCCCAGGAGGCCGGCCTGTATGACGTCAGAGGGCCGGTTTAATCACAGGCTGCAGCTCAGGCAGTTCACATGGGGTGGATATGCTGCGTAAAAGCATGCAGCGTATCCATCCTGTGCGCGCAGGGAATTCTGGCTGAAAAAGCGCACCAAACTGGTGACGTTTTTCGCCCGGAATGTCTGTTGCGGAAAACTGCAGCACTTAGCTGGTCTCATGGGATGATGTTTTACCCCAGGAGACCGCTGCAGCCTGTGAATGGCTGCAGCGGCGGTCACATGGGATGAAGCGTCATTCCAGGAGCCCGGCCTTTTGACGTCATCCAGGCCGGCCTCCTGCGATGATATTTCATCCCATGTGAATGCCGCTACAGCCTGTGATTGGCTGCGACAGTCACATGGGCTGAAACGTCCTCTCAGGAGGCTGCACTGGAGGGAGGAATACAAGATTCTGGCTAAGTATGAGTTTTTGTTTTTTTCTGAGTTGTGTTTTTTGCAGCGGGATCGCTGCAAACCCGCCGCAAAAAAACACTGGTTTTATCCCGCAACAAATAAGCAGCATTTACGCAAATACAATTGACATGCTGCGCAATAGAACTCTGCACCGCAGGTAAATTTTTCAGCTCCGTATTTATACAGCATGTGGACGAGATTTGTTTTAACTCGTCCACTTTGCTGCTACTGTATTTGCTGTGGATTTTCCGCAACAGATTCTGTTGCGGAAAAACCGCAGTATTTACGCAACGTGTAAACTGACACGAGCGAAGTCTATTTACTGACCCAGAATATGGGAGATTAGTTTAAAAAAGGACTAACTTGGATAGTGCTTCCAGCCATCTGACCTAATATTTGTTTTTTCCTTTGTAGAGCCCGGAAAGCAAGAAACTCGGAATAAAACTGATATTTTTAACCATGTGATACAAATGGGATCTGTAAAGAAAAAGTTTATGAAATTTGTCCATGGGCTGTTTCTGGTTGCAATACCTATCATGGATAAGAGTGGCAATGTTTTTTGGGTGGAAGGGGGTTGTTTGTTTTTTTTTCTATCCTCATACAACCCGGTCACATCAACTGCCCATATGTGCTATTTAACCGACAATAAGACTGCAGTTCTGGGGCTGACTTTAAATATAGGCACAGTCACAGGGGTTAAACAGCCAGAATTAGAATTTCCTCCTATCCGTAAGCATGAGTATAGCTTTTGATCACAGTCCCCTTCCTGCTGGTAATGCGTAGGCACATCTGCTACAGCTATCCCGATGTGGCATTTTTTTGGAACTAGTTCTGCTTACTGAAATTGGATTTATTTTTGGGCTCAATGGGAGTTGTATATCTTCAATAGGCTCCCCTTAGTGATTGCAGGAAGAAACCAGAATTTCATATTGCAATAGCTGTGTGATGGTAAACAGACGAAACAGAGATCCAAGTGAAATTAAGTGGTATGTAATTATGAACCTCTAGATAAAAACAGATAGATTAGATAGGCTATATAGGAAGTGGCACATGCAAAGTGTACCAGAATTCTTCAGCATGTATATAGATAATACAGACAGACTTTCGTTCACATTTCATTTTAAAATTTTCACAAACTTTGCAAATATGCTGCATGACTTCTCTTGTGCTGATTCATGTATTATGACCCATTCCTATTCACAGCTGCATTCACAATTCTGCCAACTGCTGAGCCCAAATTCACCCAGAATTCCCTACAGACTCAAAGGAAATTAGTGAGAAAGTTTCACAGGTTCAAGCACGGATGTAAATTAACACGTTATCTGCTGAATGTTGTAGAGCATTCTAGTGCCATTTAAATAAAGAATAATAATTTAACAATATGCAGAATCTACTATACTCTACATGAAACCTTCCCACCCACAAAATGTGTTGATAAGTTGACTCATCTATCTATTCATCAGTTAGACCTTACTCACAAACTGTTCTGATTTGCATGGGAAAAACATACTGTAATATCATTTTATTTAACAGCAGGATCATTTCCATGAATCAGATTGTCGTAATTTGGCTGTCATCCGTCCGATCTGTCTATACTTCCTGTTCTTGTTACATCTCCTGCTTTATTATACTGGATGAAGACATTATTCATGCTTTTAGTCTACTGTTTGCTGATGAAGAAGTGCGATCACCTATGATGCATCCACTTCTGACATTTACCAGTATGGGATCATTAGGGAACGTACAATGCACATCTGGGAACTTCTAATAAATATCTTGTATAAAAGGCATTCATCTTAAATTATATATAGGTTAGGAACGCTTTGAATTTCTACACTGTGGATGACTATAATATAATGATCAATTATTACTCATTTCATGTACAGTATAAGTTACATAGTACGGTTGAAAAAAGACACATGTCCATCAAGTTCAACCAAGTTATGGGAAAACGGAAGGGAAAAATTTCTACACATAGGAGCTAATATTTTTTTGTTCTAGGAAATTATCTAAGCCTTTTTTAAAGCCATCTACTGTCCCTGCTGTGACCAGCTCCTGCGGTAGAATATTCCATAGATTCACCGTTCTCACAGTAAAGAAGGCTTGTCACCTCTGCAGGTTGAACCTTTTTTTCTCCAGACAGAGGGAGTGCCCTCTTGTTTTTTGAGGGGGTTTTACATGGAACAGGATTTTACCATAGTTAATCATGTCCCCCCTTAGTTGTCTTTTTTCAAGGCTAAATAGGTTTAATTCTTTTAATCTTTCTTCATAACTTAAATTCTCCATGCCCCTTATTAGCTTCGTTGCTCTTCTTTGTATTTTTTCTAACTCCAGGGCATCCTTTCTATGAACTTGAGCCCAGAACTGAACTGCATATTCTAGATGAGGCCTCACTAATGCTTTGTAAAGTGGTAATGTTACATCCCTGTCCAGCGAGTCCATGCCTCTTTTAATACACGACAATATCTTGCTGGCCTTAGAAGCAGCTGATTGATATTGCATGCTGTTATTTAGTTTATAATATACAAGTACACCCAGATCCTTCTCAACAAGTGACTCCCCCAGTGTAGCTCCCCTAGGACATATGATACATGCAGCTTGTTGGTACCCAGTTACATAACTTGACATTTATCTATATTAAACTTAATTTGCCAAGTGGATGCCCAAACACTGTGTGTTCAAATCAGCTGGCAATTTACGAACATCTTCCATAGACTGAACAATACTACATAGCTTGGTGTCATCTGCAAAAATAGAAATAGTGCTATTAATCCCATCCTATATATCATTAATAAATAAGTTGAATAATAGTGGTCCCAGCACTGAACCCTGGGGTACCCCACTTATAACCGGGGACCATTCAGAGTAGTAATCATTTACCACAACTCTCTGGATACGGTCCTTGAGCCAATTGTCAATCCAATTACAAACTATACTTTCTAAACCTATAGTCCTTAATTTACCCATTAGACGTCTATGAGGGACAGTGTCAAATGCCTTTGCAAAGTCCAAAAATACTATATCCACAGCGGCGCCTCTGTCTAGGCTTCTGCTCACCACTTCATAAATACAAATCAGGTGGGTCTGACAACTTCTGTCCTTAGTAAAACCGTGCTGTCTGTCACTTATAATACTATCTTTTGTCACATAATGCTGTATATAGTCCCCCAATAGCCCCTCAAACATTTTCCCCACAACGGATGTTAGGCTTACTGGGCTATAATTACCCGGGGAAGACCTAGAGCCCTTTTTGAAAATAGGCACCACATTTGCCCCGCGCCAGTCCCTTGGCACTATACCAGTCACTAGAGAATCTCTAAATATTATGAAGAGGGGGACAGAAATAACTGAACTAAGCTCTTTAAGAACTCTAGGGTGTAACCCATCTGGTTCCGGGGTCTTGTGCACATTTATTTTATTTAATTTGGCATGGACCATATCTACATTCAGCCAACATCAACTGATATATTAACAGCACTGGCACCGGCTACATCAGCTACTCTTTATTCTGTTGTATATACAGAGCTAAAGAACCCATTTAGTAACTCTGCCTACTCTTGATCCCCTGTGACCAACTCCCCATTACCACTATTTAGGGGTCTTACATGTTCAGGGCTTTTTTGCATTTATATACTCAAATAATTTTTGGGGATTTGTTTTACTAACATTGGCCACCTGCCTTTCATTTTGTATTTTTGATGATTTTATTACTTTTTTACAGATTTTATTAAATTCTTTATAATTTACAAAGGCTACAGCTGTACCCTCAGATTAGTATTTTTCAAATGCCCTTTTTTTTTTTCATGTATTGCCCTTTTTACAGAAGGTGTAAGCCATGTGGGGTTTAATTTTAGTCGTTACCTGTAGGAATAAATTTTGCACTATAATTACTCAAAGTAGCTTTAAAAAAATCTCCCATTTATCATTTGTGCCATTATTTTACATTAGTTCTTTCCAGTCTATATCCTGAATTACAGCCCTCATCCTGGGAAAATTGGCCTTCTTAATATGAAGTGTTTTTGCCCTCCCAGCCTGTGTTTGTTTTCTACAGTATATGTAAATTAGAACTATATTGAGATCACTGTTACCGAGGTTTTCACGAACATTGATGTTCCCAACAAGCTCTGCATTATTACAAATGGGTCCTCCACAAACTGGCCCATATAATTTTCCTGCAACAGGTTGAGGAAATTTCTTCCCTTTGCAGTTGAAGCTGAACCATGGCCCAAATTAATATCCCGGTAATTAACATCTCCCATTATCACTACAGTACCCCCCTGTGCAACCCGCTCCATCTGCTTATATAAATTACCTTCCATCTCCTCAGTTATATTGGGAGGTCTCTAGATTACACCAAAAGTACTTTTTTCAGTGTTTACCACCCTTTGTAATTCCACCCACAAGGTTTCAACCTCCTCACAATCTTCACCCTCTAATGTCTCTTTCACACTCACCTTCATATCACTTCTCACATACAGACATACACCACCGCCTTTCCTATTTGTCCTCTCTTTCTGAAACAGGGTAAAACCCTGTAGATTTACAGCCTAGTCGTGTGAAGAGTCTAAACATGTTTCAGCAACACCAACTATATCTATATGTTCCTCAAGTACCAAGGCCTCCAGCTCCCCCATTTTGCTTGCTAGACTTCTGGCATTGGTGAACATACGCTTTAACTTGCCTTTCAATTTTTCACTTTCAGTATCAGAAATGTGATTAATTTGACATTATTTGGGCATTTTTATTTTCATTGCTGTTTTGTAATAAAAGGATCTCCTTATCCTGTTGTCTAGTTCTATCCCCACAGTCTGTTTCTCCCCCCACCAATATAGTCTGACCCCTCTCTAACCTAACTACCCCTTTATTTTCTACATTGACCTATTTTAAATACTCCGCCGAACCAGCTAGAATTCTCTCCCCCAGCATAGCGGACCCCATTTCATTTAGGTGCAAATCATCTGCAGAATACAGTTTGTACCCCAATGAAAGTCAGCCCAGTGCTCTAGGAACCCAAAGCCTTCTCCTCTACACCAAGACTTAAGCCATGCATTTAACTCCCTGAGCTCCCGCTGTCTTTCCTGTGATGCGCATGGCACAGGCAGTATTCCTGAGAATACAACCTTGGAGGTCCTTCCCTTCAGCTTGTAGCCTAGTTCTTTAAAATTATTCTTAAAGCTCCTCCACCTACCATGTAGTCTATCGTTGGTACCCACATGGACCATGACAGCTGGATCATCACCAGCCCCTCCCAGTAATTTATCCACCCGTTCCACCACATGCCGAACTCCGGCACCAGGGAGACAGAAAACCATTCGGTTGAGGCGGTCTTGGCGACAAATTATTCTATCCGTCTTCCTGATTATAGAATCCCCTACAACTACTAATTGTCTTGCCTTACCTGCATTAACATCCCGCCGACTACTAGCTGGGCTGTTCACCCGGCTATTAGGGAGATCAGTATCCACTAGGGCTGCCATTTCTGAGACTGACACCCTCGTATCATCACCCAACTTTGCAATTTTGCTTGGAATATGAGAAACAGGATTGGCCTTCCTTTAATTGGACCTCTTTTTACTGCCCCTAACTACATTAACCCAGCTACTTGCCTGGTCCTGCTGACCCATGTCTTTACCCTCCAGTTCTACCCCACTAACTGCTTGTTCCGTCAGCAGCATGCTCCGCTCAAGATTGTCTATCGCCCTCAGTGTTGCATTTTGCTCCTCCAGATCTCTAATGCGAGCTTCCAGGTGAACAACATGCTCACATCTGCCACAGAGGTATTCACATTGGAACTCCGGCTCCAGTCGTGCATACATATGGCAAACTGTTCACTGAAGAAAACCTCCAATCTTGCTTTCCATTATCCCAGTTGCAAAAAAAACAATTGAACAATTGAAAAAGTAAAAGAAGAGTACTTTAACTCCGGTTTAATAACTCCTCTTATATCACAAACCACTTAATCCAGCTAGCCAAAAAAAAATAACAATCTCAATTTAGGCCTGCTAGTTAATTTATATCACCTGAGAGCAATTAACCCCTCCCCCTAGTCCGCTGCTCAGCAGGAAAGAATCTGCAAAGAAAAAAGTTTTTTAAATTGTATCAGTTTTGCTAGCTTCTATTTGTAAGCACTCTATTCAGTTATCACACAGAGAAACACAGCAACACAATCCCGTTTAATATCTTCACTTATATAACAAGCCACTTAATCCAGCTAGCCCAAAAGGTTAGAAACAAAATAATGGACAAATACTTTGTCTGGGGGATATTTTTTAATTATACCTATTATATCCTTAAGGTCTTGTCCACACGTAACGGAATTGCTTCAGAAAATTTCTGCAGCAATTCCGCAGAAACTAGCAGAAATTCCGCTGCGGAAAAACCGCACCATTTCCTGGGTTTTTTTACTGCTGAAAATGGTGCAGATTTTGCTGCGTTTTTTTCAATGCCAGGAGATGTTGACATCTCCTCTGAAAAACGCAGCAATTCTGGCCACTTTCCGGAGCAGGAATTGATATCCTGTGGTATGAAAAATAAGCACTGCAGGTGAATTTCTGCTCAGATTATTTACGCAGCGTGTGGATGAGATTTGTTGAATCTCACCCACTTTGCTGCTACTGTATTCTGCTGCGTATTTTTTGTCCACAATTCCGGACAGGAAATATGCAGCAATTCCGTTACATGTGGACAAACCCTAACTATAAGGCTATGTTCACACGGTATATGTTCAGGCTAAAAATACGAGACCTAATGCCAAGAGAAAACAGCTTCTGAATCTAGGCGTTTCTGGAGCTGATTTTCAAAGCGTTTTTTTTATTTTTGCAAGTGTTTTTGTAGTGTATTTCTGAAGCTTTTTTGGGGGGGAAATGGGAAAAATCATCTTTTAAAAGGATTTAAAACGTTTTTATGAGGCATTTTTTTCAGTTCAGCAGCCTTAAAATACACCTCATACGAACTACACAGTATATTTCACATTGAAAACAATGGGAAGCTGTTTGCAGGCTTATTTCAAGTGTATTTTGGAGCGTTATTGTTAAGGCTCTGCCAGGCACAGCTTCTGTATCCACGCCCATAGGTAATCAGTCTGCACCTGCTTCTATGTCTGTGAGACTGACTCCATCTTCCACCACACCAGGATGGCAGGCTTAGGAGTGGGAGAGCCTATCACAGCCTGGCCAGACGGAGCTAGCTCCCGCCCTCTGTCTATTTATACCTGCCTTTCCTGTTCCTCCTTTGCTTGTGATTCTTCTCTGTTGGTTTCCTGGCCCTGCTGCAGCTTCTTGAACTACTTGTCCCTGCTTCGTATTGACCCTGGCTTACTGACTACTCTTCTGCTCTGCGTTTGGTACCTCGTACACTCCTGGTTTGACTCGGCTCGTTTACTACTCGTGTTGCTCACGGTGTTGCCGTGGGCAACTGCCCCGCTTCCCTTTGTTCTGTGTTTCCTTGTCTGGTTGTCTGTCGTGCACTTACTGAGTGTAGGGACCGTCGCCCAGTTGTACCCCGTCGCCTAGGGCGGGTCGTTGCAAGTAGGCAGGGACTGAGTGGCGGGTAGATTAGGGCTCACTTGTCTGTTTCCCTATCCCTGTCATTACAGTAATACTAACGTTTTACACTTCTAAATATACATAAAAATATGCTGTGTGAACATGGCCTAAGGGAACATACACTGCGTAAACACTATTTCAGATTTCCAGATTTTCCACTTAGAAAGTCTGAGCGGTTTTGAAAGAGAAATTGACATGCTGCAGATTGTGAATCCACACTGTTAGGCTATGTTCACACAGCTTAGCAAAATACGTCTGAAAATATGGAGCTGTTTTCAGGCTAAAACAGCTCCTGATTTTCAGACGTTTTTGTAGCCACTCGCGTTTTTAGCGGTGTATTTTACGGACGTTATTGGAGCTGTTTTTCAATGAAGTCAATGAAAAACGGCTCCAAAAAAGTTCCAAGAAGTGACATGCACTTCTTTTTCGCGGGTGTCTTTTTACGCGCCGTCTCTTGACAGTGACGCATAAAATAACACCTCGTGGGAACAGAACATCGTAAAACCCATTGAAAGCAATGGGCAGATGTTTGTAGGCGTAATGGAGCCGTTTATCTCAGGCGTAATTCGAGGCGTAAAACACCCGAATTACTTCTGAAAACAGTGTGTGTGAACATACCCTCAAATTCCGCACGTATTTTCTGCATGTTTGTTCCACAGCGTGTGGATGAGATTTGTTCAAATGTTATCCACTTTGCTGAAAATCGCTGCGGAATTTCCTGCAGAAAATCCACATTGGACTTCTGCAGTGTTTATTGTGGACTTACCCTTAACCATCTGAACCCACTATTAATACTGCTAAATCACTACGGGTATGTTCACACGACCTATTTTCGGCCGTTTTTCGGGTTGTAAATGCTCGAAAAACGGCCGAAAAATCGGAAGCAGAACGCCTCCAAGCATCTGCCGATTTATTTAAATGGGAAAACGGCGTTCTGTTCCGACGGGCCGTTTTTTTACGCGGCCGTTTTGAAAAATGGACGCGTAAAAAAACTGCTGCGAAAAGAAGTGCATGTCGCTTCTTGGGACGTTTTTGGCTCTATTGAAAACAGCTCCAAAAACGGCCGTGAAAAACGCAAGTGGCTTAAAAAATGTCTGAAAATCAGGAGTTGTTTTCCCTTGAAAACAGCTCTGTATTTTCAGACGTTTTTGAGTTTGCGTGTGAACATACCCTAACCATTTGATGTCTCCACTATTGCAAAGCTGGTTATACACAAGAGATTTTGGATGGCTGAAAAGGCCAATTTAGACTTTTTTGTGCTTAAAGGGGTTGACTAGTTTGGGGGCTGTTTTTTATACTGATGAGGTACAGGATAGGTCATCAGTATATGATCGTTGGGGGTCTGACTTCCAAACCCCACACTGATCAGCTGTCGCCGGGTGTCGCCTGTGCATAAAGGATTGGTTCAAACCATACATCAATATCCATGGATAATTAACCGGTTCAGGATCGGGCTATTTTGAGCCTTCAGGACCAGACACCGTTTAGCCATTTTTAGCACTCGTTAGTTAAACGGCTATAACTTTTTTATTTGTTGGGCTAGCGATGTGATTTTTGTGATTGTTTTTTCCGTAGACAATGCAGGTTACTTTTTTTTATCATTTTTATACACATCCTTTTTGCTATTTTAGAATTTTTATTCTTAAAGTTTGAAAATAATAGTTAAAAAAATTAAGCTTTTTTACTTTTCAGCTATATTTTTTGGTAATAACATAGTTTTACCCTAAAATAGACTTTTTATTTGTGATCATCATTGGCTACCGTAAATTTTAATATATTGCATGTCTATATTAGGGTAATTGGCTCAGGGCTAGCGTTACGACAATGATTGGCGGGGGGAATGGGCTTTTTTGGGTGGGTATTTTATGTGTTTATTATAAAAAAAATTTGCACTTTACTTTTATTTTTTTATTATTATGTTCTGTCCCTCAAAGGTCAAAAAAGACCTTTCGGGAACTTTATGTATTTTTTTTCTTTCTTTTACACCATCTTTTTCCACTGTAACTGGAGCTGCACAGCAGCCCCAGTTACAGGGGAAATCAGCCCTCTCATAGTGACGATTGTCACTAATAGGGCTGTACTGGGTCTAGTAAGACCCAGCAGCAGTTTGTCAATAACGGCAGCCGGCGATCATGGGACCAGACACATGAACACCAGGACCAAAAGAGACAGCGGCGCAGCCGCTGCCTCTATTCATGTACACAGCGTTCATTGAGCGCTGTGTAAAAGAGATCGGAGAAGACAGAAGCAGCGAAAGCTGCTACTATCCTCTCCTCAGGGTCCCCAGCAGTCAGCTGCCCGATCGCTCAGGCAGCAAGTTAAAACCTGCGCCGTAAAAAGTCTATGGCGCGGGTTTTAAGCACCCTGACCGCTGGCCGTAAAAACACAGCCAGCGGTCGGGAAACAGTTAATTTTATTATTTAAATACCCCATTATTATACCACCTTATTATGCGCTGATACATTCCATTAAACTTACCTATGCTCCCCACATTATGAATGGAAATACCAGTAAAACCCTAAACAAAACTACTGCCAAGCAAAAGTCGCTCTCCAAAAGCCAAATGTCGGTGCTTCCGAGCCCAACAGTGTGCCAAAAAGCAGTTTATGACCACATATGGGGTATTACTGTACTCAGGAGAACCCGCTTGAACATTAGGGTGTGTGTCTCCAGTGGTACAAGCTGGGCACAACATATTGGGCACTGAAATAGCATATCTGTGGGAAAATTGGCAATTTTCAAGCTGCAATATACGTTGTGTACTAATTTCTGCAAAACATGAGTGGGGTCAAAATGCTCACTGCACCTCATGAGAAATACCTCAAAGGGGTTGAGTTTCCCAAATGGGGTCCCTTTTCGGGGGTTTTCACTGTACTGGTACCTCAGCACAATTCAACATTGCGTCCAAAAACTATTTAGTAGCATCTTCACTCCCAAAATGAAATTGCGTTCTTTCCCTTTAGAGCCTTGCTGTGTTTCACAACAGCAGTTTGTGACCACATATGGGGTATTTCCTAAGGCCTCATGCATACGGCCGTAAGAGTTTTTACTGTCCGCTAATACAGATCCGACGACTACAGATACACCTCTATAGCCATCCACAATTACGGAAGCGCCAATAGACTTCTATGGGCAAATCCGTTACGCAATTGCAGACAAGAATAGGACGTGTTCTATAATTTGCGAATCATTTCCACAGCCCGGACACGCATCAGTAAATATACAGAAAAGTATCAGGTGGCCAATAAAAATGTATTGGTCTGCAATTTCATCCATAACTACGGATTCCTTAATTACGGGTGAAAATTACGGTCGTGTGCATGAGGCCTTAAAATTTTTAGCTAAAACTACATGTAATTGAAAACATTTAATTTTTCATTTTTACGGCCCAATTCTAATTTAATATATAAAACACCTGAGGGGTCAAAATGCTCACTACACCCCTAATTTTGTTCTTTAGGGGTTAAGTCTCCAAAATGGGATCACATCTGGGGAATTTCTACTGTACTGGTACTTCAAGGGCTCTGCAAATGTGACATGGCCCCCAGAAACCAATTCATCAAAATCAGCTGCAAAAGCCAAATGGCGCTTCTTCCCTTCTGAGCCCTGCCTTCGGTCCAAACAGCAGTTTATGACCACAGATGGGTAATCGCTGTACTCAGGAGATATGCTCTTTAAACTTTGGGATGCTTTTTCTTCTATAGTCCTTGTCAAAATGAAAACTTATAGCTAAAACTACATATTGTTGGCAAAAACATTTTTTGGGCCATTTTTACAGTCCAATCCTAATAAATTCACTGAAACATCTGTGGGGTGAAAATGCTCACTACATCCCCAGATAAATTCCTTAAGGAGTGTAGTTTCCCAAATGGGGTCACTTTTTGGGGGCTTCCACTATACTGGTACAGCAGGGGCTTTGCAAATGCGACATGGCATCAGAAAACTATTGCTGCAATATCAGCGCTCCAAAAGCTAAAAGGCCCTCCTTCTCTTCTGAGCACTGCTGTGTGCCCAAACAGCAGTTTATGACCACATATGGGGTATTGTCATGCTCATGAGAAATTTACTAAAACATTTTTGGGTACTTTTTCTCCTGAATTCCTTGTGGAAATGAAAAATTTGGGGCTAAAACTACATATTATTGGAAAATAAAATATTTTTAATTTTCACAGCCCAATTCTAGTAAATTCTATAAAACACCTGTGGGGTTAAAATGTTCACTGCTACCCTAGATTAATTCCTTAAGGGGTTTAATTTCCAAAATGGCGTATTTTCTGGGATGTATCTAATATTTTGGTACCTCAAGGCCTTTTGAAACATGAAATGCTGCCTGGAAAATATCCTAATAAAAAGGAGACCCCAAAAATCCACTAGATGCTCCTTCATTTCTGAGGGCTGTGTTTGAGTCCAGTATCGCACTAGGGCCAAATGTGGGATCTTTTTGAAAACTGCAGAATCTGTGTAATAAATATATCGTTGTGGGATTTTTTTTTAACACCTGATGTGTTACCGAAACAAATAGATGAAATTGAAAATCTGCCAAAAAAAATTAACTTACTAAATCTTACCTTCACATTGCTTTAATTCCTGTAAAACACCTAAAGGTTTAACAAACTTCCTAAATGCTGTTTTAATTTGTTGAGAAGTGCAGTTTTTAAAATGGGGTTGATTTATGAGGAGTTTCTAATATATAGACCCCTCAAAGCCACTTCAAAACTGAAATGGTGCCTAAAAATATGTTTTGCAAAATTTGTTGAATATTTGAAAAACTGCTAGTAAACTTACAAGCCTTATAACTTTCTGAAAATATTATATTAAATAAAAAAAATTATGCCTACATAAGTAATACATATGGTAAAACTTATTTACGTACTAATCTGTGTGGTACCATTATCCATTTTAGAAAGCAGAGGATTTCAAATGTAGGAAAATTATAATTTTTTAAAGTTTCCTTTACATTTTAGATTTTTTTTTAAATAAAGAGTAAACACTTCGACCAAAATTTACCCCTAACATAAAGAAAAATGTGTTACAGAAAAAAATCTCACAATCACTTGGATAAGTAAAACTATTCCAAAGTTATCACCACATAAGGTGACACATGTTAGATTTTTAAAAATGGAGCTGGTCCTGAAGGCCAAAATAAGCTCGCTACAGAAAAAGTTAATGTTGATGCTTTTTCTTGACCGGAACAAGTGTGACAGACACCGTTCAAAGACAGATATCTGTAGAAAAGTTGATCTGCCGTGTTGGATTTCCTCAGTCGTTCCAAATGACACATCTGCACTTCATCAATAAAAACCTAAAACAGGCCATACATCTTGGTGGAGATCGTTTGCAGATTCGCTGTTTTAACTTACTGTATAGCGTTGTCATCCAGAATGACAACCTTCACAGACCAACCATGAATGACAAGCCTTAATACAATCTCACTCCTATTTCCTCATGCTGCATCTACAATTTGGAAAGCTATGCTGCTATTAGACAAACTCCTACTATTCACAACTTTAAGGCCGGGTTCCCACGTAGCGTAAACGCTGCGGAATTTCCGCCATGGAATTCTGTGCGGAAATTCCGCAGCATTTACAGTAGCAGCAAAGTGGATGAGATTGAGAAAATCTCATGCCCACGCTGCAGAAAAAACCCGCAGCGTAAATGTTAATAAATTGACCTGTGGTGTGGAATTTAATTCTGCAGCATGTCAATTTATGCTCAATTTTTGTTGATTTTCCGTTGCGGGTTTTCCCCATTGGATTCAATGAGGATGCAAAACCCGCAAAATAAAGCCCAGTGTTGTGACTTTTGCGGTGTATTCGCAGCGATTACGCTGCAAAAATCGCAACCACAGAAATTACAAAAAAAATCATACTTGCCCAGAACGCCCTCCTCCTTCCTGCAGTCCTGCCACCTGGGATGACATTGCATCCCATGTGACCGCTGCAGCGGAGGTCACATGGGATGATACGTCATCCCAGGAGGCTGGCCTGGATGACATTACATCCCATGTGACGGCCGCTGCAGCCAATCACAGGCTGCAGTGGTCACATGGGCTGCAGCGTCATCCAGGAATGCCGGACCGGACTGCTATGGAGGAACACGTCGCCATAACAAGCACCTACGTAAGTATGAGCGTTTTTTACTGCTGCTTTCCGCAGCGGAAATTTAGTCTGAAAAAACGCACCACAATGTGGTGCAGTTTTCGGACGGAATGTACTGCGGGTTCCAGTTCGGATACGCTGCGTGGTTTTTACGCAGTGTATACATGCTGTCAGAACCCGGCCTAAGGCTGCCTTGAAAAATAATTTCTTCAAAGACACAACTTAATTGCTTCTCATGACCATGGTACACATGTTTACTAATCTGGGTACCCATATGTCTACACTCAACTTCTCTTCTGCTGCAGATACAAGCTGATTGCCTGGTTCATTCAGCTTTGTTCATATTTCTACCAATGCACATATAAGTAGCGTCTCCACTGGAGAAAATCCACACTTTATACCTATTGTGCCCCCCTATCCGTCTATCCTTTACATTCTAAACTCTAAATGGCAGGCAGTGTTCCCTCGAAGGTGCGCGGCCGCGCACCTTCCACGGGCCGCCTGCTCACTAAAGTTTAAAGCCCGCGCGTTATCACGGCCGGGCGGCGGGCGGATGCAGTGGCGTCGCTAGCCCCGGAGGGGGCTCCGGTGCTAGCGACAGCCACATTCACTTGTATGTGCGTCCTCAGGACCACTGGCGTAGCTATAGGGGTCGCAGCGGTCGCAATTGCGACCGGGCCCCGAAGCCAGGGGGGCCCACAGCCCCCCGCACCAAATCAATAAAAAGTTACTATAGTAACTCGGGCCGCGGGCCCCTGTTACTATAGTAAGAGACTGTACTTACCTTCCTGGTTCCGGATCGCAGCGGAGGTCCTGACGTCAAGCGCTGTGCGCAGCGCATGATGTCACAGCACTATGCGCTGCGCACAGCATGGAGACGACAGAACTACCGCCGCGGCTGAAGAGGAAGGTAAGATTAGCCCTGACTGGCGGGGTCCGACTCCCGGGACCCGCCAATCAGATGTTTTGAAGGGGCCGCAGCACTCGTACGAGAGCTGCTCCCCTTCATTCCGTTCACACTGTGAATCGGTGTCGGCGATTCACAGTGTGAGCGAGTAGTGAAATGAAGGGGAAGCAGCTCTCGTACGAGTGCTGCGGCCCCTTCAAAACAGCTGATTTGCGGGTCCCGGGAGACACATCAGCTATTGATGGCCTATCCTGTGGATAGGCCATCAATGTTTAGGGACTGCACAACCCCTAAGCCTACGATGTAGCAGGCTTAGGGGGCCCATGAGACAGGATCACAGATTGTGTGATGCTGTCTGCTGGGCCCTGTATCTAAGCCAATCACATGGTAGGCTTAGATACATGGCCCATGCATGATCCTGCCTGCTGGGCCCTGTATATAAGCCTACCACACTGTAGGTTTAGATACAGGGCCCCAGCACACAGTAATCTTATGCTGTATAAGATTACTGTCTGCTGGGCCCTGTATCTAAGCCAATCACATGGTAGGCTTAGATACATGGCCCATGTGTGATCCTGTCTGGTGGGCCCTGTATATAAGCCTACCACACGGTAGGTTTAGATACAGGGCCCCAGCACACAGTAATCTTATACTGTATAAGATTACTGTCTGCTGGACCCTGTATCTAAGCCTACGTTGTGGTAGGCTTAGATACAGGGTCCCACAGACAGTATCACACATGGGCCCTGTATCTAAGCCTAACACATGTGTTACTAATCGTTTGTCTTGTGTGTTTTCTTACAGGTTCGGTCGTTGGACTACGGCGGATTCCAGGACTACTTCGATGACGGCTTTTTTTTTTATTATCAATAAAATGGTTAATGAGGGTTGTGTGGGTTTTTTTTTATTTCAATAAAATATTTTTTCTATGTCTTTGTGTTTTTTTTTAAACTATATTACTACCACCTTAGTAATGGCCGCCGGCTGATTGACAGTATCCATTGCTAAGGCGGGGCTTAGTGTTAGCCGGCCCAGAGGCAAACACTAACCCCCCTTTATTACCCCGGTACCCACCGCCACCAGGGGTGCTGGGAAGAGCCGGGTACGATCCAGTACCTGACCATCTGTAGTGATGGTCGGCTACTGGGGCGGCCGCAGGCTGGTATTATCAGGAGGGGAAAGGCCAGATACAGTGGCCCTTCCCACCCTGGTGATGCTAGGCTGCTGCTGCTTTATTGTATCTGGCTGGTTATGAAAAATGGAGGGGACCCCACGTCATTTAAAAAAATAAAAATAAAAAAATAATTGGAAAGAACGATGTGGGGTCCCCCCCAATTTTCATAACCAGCCAGATACAACACAGCAGCAGCAGGCAGCATTACCAGGGTAGTAGGGGCCACTGTTTTTGGCCTTCCCCAGCCTAATACTACCAGCCTGCGGCCACCCCGGTGCCTGCCCGTCACTACAGATGGACGGGTACTAGTTCGTACCCGGCTCTTCCCAGCATCCCTGGTGGCGGTGGGTACCGGGGTAATAATGGGTGTTAGTGTTGGCCTCTGCACCTGCTAACATTAAGCCCCGCCTTAGTAATGGGGGTTGTCAATCAGCCAGCGGCCATTACTAAGGCGGTGATAATAAAGTTTAAAAAGATACAAGCACATAGAAAAAATATTTTATTGAAATAAAAAAACACAATCCTCATTAACCATTTTATTGAGAATAAAAAAAACGCCGTCATTGAAGTCCTCGAATCCGAAGTCCAACGACCGAACCTGTAAAAAAAACACAAACACACAAAAATAATTAGTAACACATAAAGAAGCAAAATTATTATTCTTACCTTTCCTGGGTCCAGCGCTGGAGCCGCAATGTCAGCGAGCTGAGCCCTGTATCTAATCCAATCATGTGTGATACTGTCTGCTGGGCCCTGTATCTAATCGTATCATGTGTGATACTGTCTGCTGGGCCCTATATCTAATCCTATCATGTGTGATACTGTCTGCTGAGCCACTGTATCTAATCCTATCATGTGTGATACTGTCTGCTGAGTCATTGTATCTAATCCTATCATGTGTGATACTGTCTGCTGGGCCACTGCATCTAATCCTATCATGTGTGATACTGTCTGCTCAGCCACTGTATCTAATCCTATCATGTGTGATACTGTCTGCTCAGCCACTGTATCTAATCCTATCATGTGTGATACTGTCTGCTGAGCCAATGTATCTAATCCTATCCATAGTTTATAGGGTCGTAGTGCTATAGATATGCTGTCTCCTATACACACATTTTTTTTTGGGCAGACACATATGTATTGGGGCTATTTCCCCTGACATTTTAAGCCCTGAGGGTATGTTCACATGGCAGCGTCCATTACGGCTGAAATTACGGTGCTGTTTTCAGGAGAAAACCGCTCCGTAATTTCAACCGTAAAGGCATGTGCAGGCGTCTTTCGCTGCGTCCATTACGGACGTAATTGGAGCTGTTTTTCCATGGAGTCCATGGAAAACGGCTCCATTTACATCTGAAGAAGTGACAGGCACTACTTTGACGCGGGCGTCTTTTTTACGCGCCGCCTTTTGACAGCGGCACGTAAAAAAAATGACCGTCGGCACAGAACATCGTAAGACCCATTCAAATGAATGGGCAGATGTTTGCCAAAGCTTTTGAGCCGCATTTTCGGACATAATTCAATGCTAAAACGCCTGAATTATGTCCGAAAATAGGGTGTGTGAACCCAGCCTTAGTGATGCCCCTGGCTGCTAGTGCTGCATTTTTGGGTCACTTAGGAGACCCAGCGATGCAGCTGAAAGCTGCGGACCGTCGGCCATGAGGAGTTTGCGGGGGGGGAGGGGCCCAATAAGAGCTTTTGCATCGGGGCCCATGAGCCTTTAGCTACGCCCCTGCTCAGGACGCACATACAAATCAATGCTATAGGCTGTAGGCCACGTTAATCCTGCAGCCTACAAGGCGCTGGGAGTCGCGTAGGCAGGCGTGATGACGTCACATCATGCCGGTCTATGCATGCGTCCCGCCGGAGAGGCAGTGTAGCTCTCCGTCTGACGCGGAAACGGGGCAAGGTTAGTACAATCTTTTTTTTTTAAGGAGCTATGGGGGAGGGGCGCTGTGTAGCGCTATATACAGGGGGGGAATTGCTGTGTAACAATATATACACAAGGGGAGGAGGGGGTTGTGTAACACTACATACACAAGGGAAGGAGGGGGGCTATGCAGCACTATATACAAGGGGAGGGGGCCTGTGTAGCACTATATACACAAGGGGAGGAGGTGGGGCTGTGTAGCACTATATACAAAGGGAGGCGGCTGTGTAGCGCTATATACAGTGGGGAATTGCTGTGTAGCGCTATATACAAGGGAAGGGGGGCTGTGCAGTGCTATATACACAAGGGGAGGAGTGGGCTGTGTGGCACTATATACACAAGGGGAGAGGGGGCTGTGTAGCACTATATACAAGGGGAGAGGGGGGCTGTGTAGCACTATATACAAGGGGAGAGGGGGCTGTGTAGCACTATATACAGGGGGGAATTGCTGTGTAGCACTATATACAAGGGGCTATGTGGCACTATATATACAAGGGGGCCGTGTGGCACTATCTACAGGGGATTCTGTGTGGCACTATCTACAGGGGGTCTTTGTGACACTATATACAGGGGGTCTGTGTGGCACTATCTACAGGGGGGCTGTGTAGCACTATATACAAGGGGAGGGGGGCTGTGTAACACTATATACACAAGGGGAGGAGGTGGGGTTGTGTAGCACTATATACAAAGGGAGGGGGCTGTGTAGCGCTATATACAGTGGGGAATTGCTGTGTAGCGCTATATACAAGGGAAGGGGGGCTGTGCAGTGCTATATACACAAGGGGAGGAGGGGGGCTGTGTGGCACTATATACACAAGGGGAGGAGGGAGGCTGTGTAGCACTATATACAAGGGGTGAGGGGAGCTGTGTAGCACTATATACAAGGGGAGTGGGGGCTGTGTAGCACTATATACAAGGGGAGAGGGGGGCTGTGTAGCACTGTATACAAGGGGAGAGGGCGGCTGTGTGGCACGATATACAAGGGGATGGGGTGGGCTGTGAAGCACGATATACAAGGTAAGAGGGGAGCTGTGTAGCACTATATACAAGGGGAGTGGGGGCTGTGTAGCACTATATACAAGGGGAGAGGGGGGCTGTGTAGCACTATATACAAGGGGAGAGGGGGGCTGTGTAGCACTATATACAGGGGAGAATTGCTGTGTAGCACTATATACAAGGGGCTATGTGGCACTATCTACAGGGGGTCTTTGTGACACTATATACAGGGGGGTCTGTGTGGCACTATCTACAGGGGGGCTGTGTAGCACTATCTACAGGGGGTCTGTGTGGCACTATCTACAGGGGGGTCTGTGTGGCAGTATCTACAGGGGGGTCTGTGTGGCACTATCTACAGGGGGCCTGTGTGACAATATCTACAGGGAGGTCTGTGTGGCAGTATTTACGGGAGTCTGTGTGGCGCTATCTACAGGGGGCCTGTGTGGCGCTATCTATAAGGACAGTGGTGTAATGAGGGATTCTTTCATTGATGCCTATAATTGGTGTTTATAACTGTCTATTTTACTGCTGTACTTGTGATATTATAGTATTTAAAAAAGTAATTAAAACTAATTTAAAATACGTTTTCTTATTCTCTTATTTAGTCGCTATATTAGCGTTTACTGGGGGTATTACTTTTGGTCATCAGATTGCCCACCATTGATGGAGGCTTGCCCTGCTACCTAACTACCCTGCTCAGGAGCTGCCAAAACTTAGAGGGAACATTGATGGCAGGGTCCTCTCCTTTTTTCTCTTATTGTTAGAAGATGGTAGATGGTAGAGTTCGTGTTGCGGGAATACTGCATTTTTTTCTACAAATGCATGTATCCCATTTGAACCAACCCCAAAATAATTTGTCCCATCACAAATATATATATATATATATATATATATATATATATATATATATATATATATATACATATATATATATATATATATATATATATATATATATATATATATATATATATACACAGTGAAGGAAATAAGTATTTGATCCCTTGCTGATTTTGTAAGTTTGCCCACTGTCAAAGACATGAGCAGTCTAGAATTTTTAGGCTAGGTTAATTTTACCAGTGAGAGAAAACAGAAAATCACATAGTCAAAATTATATATATTTATTTGCATTGTGCACAGAGAAATAAGTATTTGATCCCTTTGGCAAACAAGACTTAATACTTGTTGGCAAAACCCTTGTTGGCAGGCACAGCAGTCAGACGTTTTTTGTAGTTGATGATGAGGTTTGCACACATGTTAGATGGAATTTTGGCTCACTCCTCTTTGCAGATCATCTGTAAATCATTAAGATTTCGAGGCTGTCGCTTGGCAACTCGAATCTTCAGCTCCCTCCATAAGTTTTCGATGGGATTAAGGTCTGGAGACTGGCTAGGCCACTCCATGACCTTAATGTGCTTCTTTTTGAGCCACTCCTTTGTTGCCTTGGCTGTATGTTTCGGGTCATTGTCATGCTGAAAGACCCAGACACGAGCCATTTTTAATGTCCTGGTGGAGGGAGGGAGGTTGTCACTCAGGATTTGACGGTACATGGCTCCATCCATTCTCCCATTGATGCGGTGAAGTAGTCCTGTGCCCTTAGCAGAGAAACACCCCCAAAACATAATGTTTCCACCTCCATTCATGACAGTGGGGACGGTGTTCTTTGGGTCATAGGCAGCATTTCTCTTCCTCCAAACACGGCGAGTTGAGTTAATGCCAAAGAGCTCAATTTTAGTCTCATCTGACCACAGCACCTTCTCCCAATCACTCTCAGAATCATCCAGATGTTCATTTGCAAACTTCAGACGGGACTGTACATGTGCCTTTTTGAGCAGGGGGACCTTGCGGGCACTGCAGGACTTTAATCCATTACGGCGTAATGTGTTACCAATGGTTTTCTTGGTGACTGTGGTCCCAGCTGCCTTGAGATCATTAACAAGTTCCCCCCGAGCTCTCACCTTCCTCAGGATCAAGGATACCCCACGAGGTGAGATTTTGCATGGAGCCCCAGATCGATGTCGATTGACAGTCATTTTGTATGTCTTCCATTTTCTTACTATTGCACCAACAGTTGTCTCCTTCTCACCCAGCATCTTACTTATGGTTTAGTAGCCCATTCCAGCTGTGCAGGTCTATGATCTTGTCCCTGAAATCCTTAGAAAACTCTTTGGTCTTGCCCATGTTGTAGAGGTTAGAGTCAGACTGATTAATTGAGTCTGTGGACAGGAGTCTTTTATACAGGTGACCATTTAAGACAGCTGTCTTTAATGCAGGCACCAAGTTGATTTGGAGCGTGTAACTGGTCTGGAGGAGGCTGAACTCTTAATGGTTGGTAGGGGATCAAATACTTATTTCTCTGTGCACAATGCAAATAAATATATATAATTTTGACTATGTGATTTTCTGTTTTTCTTTTATTTTATATAATCTATCTCTCACTGGTAAAATTAACCTAGCCTAAAAATTCTAGACTGTTCATGACTTTGACAGTGGGCAAACTTACAAAATCAGCAAGGGATCAAATACTTATTTCCTTCACTGTATATATATATATATCACACCTATAAACAAATTATACATTTAATACCCCCATGACATGACCAACTATTACCACCATACACCAGACAAGTAAATACTGTACTAATAAGGCACAGTCAGGGGGAAAACCAACTATGAAGTGTCACTGCAGAGCTTGCCATCCAGGCATCTTTGACTCCAGGTCTTTACACTACTTACCCTATCCATGACAGCCATGGACCTCAAGACAGTTACAATGTGGCAATGTTCCCTGTGACAGCCACAAAGCTCCCAGAAGAGTCACAATGCCCCTGATGACAGCCACAACCACAATGCCATATGCCAGTCACAAGCACCCATGACAACTACAATGCTCCCATGTCAGCAACAATGCCTCCATAATACCCCTATTACATCCACGTGTTTGTTTGCTGTCAGTGAATGGGAACACTCCTATTTACATTCATGTACATACCTAGTCCTGCTCTCAGCTATCCAGTCTAGGCAATGCCCTGTGAGCTAAATACATCAGCTCATAACATTCAAACAGTGGTAACCAACAGATAATGGAACCTACCATAAGTCCTGTGCAAACAGCCGAGGTCTCTACAATAGAACCTCCAAACAACGTCAACATGAAAGTAATGCATGGTACACCAGAGTATATTCAATGCTTCATGTCTTTAAAGGCTATGTACACCTTCAACATCATTTTTTTTTTTTTAAATATGATTGTGCATCAGTGTGATTGGTGCAACTTCCGAAATACATTTTAAAAAAAATATTTTTTACTTTTTGAGATAAAAATTATCTCAAATTACAAAGAGCTGCTTTGTATCCTCTATAGAGAGCAGCTGTATCTTGTGGTGAGACCTAAATCCGTCAGGTCTGCAACACTCACGGTTTCAGTGATAGTGGGTCCTTCATGTCTCTGACACACAGGAACCACCTGTAATTGATCACATCTAAGTTATTAACTTAGATGTGGTTTATAACAGCTCGATCCCGCATATCAGAGACATGCAGGACGCGCTGTCACTGAAACCGTGAGTGCTGCAGTCCTGACAGATTTAGGTCTCACCACAAGATACAGCTGCTCTCTATAGAGGATACAAAGCAGTTGTATCTCAAAAAGTAAAAATAATTTTTAATAAAATGTATTTAGGAAGTTGCACCAATCACACTGATGCACAATATTATAAAGAAAAAACGATGTCAAAGGTGTACATAGCCTTTAATATATCGTAAGTGCAAGTATTATGATACATATGCAAGTATAGTTAAGTCCATCAGTATAATTGTTTTCTACATGGTTTTATACCAACAGCCAATAAGGTGGTTTACCAGAGCTTCTTATTGCTTTCAGCAGGATTCAACTTGGAGACGTTTGGTCACTGGGAGTGAGCATCAGCAAACCTGTGCGACATTTCGGGGGACCTCTGGTGCCAGCTGCACTTTAAAACTAGACCAAGCAGGCAGAAGATGCAGCCAATTTATTACAGTGATTTGATAAGATTGGTGCATCTTGCGGGATATATTAGACTTTTCTTTACGCCACCTTGTTTGGCTTACTTTAGACCAATATTTTTCTGCACCATTTAGGCCGCGTCCCCTTTTCCATAAGCCACACCACCTTTTCTAGAGACTTTATTTTAAAACGGTCTAGTGCGGCACAAAAAGTGTCTAAAACACATAATAAATTTGGTGCAAGTGTGGGATATGTAAACAGAAACAACCACCCCCATAAAGTTCTGATGTTAATAGGTATCAGAATAGCAATATACAGGTCCTGTAATATGGTGGGACACTTATTGTAGTGGACACCTAAATAATAGAAGGGAGGTCCTAATGTTTGATTGATGTTCAATTTTTATTGCAGGTACAGTGATTATTGCTGTAGCCATGATATTATTATAATCTCAGGTTTTAATGTTCAGTACATGTTAATTCAGTTAAATAAGCACTCCAAAGTTTTTTCTTTGCTAAGGCTGCCTGTAATTTTACCCTAAGAACTGTAATGTTACAGCCTTTTGTTTTGTATCGCTAACAATAGAAATTTCGTCTTAGGCCCCATGCACACGACCGTAATTTTGATCCGCAATTACAAACCGTAATTACGGATCAAAATACTGATCCATTCATTTCTTTGGCCCACGGACACCTTCCCGTATATGGGAAGGTGTCCGGGCCGTTGAAATGATCCGGAAAATATAAGACGTTCTATTTTTTTATTTTATGGACCGTGTTCCCATCCTTTATAATAGGAGCACGACCTGCAAATGTGGGTGACTGTCTGCGGCCGGTCGTGCCCGTAATTACAGACTGCGGTTACAGCTACGGCCATGTGCAGGGGGTCTTACCATTCTTACTGCTCCGTCGCCAACTTTATGTGATATTTTCTCCTTCCCTCTGGTCCAGATATGGCTGCTGCAGTGTGAAACTTGCGTACCCACACAAGTCTCTCCTTCCTACAACTACCATAATGCATCGTACAGAGGAGAGACAGCTAGTGCCGTGCCTAGCCGAGTTCCTCCTCCCGTTATTTCAGGGCTGTGACTTCAAGTCCTACATAACAGGGAAGACCATCAACCAACGCCAAAAAACAGTAAGTGTCCTCTGTAGATAGTACCCATATAATGCCACAGTGCCCATGTAATTAGTGCCATACCCCCCTGAAGATAGCATCACACATCCCCCTGTAGATAGTGCCACCCTTCCCCTGTAGATAGCGACACCCTCCCCTGTAGATAGGGCCACACACCACACACACCCTGTAGATAGCGCCACACACCACACACCCCCTGTAGATAGCACCACACACAACGCACCCTGTAGATAGCCACATACATCCCTCAGCAGATAGCACTCCCCCTCCTGTAGTTACCGCCATTAGGGCTCCCTATGGGAGCGGAATCTTCAGCCAAAGTGTTGCCGATGCTCTGCCCGGAGATTTCACTCCTCGAGCAGCCCCTGGCATCACTATCCATATATAGTTTTTTTTTAAATGACGTGCGGGTCCCTCTTTTTCGAAACCAGACAGGTACAATAAAGCCGCAGCAGGTTAGCATAACAGACAGACCATTGTTTTGGGCCTTCCCATCCTGGTATTGCTAGCCTGCTTGCAATCATGTGCAGAATGCATTTCATGATTGCAAGTAACATCTGGGAGGCTATATACTTATCGTGTGCAGAGTAGAAGATGTCGTCGCATTCATCTGGCGGCAATGAAGCCAGGTGGAGATCGCTGGTCCAGATGGGAGGAGATAAGGGGCCATGGGGGCGGGGCACGGGAGGGGATCGGGATCTGAGCAATGTCACACTTTAATTTCAGATCTTCCCGTCATTCGCTCAAACTGGATTCCAGTCTGGCCATTTCTTCAAGAAAAGTTTAGTGAATCTTATTGCTGTCATGTGGTTCTGAACACGGAATGATACAGGGGCAATTACACAATGAAAGAGAACAAAGGTAAAAATTATAAAAGAAAGGGTGAACGATGCATGTACTGTACTATCTAATAATAGAAAGAAAAAAAGCTTGAGAGTGCTTCTTTAACTATGTAAGTAATGTGGGTTCCCTGACCCTCATGAGGGAGACTCATGGGATTATCAACATAATGGTCTCTCTCCTGAGGTATTTGCCACCGAAATGAAGGTAGAAATTCCAGCTGTTTAGTTACAAGGCTTACAAGTTTAGCAGAAATTTCTGACATTTTCAAGAAAATTTCGAAAAGCTTATTTTTTTAGGGACTTGTTGAGTTCTGAAGTGACTTTGAGGGGCCCATACATTAGAAACCCCCCTAAATCACACCATTTTAGAGACTACACCCCTCAAATGATTTAGAACTACAGTTTTTAGAAATATCCCACATTTGGCCCTAGTGTGCTAATGTACTGAAGCACAGGCCTCAGAATCAAAGGAGTATCTAGTGGATTTTGCCGCCTTTTTTTTATTAGATTATATTTTAGGCACCATGTCAGGTTTGAAGAGGTATTGTGGTGCCAAAACAAAAAAAAGACCCCATTTTGGAATCTACACCCCACAAGGAATTCATCTAGAGGTGTAATTTCACAGTTGTCTCATAAATTAAATTCGAATTTGGCAGTGAAAATGAAAAATTTAATTTTTTCCAATAAGATGTAGTTTTTTGATAAAAAAATAATAATTTCCACAAGAGATAAAGGAGAAAAAGACCCCCAACATTTGTAAAGCAATTTCTCCCAAGTACAGCTATTACCCATATGTGGTCATAAACTGCTGTTTGGACACACCACATGGCTCAGAAGTGAAGGAGCGTCATTTGGCTTTTGAAGCTCAAATTTTGCTAGAATTGTTTTTGGGTGCTGTGTCAAATTTGCAAAGCCCTGAGGGACACAAACAGTGGAGACCCCCAAAAAGTGACTCCATTAGGAAAACTACACCCCTCAAGGAATCTAACTAGGAGTATAGTGAGCATTTAAACCACAGGTTTTTGGCAAAATATATTGGTATTAGGCAGTGAAAATAAAAATACACCATTTTTTTCAACTAAAATGTAGAATTTTTTCATTTTTACAAGGGTTAAAAGTGAAAAAAAAACAACAACTTTTGTAAAGCACTTTCTTCCGAGCACAGCAATACCCCATATGTGGTCATAAACTGCTGTTTGGATGCAAAGCAAGGGTCAGAATGACAGGAGTGCTGTTGTCGCATTTGCAGAGCATCTGAGGTACCAGTATAGAAGAAACCCCTGAGAAGTGACTCCATTTTGGAGACTACACCCCTCAGGGCATTCATTTAGGGGGGGAAGTGAAAATTTTGACCCCACAGTGTTTTCATAGATTTTATTATAATTAGGCAGTGAAAATGAAAAATTACATTTGTTCCAAAACTATGGTGATTTTTCTCCCATTTTTTTATTTTTACAAGGGGTAATAGGAGAAAAAACACCACTAAATTTGTTACTCAATTTCTCCAAAATACGGCAATACCCCATATGTGGCCTTAAACTGCTGTTTGGGCACACGGCAGGGCTCAGAATGGAAGTGTCAGGGATCATTACCATGTATATTGTTTGAAAAATATTATCCTTACATATATATATATATTCAGTATATTACACAAAGAGATTGGATTCATGGAGCACAAAGAGCCTGCATAACACGACTATGGAAGACACCACCCCCTGGAATGCAAAGAGGAGTGTGCAGAAGAATGTACAGGAGAACTTACAGCTGAAGAGCCAATGGGACTTAAGCAAGTCCCGCATCTCTAGGGAGGGGCATGTGTCTTCTCTGTGTGTTTCTTTGTTCTGAATAAAGGGTCAGTTCTCCTCTTGTCTGATGGAGGGAAAGCTGTGTACCAAACGTCTCTGGCTGGTTTACTTCTTTCCAGGCATGCCTTCAGCTTTCAATTTACAGAGGTGGTTATTCGGTGTGAAATACGGACCTGACATTTTTGGCGCCCGACGGGGACCTCACACGAGGAAATATCGAAATCCGGATAACCGACAATCACAGGGTGAAACAGAGGACCCGAGATTGCCCACTGATAAGGAATTTGATCACCTCCGCAAGCACGGTAAGTCAGTTGATTTTATAAATCTTCGACTTATCTGTGTTAGTGGACAGTCTTGTGGCGATCTGTAGAACCCTTTTGTTGATTTCCTGGATTATCTCAGGCGACAGAGGTGATATTTTCCGCTGTGAGGTCGCAAACCTGTGAGACCTTAGTCGCGCCCGACTAACCATCCTCTTGGTAATTAGGGACTAGATAAAAAATATAACAGACCGGAGAGCTGTAGACTGCGGAATTTTAATATTTCCAGCGAGGCTGGAGAGTCTAGAAAATATAACAGACCGGAGAGCTGTAGACTGCAGAATTTTAATATTTCCAGCGAGGCCGGAGAGTCTAGATAAAGATTATATAACAGACCGGAGAGCTATAGACTGTGAGATTTTAATATTTCCAGTGAGGCCGGAGAGTCTAGATAAAGGTTGTTATATTCCATGAGATGTACAGGGATACATTGTAGACTGCAAAATTGTTATATAAATTACGTGTATAATATAGACTGTTAGAATGGATAGTTTGCGGTCCATATTCAAATCTCCAGGATCGTCCGTGTCCGGACAGTCCTATTCGTATGATTTAGTGAAGCGAAGGGAAGAGAAGCAGTATGTGAGTAAAATGAAGAAATTGATGGAAGTGTGTGGAATCCATAGAGGAGGGCGGCTGCAAGCTGGAGATTGGGCAAAAGGTATTCTGGAGAACAAAGGGAAGTTAGAAGGTAGTAAGTTGATGGAAAGTGCTTTAGAGGGATTTGCAGAAGAGGAAGTTAGGAATAAGAAAGGTATTGTATGTACTAGAAAACACAGGACCAGCCGACGCCCGGTAATGGCGTCCGTACCTCATGTTGAGTGTGTCCTCATTGTGGGCAAGAAACCCCCCTGCCCCTGATGTGGCCAAGCCCGGCCCAACCAAATCAGTATGAAATAATCGCCTTGTTAATTTTGTCATTTGTAACACATGCCTCTGCAGTGTCTTTTCTATTTTTAGGTTCCATTCTAGTGTGCGGGACGCTGTTCACTGATGAAACAACACGTCATCGTTATATAGGGATGGTGGCCGACAGATTGGACTGTTACAGATTATGTGTTTGATGTTTTGAACGTAGATAATTCCTATACAATGGTGTGATGAATGATTGCAGATACGTATGTCGCTTTGCCGGCATTAAAAGTGTTAAGATTGTGAGACTAGAAGCTGTGAGGAATAAGTGTGTGACCCCCTTCCCCCCTGTGGTATGCTGTGTTTGGGAGGAGGGGGGGGGCTGACTAGGTGCAGTCTGCAGACAAACAAAGGATTTCAATATGCACTGCTTTTAGATATATATATATATCAGTAATGTCTACGAACCTAAATAAATTTCTTCTCTTTGCGCATGCGCTGTTGTTTATAAAAGTTACGATATTTATGTGTTATGATGTGATCAGATTTCATGTGTTTTGATGTTAATTCAGATGTGTTAAACTACAGATATTGTGAGACACAGGGTTTTGAAAATGTATGTGCCCCCACCGTTCCATATTTTTATATACAGTTTATTGGTTTGCAGTAATTAATGTTATCAGATATAATATTTTCTGTTTTATTGAATAACTAACTACAATTGTTTTGTTTTTGATTTCACACATGAGTTATGTCATTGTAAAGATAAAATGTATTTTCGTCAGGAAAAAGTCATTTTTGTTTCAGGGGGTTAAACTAGTGCCCGACTTTGTTATGTTGAGATGTAGTTTTGAACTCTGCTACATTACTTTTGCAGAGTCCACAAAGGGGGGAATGGTGAAGGAACTGATCAGGTACAATTTTGGTTTGTTTTGAATTAATTAATTTGGTTTCAGGAGATCTACAAAATGTGTATGAGACCCCAATGAGTAATCCCGATTAAATGTGTATGAGAGTAACCTAAATTTTGAGGTTTTTCTGTGTAGATGGTTCCAGATCTTTCCAGAACAGTAAATATGGCACTGGGTAAACTGTGCTGTAATCTCCACCCAATATTAGGTAGTGTGTAAGAGACTATCCCCCTCCAGCAAATTTACACAGGAGGTGACGTCACTCACAGATGAGTCTTTACAGATTTAGATGGGGGAGAAGGCAAAACAAAAAATTGTCTGGACATTGTTAATTTGATGTAAAGTTTTTAGGAATTTTTTTATTTTTTTTATTTTTATTTGTTTTTGTATTAATCAAGTATTTGCAGAACCTGATAAAAGTGAGATTCTCAAAGTGTTCTGGATTATCAGATGAGTGTGGAGAAGTGTATAACATTTGGTTTTATTTTAGAGGATGAAGACGCCACCCCTTTGAAATGTTCTATCTATATGTGACATGGGTTTTTAATGTAAATTTGTAATGTAGAAATACTTCATACAGTATGTACAAGACAGGATACGAGGCACCAGGTAAATTACCCAGAAACCACTCTCACCTTCTTGTTCATCTCAAGGAGCGGAGCTGGAGGTGCTCGCTGAGGCTGTAACCTGGCAAAAGGTAAGACGGCCGACATTTACACTGACTCTAGGTACGCTTTTGGCATCGCCCACAATTATGGGCCCATTGGTAGTAGGAACTTTATTGGATCATCGGGTAAGCCAATTGAGAGAGCGAGAGAAGACAGAACTGACAACAAGGGTATTTGCAGCCAGGTATCAGTAAATTGGCTTGTCCCTGGATACAATAATGCCACCACTAGGTTTGTAGCAGCCGGCATGATGTGCGCACGGCATGACATAGGTAAAACAGCAAAGCTACCTGTGAAAAGTGCAGCCCGGCCAGATTATCCGTCCCAGCGACTGCAGAACATACAACTACCCGAGGTAGACGTGTATGACAATGTGCTCGTATATGTGTAGACCTGTTCTCAGGGGGGCCTGAAGCCCGGCCGGTATCTTCCCCACTGCAGACGTTGTGTGTAGTAACAGGGGAACAGTGTTATCCCAAAGTTAGTTTGTTTAATAACTGTATTTAAGAAGTGTTTTGGGAATATTAAATACTGAGGTTAAGTTTTATGTAAAGTTCTAGACTAGCCTCAGCATTGGACTGTTGGATGTGCCAGATAAAAGGTACAGAAGCGGAATATTCCCATTCGAAAACATTTTTATTTGTTTATTTTTGTTGTTGTTGTGAAAGGGAAATTTTAGAGCAGAGAATTCTGTGCAGTGTATATGTGTATGTATAGATATATATAAAGAAGAAGAATCAGTTTGTAGGTATCAGTTTTAGTTAATGACCAGTGTGAACGTTTAATATAAATCTGTCTTTGTTAATGTTTTTCTTCAAGTTAATTATCTGATTAAGATCAATTACTGATTAGGCTATGAAAAGCTTGTTCTTCACAGGAAGAGTCCAACTGGGAGCGGAAGGCGTGAGAACCAGATTCTAACAGAATGTGGACGGATAAAGGAAGGTAAACCGGTAGCGCCCAATGCATTCTTGATAGCACTTGTACTGATGGTGTATGACCTCACATATGCCCCAAGACTGCAAGGATTTAATTGGTATGTCCCAGGCTTTACAGCTGTTGCTGCTAAATTCTGTTAGAGCTGTTTGATTTGCCTACAGAACAGTCCTGGCAGACCGGTGCCAACCTTATCATACCCGCCTCACATGAAGAGAACCGACCTTGAGAGGCTTTCCCAGGTAGAACGAACCAGATTAGAGTAAGAAAAAATTGGTTTGAGACACTTGTCAGATAAACATGTGGAATCTGTGTATATTTCTGTGAGGTGGAGATGTTCTAGGCAATCAGCTGAGATCAAGGTACAAATTCTGCTGAAAGTGTATCACCAACTGCAAATGAAATGTACCCAGTAATCACACATCTTCTAGGTGCCCTGTCCATTGTAACAAAGAAGTTTTTTTCCTATATATAAAGGTGTTTGATGTCATTTAAGGGCCTGACATTATTGTATGTACTTAGAACAACGTTTATAGTGTATGCGGATGATGTTATCACCAGATTAGTATTTATTTTAACAATTGACAAGAGTTGGGGGTCCCCAGCAAGTGCCAGTAAATATGAACTAAAAGACTTCTAACACGATGAACTCCATCACTGAGATGCGGCAGGCACAGCCTGAGCCAGTACAACGCGTTTATCATGAACTGACGGCAGTGTCACAATTCTAAGCAGCCGTGCAGACAAGTAACTTGCCAGAGGAAGAGTACAGATGCGGAGGGTTTGTGGTAGTCACAATACAACTCCACTAATCCGCCTACGTGGGATCTAACCCCAGGCTCACAGTATGAGGTGCTATGTACAGCCTGGTGACGTAAACTAAAGGAGACGGTGTCGGACAGATGAGAAGGACCAAACCAAGTCCTGATGACATCAGCAAAGATCAAAGTAAAGACCAAAGACCTGAGTGAATCCGTCAGCAGGATCAAGTGTTTTGATAAGTAAGTGGCTAGGAGGGGGTAATAATAACTCCCCCACTGGACACCAACGTAGTCTGACTCCACAATTGTGTGGGTTACCCTGAGGGTGACAGTCAGTGAAGAGCAGAAGACAGGAGAAGAAGGGGACGATGGTGTACAGGACTGGCAATGAACTGATGGGACCCGAAACCTGAGGGTGATAGCATGAGATTGGTGATAGCATTATGTTATTAGTTGAGGCCCTATTGTTCATAATGTCTGAGGTTTATAATTATAATGTGTGTAAATATGCCACGGTGCTGCAAATTACAATCTGAGGAGTTTTATGTGAAGGTGTGAGGTGAAGGTCACCGTGCTGCCCATGACCTGTTATATCTGCAGGGGTAAAGTCCTATTAGGACAGTAAGTGACAGAGCGACAATTATTACCATTAATAAAAATATAGACTGGATTATATATATATATATATATATATATATATATATATATATATATATATATTACAACCAGCAGCGGTTTGTAGATTATACCAAGACAACCATCCTGTATCCTGAGGAAAATAGGGAAAGTTAGGACCACTCCGAAACCTTGGAAGTCCAGGTACAAAGGGGGGTTACTTATAAGGAGTAGCTCGTCTCAAGCTGGTGAAGAAATCCAAAACCCCTACCCGCCTGATTCGAGTGGTCAGTGGTAGGTTGCTAGGCAAGACTCAGGGATAGAATGATAATATTTTTAGGGGGGACTGTCAGGGATCATTACCATGTATATTGTTTGAAAAATATTATCCTTACATATATATATATATTGTAAAGGATCTGCCAGACACAACTTCTGTGTCGACGCCCATAGTTAATCAGTCTGCACCTGCTTCTATGTCTGTGAGACTGACTCCATCTTCCACCACCCAGGATGGCAGGCTTAGGAGTAGCAGAGCCTATCACAGCCTGGCCAGACAGCGCTAGCTCCCACCCTCTGTCTATTTATCCCTGCCTTTCCTGTTCCTCCTTTGCTTGTGATTCTTCTCTGCTGGTTTCCTGGCCCTGCTGCAGCTTCTTGAACTACTGATCCTTCTTGTGATTGACCTTGGCTTTACTGACCACTCTTCTGCTCTGCGTTTTTGTACCTCGCTCATCTCCTGGTTTGACTCGGCTCGTTCACTTCGCTTGTTGCTCACGGTGTCCCTGTGGGCAGCTTCCTAATTTCCCTGGCTTCTTTGTACCCTTGTCTGTTTGTCTGTCGTGCACCTATTGAGTGTAGGGACCGTCGCCCAGTTGTACCCCGTCGCCTAGGGCAGGTCGTTGCAAGTAGGCAGGGACTGAGTGGCGGGTAGATTAGGGCTCACCTGTCTGTCTCCCTACCCCGACATTACATAAATATTCAGTATATTACACAAAGAGATTGCATTCCTGGAGCACAAAGAGCCTGCATAACACGCCTATGGAAGACACCGCCCCCTGGAATGCAAAGTGGAGTGTGCAGAAGAATGTACAGGAGAACTTACAGCTGAGGAGCCAATGGGACTTAAGCAAGTCCCACATCTCTAGGGAGGGGCATGTGTCTTCTCTGTGTGTTTATTTGTTCTGAATAAAGGGTCAGTTCTCCTCTTGTCTGATGGAGGGAAAGCTGTGTACCAAACATCTCTGGCTGGTTTACTTCTTTCCAGGCATGCCTTCAGCTTTCAATATACAGAGGTGGTTATTCGGTGTGAAATACGGACCTGACAGAAGGATTTTGCTGGATTGGTGTTGGGGCACCATGTCGCATTTGTAGAACTCCCCTAGGCTATCAGAGTCCAGTGGAAAGCCCTGAGAAGTGACTCCATTTTGGAAACTACACCCCTCAAGGCATTTATAATTTTCCTAGATATATGGCAAGGCTCAGGAGTGAAAGAGCACCATGCGCTTTTGATGTCTATTTTGGTGATTTTTCACAGCATTGGCCCACAATTACAGGGCTCTGAGGTCAAATAGTAAAACAAACCCCCAAGAAGTGACCCCCATTTTGAAAATTATACCCCTCAAGGCATTTATTAAGGGGTGCAGTGAGTATTTTGACCCAATACTGCTCTTTTACTAGAAAATAATGTGCAGTGGGAATGCCGTACATGTGGATGTAAACTGCTGTTTGGGCACGCTGTAGGGCTCAGAAGGGACGCCTCGTCATTTGGCTTTTGGAGCGCGGATTTTGCTTGGTGGTAGTTCTGTTTGGGATTTTACTGGTATTTCAGTTTATAATGTGGGGGCATATGTAATCTGTACGGAGTACATCAGGGCATAATAAGGTGGTGTAATAATGGGCTGAATAAATAAAAATTAATCGATGTGCGGCCAGTGTTGCACTGATAAATTGTGCCCAATCTTATACCCCTTTTGGAACAGACTACACATTTTGCGTCTACACATTCTGCGAGACATCACTTTTTTGTGATGGTGTAAGGGCTTATTATTTGCAGGACAAGCTGTAGTTTTTCTCAGTACCATGTTGGGGTACGTGCAACTTTTTGCTCACTTTTTATTCTAACTTTTGCGAGGCGTGGTGACCAAAAAAAAGCAAATTCTGCTATTGTTTCTTCTTCTTTTTTTTTTTTTTAAGCATTTACCATACGCTAAAAATGACATATTCTGTGGGTCTATACGATACCAAATGCATGTCTTTTTTTTTTTTTATGCCGTTTGCACAATAAAATCACTTTTTATAAAAAATAATTTCGTTTTTGTGTCGCCTTATTCTAAGAGCCATAACTTTTCTTTTTCATAAAGAAAGCTTTGTGAGGGTTTGTTTTTTTGCAGAGCGAACTGTAGTTTTTATTGGTGTCGTTTTTGGTTAAATGCGTCATTTTCATCCCTTTTTATTCCATTTTTTGTGAGGTGAAATTACAAAAAAAATAGCAATTCTGGTATTGTTTTTTTTTTGTTTTGTTTTTTACGGCGTTCACTGCCCAGGATAAACGAATAAATAAATAATATTTGAATAGTTCAGACCCTTGCGGATGCGGCGATACCAATTATTTATAGTTTATTTATGTTTTTCATTTTCTTTTCAATAATAAAGGACTTGATAAGACAAAAAGGGCGATTTTTTTTATTTTATTACTTGAAACTTTGACTTTTTTATTTTTGTACAACGTTTTTTTCAAACTTTTTTAAACTTTTTTTTTTTAGTCCCACTTCGGACTTAAAGGTCCAACTGTGATCACAGTTATAATACACTGCAATACTTATGTATTGCAGTGTATTATACCTGTCAGTTTCAGGGTATGTTCACACGCTAGCTGTCATTTACGTGTGAAAAGACAGACTGTTTTCAAGAGAAAACAGCTGCCTCGTTTCACACGTAAATGCTCCTCCTCGCATTTTTCGAGGCGTCTGAGACGCTCGTAAATCTTGAGCTGTGCTTCATTGAGTTCAATGAAGAACAGCTCAAATTACGTGGCAAAGAAGTGTCCTGCACTTCTTTGCCAAGGCAGTCCATTTACGCGTCGTCGTTTGACAGCTGTCAAACGACGACGCGTAAATTACAGGTCGTCTGCACAATACGTCGGCAAACCCATTCAAATGAATTGGCAGATGTTTACCGACGTATTGTAGCCCTATTTTGAGACGTAAAACGAGGCATAATACGCCTCGTTTACGTCTGAAAATAGGTTGTGTGAACCCAGCCTCACACTGACAGGCAGCCTATTCGGTCCTGCCTCTGGCAGGGCCTAGTAGGCTTCTGTAGATTGCAGACCCAGAGGCCATTGCCATAGCCACCATCAGCACCCCGACATTACGTCGCGGGGGCACCGATGGTGTTGTAACTCCTTAGATGTGGCGATCGCTAATGACCGCTGCATTTTTGGGGTTTTTGTCGGCAGGGACCACGGAGATCCGTCCCCGTGGAATGAGCTGTGACAACTGCTGTACGAGACAGCAGTGATCACTGCTCTTAAATGTGTCTGGTGGGGATGGCGCCAGGTTAAACCTGCGTGAACGATGTGGTCAGCTCAACCTTAAAATACTGTGCAGAGCGGGAAGGGGTTAAAGAATATCCTCGCACCTAGTAGGTTACGTACAAAAAGACCACATGTACAAAAAACGTTCCCCACTATGGCGGGCTCCTATTGATGTGGCAAACATAGGTTTTTGTGTTGTCAAAGTATTGGGCACAGAGTGGTTACATTCAAATCAGTAACTACGTTGGAAGAGTTCTCCATCAAATTCTTCTTAAATTGTAGCAGCGATTATGTAACATACTTACTTTGCTGCCCTTGTGGACAACAGTAGGTTGAGTGTACTATACAGGCTTTAACACTATACAGGCTTTTAGGAATTAATAAACATTGGTCTAACACCAACCTGGGGTACCTCAAGCACAGTGTTTCACGACACTGCACAACTAACCCCGATTGAACACATAGGGGTCACAACTCCAAACAGATTTACTAAGCTTAAGCAAAGATAAAACTTTGGGAAATATAAACTGTCAACACTACACCCAAATGAGCTCAATGATATAAGTCATATAAGATTGAGTCCAATTTTTAACGTACTTCCGTGTGACTTGTTTAAATTGGGTGTTCACCTGCTTTCTCTAACTTGTTTCACACATCCATGACCATGTATCACGCTAGGCTTACCCTGGCTTTCGTCATCTTTACCATAAGTATATTATTGTCATGGCTCCCCTCTACTAATTGCCCTCCACTGGTTTTCATTACTTATGGTTGTATTTTTTGAACATTCACCATATTACATGTCCCTCGATGGTTTTTCTCTTTCCCCCTTTTCCTTCTCTTTTTCCATAGATATGCCATTTCAGTGTCCAATATGTGGTGCCCAGCTTGTGCCACCAACAAGACAGCTCTCTAATTATTATGTTGTGTATCCCGGTTTTAGAAACACCCTACATGGGGCCCTAATCTTTTGCCTGGACATATGACAGGGCTCAGGAGTGAAAGAGTACCATGCGAAATTGAGGCTTAATTTGGCTATTTACAAAGTATTGGTTCATAATTGCAGAGGCTCTGATGTTAAATAATAAAAGAAACCTGTGAGAAGTGACCCCATTTTGGAAACTACACCCCTCAAAGTATTTTTAAGGGGAGTAGTGAGCATCTTTAAGATGATTATTCTAGCTAGGATTCTGTAACATTTCCAGGCCTTTCCCGTTAAAATCATAGTTTCCAAGTCCATAGCGTCCATTCAGAATTGCTTTTTCTGGGCCGGCAAACCAGCTACGTTTAAACGTACCCTCCTAACTAGACCCAAATATCGAGGGAATGTGGGATTGGTGTTCCTGATTTTAAATTTAATCACTTTGCTGCACACATATCTAAAGTGGTGGATTGGTGTCTCCACAGTTACAGCATGCCTAAGTTTTCAGGTGACTTTTCAGAATAAACTGTCACATGTGTGTACATGAGAAATAACACTATTGCAGGCCATTGTATAACTTGTATATGCCATTATTTATCAGTTTTGCCCTCTATAAATAAAAGGATTGCAGCACTTCCAGAAATGTGTTTCTTCTTTATTTAGCTCAAGGTGCAAGGTTTCTGTCCTCACAATGGGACTTTTTTCAAGCATGGTGATACATACAAATGTGCTGGTATATAAACCCAGTGAAACATTTACATAATTAGTAATCAATCAATGGTGCACAAACAAAAATATGCAAAAGTGACATGTTAAAAGATATGTGGATCCATGTAGGGTATAGATATAATAACATATTTCATATCATATCTGACTTATCATATGTATTTCTTAATGATCATTTGTGATCGTATAAATAAATGCAAAATCTACATTATTATATAACATTACACATATAAATCAACTGTGTAAAGAGGAGGGTAAGAATCGAACTCACCAATCACAAGGACCTAAGATGACATGCTCCTGATGAATAACATAGTAAACAGCATCTATATCTACTTACTGCTCATCCTCAATGCTGAGCCAATGGATATGAATAAGAAAAAATAAAGATCTCCAACTAGCCAATCGTGCTGTAGATACCAAAATCGTCTATAGGGTGGGAACAGGTCACGTTACTCAGCATGACATGTACTGTCACGTGATGCATAAACACGCACACAGTAGGGCGTATTCATGTGACCAGTGATGTCAAGGACATAACTATAGAAACCCAAATGCCATGTTAAAAAGCTAGTACCTAATAACAGAAAAAGTTATAAATGTAGGGGATCTGAGAGTCACACCACTAAAGAAAAGAGGGCCATTCGAGTACATGCATACAAAAGCAAACAATCACATACAGGGGCATATGAAATATACAGCACATCTGTGCGATTTAAGAGCCATAAAGCTATAAAATTAGGAGAAAACTCCAGGGACTGGTATATCAAGGGAATCAAAGGGTACAAATTGTAGAGATAACTAATTATATTATGAACAGGCGGAACACAAAAAGGCTGGCAACCACCATTATGTGGCGATCAGTCTCAGGGTAAATGAGGGCATGCACCCATGACCACACATCGTGTGCAGGCAGCATGTTAAGGACCTCACAAAACCGCCAACTATGGGGTGCAAAGCTTCCAAGCAGCACCCATCTGCGTAAGTTGTATAAAAATAAAGCCCTGTCATCTATCATACCAGTCTATCAACCACTGAAATATACCCCGGCAAAAAAACTCCTAGGGTGAGCGATACTTTCATGCCCCTATAAAAAAAAAAAATGATAAGGTAAAAATGTAACGAAATTCATAATATTAGAGATCATGTACTATAAAAGGATTAAAGACATGTATTATCCAAAAACGTATCGCTTTTGACCATTGCTGTCTCCTAGATGATTGGTGAGATTCTTCTCCCTTTCCATTCTCAAAGAATCTTCAACTATGTCTAAGAATAGAGAGAACACTAGTTAGTACACTTGAAAAAATATATATACATTCGTCTTTGATGCTAGAGGTCATCAGGATTTCAAATAAGTGCCAGAGGTCAAGTCTCAACCCAACATACCCGCCGTGACTCTAAAGTCAAAATTGAGACCTTTCAGTTTCAAGCGATATGGTTGGTAAATTCATTTTTATTCACATTTTTTTTATGCCAAGTTGGCCTTACCGTTTTTGTGGCAACACATAATGCAACAACATAAATCTGACATCTTTCTCTGTGTGTCCCAAGTCCAAAAAAAAGTTTAGGGACTGGTAAATCCCTCTGCTTTTTTCTTATTGTGTATCTATGATTGTTGATAGGTGCTTTAAAATCACATATCGCGTATCACATAAAGAAGTTTACAAGGACACCAAAACACATGTAGGAGCTATTCCAAGTCACAGGTGAGAAAATAATTAATATTAAATGATTTACCCCTACGGGGATGTATGAAATTTTTCCCTTTATGCATCAAGGAGAAATTAATGCAATTGACACACAGTTAACAACCCATTTTTCTAGGACGTAGATAGGATTGTTGTCCCTTTTTAGATTTGGTTGACACATCAGTTTTGACAAGCCTGTCCCACAGGTTTTGTGTCCTGCGATAGGACATGAGTGGATGTCCTTGGAGCACTTCAATATGACTAGCTATTTTTATTAATATTCTAATGCCAGTTGATAACCCTAGAGATCTCTTCACTTAAATCCCCAAACGTGGAGACAAATGGTAATCTGTTCTAATTCCTACAACTATTGTTAGACACATCATTTTTATGTAGTAATTGAGTACAATTTAATGTTTTAACCCTCTGTTTTGATGCCTGCAAAATTTTATTAGGATAACCCCGTTGTGAGAATTTTTTTTTACCACATTATCTAGTCACCTCCCGATTTGCATCATTATCCACAATCCTCCTACAGCATTTGTAGGGGAGTGAACATACCTTTAGGGTGGCTGTAGTTGTATCTCAACAATATGTTGCGATTAGTACTCTTTTGATAGACCATGGTCTGTAAACTTGTAATGATTGTAACGATTCCCTTGACTGAACCAAGGTGAATTTAATGTCTTGATCAATTGTGTTTAAGAAATCATGAAACTGTTGGAGTGTCATTTCATTGTCATCCCAAATGAGAAAGATGTCGTCTATGTGTCTCCACCACTTCCGCACATGTTGGAAGTGGGGAAACACATAGACGAACATCTCCTCCAACATTGAATATGTCTGGCCTATATTAGACCCCATGGCCGAGCCCTTCAGCTGCAAATAGAAATTATCGTCAAACCAAAATAAGTGTTGGTAAGCATCAACTTGACTAATAGCATAATGAATTCACAACTGGAAGGTGAGTATGTGGATTGTGCTAATATCCTCTCTAGAGTGATCGATAGATATATATAAGCTCACAATATCAAATGAGGCTACAGTGGCCCCTTTAGGTATTTATCAGTTAATTTGACCAAAAAGTCGGTTGTGTCCTTTATATATGATAATACATTTGTAGAAAAGCTCCTCAGAGCCTTATCCACAAAGATGGAGGCTTTACTCAAGATTGACTCCTGGCCTGAAACAGTCGGATGACCGGGGGGCAACAAATACAGCATAAGTGTAAAAGGATGCTCCACGTATAAAAATTTTCTCGATTTATCATCAATCGTACCATTATCAAATGCCACTGTCAAAATATGTGTCAAGTTTCAATATCCCACTTTAGATCAGAATGTAACAAACGATAGGTATCACTGTCAATCAGTTGTCTATATATTCTGTCATATAAAGATTTGGTGCCCATAACCAAGACCCAAGATGTTCCATGCGGTTGTCACCAATTTAATCAAATATATATATTTTTTAACCAACTCCACAAAGGTCCCTATTGCATGAGACTCAATAGGGGGCACAAAATCGCAGCCATTTTTCAGGTTTTCACTTTTTTTTTTCTCCCTACATTCCAAAAGCCATAACTTTTTTATTTTTCCATCAATAAAGTCATATGAGGGCTTATTTTTTGCAGCACGAGTTGTAAACTTTCACTGCACCACTTATTGTACAATATAATGTAGTAAGAAACTGGAAAAAAGTCTTTGTGGGGTAGAATAGGAAACAAAACAGCTCAGATTCCTCAACCTTTTGTGGTTTTTCATTTTTACGTCGTTCACCGAGCGGTAAAAACAGCATGTTAACTTTATTCTGCGGGTCAATATGATTACAGAAATACCAAATTTATATAGTTTTTTTTTGGTATTTTACTACATTTCAAGGAAAAATGATTGTTAAAGAACAAATTTAATTGTGTTTTGTCGCCATATTCGGAGAGCCATAACTTTTCTTTTTTCGTTAATTGAGAAGTATGAGGGCTTATTTTTGTTGCGGGGCGAGCTGTAGTTTCTATTGGTACCATTTTGGGGTACATGAGAGTTTTTGTTCACTTTTTATTGCATCTTTTGTGGGAGATTAAGTGATCAAAAAACAGCGATTCTGGCATTATATTTTTTTTACGGCGATCAGGGTGCATGTTAAATAATTATATATTGTAATAGTTTTGACTTTTACGGACGTGGCGATACCAGTTTTGTTAATTGGAAAAAAGGTTTTTAATATTTTCTATATATTAAAAAAACTTTATATAACTTATTTTTTAACTAGTCGTTGGATTGATATCATGATGTACTTCAATGAAACCCGTGAGCAGGGTTTCATAGAAGTACACAAATGGCAGACCTTCATCAGGGCCCCAGGCTGCCATGGCAACTATCGGCTACCCGCAATCGCATCCCACGGGGGATCATTGCAACCTTACAGGGGGCCTTCCTCCGTTTCTAACCACTTAGGTGTCGAGGGCGCTACTGACAGTGGCATCTAAGGGGTTAAACTCGTTAAACTGAAGTGTTGGCTGTAAGATACAGCCGACATGCTCATTCTATGGAGTGGGCTCAGCCCATGAGCCTGCTCCATACTCCCCCACACGACCTGCACCGTAAATATACGGCAGATGTCGGGAAGGGGTCAACGTTCAAATCAAAGTCCCTCAATCTATGTTCAGGTACTGATACAACATTAAAATGTGTCTCATTCGATGGTCTAATCAATACAGACTGTGAATCAAACCAAATCTTAAGTTTATTAATCCTAATAAAGTGCATAAAGTCCAATTCAAAACCAAACCATTCTTCTGGTTGGGCTAAAGAATAAGCCCTTAGATAATAACTGTAGTTGTATTTGTGATAAAGTAACTGAAGAGATATTTACTACTGTCTAAAATAATGTCAGGTTCTTCTTCTCTCTCTATCCTTGTGGTATGTGATCGTGTTATTCCACTTTCTATTTCGCTGGCAGCCTCTTCTTCTTGTTTTTCTTTTGAAGAACTCAGTGGTGTCACCATTCCTAAAAAATCTTTTTTGGGATGTCTTTGTAAGTATTGCAATCAATTTGCTTGTATTGGACTGACTGTGGATCCTTACACCCACATCACTTTTTTAAGTGCTGCTTATTTCTTTTATTTATATATATATATATATATATATATATATATATATATATATATATATATATATATATTAGGGATGTCACGATACCTGAATTTGGACTTCAATACAGATACTTCGTTTAGTATTGCGATTTCGATACCAGTTCGATACTTTGCCAACAGTAATTAAAAAAAAAAGTTCTTCCATTTTCTGATGTGAGGCATGAGGTGTGATGAATTTTGAATGTGCCTCACATTAATAGTAATTAACCCCATCATGTTTTTCAGTCATAATGGGTTAATGTGTAAGTAACATGATGGGGTTAATTACTATTAATGTGAGGCACATGGAGGTTAAATTCATCACACCTCACGGCTCACATTAATATGTAAAAGAAAGCAGTTTTTATTTTATTTTTTTACAGCGTACACATCATAAATTATGCAAAAAAATTGTTGTGCAGGTTATTACGCCCGTGCCAATACCGAATATGTGTATATTTTATGTAATGAGACTTATTTTAATGTTTATTGTAAGAAAAGGTGTGTGTGTTTTTTTTAAATTTAACATTACTTTGTTTTTACTTTATTTTTAAATTTTAATGTACTGGCATATATCTATATACTGATAGTACACAGGCATATATATCTATATGCCAGTATATTAGCCTGTGTACAGATAGTACACAGGCAGTTGTTAGGACATACCTAAGTATGCCCTAACAACAAGAAATATGGTAGGACAGCCCTGGGGTCCTTCAATGGACCCTGGGCTGTCTGCCCATATATGGTATGTCCCTCAATCGCGTCACAGGGATTCATGTTATGCGTTCCAAGGGGCACCCCCCCCTTCTCACTTCCTCTTGAATGTTGCAGTCAGCTTTGATGGCAGCATTCAGGGGAATAACGGCGGAGATGAGCGATTTCTCTGATCTCCGCCGTTATAGAGCGGGGCTGCGGCTGTGTAATGCAGCCATTGCCCCGCTCCTGACATTAAGTGCGCGTGTGGTCAGCATGAGGTGATGCGGCGAGACTGCACTAATAAGCGGCGGCGCAGGCACTGAGGACAGAACATGGGGGTGTTTTGCAGTGCGCTCGCCATGTTCTGTCTTCAGTGCCGCCGCTCATTAGTGCAGCGCCGGACGCATCGCATCATCCTGACCCCGAGCACTTGTCAGGACTCAGGAGCGGCGCAATGACTGTATTGCACAGCCGCAGCCCCGCTCTCATACATTCATGTGTCACTATACTAAGCTGTGCGGCTGCGCAGTTAAGTATCGAAATTCACGAAATAGCGGTATCGAGCCGTTTGGGGATGCACAGTATCGAAACAGTATCGAAGTTTCGATTCATCGTGCATCCCTAATATATATATATATATATATATATATATACAGGGGTGAACCTAGCCCGTCTGCCGCCTGAGGCGAACTATAAAAAGGCGCCCCCCCCCCCACAAATCTATCGGAGTTTTCTCATTCCTAACTTTAAACATCAAACACGGAATATATAAATTTTTTAAATAGGAAAACATTTGATGTTTATTTGTTAGGCCCTGTTCACACAGAGTATTTTGACGAGTTTTTGGGCGCGGAAACCGCTCCGCAAAACTCGTCAAAAACCGGCCGAAAATGCCTCCCGAGAAAGAAGGGAAATGCCCTATCTTCGCACGTTTACGCCTCTGACCTCCTATTGACATCAATGGGAGGCAGAGAGAGGGTATTTTGCTGAGTTTTTTGCCCGTAGCACTCAATGGCCGTGAGCGAAAAACGCGGTGAAAATCGCGGCAAACGACGTGCAGGAAGGACAAAATTTGCCTCAAAAACCCAAAAAACTCAGTGTGAACATAGCCTTATAGTGCTGTTTGAAGTATGGAAAATATTTAAAGAATTATTCTTACTGCCAATCAGTGCAGTGCAAATAGTACAGTCTGCACAGCCCCATATCTCTCCTCGGCAGCCAGTCTCATTTGCGGCAAAACTCTCTGCAATTACATTCAGGCCAGTCCAGGACGGATCGCGCTTAGCGCTGTTTTGAAGCGGCACGTCCTGGGCTGGTTTCTTTGCTCTACCTGCTGTATTGTTGTGGTCTGGCTGTGCTAGCTTGATGCTAGTGGTGGATTAATATGATCTTTGGCCCTGTGCGGTCCACAAGTTATGGACCCACATCCCACACGTAAGTCTCACCTACATGTCAAAGTACATCACATGCCACTCTGCGGACTGTCTCTTAGCCTGATCATCCACTGCCACTCACACTTCCCCACAGCCCCCACCACTGTAATGTACATAGATTGTAAGACCAACATTACCAATAATACCGCCATACTGCTACTGAATAATACCCCCATACTGTTACTTAATAATACTCCCATACTGTTACTGAATAATACCCTCATACTGTTACTGAATAATACCCCCATACTGTTACTGAATAATACCCTCATACTGTTACTGAATAATACCCCCATACTGTTACTGAATAATACCTCCATACTGTTACTGAATAATACCCCATACTGTTACTGAATAATACCTCCATACTGTTACTGAATAATACCTCCATACTGTTACTGAATAATACCTCCATACTGTTACTGAATAATACCCCCATACTGTTACTGAATAATACCCCCATACTGTTACTGAATAATACATTTATACTGTTACTGAATAATACTCCCATACTGTTACTGAATAATACCCTCATACTGTTACTGAATAATACCCCCATACTGTTACTGAATAATACCTCCATACTGTTACTGAATAATACCTCCATACTGTTACTGAATAATACCTCCATACTGTTACTGAATAATACCCCCATACTGTTACTGAATAATACATTTATACTGTTACTGAATAATACATTTATACTGTTACTGAATAATACCTCCATACTGTTACTGAATAATACCCTCATACTGTTACTGAATAATACCCGCATACTGTTACTGAATAATACCTCCATACTGTTACTGAATAATACCTCCATACTGTTACTGAATAATACCTCCATACTGTTACTGAATAATACCTCCATACTGTTACTGAATAATACCCCCATACTGTTACTGAATAATACATTTATACTGTTACTGAATAATACCTCCATACTGTTACTGAATAATACCCCCATACTGTTACTGAATAATACATTTATACTGTTACTGAATAATACATTTATACGGTTACTGAATAATACCACCATACTGTTACTGAATAATACCTCCATACTGTTACTGAATAATACCACCATACTGGTACTGAATAATATCCCCATACTGTTACTGAATAATACCTCCATACTGTTACTGAATAATACCTCCATACTGTTACTGAATAATACCTCCATACTGTTACTGAATAATACCCCCATACTGTTACTGAATAATACATTTATACTGTTACTGAATAATACCTCCATACTGTTACTGAATAATACCCCCATACTGTTACTGAATAATACCCCCATACTGTTACTGAATAATACATTTATACTGTTACTGAATAATACCACCATACTGTTACTGAATAATACCTCCATACTGTTACTGAATAATACCACCATACTGGTACTGAATAATATCCCCATACTGTTACTGAATAATACCACCATACTGTTACTGAATAATACCTCCATACTGTTACTGAATAATACCTCTATACTGTTACTGAATAATACCTCCATACTGTTACTGAATAATACCGCCATACTGTTACTGAATAATACCTCCATACTGTTACTGAATAATACCTCCATACTGTTACTGAATAATACCCCATACTGTTACTGAATAATACCCCCATACTGTTACTGAATAATACCCCCATACTGTTACTGAATAATACCTCCATACTGTTACTGAATAATACATTTATACTGTTACTGAATAATACCTCCATACGGTTACTGAATAAAACTGCCAAACCATGATCACATATTACTACAACATTGTGTCAGAAAAAACCCACCATACTGTTAGTGAATAAATCACACTATATATAGACCAATATTACCACCATATAGTGACCTTATAGAGGTAGATGCCAGTTATACACAAGATATCTGCAGACCATATAAGTGATTACAGTATAGTTATATCGAGTGACTATTGTGGCAAATTTAAGTTTTTTACATTTTTATACTGCTTTTTTTTGGTAGGTTCCGCTGGAGCGTTTGGACTACGTCGTAGATACATTGGACTACTCCGATGATCTACTTTAAAAAAAAAAAAAATGGTGAAAGAGGGTTGCATGGGGGAGTTTAGATTTCAATAAAAGTTTTTCTTGTGTTTTTTTTAATACTTTATTATGGCCTTAGTAATGGCTGCTGTCTGATTGAGTGCGTCCATTACTAAGAAGGGGCTTAGTGATAGCCAGTAAAAAGGCTATCACTAACCCCTATAATTACCCCGGTTCTCACTGCCGCGAGGGGAGTACGATCCAGTACCCGACCATCTGAAGCGACGGTAAGGCAGCAGGGCGGTCACAGGCTGGTTTTACCAGGCTGGGAAGGGATAAAAAATGTGGCCCTTCCCACCCTGGGGATGCTAGGCTGCAGCTGCTTTATTGTATCTGGCTGGTTGTGAAAAATAGCGGGAACCCCACGTCTTTTTAAAAAAATAAATAGAAAAAAAATTACGTGAGATCCCCTCCATTTTTCATAACCAGCCAGATACAATAAAGCAGCAGCAGCCTAGCATTACCAGGGTGGGAAGGGCCATGGTTTTAGGCCATTCCGAGCCTGATATTACCTGCCTGCGGCCACCCCAGTACCCGCCCTTCTCTTCAGACAGTCGGGTGCTGGATCGTACCCAGCTCTTCCCAGTACTCCTGGTGGCGGTGGGTACCGGGGTAATAATATGGGTTAGTGATAGCCTTATTACTGGCTAACACTAAGCCCCTTCTTAGTAATGGACGCTCTCAGACAGCTGCCATTACTAAGGCGGTAATGAAGTATTAAAAAACAGAGACATAAAGACATTTATTTTATTGAAATGACAACTCTTCCACACAATCCACTTTAACCATTTTATTTTTAAAAAAAAGAAATAAACCTTAAATCAGCGAAGTAGTCCAATGAATCTACGACGTAGTCCAAATGGTCCAGCGGAACCTGCAAAACAAAAATTAGCAGTATGAAAAATAAAAATAAAGCTGGCTGCCCCCACAGACGTGCAAACATATGAATAAATAGCTACCTTCGGAAACATATTATAATAATTAGAAAAATTAGGCCAATAAAAAAATAAAAAATTATAACACCTTTCTTTTAAAGAGAACCTTTCACCTCCCCATACATGTACAGCTGAGTGCAGCAGGTAATGGGGAGGGCCGCACAAACTCTGGGGCACTTTACATTTTTTTCCTAGCCTCCTTCGTTATTTAGATATCGGTGCTGTAATATTTGGCGCCCGATATTTAAATAACCCCCTGAACTGTCAATGGGAAGGTAATTGGCAAGGGGGCGTGTAACATTGCTGTGACACTGTCCAATCAGCTATGGTCAGCGTTACAGCAAGAGCTGGAGAGAGAGCGCGTGCGCGCAGCTCCGCCACCACTAAGGAACACAAGAGGAGAAGAAGAGTGTGAATTCTTCTTCTTCTGTTTCATGGCATCGTAGCTGTGCATGCACGCACGCTCTCACTCTTTAGCTCTCGGCAGACAAGGACGACAAGACTGATCTCTCACCTGAGATCACAGTCTTGTACTTGCCTGCCGAGAGCTGAAGAGTGAGAGCGTGCGTGTGCACATGATCTCCTCTCTCCAGCTCTTGCTGTTGACATTGTCCGCAGCGGATTGGGCAGTGTCACAGCGATGTTACACGTCCCCTTGCCAATTACCGCCCCATTGGCAGTTCATGGGGTTATTTAAATATCGGGCGCCAAATATTACAGCACCGATATCTAAGTATGGAAAGAGGGTAGAATTTTTTTTTTAAAGTGCCCCAGAGTTTGTGCAGCCCTGACCATTACATGCTGCACTCAAATGCTAATCTGTGGGCAGGTGAAAGATTCTCTTTAAAGTGTAACAACTTTTTAAAAAATTTTTGACATGTCAGAAGTTTTGATCAGTGGGGGCCGAGCACTGAGACACCTCCACTAGTCGCTAAAACGAAGCAGCAGAAGTGCTCGGGTGAGCGTGTGCCGCTTCAATTCTGTTTGCCTTTCCTTGGAGCAGTGTACAGGCTCAATAGAAAGTCTAGGAGTCCGTACACCGCTCACTCGGCTGAAAGTCGATCATAAATGAAGCGGCACAGCGCTCACCCGAGCACTTCTGCTGCTTCATTTTAGCGATCGGTGGGGGCCTCAGTGCTCAATCCCCCACCGATGAAAACTTCGGACATGTCACTATGATATATAAAGATATCTATTACTGCGATTGGTGCAAGTTTTAATTACTTTTTATTGAAAATGATTTGCACTTTTTGAGATACAGCTGCTTTGTATCCTGTATAGAGAGCAGCTGTATATAGCGCTGAGACCTGAATCCATTAGGTCGCCTATTACCGATCACATCTAAGTTATGAACTTAGATGTGATCAGTTACAGCTCGATCCTGCAGGACTCGCTGACACTGAATCAGTCAGTCCCACTGACCTGACGGATACAGGATACAGCGCTATATACATTATATAATATATTTATTTTAATTAGCGGGGGCAGGTTTATGGGGAAGGATTAGGGCCTGTTCACATCAGCGTTGGCTTTCCGTTCCGGGGTTCCGTGGGAGGTTTCCGTCGGGTGAACCCCCTGCAACGGAAGGTCAAACTGAAACCACAGCTTCCGTTTCAGTCACCATTGAAATCAATGGTGACGGAAACATTGCTAATGGTTTCCGTTCATCACCATTCCGGCAGGTTTCAGTTTTCGTGACGGAATCAAGAGCGCATTCGACTGCGCTAATGGTGACTGAAACGGAAGCTGTGGTTTCAGTTTGACTTTCCGTTGCGGGGTTACCTCCGACGGAACCCCAGAACGGAAAGCCAACGCTGATGTGAACAGGCCCTAAGGCTTCTTTCACACTAGCATTAATATACGTTTACCTCTCTTCCGTCAGAGGAAGAGAGGATCAATACGTTAAACGGAAAGCAACGGCTCCATTAGAATTACCATTGCTTTCAATGGTAATTCTTTTGTATCAGTTGCTTTCCGTTTGTCTCCGTTCGCTAAGTTTCCGTTTTTTTTAAAGGAAACAAAAGTGAAGTCTGCAGAACTTTTATTTCCGTTCAAAAGAACGGAAACCTAGCGAACGGAGACAAACGGAAAGCAACTGATACAAAAGAATTACCATTGAAAGCAATGGTAATTCTAATGGAGCCGTTGCTTTCCGTTTAACTTATTGATCCTCTCTTCCTCTGACGGAAGAGAGGTAAACGTATATTAATGCTAGTGTGAACAAAGCCCAATACAAGTAAGATATTAATAAATAAATAAATTTAAAAAAAAAAACCCAACTGGGATTTGAACCAGCAACCTTCATGAGTTATTTACAAGTTTCTGACCACTTATAAAATGTGTTCAAAGTGCTGCCCATTGTGTTGGATTGTCAATGCAACCCTCTTCTCCCACTCTTCACACACTGATAGCAACACCGCAGGAGAAATGCCTCCCGATCTGACCCCCTTAGACTTTTATCTTTGGGGTCATCTGAAGGCAATTGTCTATGCTGTGAAGATACGCGATGTGCAGCAACTGAAACTACGGATACTGGAAGCCTGTGCTAGCATTTCTTCTGCGGTGTTGCTATCAGTGTGTGAAGAGTGGGAGAAGAGGGTTGCATTGACAATCCAACACAATGGGCAGCACTTTGAACACATTTTATAAGTGGTCAGAAACTTGTAAATAACTCATGAAAGAATAAAGTAACGTTAAAACCAAGCACACCATTGTTTTTCTTGTGAAATTCTCGATAAGTTTGATGTGTCACATGACCCTCTTCCCATTGAAAAAACTAAAGTTGGATACAAAATGGCCGACTTCAAAATGGCCGCCATGGTCAACACCCAGCTTGAAAAGTTTCCCCCCTCCCATATACTAATGTGCCACAAACAGGAAGTTAATATCACCAACCATTCCCATTTTATTTAGGTGTATCCATATAAATGGCCCACCCTGTATATATGCTGTAGCAACATAGGGGACATTATACAGCAGTAATGAGCGGTGTAGCTGTGAATCCAGCACTGGGTGAGATAGAACACTTACCAGCAGCCTCTGTCTGTTCTCTGCTCCCTTCTCTCTCCATAGATTTCTTTGGGCAGCATGTCTGTCTTTTTCTCCAAGCTTTCTCCTCCCCTTCCCCTCTCTATAGACTTCTAAGTGCAGTGTCTGTGTGTCTTTCTCTCCCTGCTTCCTTCTATGGCGCCCCTCCCCTCTCCATAGACTTCTATGCGCAGGCTGTGAAGAGGCACCCCTAACTTCTTGCAGTCCATCTCCTCTGCTGTTATTATGTTTACCCTAACATTGTAACACACAATGTTAGTTTTGTTATTATGCCTATTGCAGGGGCCAAACCCATTTTCGGTGCCTTTATTTCTTGTTCATACATTTATTTAAAAAAAAGGTTAAGATTATTGTTATTCTAAACAAGTAGGATTTGTAATGTTTTTTGAATTGGAACAAATACAGAACTGAACATTGTCTTAAATTAAATTAATATTGTAATCTTAAGATAATTAAAGGATACAACCTGCACATCCTGATAAGAATAAGGTCCCCAAGGTTGGGTTCTTATTTAATTTATCTCCACATATCCTGCTGCACCAATGGACCTCCAAGAATTACTATTTGCAAGAGATAAGCCAGTTCAGGCAAGTGCACGCAACAAATAGTTATTGACAAAGCTCCAGTAATCAGTGGCTTTCTGCAGAGATTGCCTTGAAAACCGGAGCCATGATAAATGTATCCATTCAAAAGACTTCATTTCCCAGTGCACCTGTCTTTATATTAATGATGAATGCATCTCTGTACAGCAATGCCTGCTGCCAATACCAAAATACATCCGTGTATTACTTAAAGAATGTGCCATTGAATTCATCTGTACAGAAATGTTGAAAATAAATAAGAGTGTGCATTGTCACAAACCTGTATTAATAATTTTGGTCAAAACATAACTAAATAATGCTGCAGTGGCCAAATAATACCTCTGCACTGTGTCTAAACATTACCACCATAAATCGAGCAAGTAAATACAGTACTGACCTGGCACCGTCAGAGGCTGAATAAACTACAATTAAATACAATTAAACTGTGGACGTCTTCTCTGATTGTAGTCACTCATTTTCTGCGTAATTTCCATCGGCTGCAGACCAGCAACAAGGCTTCTTACAGCTATGATGTGCCTCTGCAAAGTCCATCGCTCAGGCATTTTTGGCCTTTTGCTTTTACACAACATGCTACCCATACCAGACACAGACTACCCCCCAAGACAGCAACATAGGCCCCTATGTTATCCCATTTTGCAGACACAATGAACCATATTCTGGCCACAATGCCCTATTACAGCTCCAACTCCCCCATGCCTGCCAAATTGTCTCATGCCAACCACAGTTCCCCTATGATATCCACAAATATTTTTATGCCAGGAACAATGCCCACACTTGTCAACCGCCATGCCTGATGCAAGCCACATTGCGTGCAATGCCAGCCACAAAGCCGCATGTTTAAACCACAATGCCCTCCATGCCAGCAACAAAGACCACATGAAAGTCACAGTGCCTTCGTGTCATCCAGCGCCTTTTGTGCCAGCCAAAATTCCAACAAGATAGCTAGAGTGCCCTATATGTAAGCCCCAATACCCCATGTCAGACACAATATCCTTTTTACCAGCCCTAATAATGCCTATGGCAACCACAATTACACTTTTCACCAGCCATTACATTTTGGCTCTTGTCTATAGCCCTAAGATCCTTGCGCTTGTCAATTTTTCCTGCTTCCAGCACATCAACTTAAAGAACTGGCTGTTTACTTGTTGCCTACTATATTCCTCCCCTGTCACGATCTATGGGTATGTGAACCCACTGGGCCGTACCGCCGTAGCGGGATAGCAGCTGGCTAAACAGTGTACCAAGTCAATGTATTGTGAGACAGTGACAGGTAAAGTCATTGAGGGAAGGTACATTTCCCCTAGAATCCTGTCATATGTATCCTAGGCTCCAGGGAATGAGTAGTTTTTGCAATAGTATGTGAACCCACTGGGCCGTACCGCCGTAGCGGGATAGCAGCTGGCTAAACAGTGTACCAAGTCAATGTATTGTGAGACAGTGACAGGTAAAGTCATTGAGGGAAGGTACATTTCCCCTAGAATCCTGTCATATGTATCCTAGGCTCCAGGGAATGAGTAGTTTTTGCAATAGAAAGCTCTAGCTTTCCAATCTCGGCTTAAAGGCATGGTATTGCCCGAAAAACATGTTTGTTTTTTTTTAATTAAACATTTAGTGTGTGGGTGATTAAACATTGTTCAAATTTTTTTTATTTTTTTCACGAGTCAGGAAATAGTCAGGAAATATTATAAATTAATTCTAATTTATAATACTACCCATTTTTGGTCACTAGATGGAGCTATTTCCCAAAATTGCAGCATTGCAACATTGGGTTAAAAGCTCTCGCTCTAGTGAGCTCTCAGCATCCCCCCCTCCTTTATCCTGGCTAGTGCCGGGATAAACGAGGGGTTTGAACGGTGTAACCTCCTACACTGTGTGTCGCCATTTTTTGAGCTAACACACAGCGTAGTAGGTTTACATACAGTAGTAAACACGAACATACATTGAAATCTCTTACCTGCTCCTGCCGCCGCGGCTCCCTCCGGCCCGTCCGCTCCGTTTGCTGCCGCTGTTCCATGTGCACAAGTCCGGAAGCCGCGACCGGAAGTAGTAATATTACTGTCCGGCCGCGACTTCCGGTCCACAGGAAAATGGCGCCGGACGGCGCCAATTTCGAATAGGACTGTGTGGGAGCGGCGCATGCGCAGTTCCCACACAGACGCCGTACACGGCAGTCAATGGGACGGGAGCCGTTCGCAGTCCCTATGGGACTGTGGCTGCCGTATTCCATGTCTGTGTGTGTCGTTAATCGACACACACAGTAATGGAAACAAAAATGGCAGCCCCCATAGAGAAGTAAATCAATTAAAAACGTAAAAAGTACAACACAGCAACATACATTAATAAAATTTATTGATCTATCACACTAAAACACATAACATATTAAAAAAAAAGTTGGTCGTGACACTCTTCCTTTAAGGAAACGCCGCAAAAAGGGCCTGGAGTTGGATTGGGGAAGAGCAGGGCGGGTTCCCCAATCCCTAGTCCATCTCTGTTTGTAGGACAAGGCTGCTGCTCAATTAGCTGCACCTGCAGCCTGTGTATAAAAAGATGCAGACACAGTGTGTGTGAGTCTCACCCCTGACTCAGACTGGAGACTACTAAGTCTGGAGTAGCCTGTATTCTATGTGAGTAAAGTCCTGTGTTACTTTGTGTCCAGTGCCTGGTAGGAAGGCACTTGGTATAGTTAGATAATATCTTGTTTAGTTAGTGCTCAGACGAGCAGGATTTATTTTGTATTTTGCCTTGTTGTACAAGAGGCTGTTTCTTTGACAAGAATAAAACACAGGCAAAGCCCTGTTATGAACTTTAATGCACGGTGTCCCTGTCTCTGGCTACTAAGAAACCGCTTTACCAACCTCTCCTGATGCTAAACCCCCACATATGGTGGCCGATGCGGGCACGGTCTTAAAGAGACATACACCTATTTAAAAGGACTTTTGCTGCTCCAAGCGGAAAATCGTTGCTAGGGGCAACAACACAATTTTTTTTCTCCCCGAGAGTGCTTGGAAGTGTATGTCTTGGGTGAAGGCGGCAACAGGGCTAGAAAAAGAGACTGTTAAAATGGATGAAATACTTAAACAGCTGATTCAGGCTAATATCAACCAGGGGAAGATAAGCACAGCTTTGCGAGAAGCCAGCGCGACTCAGCGAATGGTGCATGAGGAAGCCATGCGTGCACAGGCTGAAACCAATATTCTGCTGGGTGAAGCCCACAGACTGGCCTTAAAAGAACAGCAGCAAATTAATCGCCATTTTCAAGACCAAATTCAGGCCTCAGTGGAGAGGTCAGCGGGTCCTCATGGTTTGCGCCAAACCACTCGTGCAGCGGTACAGACATCTCTGCAGAAGATGACACCCACCGACGACGTTGAGGCCTATCTCATGGTGTTTGAGCAAGTGGCAGAACGAGAGAAGTTATCTTCAGATCAGTGGGCAGCAGTGGTGGCACCTTTTCTAACCGGAGAGACGCAAAAGGCGTACTTTGATCTCAATGAGCAGGATGACAAGGATTACTCCAAGCTGAAGGGTGAGATCCTTGCCCGTCTGGGTGTTAATATGAATGTGCGTGCTCGACGGGTGCACAACTGGACTTTTGTGGAACACCTACCTGCCCGATCACAAATGTATGATCTTGTCCATCTTGCAAGGAAATGGCTACAGCCAGAGGAATCAACCCCTGCGCAGATCGTGGAGAGAGTGGTGCTTGACAAATACATCCGCTCCTTACCACCGAAAGTTCAGCGTTGGGTCGGTCAAGGAGATCCTACAGATGCGGAACAGCTGGGGAACCTGATTGAAAGGTACAGAGCTACTCAGGATCTTCTCCAAGAAGTATCGCCTGGATGTTCTAACCCCAGGAACAGAAAATCGTGTGAAGCACCCGGTAAGACTGTTCCATTTACTAGAGGGGTGAGAAATGTCTTTAAGGGAGGTGGCTCAGAAGGAGATCAGACGGAGGGAAGAAATCCCAGAGAGACACTGAAGGCCAGACCAGGGTCTCAAGTTGGGGACCGGGGCCGCATACAGTGCTGGTGGTGTTATGGACCTGGGCATATTGCTGCCAATTGTCCCCTGACTACTGAGCCAATGGAGTGTGATGCAGCAAGGCGAATATCCTTGTTTGCACGTCCTGTTTGTTCTGCTGAGACGGTTTACGAGACTGAACAACAAATGTGTGTCGTAAAAGTGGAAGGGTGTACTGTGAGTGCCTTGCTGGATTCTGGGAGTCTGGCTACCCTGGTGCATGCCAGCCTGATAGACCCTGGAACATTCAGAGGACATAGTATAGGGGTCCTGTGCATTCATGGGGACACTAAAGAATACCCCACCGCTTTGGTCACTCTAGAGACTTCCTGTGGAACCGCTTGCCATGAAGTGGGTGTGGTCAAGTCCCTGATGCACAGTGTGATTCTGGGGAGAGACTTCCCAGTGTTCTGGGACTTGTGGAGGAAGAAAGATGTAACCTCCACTGTTAATGATGGTATTAATGTGTGCGCTGTAATTAGCTCAGAACCCTTTAACGAGGATGCTGAGGTGCCAGCAGTAGGGGTGACCACTGAGCCTGATAAATTTCCTCTGGCTGTTTTTGCTGGTGAAACAGATGAGCAGGAGGAAATTTCTGATATACCAGAGTTAAATGTAGCACGTAACAATTTTGGGACTGCTCAACTTAGCGATCCCACATTGGTAAAAGCCAGGGAAAATAGTAAGGTATTAAATGGAGTGACTCAACATCCAGGGGCTGATAAGGTGTTTCCACACATGGCGGTTAACCAGGATTTGCTGTATCGGATAGATAAAGTACGTGGGGAGGTTGTTGAACAGCTGGTGATACCCCAACCGTATCGTAGAACGGTGTTGGACCTGGCTCATAAACACGTGCTGGGTGGACATCTAGGTTGCGAAAAGACCAGAGAGCGTATCTTACAATGATTCTTCTGGCCGGGGGTATATACAGAAGTTCAGAGGTATTGCGAGTCCTGCCCGGAGTGTCACGGCTCCTATGCCACATTTTAGGAGTCCGCTGGTGCCTTTGCCTATCATTGGGATCCCTTTTGAAAGAATTGCCATGGATCTGGTCGGCCCTTTAGTCAAATCCTCTAGAGGACATCAATATATCCTAGTGGTGTTGGACTATGCCACACGCTACCCTGAGGCAGTCCCTTTGCGAAATTCCTCTTCAAAAGCCATTGCAAGAGAGTTGTTTTACATGTTTTCCCATACTGGTTTACCAAAGGAAATACTTACCGATCAGGGAACTCCCTTTATGTCCAAAATCATCAAGGAATTATGTAAACTGCTGAAAATTAAACACCTGCGTACCTCTATATATCACCCTCAAACTGATGGTCTTGTCGAAAGATTCAATAAGACATTAAAAGGCATGTTGAGGAAGGTGGTTAGTAAGGATGGGAAGGATTGGGACTCTCTTCTGCCCTATTTAATGTTCGCTGTACGTGAAGTTCCTCAATCATCCACAGGGTTTTCTCCTTTTGAACTTGTATACGGCAGACAACCCCGTGGTATCCTAGACATAGCCAAGGAAACCTGGGAGCAAGAGTCCACACCTTATAGGAGTGTAACTGAGCATGTCACGTTGATGCAGGACCGAATCGCTGTGGTCATGCCGATAGTTAAGGAACACTTGGAGCAAGCTCAGGATGCTCAGAGCAGGGTGTATAACCGAACTGCTAAAGTTAGAAATTTTAACTCTGGTGATCGAGTGTTGGTCTTAGTGCCAACCGTAGAAAGCAAATTTCTTGCTAGATGGCAAGGGCCGTATGAGATAATGGAAAAGGTGGGGGATGTAAATTATAAAGTTTACCAACCAGGTAAAAGGAAGACAGTGCAGTTATACCATGTAAACTTAATTAAGCCATTGAAAGAAAGAGAGACCCTCGTAGCAGTAAGTACCCCTTATAGTCTTAACCCAGATGTGTATGTGTCAGAATCCCTCGCAAAGCCACAGAAACAGGAGACAAAAGAGTTTGTGCAGAGAAACACAGACGTGTTTTCAGAACTGCCAGGATAGACTAGTATAATAAAACATGACATTGTGACTGAGCCTCAGGTTCGGGTCCACTTGAAACCCTACAGAGTCCCTGAAGCTCGTAGACAAGCCATATCTGAGGAGGTCAAGAAAATGCTAGACCTTGGGATTATTGAAGAGTCAAAAAGTGAGTGGTCCAGTCCCATTGTATTGATTCCGAAACCAGATGGGTCATTACGTTTCTGTAACGACTTCCGCAAGTTAAATGAGATGTCAAAGTTTGACGCATACCCAATGCCAAGAGTTGACGAGTTAATAGAGAGACTGGGCCATTCAAGGTATTTTTCAACACTTGATTTAACCAAAGGCTATTGGCAAGTACCCCTCACGGAGAGCGCCAAAGAGAAAACTGCGTTCATCACCCCGGATGGTTTGTTTCAATATACTTGTTTACCATTTGGGCTACATGGGGCTCCAGCGACCTTTCAAAGGTTAAAGGACATAGTCCTCAAACCCCATCGTCGGTATGCTTCGGCATATCTGAACGACATTATAATATTTAGTGATGACTGGGAAAGCCACTTACCAAAAGTACAAGCAGTACTAAACTCCCTCAGAGCCGCGGGGTTAACAGCAAACCCAAAGAAATGTTCCTTAGGCTTGGAGGAAGCACGGTATCTGGGGTACATAATTGGGAGAGGGGTGATAAAGCCACAGGTCAACAAAGTTGAGGCTATCCAAAACTGGCCCCAGCTTTTCTAGGAATTGTAGGTTATTACCGCAGGTTCATTCCAAACTTTGCCAGCACAGCAGCGCCCCTGACAGATCTTACCAAGGGAAGTAAGTCTGTCATGGTCAAGTGGGACACGAAGGCTGAAAGCGCCTTTCAAGAGTTGAAACTGGCCCTGTGTAACCAACCAGTCTTAGTCACTCCTGACTTCAAAAAGGAGTTTGTTGACCAAACTGATGCTTCTGATGTGGGGCTCGGAGCAGTTCTGTCACAAGAGGTGGGTGGTGAGGAACATCCTGTGACCTATTTGAGCAGAAAGCTTACCCCGGCTGAGAAAAACTATAGCATAGTTGAACGGGAGTGCTTGGCAATTAAGTGGGCACTTGAGTCCCTGAGATATTATTTATTGGGTCGTCGGTTTAGGTTGGTTACAGACCACTCTCCTCTTACGTGGATGTGTCAAGCTAAAGAGAGAAATGCAAGAGTTACACGGTGGTTTCTTATTTTGCAGAACTTCAAATATACTGTGGAACATAGAGCAGGAAAACTGCAGGGCAATGCTGACGCTTTGTCTAGGACACACTGCCTTGTAGCTAAATGTGTCTGATCCCACGGGCTCGAACAGAGGAAGAGGGTATGTGAGACAGTGACAGGTAAAGTCATTGAGGGAAGGTACATTTCCCCTAGAATCCTGTCATATGTATCCTAGGCTCCAGCGAATGAGTAGTTTTTGCAATAGAAAGCTCTAGCTTTCCAATCTCGGCTTAAGGAAAAGCCGGAAAAAGGGCCTGGAGTTGGATTGGGGAAGAGCAGGGCGGGTTCCCCAATCCCTAGTCCATCTCTGTTTGTAGGACAAGGCTGCTGCTCAATTAGCTGCACCTGCATCCTGTGTATAAAAAGGTGCAGACACAGTGTGTGTGAGTCTCACCCCTGACTCAGACTGGAGACTACTAAGTCTGGAGTAGCCTGTATTCTATGTGAGTAAAGACCTGTGTTACTTTGTGTCCAGTGCCTGGTAGGAAGGCACTTGGTATAGTTAGATAATATCTTGTTTAGTTAGTGCTCAGACGAGCAGGATTTATTTTGTATTTTGCCTTGTTGTACAAGAGGCTGTTTCTTTGACAAGAATAAAACACAGGCAAAGCCCTGTTATGAACTTTAATGCACGGTGTCCCTGTCTCTGGCTACTAAGAAACCGCTGTACCAACCTCTCCTGATGCTAAACCCCCACAGTATATATAGTCCAAGCACAAGGGTACATGTAGTAGTTCAGGCAGTAGCAACGGCTAGGCTCAGATGGGACCGTGGCACAACACGACTCCAACTTTCTAAGGCACAGAAACTAAGCATCAGGGGATACAGGATACAGGTAGCAGGTACAGGAACACTGTAAACAGAATAACACTAAGGGACCATTTGCAAGACTAACACAGGTAAACACAACAATGCTCAGGCAAAGAATAAAGGGGCAGGGCCCTTCTTATAGTCATGGGCTAATAGATGATTATTTTCATGTGCGCGTGGGCCAGGCACGAGCGTGCGTGCGCACCCTACGGAAGACAGCAGAACGGAGCGGAAGTGAGCGCTGGCATCTCCTAGGGAGGAGATGTGGGCCAGCGCTCACAGAACCATGGCTGCGGCCATCGGGGGTTGAGTAATCCCGACGGTCCGTGGCCGTGGACGCTACAACCCCTTGACAGGTGCGATTTTAACAAGATAATCAATGTTAGTCACTTCACCGGTCAGTGGTTTTAATGTTAAGGCTGAATGTTGTTTATCCATGAACAGACATGCACACATCTAAATACGTATACACATCTAACTAAACCTTTACGGACTCATACATATAGATGCACATAAAAAGCGGTTCATGGACAGATCCCAGGTGTTCCAGGGTAGTGAAGGCATAATAAGAAAATTCCTAGTGGTCTAGGGTAGGGAAAGGTTCAATATGTACATCCTTTGCTGGTTTAGGATAAATAATGGTGATCCCCTATACCTACAAAATTGGCTAATCTAAAGTATGTGTGTAAAGTAAAAATCACTTAAATCTGTTTTTATTTTTTAGATCATTTTCTAAATTTACAGTATATTGGACTCACAGAGTAATTAAGTATGTAATATTTAATTCTCTTGTAGGACTGAAATAATTTAGGCGGGATTCACACGACCGGGTCGTTCCCGAGCCCGAGTGTCGGCCGGTAAAATCGGCCATTTTGCCCGGCCGGTTTGCATAAAGTTATGCATCCGTTCTGGGCCGGGCAGATCCGGACAGTGACATCAGCGGCAGCTCCTGAAGGGGAATCCCCATGTGTTCGGGGATTCCGCTTCAGGAGTTTCCCCTGATGTCACTGCCCAGATATGGACAGAGATATCAAGCGCTCTGTCCAGGAGCGGAATCCCGGGATTCCGCTCCTTCAAGGAGCTAAAATGGAGCTAGCACATAGCAGAGCGGGGAGATACCTCCCTGCTCTGCTATAGTGGCGTCGCTACAGTAGTAGCAGCCGCAGCAGCAGCAGCTGCTGCTACTAGTGGCGCCATCGAAGGTGTCGCCGAGCCAGGGTGCTTTTAACAAGCAGGGGAAGGGAGCCAGCGCAGCGCTCCCTCCACCTGCTGTACACCCCGGCCCTGCAACACAGTGTACAGCGATGCCATTCATCAGAATGGCATCAACTCCTCCTCCTCACATGCACTCTGCGCTGTGAGGAGGAGGAGATAGAGCGCAAACGCCGGGAAACCCGGCCATCACTCGGAACACATTCCGGTGATGGCCGTGTATTACCCGGCCCCATAGACTTCTATGGGAGCCGGGCGGCCGGGTGCCCGGGCGAAGATAGAGCATGTCCTACTTTTTGACGGCCGGATTTCCTGGCCGTCAAAAAATCGGTCGTGTGAATAGCCCCATTAGGGGTCTATCATTCCTAATGCAGCCGGGTGCTGGCCGATTTATGAACGGCCGGCACCCGGCCGGGAAACCCTGCCGTGTGAATGAGGCCTTAATGGGTCCAATATGTTGATTCAAAAAATTAGAACTGAAGATCCAGTGTCGGAGAACATGTAGTTTTTCAGTGCAGGAGTACATTGTCCAAATTAATTTACATCTTAATAAGCAAACACAAACTAAGTAGAATTTGGCTGATTTCAGCTCCAACTTTGTTTAATTGCTTTTCTTAAATTTGGAATCCTTCTTAATGATTTGTTTGTTTAGTAGTATGTTGAAAATTACTGAAAACCTCAGCAGTTTAATTTGTTAATGAGATCGGGGTTGCTGCTAAACCACGACTATTGAGTCCTTTTTTTTTTTTTTTTCCATAAGAACTGACTAGCATAGTATATAAGCAGAAATTTCACACCACAAAGCAAACTTACATTGTTCTGAAAAACAAGAGGTTGGGTATATATTCTTTAACCTCTTTGGCTTTATTGAAATTGTCATATATTTTATAGGAAAGAATATCTGTTTTAACCCCTTCCCGTCGCAGCCACTTTGCCCCATTTTTAAAATCTGACATGTCACTTTATGTGGTAATAACTTTGGAATGCTTTCACCTAGCCAAGTGATTCTGAGATTATTTTCCCTTGACAAATTGTACTTTATGTCAAGGGTAAAATGTTGTCGATAAATTCATTGCTTATTTGTGAAAAACACCAAAATTTGGAGAAAAATTACAAAAATTAGCTTTCTTCTAAATTTGAATGTATCTACTTGTAAGACAGATAGTAATACCACACAAAATAGTTACTAATTAACATTTCCCATATATCTACTTTATGTTGGCATCATTTTTTGAACATCATTTTACTTTTCTAGGACGTTATAAGGCTTAGAAGTTTAGCAGCAATTTCTCACATTTTCAAGAAAATTTCAAAGGCCTATTTTTATAGGGTCCAGTTCAGTTCTGAAGTAGCTTTAAGGGGCCTATATTTTTTTTTAAACCCCCATAAATCACCCCATTTTAAAAACTGCATCCCTCAAAGTATTCAAAACAGCATTTAGAAAGTTTCTTAACCCTTTAGGCGTATCACAGGAATTGAAGCAAAGTGGAGGTGACATTTACAAATTTCATGTTTTTTTTGCAGAAATTCAATTTGAATTCAGTTTTTCTGTAACATAGAAGATTTAACCAGAGAAACGCAACTCAATATTTATTGCCCAGATTCTACATTTTTTAGGGAAAATCCCACATGTGGCCCTAATGCGCTAATGGACTAAAACACGGGCCTCTGAAGCAAGCAGCACCTAGAGGATTTTGGATCTTTGTGGGATACATCAGGGTATATGTAAGCTGGGCAAAGTACATCAAGCTATATGTAAGCTGGGCAGAGTACATAAGGGTATATGTAAGCTGGGCAGAGTACATCAGGGTATATGTAAGCTGTGCGGAGTACATCAGGGTATATGCAAGCTGGGCGGAGTGCATCAGGGCATAATAGGATGATGTAATAATGGGGTGAATGAATAATAAAATGAATAATCCATGGATTGGTGTGGTACGCTTTGAACCAATCCTTTATTCACAGGCCGGGTTTATTGGTTATTATACAAAATATCTGCGCTCCAGTATTGCCTAATTTTTGTTTTCTTCGCTATAAGCAGCACAAGGCCCTAAAGTTTCCTCATCTCTGCTGCATTTACAGGGTCCACCTGTGAGCTCTAGAAAATGTCGATGTGGGTTATTTAGTGAAAAACTATTGGACCTAAAAAATGAGTCTGGGCCGTCATTTAGCATCATTTTGCTTCATTGCGTTTTGAGAGTCATAACGTGTTATTTTTCCATTGATGGAGATGTGTAAGGGCTTGTTTTTTATGGAACGAGCTGTCATTTTTATTGGTTCCATTTGGCAGACATGCGATTTTTTTTTTTAATCACTATTTATTCAGTTTTTTGAGAGATGAGGAAACCAAAAAACAGCAATGCTAGCACTGTTTTTTTTATAGTGTTCACCGTGCAGTATAAAAAACATGTTAACGTTATTCTGCGGGTCGATACGATTACAGTGACACCAAATTTATATAGTTTTTTTTTACGTTTCACTACTTTCCACAATAAAAATACTCTTTTCTAAAAAAAATCATGTTTTAGTGTCGCCATTTTCTTAGAGCCATAACTTTTTATTTTTCAGTTGATATCGCTGTGGGAGGGTTTGTTTTATGAGTGAATAACTGTAGTTTCTATTGGTACCATTTTGCGTTACTTGCGACATTTTGATCACTTTTTATTACATTTGTTTTGAGACTAATGACCAAAAAATAAAATGCTGTTATAGGTTTTTATTTAATGTTTTTACGGTGTTGACCGTGCGGTAAAAATAATGTTCAGAACTATTCCGAACGCGGGAATATATATTATGTATAGCTTTGTTTTTTTTCATTTATAAATGCCTTGATCAGGAAAACAGCGATTATGTTTTTATTAGTTAAAACTTTTTATTTATTTATTTTTCTTTAACAAATATTTTTTTAGCTACATCGACTTACCTGCTAACGCCGATGCTGCTGCAGAATCAACTGAAGCCTCTGGTGCCGGTGTCCTCGCTCGTCTGACACGATGCAGGACCTGTGAGTGACGTCACAGCGTGATCTCTCGAGAACACGCTGTGTCTGCACTGCCAGAAGCTGGGCGTTGTGAAGAGAAGTGGATGATACTTCTCATCAGAGCGCCCAGCTAGTAAAAGTATTAAAAACGCCCCGATGTACGCACATAATACACGCCCACTTGGACTTTTACTTTTAAACACACCCACTTGGACTTTTGCAAGCCTCATTTGCATAACTACAAAAATGGTCATAACTTGGCCAAAAATGCTCGTTTTTTAAAAATAAAAACGTTACTGTAATCTACATTGCAGCGCCTATCTGCTGCAATAGCAGATAGGGGTTGCAAAATCTGGTGACAGAGCCTCTTTAAGTCTTTGTTTCTTTTCAGAAACAATAAACTCTCAACCTTCCTAATCTCGTACTCAAAGCCAAATAGATCTCAAGTCAACAGCAGAGATCTAGGAGATTATGTTCCTCATCAGAGGAAGACATGTGCCACAACACTGAAAGGGAGTTGACCTGATTTCAGGTAACAAATGAGGAATTTTAGAGTGACGTTTGGTAGTAGCCTTAGCAATACCATGTCCTGGAGGAATCTGATGTATGGATCCACTAATGACAAGGCTTGAAGTTCCCCCATTCTCTTGACAGATGTTATGGTTAGGGGCGGACACCCCACATATGCAAACCGTGCAGCTGCACAGTAGCCCAGTACAATATAAGTAAGGTACTGAGACAGTGGCTCACAGTTACTGGTACACCATTGGAATAAACTATTGGGGCGCATGCCCCCCCTACACGGGGTTTTCCACCGCCTGTGTCTGTCCTAGATTATGACCAGAAGGAAATAACCTTTTAGGATAGGTAAATATGTGGGACCTCTTCCAGAGGTTCAGAGGTAGGTGATCATAAACCTCTTAGGACTAAGGCAAAGTCTCATTTTGCAATAGGTCTGAGGATAACAGGTCTCATTTAGCAGACCATTTCAGGAACCGTTTCACCAAGGGCTTTTGTGACAAGGATCTTACCAAAAAATCGAACCTGGCCTTTTCCGAATCCTTCCTGCTGGATGTGTAGGATGTTGTTAAACTGTGGGTTGGAACTATCCACTCATTTGGTGGTATACGAACTTGAAATAACAATTCGCCCCTTTTGTAAGCCTTCTTGATAGATCCAGACTTGGACTGTGGGCAGTTCTTCATAAATTCATTGGAGAGCCCTTTAGATTATAAAAGGGGTTGGTCAACTTTCAGGCTGTCAGGTTCAAACTCTTCAGGTCCTAGCATAGTTGAGTGGTGTTAGACACCAAGTTCTGCACTGGGGAAGTCTCCAGTAACACCCTCAACTCATCTGAATGAGTTAGAAATACCATGACCTCTGTGGCCGGAACGGTATGATGGCTTATACAGTGGCCTGGTCTTGCCTGATTTTCATCAATAACCAAGGTATAAAGGAAAGCGGAGGGAAAACGTAGACCAGCCTGAACCTCCTAGGGATGGACAGGGCATCCACTGCCAAGGAATTGTCCCCTTGATACAGGGAGACAAATGTTTACACCTTAGTACTGAACCTGTTCGCCTACAGATCGATCACTGGCGCTTCCCACATACTGGTGATCTGCTTGAAGATCTCTAGATTCAGAGACATTGCTCCCAGGACTGTTAGACTTTGACTTAGTCGGTCGGCAATAATGTTGAGGAACCCTTGAATATGTACAGTAGACACATGGTAGGTTTGACTCTGTCCATATCAAGATTGTAACGTCCACAGCCGCGGACCGTCATCCTTACCTGCCCCCTGACTGCCGCGGCTATGGACGAGTGAGTGCCAGGCAGCATCTCCCTCCTGAGAGACGCTGGCACTCACTTCTGCAGCGCCGCACTGGTTCCCGAAGGGTGCGCGCGCTCGCGTCTGGCCTTAAAGGGTCAGTGCACACACATGAATAAGATCTGTAATTAGCCCATGATCACCCTGGACTATAAAAAGGGCTCTGCTTCACTCATTGCCTGAGCGTTGTTATGTTTACCCATGTTAGTATTAGCAAATAGTCCCTTAGTGTTATCCTGTTCCCGTTGTTCCCGTGTCCTGCTACCTGTATCCTGTATACCGTGCTATTTCTGTTCCTGTACCTTAACATGTTGGAGTCGTGTTGTGCCACCGGTCATGCCTGCTGATATACACCACGTCGGTGTCTACAAGTTCATCTGTGCCGAGAGTCCATTACCGTCTGGACTATTAAAGGTACTATTGTACTAGGACTGCTGTTTGACCAGCTGCTACTCTGCTACGGCGGTGCGGCCAAGTGGGTCCACATACCCACGGATCGTGACAAAGATCTTTCCCATCTCACTGAGAAGGGGTTCTGATAGGGTTCTGAGAGGCAAATAGCAATGTGAAGGTATGCATCCTTCCAGACCAGGGAGGCCATGAAATCACCTTTTCATGGATGTGATGGTTTCCTATTTGAATTTTCTTCTTCCTGAACAATCGGAGGTCGATAACTTTTCTCCATTTGCCCTAGGGCTTAGGAGCTACAATTACAGGAGAATACACTTCAGTTTCACTCCCAGGAGTAGGGACCTCCTCTAGGATATTCTTTTTTAGGAAATATAGAAAGGAGACATCCAGGATGACGTGATGTAAAGGAACAATGCAGGAAATTTTCCCAGAGGAAGTGAATGAAAATCGATTGAATAGCCGGACTGCATGATTTTCAACCGTAGGAATAGTTTGACCTTGCTAGCTTCAGAAGACAGTTGTAGGCGCCCCCTACAGGAAGGGATCTAATGTCATGGTTTGGTCTTTCTGAAGTTAAAAAAGTAATCTGAATCACCGCCTCCAGGGGGAACTTCAACTTAACGCAGAAACCTAGACTGCTTCGTCACCCTGATTGACTTTGTTAAGGGCTATGGGGCCTCTTAATCTCCATCTAGGGAACCTTCGTCTGCCTGGGTATTTACTTCTGTGATGTCAGAGGAAGTTTTTCCACATTTGAAAGGTCTATGTCTACCTTAAATGACTGCGGTAATTATTATCCCTTCTTGTCAGAGAAGCTCTCCATACTTTTAATCAGCTTGGATCCAAAGAGTCTATTGATTCATATTATAACTCACAAAGGTTGTACTTGGAAGCATTAACTGCGACTCAGAGTTTAACCCCTTCCCGCCGCAGCCCTTTTTCAGATTTTCATTTTTGTTTTTTCCTCCCCACCTTCCAAAAGCCATAACGTCTTTATTTTTCCGTCGATATAGTACTATGAGGGCTTGATTTTTGTGGGACGAGTTGTAGTTTTTTTGTAGCATCATTTATTTTGCCATACAATGTACTAGGAAACTGGAAAAAAATTATTTGTGTTTTTTTGCGCGTCGTTTTTACGGAATTCACTGTGCAATTATAACAACATGTTAACTTTATTCTCTGGGTCAATACGATTACGGCGATACCAAATATATACATAGTTTTTTCTATACTTCACTACTTTTATAAGTAAAAACCTAAGTGTAAAAAAGAAAATTTATTTTGTGTCGCCAAATTCCGAGAGCCACAACTTTTTTATTTTTCAGTCGATTAAGTGGTATGAGGGCTTATTTTTTACGGGATAAGCTGTAGTTTTTAATAATACCATTTTGGTGTAAATGCAACAGTTTGATCACTTTTTATTTCATTTTTTTGTGGGAGATTAGGTGACCAAAAAATAGAGATTCTGGCATTTACAATTTTTTTTTACGGCGTTAACCGTGTGGGTTAAATAACGGACGTGGCGATACCAATTATGTTTTTTTTTTTTTACTATGCTCTAGGGGGAAAATGGGAAAAGGGGGGTTTTTTGAACTTTTAATATTTATTTATTTTTTTACACAAAAAAACAACTTTATTTAACTCATTTTTACTTTTTTTATTAGTCTCCCTAGGGGACTTCAACCAGCAATCGTTAGATCGCTTGCACAATATACTGCAATACTAATGTATTGCAGTATATCGTGATTCTGACAGGCAAAATAGGTTTACAAAGATGGCGGACCTGGGGGCCTTCATTAGGCCCCCAGGCAGCCGTAGAAACCATTGCCCCCCCCCGCGATTGTGTTGCGATGAGCTGTTAGAGGTGGTCACCCCCCTCTGTCTAACGATTTAAATGCTGCGGTATCTGTTGATCGTGGTATTTAACGAGTTAAACGAGCTGGATCGCGCTCGAGCATGATGCCGCTAGTTACTCTGAAGTGTCGGCTGTAACAAACAGCCGACACCGGCATCATATGAAGCGGGTTCACTCCGTGAGCCCGCTCCATACTTCCCCTACCCGTCTTTGGCGTATGGATACGTCAAATGTCGGGAAGGGGTTAAGCCAGAGAGGATGTCTACCAATGGTGTATAGGGCCATAGTCTTTTCTGACAAACTTACCTGTTGGATAGTATCGCCCAGGTAGTCACATGTAACTCCAGCATATATCACCTTGGATCTGTTGGAATCCATTTTTGGTGAGCCTTGGAGATTTCCAGAAGTCAAAGGAACTGGTGCGGATTCCCAGCCAGCTCTCCGACGCTGATACTTGCGAGGATTTAAGCTGAGTAACTTTTGCGATCTGATGAGAGCAGGCACCGACAGTTTAGCCTGCCACATTTAGCTTAGCTGTAGGACAGGTGTCAGCAACCTTCGGCACTCCAGCTGTTGGAAAACTACAATTCCCAGCATGCCCTGACAGCCTTTAGCTGGAATAATAAAACCTTTGTCTGTCAGGGCATGCTGGGAGTTGTAGTTTTCCAACAGCTGGAGTGCCAAAGGTCTCAACTGTGCACTTCTGCGGTCTGTAATAAATTGCGCCACTTGCCCTGCTTAGCAGACTAGGCTCTTCAGGCGCACACTTGGAGATTTGACCTGAACTCAGCAGGTACACTAGCCTGGACGGTCATGGAGGCGAACCTCACTGCTTAACTGTAGCTCATCCATAATAAACATGTATTCAGGATGTTTCCGCTTCTGCCATCATAGCTTTTTTCCAAAGCTTCATCCACTTTGAAGGCCCTAGGCCCCCTAGAGGTGGAGACTAGAGCTTCCCCCTGGTCAACATCCTGGTCCCTTGACCAGATGGACATCATCAATTTTCATTAGAATGATAAATTGAATTGGGGCATTGCCCATGGCAATGCATAGACTTTCCTGATAGAAGGAAAAATGATTCTTCCATCTCAGCATGGATTTTTGAACAATCCTTAAATCACCGATCTCCCGTTGTCAGGTCCTAAGCTGTATAGCTTCTGCAATCTGACAAGGGCAGGCACATTAGTTTAAAATGGCAGTGGACATCATTTTGTAGAGATGGTTCACCAGCAAGGATGGAAGGGTGACAATCTTAGCACCTAAAAGTTCATAGCTACAGGCAAGGGAATGTCACAATCTCTGAAAGCTACAGTGCTTTCAATTGGAGGTTGTTGTCCTTATAAAACCCACAGCTGGGGCTGTACACAGACCCCTTTTACACAGCGGAAATGCGCCAATATTTCTGAGTATATTGCTCCTTACTTCTGCTGAATAGCTTCCTCCAATCTCTGTCGCCAGAACCTGCTGAAGACATCTAAGAAATAGATTAATTAGAAATTCATTCCAATTTTCTCCTGCCTGAACTTGTGGAACGTCCCAAGAGACGCTGACTCAGGCTTTCTAGAGGGAGGAAAAACTTAAGGTGCAATTTGCAACAAACAGCTAAAACATTAATAGCAGGCTGCAGCATCAGTCCCCAGACTGCATAGGATTAAAACACCCTTAGAACACCTGCCAGAAATCCAGGAAGTTCAGCATAACAAATAAAAACAGTACCACAATGCAAACAAGCAGTGCAAACCCATCTTGTCCAGGTCCACAGGACAGAAAAATACACATGGTGGGAGCTCCTAGATCTCCTTATGTAGGGCAGGGGCTCTAGTTAATTAGTTTGATTAAAACTAAAGTTTACTCACCGAAATTTTTATTTCCTGGAGTCCGTAGGCAGCACAACACATATGGGTTTTAGTCCCCTAGGTACAATTAAGCAGAGACGGGTTAGTTAGCAATAAGCATTAAGCAATTAAACAATTAAGGACTTCCCCCTATAAGTATGTACCGGTAACCGGGCCCCAGCGTATTTTTACGAAGCAATAGCCATAAGTTCTGCCAGGGGGGAAGCTTGTGCTCTCCATCGGACTCCAGGAAATAAAAATTTGTTGAGTAAATTTTCGTTTTCCTGATCGTCCTTGACAGCACAACACATATGGGACTTGCCAAGCAATAGCTATATGGGCAGGATAGCAGACACCATTTCAAGCACTCTTTTGCCAAATAGAGAACCCTCTGATGCCAGTGAATCGAGCCTGTAGTGCTTGACAAAGGTTGATGTGGATGCTCACGTAGCAGCTCTGCAGATTTGATCCAGGGGAATATGCCCGACTTCTGCCCATGAGGTAGCTGTAGAGCGTGTGGAATGTGCGCTGATCTACAGAGGAGATTGAAGGTCACTGAGATGATAGCATTTTTCAATTGTTGACCTAGTCCACCTGGCTAGGGTGGCTTTACTTGCTTTTTGCCCCTTATTAGGACCGGCATGTTGAAGGAACAGATTTTCTGCTTTCCTAAAAGCCTTTGTCCTTTGAATATAAGTGAGAAATGCTCTTCTCATGACCAGGGTATGCCAATTCTCCTGATCTTCACCTTGGGGATGATGGAAAAGAACTGGCAATAATATATCTTGGTTTATATTCCTAAAGGAAGGAACTTTAGGCAGAACCCAGGCATGGTACGTAGTAGAAGACAATCTCCCAGGTCTCTCAAATAAGGTTCTTTGAAGGAGAGGGCCTGAAGCTCACTTATGCGTCTGGCTGACGTGATTGCCACCAGGAAGAATGCCTTGAAGGAGAGAAATCTGATGGACTACTATTGCATGGGTTCAAACTATAGCTTTGTTAGAGCCAACACAACTATTAAAGGTCCCAGGAAGGAGAGGGTACCTGAGAGATTGGACTAAGGTTTCTTAAAGCCTCCCCTGGATACGTCACTGGAGGAGTGCACAATGAGGGAGGGAATAACCTGTATAAAGAGCAATAGAAAACACATGTGGGTGAGGACGTCACACGCCGGAACCAGCGTTTACTCCAGCACGAGGAAACAAGTGCTATGAGGAATCTCTGCCACTGCAGAAGATTGAAACTTCAATACAGCTCCAACTTCATTTGTGCCCCCTGTCAAGGAGGTTATCTGGCCTTATCTCCCCTGAGGAATTCTGGCCATAAGGAAACGCGTCGGGAGAAAATAATGATTGATTGCCTAAAATCATATAAAAGAAACAAGTGAGGCTTCCCAGTCCCCAGCCATAAGAACGGAACAGGACTTTAACACACTACGGAACGGGTAGGAGGGGTCATTACCCCACAGAGTTTTATATATATCCTCCTGGGAAATAGATCAGTCACATGTTTTGCAACAATTTGGAGCATTTTTCTTTAACTCTGCAAAGAAATGATGATATCACCAATATTGAATTGACTTTTTTTTGCATTGAGCACTATATCTCCTGTACTATAAGGAAGATTTTTTTGTAAACAGTCTTGTCCTGGTGTGTCATTTGTTTTACACACTTTTTAAATATGTTACAAGTAAAAGTTACAATTTAAACGAAACTCTAGTCCTATTCCAGTGATTCAATTAAAGCCTTGAAAAAGGTCTTCACCAACTGTTGGTTGGAGAACCAATTTTGCAATTGGGCATTGATTGCCGTGAACAGCACCTTAAGGGTATTTAGCTTCAACCCTTTATTGAAGCCCTCCTGAAGAAATTGCAGGATAGTATTCAGAGAAACTATATTTGCTGAATTCTTAGAGCACCAGGAGGTAAATAGGGTCCAGACTCTGTTGTATACTTTGACTGTTGAGGGGCGTCTGGCTGATAGCAAAGTATTAATGACCTCAGATGAGAGCCCCATTTCTGTCAGATTCTCCCTATCTTTCTGGAGAAAGACCTGTAGAAGCCGATGGACTATCGGATTGTAATGCCTGTTGAGGACAAAGTGGTCTGGGGGGAGATTTCTGAACTCCAACTCCTGATGGTCATCGTCACCCAGTCGTCGGATGATGTCACCGACCACCGAGAGGAGAATCTCTGAAGCCTTGCTCCTACTTGTAGGATTGGCTCGGCGTCATAAACTGTTTGGGTTTTGACTGGGGTTTTTCTTCCGAAAGGAGGAAGGGTTTTCCCGCTTCGCTTTAAACGTGCGCTGACGGTCTGGAAACCTTCTATTGAACTTTGGGGACCTTCTTCTTTGATCGCGAAAGTAACGCCTGGTATCTTTCCTTTTAGGTTCAGGAAACCTAGCCCCTTTGCCTTCCCCTAAGGTATTCAAGATATCTGTTAGTTGGGGACCAAACAGAGATTCTGGTTGGAAAGGGAGGCCACAAAATTATTTTTGAAGAGATTCTCCCCTGACCATCATTTAAGCCAATGAGCCCTCCTGGCCGCATTCGACAGGGACAAGGCCCTGGATGCACATTTAATGTTATCCAGCTGGGAGCCGCAGAGGAACTCCGAAGCAGACTTCATTACTGGGAGGGACTGGAGAATTTCTGCTCTTGGGACTCCATCCTCTAGATCCCTTCATAGGTGGCTTAGCCAGACCTGGAGTGCCCTAGCCACCGGTACTGAAGACAAGGAGTCTTTGCACGAGCCCACTGCTGAGGTATACACCTTCTTCAGAAGGGAATCCACTTTGCGGTCCATAGGGTCTTTCAGCAGGGCTGATTCATTAGATGGAAAAACGTCTTTCTTTGCCTATATAACGACCGGCAAATCTAGTTTTGGTACATTCTCCCAATCTTTGGAGCCAGTTTTATCCAGCCTGTAGAAGTTTTTAACCCGAGAGCCCAGTTCAGACTTCCTCCCAGGCTTATCCAAATTCCGTTTCATCCCTTCCGTGAGGACAGGATTGCTGGGAAAATTATTACTCTTGGTATTGGGAAAGTAGAACAGTCTGTCCTTTTTTAGGTTTGTGCTCTTGCCCTGTCTCCAATGTATGCTTCACAGCTCTGAGGAGATCATGGAGCTTATACTTACTCAGGATATAACATTCTTCAGGGTCGTCAGAGTCTGGGGAGTCATAGACCACCTCTGAATCTGAACCTCCTGCTGAGGAGGAATCCTCCTGTTATTGAGGAGGTGGAGAGGAAGAGTGTCTGGCCCTTTTAGCATGGTGTGATGATTTGACATCTTCAAAAACTACAGATAACTGTTGTTTGAACCATTGCATAAATCCCCTAGAATCCTCCCTGGGAGGGGACGCGACTGGGGTGGAGCATGATACACACAGATCCGATACAGTGTCATCAGGCAGAGGCTGGAGGCATTCCCTGCAAAGCCTGTGCCTGTGGGTCCCTTTCCTACCTTCTCTTCTGGCAGACATCTAGAGAAGAGACAGAAATAGCCATCAGCTTAGAGACACATCAGGACCCATCAATGTAAACAGCTATACTGACCTTAGCAAGCAGAGGGCTGTCCAGAGGCAGAGCGCGCAATCTTTCAAAAGAGACGCCAGCATTATGAGCACGCTGCATCAGCGCGTCACATCCGGGGGACGGGGCCAAGCTGACATCACTTCCGCCCCCATCCATGCCTCTGTAACGCTGAGCAGCACTTCCAGGTACCGGGAGAGCATGGGTGGTCAGTCCGGAAATCCACCTCGGACCTAGACGAACGGGGGATGCTCCAACAGGGGGCCCTCCTCCCCTGCTACCATTACCAGGCTAAGGTAAGGTGCCCCGTCGCCGTGTACCAAGATGTCCGCCATCTTGCTACACCTTCGTGACTGAGGGACAGAGACCCAGCCCTGTATACAGCCCGGAACAAATCTTTTCCTCAGTGGTAGGATAGGGAACCGTCTCCGAACTAATCCTATAATCCATACTTATAGGGGAAGTCCTTAATTGTTTAACTGCTTAATGCTTATTGCTAATTAACCTGTCTCTGCTTAATTGTACCTAAGGGACTAAAACCCATATGTGTTGTGCTGCCAAGGATGATCAGGAAATTAAAAATTCCATCAGTCCTACTAGTTCAGACATACCCCATTATTGTGCTGCTGAAGGACGTAAGAGAGATTGCTATTCCCACTTTCCATATTGACCATTATGATCTTTTCAGCACAAATTCCTGAACCAGTAATTCACATTGTTTAATATGAAAGGAGGTCAGTTTTATTATAGCAGAAAAACACTTTGCTCTGCAGAGCTGGGACATTGAGAATGGAGAATGCAGTGTGAGAATGACTGTGGGCCACTCAGTCGTTCTCTCTCTGTATTCAGTTCTCAGAACATGTGGAGAATGGCCTGGTTTTAATCCTAAGTCACCAGTTAGGCTGAGGCAAACAAAATTTTTTATTGCTAAATAAGGGTTAAGGTGAATCAATTTGTTTTTTTGTATGAGTTGTGAAGAAAAAAATGAAGGTTGGCATCCGTAAGATCAATACTTCAAAGAGTCTAAGAAAGCTATCAATGTTAAAGGCTGTGTACACCTTTGTAAACAATTTTATTAAGGGCATGACCAGACGTGGTGGAATTGCTCTGGAATTCCGCTGCGGACAGTCCGCAGCGGAAATCCGCAGCGTACACGTTTCTCCATTGCCTTCCACAGCTTTTTAGTAGGGTTCGTTTACACGTTGCGGACAATTCCACTGCGTAGCATAGGCTGCGGTGCGGAATTTGGGGTCCGCAGCATACAATGACTGTTGCGGACGTGTAGCGGACTTGTTGCGGACTCATTGCGGAATTTCTCCATTGACTTCAATGGAGAGTCAAAATTCCGCAATGAAGTCCGCAGATGTTATGTGGGCTGCGGAGCGTATTGGTTTTACCAACATGACATTTCTTCATTCTGGCTGGTCCTATGTATTTCTAGGTCTACAGCCAGACTGAGGAAGTCAATGGGGCTCCCGTAATTATGGGTGACTATGTGTGTGCACCCGTAATTACGGGTGACTACGTGTGTGCACCCGTAATTACGGGAGTGCTGCTAGGCGATGTCAGTAAATAGTCACTGTCCAGGGTGCTGAAAGAGTTAAACGATCGTCAGTAACTGTTTCAGCACCCTGGACAGTGACTTCCGATCACAATATAAATCAACCTGTAAAAAAAATAGAAGTTCATACTTACCAAGAACTCCCTGCTTCTTCCTCCAGTCCGGCCTCCCAGGATGACGTTTCAGTCCAAGTGACGGCTGCAGCCAATCACAGGCTGCAGCGGTCACATGGACAGCCGCGTCATCCAGGGAGGTCGGGCTGGATGGCGAAAGAGGGACGCGTCACCAAGACAACGGCCGGGTAAGTATGAATTTCTTTTTACTTTTACTGTGGAAAGGGCTGTCCCTTCTCTCTATCCTGCACTGATAGAGAGAAGGGAAGCCCTCTTCCCCTCAATACGCAACGGCTAGTCCGCATCAATTTAATGCCCATTTTAGGCAAAGCCGCAACAGAATCTGCAACGCAGATTAGATTCTGTGCGGCATTGATGCGGACAGTGGCGGAAGAACTCCGCCACGTCTGGGCATACCCTAAAGGAATCTATTTTGTGTCCTTAAGCAACTTTTAAATTCACTTTTATTACATTTTTTTTTTTACTATTTATGTTACAGCTTCAATGTATAATTTATACATAGAAACTGTATTGTTCTAAATCAGACAATTCCGTCAGTTCAGCTGAAATGATGGCTTGGCTGAGAGCAGGCCCCGTGTGTCTCTGACACACAGGATACAGATAATAATAATCACATCTAAGAGATACATTAATTTAATAAAAATGAATACGAAGGTGTACATTGCCTTTAAGTAATTTCTGTATTTACTACTTTTTAGGGACAATCATTGCTTTTTCCTCTAGTTTCCAGTCAAATTGAATTGCTTTTCCTCTGTATTGATTTGTGTTTTATTAATGATATATGCACAATGTTTTCTAACATTGCTTTGCTTTCAAAGTGAGGAAAAAAAGACATTAAATCAAAACCTGAGTCATTCTTGAAATATGTGCGGTCAACGATATTTATTATAGGGTACTTGTAAATTGCAAATATGAGAACCTTGAACATTCAGAAGATTCTTGAATTTTAAGAATCAGCCATCATGTGTGTGTATCTGAGCAATTGCACCATTTCTGACCACAATGTTACCTGTATCATGTATTTTTTCTGAAGTTTTCCCCCCTCTGTAGGCTCAACAATTAATTGTAATATTTCATGAGCTCAAAAAGGATCCTACCTACTAGATTGTTCTCCCACACTCAGGAGCACTGCATCCTGTCCCCTAGACCACATTTCTGTGCCTACTTCTGGTGAACTAGCAGAGGGTTCTGATCAGTGCCCTAGGTGAGCTCCCCATGTTCTACCAGCCTCAATACTGTGATTAATCATTTGTTCCTTCATGAGACATGAGAACTGTCTCCCTGTCTACAGAGCCCTCTATCTCACACATCAGCAGGAAATTACGTCTAAGATTTTACACTGAAGTGACTCAAGATTATATTTTTGGCAGGAGAACTGTGTATGTGTGTACAGGCAGCCCCCTTAGCCTTTATTTCTCTTTTAAACACTCTCTTTCCAGCTCTGGAACAAATTATGTATGAGTGCAGAGTTTCTGAACCGTTGCAGAGAGTGCAATAGCCAAGTATAGGGGAAACAGACTTCTGATACTGTTTTTTTTCTTTAACAAGGTATATTACTACTCAGCGTTGATTCTAGCTTTTCTGCCGCCTAAGGCGAAAATTAAAATCACGCCCTCCCTTGATTGACATCCCCCTGGCTGTTCTACATCACTAGCTGTCTCACAGTACTGATTAGTGGCAGAATAAACATTTACAATAAGTTACTGACAGGTGATGAATCCAACTGGTCCAGACCTCTGTGATGACTTCTCCCGGCCATGGCCCATTTCTGCAGTTTTCTGCTCAGATATCTTCAGCTTCTCACTTTTCAAACATTTTTTCACCTATACGTAGATAGAATTCTCATCGTGCCACACACAACACCCCTAAATATAATAGCACCATACACTGCACCTCTAATTCTAATAGAACCATACACTGTGTCCCTGATTATTTTAGCACCATACACTGTGTCCCTGATTATAATAGCACCATGCATTGTCACACACACACACACGCACGCACGCACACACACACACACACACACACACACACACACACACACAGTGCCCCCATAGAGCCTCCTGTAGAGAGTGCACCACATAGAGACCTCAGTAGACAGTGGCCCACATAAAGCCCCCTGTGGACGGTGCCCTACATACATAGAGCCCTTATAGAGCCTCCTATAGATACTGCCCCATAGAGCCCCTGTAGATAGTGCCCCCCATAGATAGTGCCCTACATAGATCCCCCTGTAGATATTAGCCACTGTAGATGATGCCCCACATACAGCCTCCTGTAGGTAGTAGCCCCACATATAGCCCACCTGTAGATATTGCTCCACATATAGCGCCCACATACAGCCCCCTGTAGATAGTGTTCCACATAAAGCCCCCCTGTAGATAGTGCTCCACATATAGCCTCCACATACAGCCCCCCTGTCGATAATGCTGCACATATAGCCCCTACATACAGCCCCCTGTAGATAGTGCTCCACATATAGCCCACACATACAGCCCCCTGTAGATAGTGCCCCACATATAGCCCCCTCATACGGCCCCCCTGTAGATAATGCTCCACATATAGCCCCCACATACAGCCCCCTGTAGGTAGTGCTCCATATATAGTCCCCACATACAACCCCCTGTAGATAATGCTCCACATATAGCCTTCACACTTTTAACAGAAAAAAAACCTTGACATACTCACGTAAACCCATTCTCGTGCCATCTCGTGCCATCTGCTTGCAATGCAGGCCTGCTCTGAGCAGGTCTGCTGAGTCTGAACGAAGGCGCTGAGTGGCAGGGCAAGTCCTTCTGCCCAGCCAATCTGTGCCTTTCAACATTGCGCCAATGAAAGGTGCTGATTGGCAGGCTGCCTTGCCCTGTCATTCAACTACGCAAGCTGCGCAATGACGTCATCTCGCCGCTTGCGTTGTTAAAAGGCGCTGAGTGGCAGAGCAAGTCATTCTGCCCAGACAATCAGCGCCTATCAACGTTGTGTCGTTGAAAGGAAAGAGATGATTAGCAGGCTGACTTGCCCTGTCAGCAACTCAAGCGGCGCGATGACAACATTGCGTCATTGAAAGGTGCTGAATAGCGGGGCACGTTCCGTGTAATTGTATTTGCGTCCTATAGACCCAGGCACAATTAAAATTCGGAGGGTGTGGCGGCAGCTGGTTTCAGTGACACCGCCGCCCCCTGAGAGAGTCAGCAGACTGCCTCCTAAAGCCCTGACACTACTGACGTATGGCAAAAAAATGTAAATGATAGGTACACTTTAAGGGTTAGCAAGTTATTGGCATAGCATAGAGGCACATGATATAGACATGAGAGAAAATTGTTAAACATTGTAAACAATTTAAAAGATACAACATTTTATAAATTAATATAATTTCTATGAGAAACTTGTTCTAGTGTTTGACATAATGGAGTAACATTTTTTATTTTCTGTACCTATACTGGCATACAATATTTTGCATAATCAATCTTCAGATTAAGATAGGGCAATTTCAAATTAAGACTCTATTCACACTAGTGTTATAACTTCTGTTTATAATGACAGATCTACACAGTGACGGAAACCTTTATGGAAACCCGACGGACCCAATTATGAGGCCGCAGGATTTTCATCAAGGTTTCCATCATTTTTAACTGCAAGAATAGTGTTGCCTGCTGCACTTTTCTTGCTGTTAAAAGTGACGGAACCCCCAAAAAGGATGATAACAGAGCCTTTGGCTAGCGACAGCTGGCAATTGGAATCAGTGCCTTCACCTCTGTGGGATTTCACTGAGCAGAACTATTGCTCAGCGATCATATGTTGGATGATGCAGGTCCATGCTATGGCAATTAAACTCACCATAGACCAAAGGCTACAACTAGTTGATGCAAAACTTCCATAGTAATTTTATGCAATAGTCACCCTCTATAGAATGCAATGTGTTTTGTATATATGTTTTTGTTTTTTTCATTTACAAAGAAATGTTGATAAAATTCTCTTCTTATATACAAATAGGCATCTCCTCTAGTTTAGATATTGCCAAGTTCTCAAGTGAATAGACATCACTACCAGTCAGGATGTGATGTCTATTCAGAATCCTGACACTTCGGTAACGTTTGTGTGAGATTTACACCACAGCGTAATCTCGTTTTAAATGACAGTTTACAGCGTAACCTCGTGAGTTTTCAGACCGCAGCAAGCACTGTCTGTTGCGGACTTGTTGCGGAATATCCCCATTGACTTCAATGGAGTTTCAAAATTACGCAATGAAATCTGCAGATATAATGTGTGTTGCGGATTTGCTGTGTGTTGCGTTGCGGTTTTATTTCAGGAACAGGATAGTTCATCATTCTGATGAGGAAGAGAAAACCTCCATTTTCGCCTTCCAGGCTTATTACATGAACACAGAGCTATTACCATGACTAGATATAGGCGAATGGATATGGAAGTGTCCACTCTTATTAACCTTGTAAGTAACGTTACATGTTTATGTCATGTTTTCGCTGGTTTACTTGTATGTATGATGTCTGAATAGCAGCATCTGCAGTATGTAAACATTATAACAAAGATAAACATATAACATATATAACATTATTCATAAGTGCAAATCAAACTTCAATATGCACTGTCTATTTGTTTTTCAGGTACATAACCGTCCTGAATTGTGGGACACCTCCAGTGCAGGGTATAGTGAGCGCAACACACGGAATCAAGGCTGGACCTATGTGTGTCGTGGTCTATACCCAGACTGAGATGGAATGTTTGAAAGAGAGCAGGGTGTGATCCGAACCTGAATCTGCAACAACAAATCCGCAGCATTTTACCTAACATTTTAGCCAAATCCGCAAACGGAATCCGCAACGCGGATTATGTGCGGCATTGATGCGGACAGTGTCTGCAGCAATTCCGCCACGTCTGAACATGCACTAATAGAGAAGATCTGCAGTGCTGCATATTATGGCTGCGAGCAATATTTGCTGCCTTACACCATTAACCCCTTAATGACCAAGCTTGTTTGGACCTTAATGACCAAGCCAGATTTTTCAAATCTGGTATGTCTGACTTTTTCAGAGAATAAGGGCACGTTCAGACGTGGCAGAATTTTTCTGCTGCAAATGTTGGTGCAGATTTGGGGCAATTACGCAACGAATCTGCACCAACATTTGCATATTTGACAGGTAATTCAGACGTTGCAGAAATCACAGTGGACTTGCCACAGATTTCAGTTTTTGCATTGCAAAGGCTGAAGTCCGCAGTGAAATTCCGCTTCTTCTCTGCAATGGAAAAAGCACGCTGCGGAGGGAAAAATATACACCGCAGCCTAATTTCCGCACAGTTATTTTTGGCAACGTCTGAACTAACTTTCCTAAAAGTATATAGAAAGAAATTTAAAAAAAACGGCTGCTGCAGAATTCCACTGCGGACTGTCCGCAGCGGAATTCAACAGCAATTCTGCCACGTCTGAATGTGCCCTAACTCTGCAATAGTTTTGCATATCCAAGTAATTCTGACATTGTTTTTTCGTCACATGTTGTTATTTATTTTAGTGGTAAAAGTAGACTGATATGATTTGCGTAAATGAATTCAAAAATTGATGAAATTTTGTAAAAATTTTACATTTTCCCTATTTTGAACTGCAATATGTCACATATGTACATACATGCTGTAAGTTTTTTTTTTATTAAGTATATATTTCCATCTCTTTATTCCATTTTGGCAGCACTTTTGAAAAAAATGTTTTAGAAGACTTGCAAATGTATAAATAATTTTATAAATTTTGAAGTACATTTTGTTTTCCTGCACCAAGCCAGGTTTTCAGAGGTTCATAGGTGTCAGAATGATGGAAACCCCCACAAATTAACCCATTTTGAAAACTACACCCCTTAAGGTATTTATTAAGGGGTGTTGTAAGTATTTTGACCTCACCGTTTTTTTTGTAAGAATTCATGCAAAGCAAGCTTAAAAAAATATCATTTCATGTTTTTCACAAATGTGTCAATTTAAAGACATATTTCTTTGTAAAGCGAACATGAGAGTGAAGAAACACACCCCAAAATCTATCACCATGTTTCTCCTGTGTTCAAATATACTCTCATTGTGGCCCTAATGCACAAACGATCTATTTTTACCACTTTATTAGCGATTTTAGATTTATGCTAATGAGTTGCTTAATGCCCAAGTGGGCGTATTTTTTACTTTAGACCAAGTGGGCGTTGTACAGGGGAGTGTATGATGCTGACCAATCAGCCTCATGCACTCCTCTCCATTCATTTACTCAGCTCATAGGGATCCTGCTAGATCCTTATGTGCTGTCTTATACTAACACATTAACAATACTGAAGTGTTTAGACAGTGAATAGACATTCCACGGGATGTCTAGTCACAATCTCTGCACTTCGTTACTCTGTCTGTGGTAGTTACAGCAGAGGAAGCGTGATCTCGCGAGAGTGCACAGATTGTGAATAGACATCCCGTGGAATGTCTATTCACTGTCTAAACACTTCAGTATTGTTAATGTGTTAGTATAAGACAGCACATAAAGATCTAGCAGGATTCCTATGCGCTGAGTAAATGAATGGAGAGGAGTGCATGACGCTGATTGGTCAGCGTCATACACTCCTCTGTACAACGCCCACTTGGTCTAAAGTAAAAATACGCCCACTTGGGCATTAAGCCACCCATTAGCATAAATCTAAAATCGCTAATAAAGTGGTATAAATAGATCGTTTTTTAAATAAAAAGCATTGCTGTCACCTACATTATAGCGCCGATCTCCTTATGTAGGAGATAGGGCACTTATAATGTGGTGACAGAGCCTCTTTAAGCTATTCAGGAGTGTAGTGAGCATGCTGACCACTATGGTCTCATAAAGAATGCATGTCCTGAAAAATGCATTTGCCTGTTTGACTATGTCTTGCTAACAAAGCAATTGTCCCACATTTGTGTCATTCTGATGCCGTTGTGAACAGCATTTTATTCTGATATATAATAAATTATAGTGGGAAAAATGAACTGTTCTGGAGTGAAAGACAATATATTTAAAAAAAAATAGAGGAAAATATATCCAACTATGTGGCAAACTCGAGTTTGTTCACAAGATAAAAAACACCTGTAGGGCTATGATGACATCTTATTTTTTTCAGTGACTGGTTGTACAACATCTCTTTAGCCTCATCAATCTCTATATAAGGGACAAACGTGCCAAGCGACGCGGTACACCATAACAGACCCCTGCCCGGCAAGGTAGGAACCGCTATGCGCACTAAAAAACCAATCACCTATAGAATATATAAAGGGACAGTGTCCAACACCATCTATAGGAACAGTAAAGTATCACTTGTCCCCAAAATAATGTCAGTATTCCTAGAAGTATTGTTTGGCGTAAGAGATCCAGTAAACACCCGAATAATACTGTAATAAAGCCCATGGTGTATTGATATGGAACAGCTCGATTATTCGAGATCCTCCAAATAAAATAATAAAATGCCCATTTCACGATACAGTAAAACAAGTTGAGCTTTGTGCGGCAGGACATAGTCATTACAGGTCATCTTACATTTTGAAAAAACAGATATGCCATTTTAGTGACAACATAGGGTCACATTTTGAAAACTATACTCCTTACGCTTTTTATCTAGGTGTGTAGTGGGTATTTAGAACCTACAAATATCGAGACCTCAGTATTTAGTGAACCTTTTCTCCTGTGCTTCAAGGTATTCATCTAGGGGTATAATGGGAATTTTTAGTTCTATTTAGTGGTTTTACTGGGATGTCAGGATTGCACATCAGAACTCAGAATTGAAGGAGTGGCAGTAGGTTTTTATGGCCCTCATTTTACTCGTAAGATTTTTATACAACATGGGTGCCAGAACATTTAGAAAATTAATGAAATGCCTCCTTGAATACAATTAAAACTTTCAAGTTATTCATCTAGGGGTATAATGTTTTATAGTTTTTTTTAAACTATCAATTGGGACAAAATGGGAAATAAAATACATTTTAGAAAGTAAATACCAAGGCGATAGAAGAAGACAAGAAGAAAAAGGATTTAATTAAAATCAACAGAGGTGTGCTATGTTCGAAAGAACTCTCCAATGCAGAGGCCCGGTTTAGAGGGGCAGGTCTCACTTTAGTGAGACGTGTCTTTCCTAATGCCCCTCATGGAGCACACTCGAGACCTTCTTTAGGGCCTCCTTTTCTTTTTAGTAGGGTATGTCAGTGAAATGCTGGCCATTAACAATTCTTGAGCCCTAAATTCAGGAAGCACTGCTGCTTTCACTGGCAACCTCCCCTTCCTGGTTTCCAAAAATCAATGTTTTTATAATTTGTTCTTGAAAATCAAGAAAAGTCCCCCTATGGCCTGCACTTTTATACAGAAGAAATGAATTATATAGTGCCATTTGTGTCAGGTACACGGCTAATTTTTTATACCAGGTCCCTGATTTTCTGAGGGCATTGTAGGGCTGCAGAACCTGGTCCAAAAGATACACCCCTCCCATGAACTGATTGTAGTCCTGGATACACGCAGGCTTGGGGGTCTTCTCTGTGGTTCCTCGCACTGAGACTGGGCTGGATCGGTCTGCATGGAGAGTGATCAATACAAGGACATCACACTTGTCCTTGTATTTTACAAGCAGCAAATTATCACTGCAAACAGCCCTGCTTTCCCCTCGACGCACTGTGATCTACAATGTATAGATGGTATCTGTGGTCCAGTAAGGGGTGCAGCAAATCCCATACTATCTTCCCACTTATTCCTAGGACAGGGGGACAGTCTGGGGTCTCTATTGTAATTTTTTTCCCCTCATAGATTCTGAATTTGAAACTGTATCTGGACACTCATTCACACACTTTATACAGCTTCACACCATACCTAGACCTTTTGTTGGGCAGGTACTGGCGGAAGTGCAGCCTGCCCTTGAAATGCACAAGGGATTCGTCCACTGCAATGCATTTCTGTGGGGTGTAAATCTCACTAAATTTGGAATTGTAATGGTTCACTACAGGTCTAATTTTAAACAGTCTGTCAAAACTGGGGTCATTTGTGGGTGGGCATTCCTGATTGTTATTGTAATGCAGGAACCTTAGCAGGATCTCAAAATGAGTTCTAGGCATGGTGAAGCGGTAAAGTGGGCAATGGTGTAGCATATCAGTGCTCCAATAGGAGCGAATAGTGGGCTTTTTTGTAATGCCCATGTTAAGTAGTAGGCCCCAAAATTTCTGTATTTCATTTGCGTTAGTAGGGGTCCATTTTTGGAGCCTGGCATAGTAACTGTTGGGATTGTGGGCAATAAATTGTGCCATATAAATGTTTGCCTGCTGTTCCATAATACAAATTAATTTGTCAGAGAAAAATATTTAAAAAAAATCTATCTCTCTAGATCCAGTAGTGTCCACGTTTGTGCCCTGGGGTGGCAGTAAAATAAGGCACCTGGGGCATATAATTATCAGGGGCAATCCATGCAGGGGCATCTGAACTGTGTTGTGCTTGCACACTAGCCCTAGAACGTCTATTTTTTTTACAAGAACAAAAAAAGAAAAATCACAGAAAACTCCACCAAAGGGGTTTCACACGCAGTCTGGCTGACTGAACTGATCCAGTGATGTCTGTCACTAGACAGTGACAGAGGACACTGATGGGGTGATGGGGCGATGGGGCACACTTGGGTGCTGATGGGGCACACTGGGGTGCTGATGTGGCACACTGGGATGCTGATGTGGCACAGGGATGTGCTGATGAGGCACAGGAGGTGACTGATCAGCACAGGGAGTGACAGATCAGTGGGGTGCTGATGGGGCACACTGGGGATGCTGAGTGGGACACTGGGGTCCTGATGTGGCACACTGCAACAACTAATATGCCTAAGCATAATGGTCCCAATTTCCAAACCACTCTGGTATATAGTGATAAAATATAACTTTTAATTATGCAATTTAAATGAAGGACGTACAGCAAAAAGAGTTAAAATTTATACAGAGACGGCCAGCACATCATTAGGAATAGGATGTGTGTGTGTATAGCGTATTGCTACAATGCAGTGTGACTGACTCGGTCAGCAGCTGCAGACTGCCGTTTCACCATTAGGTCACACTGAAGTAAGATAGACTGCTAGACCGCCAGTGAATATTAAAATTGCGATAGCCCCCCCAACATGTTTAACTGCAAAAGCAGCCTCCTCAGGGGATGAATTGTGGCACACTGGGGTGCTGATGGGGCAAAGAGATGTGCTGATGAGGCACAGGGATGTGCTGATGAGGCACACGATGTGACTGATCAGCACAGGGGGTGACAGATCAGTGGGGTACAGATGGGGCACACTTGGGGGGGGGGAAGGAGCACACTGGGGTGCTGATGTGTCACACGGGTGCTGATTGGGCAGAGGGATGTGCTGATGAGGCACAGGAGGTAACTGATCAGCAAAGGGGGTGACAGATCAGCAAAGGGGGTGACTGATCAGGCTGTGGGGGTATATTTCAAACTTTTTTTAACAATTATGTTCTCCTCACACTCAATAGTCCGTCTCTGATCTCCTCTCAAAACCAACAGAGGAGATCAGAGCCAGAAACTATTGTAAAACAAGCCCTGCCTACGTCCCTCCATTGTGATTGGTCTGCCTGCATTAACAGACCAATCACAGCGATCGCCGACAGGGGACCACTGTAATTGGTCCCCTGTCGGCTACCTCTGTTGCTAAGCTGTCTTGGAGAGCAGTTTGCAGTAAACTGTAAACTCGTCCCACGGCGCTGTGACAATTTAACTGCCTCACGTACATGCACATCAGAATGCGCTAACCAGCCGCATTCCCCGACATGCATGTACGTGAAAATGTGGGAAGGGGTTAATTGTCCCTGCCTGACATATAGGTACAGTCAGCCTGCATCACTGGAGACTCAGCTGGTTGCACTAGTGTCTTAACACGTTTCTTTCTGTGGTGTAACCTACAGACACTTCAGGAGACATTCAAATTGTATTAGACAAATACACATAGATTTGCGCCGGAGTTTTGATGGTTTGAGTTTACCTTCAAAAGAGAGCCAGTCGATTTGTATAGAATAGGTTATTATGAGTATCTAACTATTTCAGTGATTTTATTCAAGTGTATTAAGTGTATTGATTGACTCTAATAAAAATCACCTAGTCTTCACATATCATATTATTGCTTACAGTTTTAAGGGGTTGACCTTTGCTTAGACTGGTTCCCTTTGCTGGCAAGTGCTGCAACATAATGTATGTAATTCAACTGGGTGTTAAGCTTAGCTTAACCACCAACTTGAGACAGTTCACAATGTTTCCTGTGCACACAGCGTAATAGAGGCCATAAGTTGATCTGGTAAACCATTGTTATACCAGAATACATGTATTGTAAAGGATCTGCCAGACACAGCTTCTGTGTCGACGCCCGTGGTTAATCAGTCTGCACCTGCTCCTAGGTCTGATAGAGTGACTCGATCTGCTACCACTCAGGCTGGTAGGCTCAGGAGTGGGAGAACCTATTACATCCTGGCCAGACGGCTCTAGCTCCCGCCCTCGGTCTATTTATACCTTCATTTCCTGCTTGTCTTTGCCTGTGATTCTATCCTGTTTCCTGGCTCTGCTGCTCCTGCTATTATTATTGACCTTGCTTCATTTTGACCCTGGCTTTACTGACTACGCTCCTGCTCTGCGTTTGGTACCTCGTTCACTCCTGGTTTGACTCGGCTCGTTCTCTACGCCTGTTGCTCACGGTGTTGCTGTGGGCAACTGCCCCATTTCCCTTAGCTTCTGTGTACCCTTGTCTGTTTGTCTGTCGTGCACATATTGAGCGTAGGGACCGTCGCCCAGTTGTACGACGTCGCCTAGGACGGGCCGTGTAAGTAGGCAGGGACTGAGTGGTGGGTAGATTAGGGCTCACCTGTCTGTCTCCCTACCCCGTCATTACATGTATATTGTGTTCTGAGCCATATCTGGCAGAGCTCAATCAGAGGACACAGTGTGGTAGGTTGTCACCAAAGGCATGGGGATCCAGTGTGGCAGGTTGTCATCTGGGGATACAGACTCTTAACCACAGCAGGCATTAGCGATTCCAACTAGGAGCTCTTCCACTGTTTGTATGTGCCAAAGCCTTCCATGAAGCTAAGTACTAATTATTTGCCTTAAAGTGTAACCATTGTTCACATTCTTCCCCATAAATTAATTGTACAAGTTGTGATAGGAAAGTGAATACATTTCATTACAGAAAAATGCCTCTTTCTCCATTTATCAGGTCCCCCCCCCCCACACACTTTTTGCACTGATCATTTACTCTTAATTCACAAGTAACATCAGTTTTCAGTGAGACCCTGTTCACATTTTTTATGTAATGAATTCCTAAACACATCCATAGGGCTTGTACCAAAAAAGAAGAATGCATGGAGTCTTTAAGTCAAAATATAAAACATGTACTTTATTTGAAAAAGTCTAAAAAGTTATAGTCACATAAACTATTTAAAAATGAAACACCACAGATGACAGACAAAAAGAGCGCCAAAACATGAGATGACTACTCATAAGATTTCACATAACCATTACGTATCAATATATTCATTGGTGTGCAGTATCATAAAGAAAGTGCATAGTGCAACATGATTGCTTGAACCATAGATGTGTCTGATTCTAAAGGTATGAGAAATGTACTATTAGCAGTATCAGTCTGAGGGCAAGTAGAGACCCCCCTACCACTATTCCATTTTTAGTAAAGTGCAAAGTGCAAGCAATGAACAATCTGAACAGAGGTGGACTACTGACCCATGATACTGTATCTCAAGGAATGGCGACCTGCCCCGACGCGCGTTTTGGCTTCCGCCTTCGTCTGGGGGTGGCACTAACTGGTCTCCACTTCCTACTTATCCTATCTACTACCCAATTGGGAAATGTTGTGCTCAGCTGCAGGATATTACCTGAGAGTATCTCCGTCATTTTCCATCGTCATGACCGCGATTATCCAGGGCATCTCATCACATGGTGTGGGCGTCATGTGACACGTGGAGTTCGTGCGTGATTACATCATCGCAACGCATTACCATCACGTGTGCATTTTATAGACGCCGACTCATAGTGAGATGTCATGGACGCCTGCGCATGCGCACTTGACACAGATTCGTACTTTAAAAATTAGAAATTAAGACTTCTCTACATGTCTATGTTAGAAGGTAAGAAAACGTACTAGATCGTGATTAGCACCTGCAAATGGAACATGTATGTTGCTACAGGGATGGTATCATCAAAAAATGTGTTGTAAGGTATATTAGTTATATAACATTAATGTTAATATTTATATCTTTTGACATGATCCATAAAAATGATGATCCCATACATGATAGTATCAAATTACTACAGAATTCATATCTTTCAAATGCACAGATGAACTTGTTTAGACATATGTACACAATACAATATACACAAGGAAATTAATATAATCACGTGTAAATAATACAAAATAATAAAAAATATATGTATGAAAAATAATAAAATATTTATTACAAATAAGTAAAAAAATATATACATATATATTTATATAGAAAAAGAAAATTTGCAGCACTCCAAAATGAAAAAAGTGGTGGTTTATTCAATCCAAAACAACAGCAACGTTTCAATCCTACAATAGGATCTTTATCAAGCCTAGTGACACATCTATTCAACAAACTCATATATGGTTGAGACTGTTTTACATAATTGGCCTCATTATAATACAATAAAGTGCAAAGTGTATGAAAACATACATAATACATAGTGTACGGTATCATCGTAAAAATAAACATGATACAGAAAATACAGAAGTGTGTATGTGACATCGTGAGTAACAATACATAATATCAAAAACATTAAAAACAACTGATTATATCATAATCATTTATGCAGCAGTGGTGTAAAATCTATCGTCATATCGTCACTCACCAATCAGAACTTCAGATTTAACTAGTCAGTCATTGGTATATGTGTTCGTAAGAGTGTATTGCAGCAATCAGCTGCAGCCCTCGTGGTGATTAAAGTTTGACACATCAGTGTAATCCCCCGAGGCGGAAGTGTATCATCATTCAGCAGCAGAGAGCATCGATCGCATCCATATGATGTAATGCGTGTCAATGCGTTCCACTGAACTGACCCGTATATAACGGCATCATAGGTTGCTAAGCAACTGTTGTAACTCTGTCATGGATACCTATTGACAAGGCTATGGTAGTCAAGAAGTCAATAATTGCAAAAAAATGCAAGAATATTATTCAATGCTCCTCATGGTAAGTGATAGAGATATTAAGGATATCCAACAGTAACTTTATATCAGTTTTTTAAAGATAATCCACACGTGGGTGCAAAGATCTCTGTTCACAATCAAGTATCCAGAACGATCTTGTTCCCGGAGTTATGGGACCACATAGCTACGTCTTCACGTGTCTAGGATGTCCCATTACCCTCCTCCGTGTAACGGACCGATTGTCACATCAGTGACATAGTATCTTATAAAGCATAAGGCATAAAAAAATAAAAAATATTTGAGAATCCTTCTCATTTTTCTTACAAAGGCCTATAATATCTCTATATCACTTTAAACCCAAATAGGAGACTAGAAAAATTCAACAAATAATAAACATATTTTATTGATATAATAAGACTTAATGAATTGAACACAGCCCCGTCAGATATCGTAGCACAGTAACATTACTATTTGAAAAAAATCAATCAAAGAAGTTCCGAAATTCTGTTGGGAGTGGTATTCCAATCTAAAAAAATACAAAAGATAAAATTTTAGTATTTATCAAACATTGACAGTAAATGAGAAATATAGATATTGATGTTAATGTGTCAACAATCATCATACCGAAGAGGACATATAAAGGACCCAAGGAAAAAGAACATGAGGACATCATAAGGCTATTCTATCTACAACGAATTCTACATTAAGCCCACAAGGTTTTAAGGTGTTCAATAAAAATATCCATCTCAATTCTTTTTTGTGTAAAGCCAGATGGCGATCACCGCCAAATTGTGATGGAGGAACATGGTCCAGGATCATAAATGTTAGATCCCTTTCATTGTGACCATGTTCCGAAAAATGTTTAGCCACAGGTAAGTCCAGTTTCTTTTTGCGTATAGAGAAGCGATGATTGTTTAGACGAGTTTTAAAGGCACAGGTGGTTTCACCCACATATAGGAGGCCACAGGGACACCATAGCACATATATGACCCAATCTGAGTCACAGGTGAAATTGTGTTTAATTTTAAACTGTTGTCCAGTCACTGGATGTCTAAAAAATTCCCCTTTGCACATCAAGGCACAATTGACACATCTGTAACATGGGATATTGCCCGGTTTTAATGGTTTAAAGATAGGTTGTGCCGCTTTCTTATGTTCTGGCATTCTGGTTTTCACCAGTCTATCTCGAAGATTTTGTGAGCGTCTATAAGACATAAGTGGACCATTATTCAATACATCTATGTGTCCAAAGCTATTGCTGATTATTGGCCAATGTCTATTCATAATCCTGGAAATATCTCCACTTTTGTCATTATAAGTTGAGATAAATGGAATGCGTTTCCGCTTCCCATCTACTAACGGTTTTTTAGACTGTAACAAACTGTCCCTCGCTATACTATCAATCTTCTTTCTATGTGTCCACAGTAATGATTTAGGGTAACCTCTTAGTAGAAAGTTACCAATCATGGTGTCTAAAGATATATCAAGATCCTCCTGTCTGTCAGTATTGCGTTTGGCCCTAATCATTTGGCTGTATGGCAAGGACCTTACCATACTTCTAGGATGACAACTATCAAATCGTAGCAAAGTGTTCCTATCGGTCTCTTTAGTGTACATTTTAGTTCTAATTGTATTATTAACAATGGATACAGTAACATCCAAAAATTGGATATTATCCATCGAGTGTATCATAGTAAATTGAATATCATCATCTATCGAATTAAGAAACTGGTGAAAATCAGTTAATGTAGTGGCAGTGTCAGTCCAAATGAGGAAGATGTCATCTATGTATCGCCACCACCTCAAAACATGTGAGAAGTGGTGGGATACATAGACCGACATCTCCTCAATATTGTCCATGAAAATATTGGCGTACGTGGGAGCCATATTGGATCCCATGGCCGTTCCTTTCAACTGAATGTAATAACTATCTTTAAATAAAAAATAGTTAGATGTCAAAATAAGTTCTACTAATGACATAATAAACTCACAAGTAGCATTGTCATAGTCTGCAGTCCTCAATTTACGTCGTACAGCATCAAGCCCCTTGTTATGATCAATGGAGGTATAAAGAGATGTAACATCAAAGGAGACTAAAATAGACCCCTCTGGTAGTTTTATAGATTTTAATTTCTGTAAAAAATCAGTGGTGTCCCTGATATAAGATTTGGAATTAATAGCAAAATTTCTCAGCACTTTGTCCACAAAGATAGAGATATTGCTCATTAATGAACCCCGGCCAGATACAATTGGGCGACCTGGAGGGTTCATTAAATCTTTGTGGATTTTTGGCAATAAATACAAGCAAGGAGTGACAGGAAATTCAATAATGAGGAATTTATATAGCATTTGATCAATTATGCCCTCCTCTAATGCTGTCTTAATAAGTGAAGTAATCCTCTTTGTAATATCCTGTCTAGGATCATTTTTTAGTACTCTATATACATTGGTATCTGCTAGTTGTCTATAGCATTCTCTCATGTACATATCTGAATCCATAACCACGATTGCTCCACCTTTATCAGCAGGTTTTATAATGAGATCGTGGTTATGGATCAACTCATCTAATGCCAACATGTCAAGAGTAGTCATATTAGGCTGTTTAAAGCCCAATTCACATGTTTGGGACCTGAGTAAAGCAATGTCTTTCTGTACAAGTTCTCTAAAGGTTTCTATCGCATGTGATGTTATAGGAGGTTGGAACACACTCTTATTAAATAATCCCAATTTTTTAAGTGATAATATCGGAAGAGTATCATGAACTACTGTATTAACCGGTTGTGTCTCAAACCATACCTTCAATTTAATAGCTCTAACAAAACTATATATATCCAACTCTAATTGAAACCAATCAATATGTTGATTAGGGCAAAATGACAATCCTTTTGATAGTAATTGTAATTGTGTATGAGACAACTGATGCTGGGAGATATTTACCACTGTTGTTTGGGCAGAGTCCTCTTGTTGCTGTCTAGCACCGGTTTCTGCCCTTTCTGATGAGTAGATTTTTGAAAACGGGTTCTTCCTTCCTCTACTTCCCCTGCGACCTGCTCGTCTGGTTTTCTTCTTTTTGATTTGTCCAATGGACTGGAATCTAAAAAATCTTGATCATTTTTTGGAATATATTTCTTAGTATGTCCTTGATTACGGGAATCGCCTTTATTGAAAGCCGGTTCATTGCTTCTTTTGTTGTCACGTCTAAAGGCACCATCAGCATAGTTGAGGGAATTGTCCCATGTATAAACACGTCCCGTTGAATAATCTGTTTGATCACGGAACCATTTCTTCTTTTTGGTTTCTTCTATGTCCATCCTTACTTTGTTGAGCGTCATACGTAATTTATCCATGTGGGTATTGAAATCTTCTATTTGTATCAACGTTTTGAGTGTGTTCTCCAAATCTTGTACTTTCACTCTTAAAGATCTCAGATCTCTCTGCAAAAAGTCCATATTGAGTAATATAGTTTCCAAAGCATATTTGCTTGCGAGTTGTTCATTTTTACTCCTGAACTCTTCGTGTTGCATATGCATAGTTGGTTTGAGTAGGATTCTCATCCCCCGTGGGATCATGTTGTTCCTATAGTATTGTCCCAATGTGAGTAGATGTAATTCAACATTAATCAAACGTCGTGACTCGAATTCCAGATTTCTCTTGATATCAGTTATAGAAGGAACACTTAAAAATGACACATCACCCTCTGCTCCACTCAGGATTCTCTCAATGTCCTCTTCAGTAAAAACAGCAGTGTTGGATGAAACATTCCCAGCAGGTATATTAGCCTGCTCCATGTTTAAAGAGTAAATGATGGTTGAAAAACGTGGTGCAAGCTAATGGAATCCAGATATAGCAAACAAGAAGGCAGCAGCACTCACATAAGAATAATCGACCAGGTGCCCATCAAAACGTCCCGATCCTCGGACGTATAATAATATATAGAAAAAGAAAATTTGCAGCACTCCAAAATGAAAAAAGTGGTGGTTTATTCAATCCAAAACAACAGCAACGTTTCAATCCTACAATAGGATCTTTATCAAGCCTAGTGACACATCTATTCAACAAACTCATATATGGTTGAGACTGTTTTACATAATTGGCCTCATTATAATACAATAAAGTGCAAAGTGTATGAAAACATACATAATACATAGTGTACGGTATCATCGTAAAAATAAACATGATACAGAAAATACAGAAGTGTGTATGTGACATCGTGAGTAACAATACATAATATCAAAAACATTAAAAACAACTGATTATATCATAATCATTTATGCAGCAGTGGTGTAAAATCTATCGTCATATCGTCACTCACCAATCAGAACTTCAGATTTAACTAGTCAGTCATTGGTATATGTGTTCGTAAGAGTGTATTGCAGCAATCAGCTGCAGCCCTCGTGGTGATTAAAGTTTGACACATCAGTGTAATCCCCCGAGGCGGAAGTGTATCATCATTCAGCAGCAGAGAGCATCGATCGCATCCATATGATGTAATGCGTGTCAATGCGTTCCACTGAACTGACCCGTATATAACGGCATCATAGGTTGCTAAGCAACTGTTGTAACTCTGTCATGGATACCTATTGACAAGGCTATGGTAGTCAAGAAGTCAATAATTGCAAAAAAATGCAAGAATATTATTCAATGCTCCTCATGGTAAGTGATAGAGATATTAAGGATATCCAACAGTAACTTTATATCAGTTTTTTAAAGATAATCCACACGTGGGTGCAAAGATCTCTGTTCACAATCAAGTATCCAGAACGATCTTGTTCCCGGAGTTATGGGACCACATAGCTACGTCTTCACGTGTCTAGGATGTCCCATTACCCTCCTCCGTGTAACGGACCGATTGTCACATCAGTGACATAGTATCTTATAAAGCATAAGGCATAAAAAAATAAAAAATATATGAGAATCCTTCTCATTTTTCTTACAAAGGCCTATAATATCTCTATATCACTTTAAACCCAAATAGGAGACTAGAAAAATTCAACAAATAATAAACATATTTTATTGATATAATAAGACTTAATGAATTGAACACAGCCCCGTCAGATATCGTAGCACAGTAACATTACTATTTGAAAAAAATCAATCAAAGAAGTTCCGAAATTCTGTTGGGAGTGGTATTCCAATCTAAAAAAATATAAAAAGATTCTCATATATTTTTTATTTTTTTATGCCTTATGCTTTATAAGATACTATGTCACTGATGTGACAATCGGTCCGTTACACGGAGGAGGGTAATGGGACATCTTAGACACGTGAAGACGTAGCTATGTGGTCCCATAACTCCGGGAACAAGATCGTTCTGGATACTTGATTGTGAACAGAGATCTTTGCACCCACGTGTGGATTATCTTTAAAAAACTGATATAAAGTTACTGTTGGATATCCTTAATATCTCTATCACTTACCATGAGGAGCATTGAATAATATTCTTGCATTTTTTTGCAATTATTGACTTCTTGACTACCATAGCCTTGTCAATAGGTATCCATGACAGAGTTACAACAGTTGCTTAGCAACCTATGATGCCGTTATATACGGGTCAGTTCAGTGGAACGCATTGACACGCATTACATCATATGGATGCGATCGATGCTCTCTGCTGCTGAATGATGATACACTTCCGCCTCGGGGGATTACACTGATGTGTCAAACTTTAATCACCACGAGGGCTGCAGCTGATTGCTGCAATACACTCTTACGAACACATATACCAATGACTGACTAGTTAAATCTGAAGTTCTGATTGGTGAGTGACGATATGACGATAGATTTTACACCACTGCTGCATAAATGATTATGATATAATCAGTTGTTTTTAATGTTTTTGATATTATGTATTGTTACTCACGATGTCACATACACACTTCTGTATTTTCTGTATCATGTTTATTTTTACGATGATACCGTACACTATGTATTATGTATGTTTTCATACACTTTGCACTTTATTGTATTATAATGAGGCCAATTATGTAAAACAGTCTCAACCATATATGAGTTTGTTGAATAGATGTGTCACTAGGCTTGATAAAGATCCTATTGTAGGATTGAAACGTTGCTGTTGTTTTGGATTGAATAAACCACCACTTTTTTCATTTTGGAGTGCTGCAAATTTTCTTTTTCTATATATTATTATACGTCCGAGGATCGGGACGTTTTGCTGGGCACCTGGTCGATTATTCTTATGTGAGTGCTGCTGCCTTCTTGTTTGCTATATCTGGATTCCATTAGCTTGCACCACGTTTTTCAACCATCATTTACTCTTTAAACATGGAGCAGGCTAATATACCTGCTGGGAATGTTTCATCCAACACTGCTGTTTTTACTGAAGAGGACATTGAGAGAATCCTGAGTGGAGCGGAGGGTGATGTGTCATTTTTAAGTGTTCCTTCTATAACTGATATCAAGAGAAATCTGGAATTCGAGTCACGACGTTTGATTAATGTTGAATTACATCTACTCACATTGGGACAATACTATAGGAACAACATGATCCCACGGGGGATGAGAATCCTACTCAAACCAACTATGCATATGCAACACGAAGAGTTCAGGAGTAAAAATGAACAACTCGCAAGCAAATATGCTTTGGAAACTATATTACTCAATATGGACTTTTTGCAGAGAGATCTGAGATCTTTAAGAGTGAAAGTACAAGATTTGGAGAACACACTCAAAACGTTGATACAAATAGAAGATTTCAATACCCACATGGATAAATTACGTATGACGCTCAACAAAGTAAGGATGGACATAGAAGAAACCAAAAAGAAGAAATGGTTCCGTGATCAAACAGATTATTCAACGGGACGTGTTTATACATGGGACAATTCCCTCAACTATGCTGATGGTGCCTTTAGACGTGACAACAAAAGAAGCAATGAACCGGCTTTCAATAAAGGCGATTCCCGTAATCAAGGACATACTAAGAAATATATTCCAAAAAATGATCAAGATTTTTTAGATTCCAGTCCATTGGACAAATCAAAAAGAAGAAAACCAGACGAGCAGGTCGCAGGGGAAGTAGAGGAAGGAAGAACCCGTTTTCAAAAATCTACTCATCAGAAAGGGCAGAAACCGGTGCTAGACAGCAACAAGAGGACTCTGCCCAAACAACAGTGGTAAATATCTCCCAGCATCAGTTGTCTCATACACAATTACAATTACTATCAAAAGGATTGTCATTTTGCCCTAATCAACATATTGATTGGTTTCAATTAGAGTTGGATATATATAGTTTTGTTAGAGCTATTAAATTGAAGGTATGGTTTGAGACACAACCGGTTAATACAGTAGTTCATGATACTCTTCCGATATTATCACTTAAAAAATTGGGATTATTTAATAAGAGTGTGTTCCAACCTCCTATAACATCACATGCGATAGAAACCTTTAGAGAACTTGTACAGAAAGACATTGCTTTACTCAGGTCCCAAACATGTGAATTGGGCTTTAAACAGCCTAATATGACTACTCTTGACATGTTGGCATTAGATGAGTTGATCCATAACCACGATCTCATTATAAAACCTGCTGATAAAGGTGGAGCAATCGTGGTTATGGATTCAGATATGTACATGAGAGAATGCTATAGACAACTAGCAGATACCAATGTATATAGAGTACTAAAAAATGATCCTAGACAGGATATTACAAAGAGGATTACTTCACTTATTAAGACAGCATTAGAGGAGGGCATAATTGATCAAATGCTATATAAATTCCTCATTATTGAATTTCCTGTCACTCCTTGCTTGTATTTATTGCCAAAAATCCACAAAGATTTAATGAACCCTCCAGGTCGCCCAATTGTATCTGGCCGGGGTTCATTAATGAGCAATATCTCTATCTTTGTGGACAAAGTGCTGAGAAATTTTGCTATTAATTCCAAATCTTATATCAGGGACACCACTGATTTTTTACAGAAATTAAAATCTATAAAACTACCAGAGGGGTCTATTTTAGTCTCCTTTGATGTTACATCTCTTTATACCTCCATTGATCATAACAAGGGGCTTGATGCTGTACGATGTAAATTGAGGACTGCAGACTATGACAATGCTACTTGTGAGTTTATTATGTCATTAGTAGAACTTATTTTGACATCTAACTATTTTTTATTTAAAGATAGTTATTACATTCAGTTGAAAGGAACGGCCATGGGATCCAATATGGCTCCCACGTACGCCAATATTTTCATGGACAATATTGAGGAGATGTCGGTCTATGTATCCCACCACTTCTCACATGTTTTGAGGTGGTGGCGATACATAGATGACATCTTCCTCATTTGGACTGACACTGCCACTACATTAACTGATTTTCACCAGTTTCTTAATTCGATAGATGATGATATTCAATTTACTATGATACACTCGATGGATAATATCCAATTTTTGGATGTTACTGTATCCATTGTTAATAATACAATTAGAACTAAAATGTACACTAAAGAGACCGATAGGAACACTTTGCTACGATTTGATAGTTGTCATCCTAGAAGTATGGTAAGGTCCTTGCCATACAGCCAAATGATTAGGGCCAAACGCAATACTGACAGACAGGAGGATCTTGATATATCTTTAGACACCATGATTGGTAACTTTCTACTAAGAGGTTACCCTAAATCATTACTGTGGACACATAGAAAGAAGATTGATAGTATAGCGAGGGACAGTTTGTTACAGTCTAAAAAACCGTTAGTAGATGGGAAGCGGAAACGCATTCCATTTATCTCAACTTATAATGACAAAAGTGGAGATATTTCCAGGATTATGAATAGACATTGGCCAATAATCAGCAATAGCTTTGGACACATAGATGTATTGAATAATGGTCCACTTATGTCTTATAGACGCTCACAAAATCTTCGAGATAGACTGGTGAAAACCAGAATGCCAGAACATAAGAAAGCGGCACAACCTATCTTTAAACCATTAAAACCGGGCAATATCCCATGTTACAGATGTGTCAATTGTGCCTTGATGTGCAAAGGGGAATTTTTTAGACATCCAGTGACTGGACAACAGTTTAAAATTAAACACAATTTCACCTGTGACTCAGATTGGGTCATATATGTGCTATGGTGTCCCTGTGGCCTCCTATATGTGGGTGAAACCACCTGTGCCTTTAAAACTCGTCTAAACAATCATCGCTTCTCTATACGCAAAAAGAAACTGGACTTACCTGTGGCTAAACATTTTTCGGAACATGGTCACAATGAAAGGGATCTAACATTTATGATCCTGGACCATGTTCCTCCATCACAATTTGGCGGTAATCGCCATCTGGCTTTACACAAAAAAGAATTGAGATGGATATTTTTATTGAACACCTTAAAACCTTGTGGGCTTAATGTAGAATTCGTTGTAGATAGAATAGCCTTATGATGTCCTCATGTTCTTTTTCCTTGGGTCCTTTATATGTCCTCTTCGGTATGATGATTGTTGACACATTAACATCAATATCTATATTTCTCATTTACTGTCAATGTTTGATAAATACTAAAATTTTATCTTTTGTATTTTTTTAGATTGGAATACCACTCCCAACAGAATTTCGGAACTTCTTTGATTGATTTTTTTCAAATAGTAATGTTACTGTGCTACGATATCTGACGGGGCTGTGTTCAATTCATTAAGTCTTATTATATCAATAAAATATGTTTATTATTTGTTGAATTTTTCTAGTCTCCTATTTGGGTTTAAAGTGATATAGAGATATTATAGGCCTTTGTAAGAAAAATGAGAAGGATTCTCATATATTTTTTATTTTTTTATGCCTTATGCTTTATAAGATACTATGTCACTGATGTGACAATCGGTCCGTTACACGGAGGAGGGTAATGGGACATCCTAGACACGTGAAGACGTAGCTATGTGGTCCCATAACTCCGGGAACAAGATCGTTCTGGATACTTGATTGTGAACAGAGATCTTTGCACCCACGTGTGGATTATCTTTAAAAAACTGATATAAAGTTACTGTTGGATATCCTTAATATCTCTATCACTTACCATGAGGAGCATTGAATAATATTCTTGCATTTTTTTGCAATTATTGACTTCTTGACTACCATAGCCTTGTCAATAGGTATCCATGACAGAGTTACAACAGTTGCTTAGCAACCTATGATGCCGTTATATACGGGTCAGTTCAGTGGAACGCATTGACACGCATTACATCATATGGATGCGATCGATGCTCTCTGCTGCTGAATGATGATACACTTCCGCCTCGGGGGATTACACTGATGTGTCAAACTTTAATCACCACGAGGGCTGCAGCTGATTGCTGCAATACACTCTTACGAACACATATACCAATGACTGACTAGTTAAATCTGAAGTTCTGATTGGTGAGTGACGATATGACGATAGATTTTACACCACTGCTGCATAAATGATTATGATATAATCAGTTGTTTTTAATGTTTTCGATATTATGTATTGTTACTCACGATGTCACATACACACTTCTGTATTTTCTGTATCATGTTTATTTTTACGATGATACCGTACACTATGTATTATGTATGTTTTCATACACTTTGCACTTTATTGTATTATAATGAGGCCAATTATGTAAAACAGTCTCAACCATATATGAGTTTGTTGAATAGATGTGTCACTAGGCTTGATAAAGATCCTATTGTAGGATTGAAACGTTGCTGTTGTTTTGGATTGAATAAACCACCACTTTTTTCATTTTGGAGTGCTGCAAATTTTCTTTTTCTATATATTATTATACGTCCGAGGATCGGGACGTTTTGCTGGGCACCTGGTCAATTATTCTTATGTGAGTGCTGCTGCCTTCTTGTTTGCCATATATATTTATATATATACACCAGGTGAAAAATATATATACAGCAAACGAAAAAGATTATTTCTGTAGTGCCAATTATACGTGAAAAAACTCAAAGAGTGAAAAATATTTGTACAATACATAAATTTAAGCTTATGTGTAGATACAATAATATATTAATATATTCTACAGTCAGTGCATACTAGTGAAACAATATCTAGTATTACTATTAAAATTGTGCCTTGTGACTTCGTATATGTGTATGTGTACATGTTTTACACGTAATCTTATGTATATAACTGTATATATTAATAAGAATACATATCCTGCTAGCGATACTCATTTGCATATAGAAAGTAGTAAAACACGAACAACGAAGAACATCTTATTAGTATCTTATGTAAATCCATCAGGTGTTATGGTATGAATAATTTTTGTTGCAGTGCAGAACAATGTCCTACATATCAAGGTAGTTCACATCATCTGTAACTAGAACAATAGGAAGAGAAAAAACCTAAATTAAAATCATGGCATCATATTGGAATAATACTTTATCCAGTTTACGAAATGCCACAGCACATACTGATAGTCAGAGAAAAGATGCATAACCGTGGGATTCATTTAATCCCCTGGGCTGCATAGTCCCCAACGTCCATATCCATTTGCTCTCGAGTCTTAGTAATTTTTTCATTAGATCACCCCCTCTCATGTTCATTTCTATATGGTCTATTCCTTTTACTTGCAGTAGTCTGGAGTTGCAGTTGTGATGTAGCTTAAAATGGCGGGGAATAGTTTTCAATTTCTCCATTTTGTCCACATCACAAATTTCTTTTGCAGCCTCAATATCGCGTACATGCTCCCGAACGCGAACCCGAAGTTCGCGTGTGGTTAGTCCCATGTAAATTTTATCACAAGGACCTGAAGCATAATAAATTACACCCCGTGTGGCACAGGTAATGTGCCATACGATTTTTAATGTTTTGTCCCTTTTCGAGTTGTTAAAATCTACAGCACGCTCAATGTTTGGACATGAGATGCAATCTCCACAAGGGGAGCAACCCCACTTAGGCCCTTTGGTTCCAAAGTACTTTTTGCCTGGTGCTACTGGAGTATAAAAACTCTGTACCAGGTAATCCTTAAGGTTCTTAGCCCGTCGGTATGTTACTGAGGGGAATCGTGGTAGAATCTTATTAAGTATTGGATCAGCTTTTAATATTGGCCAATATCTGTTCAACTGGTATTTCATTTCATCCCAGCGAGAATGATATGAAGGAATGAACCTTACCTCATTGCTTTTAATTGTTTTCACAGCTGGTTTTAGGAGTATATTTCTTTCTGCATTTTCTGCTCGCTTTTTGGCTTTCCTGATACATCGTCTACTGTATCCGCGATCAATGAATCTGTTTGTCAGGTCCATTGCTTGCTTTTGAAAATCTTCTTTTCTCGAGCAAGTGCGTTTCAGTCTAAGGAATTGGCCTGTTGGTATAGCTGCAATGGTCTGTCTTGGATGTGCGGAGGTGGCATGGAGAAGTGAATTTACCGATGTCTCCTTCCTAAATAGATCAGTTTGGATAAATCCATTATCGTCTGATTGGATCAAAATATCTAGAAAATCTACTTGTTTATTGTTAAATTTATATGTTAATTTAATATTCTGGTCATTTGAATTCAAATCACTCATAAATTGCTGTAGCTGTTCCGATGTTCCCTGCCAGATCATGAAGATATCATCAATGAAACGGGCCCAAAATACGACCCGCTCCATTGATGTACCATGATCAGACAGGAATAGGTCTCTTTCCCACAGCCCCAGGAACAAATTTGCATATGAGGGTGCACATGCCGCTCCCATCGCAGTTCCCTGGAGCTGCAGGAAAAAGGGTTTTTGGCACATTAGAGAGGAGGATCATATTTTCAAAACAGTGGAAGAACAGACTACACTGAGAGACCTAGAGAGCCTTATGGGGGAGCAAGATGATACACAGGTAAGAATAATTCCTGATTGTATCAAAAAAAAGTCGGATAAATTTCCACCACTGTTTTTATGTCCCGTGATAGATACGTTTGTAAAAACGGTAACAAAAGAATTTTAATCCATGCCAAAGACCCTAATTAATGACAATTTAACAAAAAATGAAAGAGCGAGTCTTCAGAAATTAAAAGCTTTGAAAGATGTAATATACAAATCAGCTGATAAAGGGGGTAACATCGTAATATGGCCTAGAGTTATGTATGAGAAAGAGGCAAATCGCCAATTAAGAGACATTAAATGTTATAAAAGATTAACCTTTAATCCAATCCTCTCTTACAGTGAGCTACTAACAAATATCCTAAAACAAGCAATGGATGATGAAATCATAACTAAAAATGAATATGATGCACTCATTGTACCAACACCTGTGATTGCAACTTTATATTTACTACCAAAAGTACATAAAAACTTGAGGAATACTCCAGGTAGACCCATCATCTCCGGGCAAGGTAATTTCACAGAGAATATCTGCAAATTTATAGACTACCATCTCAAAACTGTAAAGGATCTGCCAGGCACAGCTTCAGGGTTAACTTCCAGAGGTAATCAGTCTTCACCTGAGTCTATCTCTCTGAGACTGACTCCAGCTTCCACCACTCAGGCTGGCAGGCTTAGGAGTGGGAGAGCCTATCGCAGCCTGCCCAGACTCAGCTAGCTCCCGCCCTCTGTCTATTTATACCTGCCTTTCCTGTTCCTCCTTGCTTGTGATTCTTTCCGTGTGGTTTCCTGGCCCAGCTACAGCTCCTACTATTTGATCCTGCTCCATACTGACCCTGGCTTTCTGACTACTCTTCTGCTCTGCGTTTGGTACCTCGTGCTCTCCTGGTTTGACTTGGCTCGTTCACCACTCTGTTGCTCACGGTGTTGCCGTGGGCAACTGCCCCTTTCCCTTTGCTTTATATTCCCTTGTATGTTTGTCTCGTGCACTTACTGAGCGTAGGGACCGCCGCCCAGTTGTACCCCGTCGCCTAGGGCGGGTCGTTGCAAGTAGGCAGGGACAGAGTGGTGGGTAGATTAGGGCTCACTTGTCCATTTCCCTACCCCTATCATTACAAATCCCTAGTAGAATGCTTGCCATCATATATCAGAGATTCATCCGATTTGTTACAGAAACTAGCAAATACACATCTGGATGCGGATATGTGGTTGGTGACGTGTGACGTCGAATCGCTATATACCAGCATCAGACATAGTGATGGAATACAAGCTACAAGATACTTATTAGGTATGAGCAACTTAGATGAGAATTTTGCTCAATTACTTACCACTCTATTAGAATTCGCTCTAACACACAATGTATTTACATTTAATGGGTCCTTTTTCCTGCAGCTCCAGGGAACTGCGATGGGAGCGGCATGTGCACCCTCATATGCAAATTTGTTCCTGGGGCTGTGGGAAAGAGACCTATTCCTGTCTGATCATGGTACATCAATGGAGCGGGTCGTATTTTGGGCCCGTTTCATTGATGATATCTTCATGATCTGGCAGGGAACATCGGAACAGCTACAGCAATTTATGAGTGATTTGAATTCAAATGACCAGAATATTAAATTAACATATAAATTTAACAATAAACAAGTAGATTTTCTAGATATTTTGATCCAATGTGACGATAATGGATTTATCCAAACTGATCTATTTAGGAAGGAGACATCGGTAAATTCACTTCTCCATGCCACCTCCGCACATCCAAGACAGACCATTGCAGCTATACCAACAGGCCAATTCCTTAGACTGAAACGCACTTGCTCGAGAAAAGAAGATTTTCAAAAGCAAGCAATGGACCTGACAAACAGATTCATTGATCGCGGATACAGTAGACGATGTATCAGGAAGGCCAAAAAGCGAGCAGAAAATGCAGAAAGAAATATACTCCTAAAACCAGCTGTGAAAACAATTAAAAGCAATGAGGTAAGGTTCATTACTTCATATCATTCTCACTGGGATGAAATTAAATACCAGTTGAACAGATATTGGCCAATATTAAAAGCTGATCCAATACTTAATAAGATTCTACCACGATTCCCCTCAGTAACATACCGACGGGCTAAGAACCTTAAGGATTACCTGGTACAGAGTTTTTATACTCCAGTAGCACAAGGCAAAAAGTACTTTGGAACCAAAGGGCCTAAGTGGGGTTGCTCCCCTTGTGGAGATTGCATCTCATGTCCAAACATTGAGCGTGCTGTAGATTTTAACAACTCGAAAAGGGACAAAACATTCAAAATAGTATGGCACATTACCTGTGCCACACGGGGTGTAATTTATTATGCTTCATGTCCTTGTGATAAAATTTACGTGGGACTAACCACACGCGAACGTTTCGCATTCGGGAGCATGTACGCGATATTGAGGCTGCAAAAAAAATTTGTGATGTGGACAAAGTGGATAAATTGAAAACTATTCCCCGCCACTTTAAGCTACATCACAACTGCAACTCCAGACTACTGCAAGTAAAAGGAATAGACCATATAGAAATGAATATGAGAGGGGGTGATCTAATGAAAAAATTACTAAGACTCGAGAGCAAATGGATATGGACGTTGGGGACTATGCAGCCCAGGGGATTAAATGAATCCCACGGTTATGCCTCTTTTCTCTGACTATCAGTATGTGCTGTGGCATTTCGTAAACTGGATAAAGTATTATTCCAATATGATGCCATGATTTTAATTTAGGTTTTTTCTCTTCCTATTGTTCTAGTTACAGATGATGTGAACTACCTTGATATGTAGGACATTGTTCTGCACTGCAACAAAAATTATTCATACCATAACACCTGATGGATTTACATAAGATACTAATAAGATGTTCTTCGTTGTTCGTGTTTTTCTACTTTCTATATGCAAATGAGTATCGCTAGCAGGATATGTATTCTTATTAATATATACAGTTATATACATAAGATTACGTGTAAAACATGTACACATACACATATACGAAGTCACAAGGCACAATTTTAATAGTAATACACTAACACAGAATATTTCGATTGTATTTATTTATCACATATAAATATTATTGTATTTCGTTTGTGATTACAAACTGGTTTTATTATATAGATATTGTTTCACTAGTATGCACTGACTGTAGAATATATTAATATATTATTGTATCTACACATAAGCTTAAATTTATGTATTGTACAAATATTTTTCACTCTTTTAGTTTTTTCACATATAATTGGCACTACGGAAATAATCTTTTTCGTTTGCTGTATATATATTTTTCACCTGGTGTATATATATAAATATATATGTATATATTTTTTTACTTATTTGTAATAAATATTTTATTATTTTTTAATACATATATTTGTTATTATTTTATATTATTTACACGTGATTATATTAATTTCCTTGTGTATATTGTATTGTGTACATATGTCTAAACAAGTTCATCTGTGCATTTGAAAGATATGAATTCTGTAGTAATTTGATACTATCATGTATGGGATCATCATTTTTATGGATCATGTCAAAAGATATAAATATTAACATTAATGTTATATAACTAATATACCTTACAACACATTTTTTTTTTTTTTTTTTTTTTTTTTTTTTTTTGAATCAAAAAGTTTTTTATTAAGTCCGCAAAACATGCAAAATACATAACACAGTAGTGGAATAGTTTACAGTATAGAAAATAATTTACATACATTTATTTGACTGTATGTTACATTCTCATATATTCACTGTGTTAATATGTAAAATCGAAACAGTACATTCTCTTAGTATACTAATATACATATACAAATACATTATATATAATATTATATGTCAAATTTTTAATATATTTCCTTAATTTTTTGATGATACCATCCCTGTAGCAACATACATGTTCCATTTGCAGGTGCTAATCACGATCTAGTACGTTTTCTTACCTTCTAACATAGACATGTAGAGAAGTCTTAATTTCTAATTTTTAAAGTATGAATCTGTGTCAAGTGCGCATGCGCAGGCGTCCATGACATCTCACTATGAGTCGGCGTCTATAAAATGCACACGTGATGGTGATGTATTGCGATGATGTAATCACGCACGCACTCCACGTGTCACATGACGCCCACACCATGTGATGAGATGCCCTGGATAATCGCGGTCATGACGGCGGAAAATGACGGAGATACTCTCAGGTAATATCCTGCAGCTGAGCACAACATTTCCCAATTGGGTAGTAGATAGGATAAGTAGGAAGTGGAGACCAGTTAGTGCCACCCCCAGATGAAGGCGGAAGCCGAAACGCGCGTCGGGGCAGGTCGCCATTCCTTGAGATACAGTATCATGGGTCAGTAGTCCACCTCTGTTCAGATTGTTCATTGCTTGCACTTTGCACTTTACTAAAAATGGAATAGTGGTAGGGGGGTCTCTACTTGCCCTCAGACTGATACTGCTAATAGTACATTTCTCATACCTTTAGAATCAGACACATCTATGGTTCAAGCAATCATGTTGCACTATGCACTTTCTTTATGATACTGCACAACAATGAATATATTGATACGTAATGGTTATGTGAAATCTTATGAGTAATCATCTCATGTTTTGGCGCTCTTTTTGTCTGTCATCTGTGGTGTTTCATTTTTAAATAGTTTATGTGACTATAACTTTTTAGACTTTGTCAAATAAAGTACATGTTTTATATTTTGACTTAAAGACTCCATGCATTCTTCTTTTTTGGTACAATATTTATAATGAGTACAGTCGTGTTACGTGGGGAAAATGATTATGTCTAAATGATGTATGTACATACCCTATGGATAGGTTCTACATCCCTAGGGCTACATGAGCCTCACGAAGGCCAAAAGAGTGTCCTTTTGGCCTCTGTAGACCTCTGCGGTAAAAAAAAAAAGGGCTTATAGGGGATGAATAGCACTATACAGTATCCATTTAACGTATATGTCAGGAGCTTTTCCCTGTGTGTATGCTGAATGAAGCCAGAGACTGTGATGTGAACAGGGCCTCACTGAGGTATCAGGCTGCAGCTGCTGTCCATAAATGTCTATGGAGATGGGAGAGGGAGCCGCTGTAGAAGAGACACACAGAAAAAACTTTTGCTGCTTCTAGTAAGTCTCCTACTATATCACCCCATTGATAGATTCACAGCAGTACTGCTGTATGCTGTTCTCCATGCTGCTGATGCTGCTTCTGAGTGTGTTAAGAGAGAGATAGGAGAGCAGGATTTCCTCTTCTCTGTGTGTGCTGTGTATAGGAGACATCATAGCAGCTAGTATCCACACCCACTGGAGCTGAGTTCAGGGAAAGCTGAGAATCAAAAATGGAGCCTACATAGTGGTAAAACTGCTGCGAAATGCCACAAACAAGTCATATAATGTCCAGAAATACTACTATTCTTCATGTACACCTTGGTAACCACTGATTCTGAAGAGTCGACTGAAACCATTTACACTTTCACCCCTTAACGACATGCCATGTACATGTACAAGTCAGCCGTTAAGGGGAAATATGGAACATTTTACTACTATAAATGTGTGTGTGTGTGTCTCTTTTAACTTCTGCAATTCCTATAGCCTGTCAGGTTACAGCACCTATTCAAAAAAATACCCCTGTTATTTCACTATATATTACTATATATTATACTAAATTATAAATCAATAATCAAAGCAAAACAAGCAAATAAAGTGGGAAACAGATCTGCATCATCTCATGTCTTTTATTGCTTCCAGGTTTTTAAGTTCTTCCCTACATATTGCAGACAGTGGCATACCTGTCAGAGAATGCAGACTTTATTATGGGGCCTTTCAGCAGGCGACCTGGCATTTTGCTCCACCACAGCTGATTTTGCTAGTAAAGCATCTGCCTATTAGAAATAGTGCTTGCTGACTTTGGGCATTCCCCCTGTGGAATACATAGAGGCATTGCAGACAGTGCTGCTATAGCCTGCTATAGACAGATTTGTTAATTGTATATTCTGCACAGGAAAAGTGTTACAAGCTGTTACAAGCTGACAAAAAATAAAGGTCAAGAAACGGGTTTGGGGAACCCCTAGTATACAGCACTGTGATGTTTATGTGTAGCTCTTGCTTAGAAAATAGATGAAGCTGCTCATAATTCAGCATACATATCATCTCCCCAGAGGGATGAGTTTTCTTTTGTTTTGAAGCATCACCTATATGTCATCTTGAAATATTTTCAGCATGAACTATACATTTTCTTCAAGTCTACTATCAGAAAAGATGTATGTATAAATTTATGACAGGTTCCTTCTTAAAAAAAAAAGCGATTGGTTACACAGGATGCATTTTTGCCACTGTAAATAGACGCTGCTTGACAGTTTTCTGTTACATTCCCAGTGATGTTAATTGCCTGTCATCCCGTCATTTTTTTGCATTGCGAGGCAAAACTACTACACCATAGAAAGTACATTTATATACTAATGGTTCACACTGCAATGAGTATGACTTTCATGCTTTACCGGAGAGAGCTTACTGAGCTGTACATGGCAGGGAACTAATTTGTCCAGTAGACAATATAGACACAATGTCCCTGGAGGATGATGCTGTGTGAATCTTTGTTTACTTGAGATACAGCATTCGGAAACCTATTTAGGCTACGTTTACACCTGCGCTCTCTTTTCTATTGTTCTGCTCCGTCATAGGAGTAGAACAATGAAAAAAACGGAAGCACCAGATCCGCCGCATGATGTAAGCCAACGGCGCCCGCTGGAACCCATTGACTTTAGAGGGTTCTGCTGGGTTTCTGTCAAATAGTCCTGCATACTGCGCTATTTTGTCCATAACGGAGCCAAATTACGCAGATGTAAACAGAGCATTACAGATTATAAAATATAATTGATGCTGAACTAAAACAGACATCTAAATGTTCTTTACTCTGACATCATCCAACATACTGTATATACTAGTATAAGAGAACATGATAAATGTATTGCAAAGAAAATGTAATAAAAAATATTTGTACAAATAGATTTTATTTAGAACATGTTACATGGTGTTAATGCTACTAGTAGTATATGCAAGTAAATGCAACATTAGATTAAAGCGAACGTGTATTATGTTTGTGTAAATCCTGACATTTACAAAAACTCCCACAACCTATCATCCTAACTGCCTCCCCCGACCCTCCAGCTATGTATACTGAAACACTAGCAAATAATAGAAAGAAGATGAGTGTATATAATAGACATTACAAGAAAGGTTATGTTCATATCACGCTATGTGAACACGTTCGGCATATGCACTGGGCAAGAGTGTCCTTTTGGCCTCCATCAGGGTGGTATGCATTGCCATTTAAATTACTGTATAGGAAAGAGCAGCAGACTGCGTTATTGGGCGACATATGTCACTGTATTCCTATACTGTGGCATACGTCGTAGGTATAGGTGGTGGAATGCTCCTAGCTTTTACAGCTGACGTATACTCATAGCGTGATGTGAACAAAGCCTAAATATGAAGAAACATAAAATAGAAGGCCTGCAAGTTATGGACTCATGTGCATATAAAATCGAATGGAGATCATCACAACCTTATAAACATGTTATAAAAACTTGGTTTTCAGTTGATAATACTAGTACCATCTTTGGCACCTGACTTTGGTGAATTACATTTAAGGTATTTATTTGTAGACTATTATAGCTATATCTTCAGTTATTACATGATTGTGTAGTTATCATGACACTCCATCACACCACTGCACTGCCCATAAAGACTGCTGCTGTTCTCTTATGTAACACGAGGGTCTTTTGCCTTTCCTAGCTATTCCAAAAGATGACCAGTTTGAGTTACCCTCAGTGAGTCCCGAGGGCTAAAAGATAAAGGCTCGACAGTTTTTTTTTGTTTTAATATGTTTGGAACATCTGGGAATAAAGGATTTTGGGAATGCTTAGGGAGTTTACTAGAATCCTTATGGGAGGAGAATAGCTCTGTACCAGATGCTGCCTGCCGAGTGTACACAATACATGACCACAAACGTGTCATCCCACAGTAATGTCACGTCCAATTGGCACTTGATATTGTCAAGTGACCAGATCATCCAATGGCTCTAGCCCTGTATGCAAATGCTGATTTCTGATTGGACATACCCTTGCCTTTCTTTGCTTCTCATGCTTAAGAGGTTATTCCCATCTGAGACTCCCAGAACAGAAGTCACTCGACCCCACTTCCCCAGACGGAGAATCAATGGAGAGGAAGCCAGGAATTACAGAAACAACCAAGCTAGCTGTGCTTGGCAGTTTTTGTAACTCCCAAAGAAATGAGAGCTTGGCTGTTTCTGTAACTCCTATTCTCTTCGCTTGAAAAGTCTGGAAACAGAAGTGACACCCATTCTGGAGGTAGGTGAGAGTTCCAGAGCTGGGGCTCACAACTATTAGACATTTATGGCATATCTTGTGGATCTGACAACAGTTTTCAACAGTTTTAGCCATTTATTACACACCATGTCCCCAGCACTGATTCTGTAAAAAAGAATTTGGATAAAGATTACCTAAACAAGAAAGATCTTGCAAATTTCTGTTAGGGTATGTTCACACGGCCAAATTTCAGACGTATACGAGGCGTATTATGCCTCGTTTTACGTCTGAAAATAGGGCTGCAATACGTCGGCAAACATCTGCCCATTCATTTGAATGGGTTTGCCGACGTACTGTGCAGACGACCTGTAATTTACGCGTCGTCGTTTGACAGCTGTCAAACGACGACTCGTAAATTTACTGCCTCGGCAAAGAAGTGCAGGGCACTTCTTTGCCACGTAATTTGAGCCGTTCTTCATTGAAATCAATGAAGCATGGCTCAAGGTTTACGAGCGTCTCAGACGGCTCGCAAATTACGAGGAGGAGCATTTACGTGTGAAACGAGGCAGCTGTTAACAGTCTGTCTTTTCACACGTAACTGCCTCTCAGCGTGTGAACATACCCTTACAGTGAAGATTAAAAGGAACACCCTTGTATTCTGATACAATTTATTATGCCCAGTTCAGCGCTTAATGGGGTGGTGCATAAAAAAGGAATTCTCTCTTTGGTTTTCCTTGGATCCCTGTGTCATGCACCACCCCCTCAGGGTGCACTGGTCATAACACAGTGTTTTGGTTTTGCACTAAGTGTTCCTTCAATCTCCTGTGTCAAAAATAGGTTTGATTAACAGTAACAATTCACTGAAGCTATTTGTGACAATTATTTCTGTAATAATCACTGTATTACTCCGCCTCATTAAAAGCCTAGTATATTTACTGAATTGTTGCCTTTTCAAAGGACAGAAGGAACACAGTTATATGAGTCTGAAATAATGCTTATTTACGTGAAAAAAATAATTTGTGTATGGTCCATAAAAACATAAAAATAACCCCCCAAAAAACCGATATCACTGTCATTTATTTTTGTGATTGTCTCCCTCTCCCAGTAGCCTTATATAATGCAATCTCTAATCCTAATCAGCATTGTGTTTATCACATGAGACATCACAGCTAAAGAAGCTTTCAAGATATAGATTAGGCTTCGTTCGTCTGCGGAATCAATAGCGTAGTTGACTACGCTATTGATTCCGCCAAAAAAACTGAAACCTTACAGAACAGAGACAAACGGAAACCATTAGCAACTAAAGCGTTACTATTGAAATCAATGGTAATCCAAATGGAAAGCCATGGTTTCCATTCATGGGTTTCCCTGATGGAAAGGTCTGACAGAATCCATCAACGGAACCCCGATGCAGATGTGAATGAAGCCTAAGCTACAGAGAGATCTTTTGTGCTAACCTATAACTAATATAAATTTAGCTCATTTCTTGAGAATACTCAGATAGAATGTAATGGGTAAATACATCAATAGATAGGGTAGCATAATGAATGGATACATAAATGTTATTTAGTAGTTTCATGCGACTTCTGAAACATTTATTTCGCCAACCAGAAGTATATATTAAAAAGGTGGCTTTCCATAGGAAAGGAAGCAGAGTGGACACTGAGGCAACATTTACTGGAAATCTAATAACTATCCTGATACTTAGATCAATGTATAACCATCACAAATAAATAAATAAATAAATAATTAAATAAATATAAAAATCTTGAAATGTATTATCCATAGTCTTTCTTTTGCCTCCTATATTTATAACTGGTCATAGTTAGCATGCAATATCAGCTGAATGTTACAGACTAGTTTCTATGATACCCAGACAAAGAACCAACTGGGCGGCACAATTCACCTATAGCCCCCCATTTCCCACAAGCTTGGTTACAGTGGAGGTACTCAACTGGCCCCAGGACTTAAGTGCCTCTAACTTGCCCGCTGATTGATATTTTGGATAATGCCAGTGGAAGGGGAGACAAAAAATACGGAGATTGGAGATACGGTTGCTTTAGGTAACAGCAGTAAAAGTCTTTAACCCCTTAACGACCAAGGACGAAAATGAACGTCATGGTCGGCTGCTAGTTCCCGCACCATGACGTTCATTTTCGTCCGCATTTCAAACTGTCACTCTGTGTAAACACAAAGTGACAGACCCGCGCTGACAGCTGTCCTAGACAGCTGAGACATCAGTCTCGCCGGACAGTGGACCATCGCCGCTGATTTCGGCAGTTAACCCCTTAAGTGCGGCGACGGATTGCCGTCGCCGCATTTAAGTGGTTTGAAGCACATCGGCAGCCCCCACGAAGTGATCGTGGGGGCTACCGATGCTTGTCACGGCAATCGGAGGTCAGATAATGACCTCCGGGTTGCCATGTACGGAAGCCTCGGAGGAACAGCCTCCGGCCGTTCCTCCTCTGCTTCCTGTCAGTGTGACAGTCACGTCACAATGACAGTTAGAGTACATTACACTACGTGTGTAGTGTAATGTACTCTAGCAGCGATCAAAGCTGCAAGACTAAGTGTCCCCTAGTGGGACAAGAAAAAAAAGTTAAAAAAAAGTAATAAAAATGTTTTCAAAATAGTGTAAAAATAAAAGTTAGAAGTTCTATAAACACTAAATGCTTTTTTTCCTATAATAAGACTTTAATTATAGAAAAAAAATGAACACGTTAAAAAAGTACACATATTTGGTATCACCGCGTTCGTAACGAACCCAACTATAAAACTATAATGTTATTTTCCCCGCACGATGAACGCCCCCAAAAAAATCAATAAAAAACTACGACAGAATCACAATTTTTTTTGTCACCACCCCTCCCAAAATAGAGAATAAAAAGTTATCAAAAAGTCGCATGTACCCGAAAATAGTACCAATAAAAACTTCTATCCGTCCCGCAAAAAACAAGCCCTTACACAGCTTTTTTGACTAAAAAATTAAAAAATTATGGCCCTCAGAATATGGTGACACAGAAATGTTTCTTTTTATAAATAAGTCATTTTATTGCGCAAACGCTAAAAAAAAGGACCAAACCTATATACATCTGGTATCGCCGTAATCGTACTAACACGCAGAATAAAGTAAAAATTTCATCTATAGCGTACGGTGAGCGCCGCAAAAAGAAAACCTAAAAAACGGTGTCAGAATTCCTGTTTTTTGCTCAGGATTGCAAAAAAATTGAATAAAAAGTGCTAAAAAAAAAATCGCATGTACCCCAAAATGCTACCAATGAAAACTACAGATTGTCCTGCAAGAAATAAGCCCTCACACCGCTCTATTGATGGAAAAATAAAAAAGTTATGGCTCTTGGAAAGCGGGGAGTGAAAATCTAAAATATGAAAGCAAAAAATGGATCAGTCCTGAAAGGGTTAATTCATTTCTAATGAAAAAAACTTTTGACCACATGTGGGGTATTTCCGTACTCGGGAGAAATTGCTTTATAAAAAATGGTTGTTTTTTTCCTCCTTTATCCCTTGTGAAAATGAGAAAATGCAACATTTTAGTGGAAAAAATGTTGATATTAATTTTCGCGCCCTAATTCCAATAAACTCTGCAAAAGACCCGTGGGGTGTAAATGCTCGCTATACCCCTAGAAAAATTTCTTGAAGGTTTTTCCAAAATGGGGTCACTTTTCGTGGGTTTCCACTGTTTTGGTCCCTCCAGTGCATTGCAAATGCGACATGGCACCGAAAACCATTCCAGCAAAATCATAAATCCAAATGGCGCTCCTTCCCTTCTGAGCCCTGCTGTGGGTCCAAACAGCAGTTTATTACCACATATGGGGTATTGTCGTAATCGGGAGACATTGCTTTACAAATGTTGGGGTGCATTTTCTTCGTTATTCCTTGTAAATAATAAACATTTCTATGTTGTTTCAGAAAAAAAGTACATTTTAATTTTTACAGACTAATTCCAATATATTTAGCAAAAAACCTGTGTGGTCAAAATGCTAACTATACCCCTAGATAAATACCTTAAGGGGTCTAGTTTTCGAAATGGGGTCGTTTATGGGGAGTTTCTATCGTTCTGGCAGCTCAAAGCTTCTCCAAATGTAGAGTGGGGCCTAAAACATTTTCAAGCAAAATATGAGTCCTGAAAGCCTCCGGGTGTTCCCTTCCTTTTGGGTCCTGCCGTGTGTCCAGGCAGCGCATTAGGGCCACATTGTGGGTAGTTTTGAAAACAGGAGAAAGAGGGTGATAGATTTTGGGGTGTGTTTCTTCATTTTCATGTTCGCTTTACAAAGAAATCGGTCTTCAAACTAATACTTTTATGAAAAAAGTGAAATAATTTTTTTTTTCACCTGCTATGTATTAAATTTAGCAAAAAACTGTGGGCTCAAAATACTTACTATACCCTTAGGTAAATACCTTAAGGGGTCTAGTTTTCTAAATGGGGTCATTTGTGGGGGTTTCCATCACTCTGAGACCTATGAGCCTCTGAAAACCTGGCTTGGTGCAGGAAAACAAAATGTACTTCAATATTTATAAAATTATTATTCAATTTGTAAGTCCTCTAAATTGCTGAAAATTTATTTTATTTTTTCAAAAGTGCTGCCAAAATAGAGTAAAGAGATAGAAATATATATTTAATTAAAAAAATTGTACAGTATGTGTGTACATATGTGACATATTGCAGTTTAAATAGGGGAAAATGGTAATTTTTACAAAATTTCTTCCATTTTTCTATTTTTTTATTAATTTCCGCAAATCGTATCAGTCTACTTTTACCACTAAAATAAAGTACAACATGTGACGAAAAAACAATGTCAGAATTACTTGGATATTCAAAACTTTCACAGAGTTATTCTCTGATAAAGTCACACATACCAGATTTGACAAATCTGGCTTGGTCATTAAGGTACAAACATGCCCGGTCATTAAGGGGTTAATACGTACCAAGATAATAACATTGTGTGCATGGTACAGAAGAAAGAGGCAGGCAGTCCAGGGTTTAGTAACAATGATGTAGTACAGCCGGGTATGCCGTACAGGGAATAATCCAAGAGATTAGACAAGGACAAACAGAGGTCACAACAATTAAGTACAAGTTTTAGATAACCAAGTTAGGGAACAAAAACATATAACTGGCACTGGTAACAGTGTTCAGAGAATAGTGCCCCAGTTATCTGACTGGTCAGGCGGACATGTACTGCGCATGCTCACACGATATGCTGCCAGCACCGTTAAGGGTCTCTTGCAGCCGAGAGACGGCGTTGGACCATGGCAATGTGAGTACATTACAGCACCCCCCTTCTACGAGGGGCTACTGGACCATTGGGTACAGGTTTCTGAGGGTTTGTTTGTCAGCATGAACTGACTTGACTGGAACCCAGGACCTCTCCTTAGGTCTACGGCCTTTCCAATGGCTCAAATATTGAAGGAACCCTTAAAGGTGTTGTCCAGGAATGAATGTTATTTATATTTTAACTTAATGGGGCATATATAATTAACTTTGTAATATAATATCTATTTACCTCTGGCAGCGTTACTTAGTTCTGATTAGCAGTCACGTGACCGCACCCAGAATACATTTTTAATTTCCTGTGATGTTCCATGTCCTTGCTTAGCCAGCACTTCCGTCTATTCAGAGGCATGGCGCATCATCAACTATGTTTACAGGCAGTGGGCCAGGCGGATGTTTTATGAGCTCTTCAGAGCTCCTCCTCTGGTCCCACTGCCTGTAAATGTAATTGATGATGCGCCGTGCCTCTGAATAGCCAGAAGTGCTGGCTGATCAAAGTAACGGAGCGTTGTCTCTGCTAGTACATGCCCCCTCTTCCTATTTAACTCGTCGTCCACGCCTCCTCTTCCTTCTACAAACTTGTAATTACCGCACTGCCTGGCCGCCTTGTCTCTCCACTAAACCGCCCGCTCCTCTGCTTATTTCGACCACCAGGCCCCTCCGCCTTCTCTATGTTCACTGCACCAGCCTCCTCTTGCTGCGCCCGAAGCCCGCCTCCTATCGCTACTGTCCCTTTTTTATCTATTAGCCCAGGGGTCTCAAACACGAGGGGTAGACCCTGACATCACTGTCCATATACAGTAGGCACAGTGATGTCAGGGGCTTCCCCAGAGTCCCGGAGCATAGCCTATACTAGCGCTCTGCTCTGGGACTGTGACTTTGAGGGAATCCCTGACATCACTGTCCATATATGTCTCCTCAGATGCAGCAAGGGATCATGGGTATGGTGGGTTGCAAGACCGGAAACAGCCAGGAACAGAAACAAGGGATGTAAACAAACAGAAAGAGCAGCAGTGACGATTGAGATTAAACTGAAACTGGTTAGAAGGTTAATAGGGGGTTTTAGGGAAGGCAAACCGATGCTGGGGGACACTTGTTAGAATTATTTTTTTCCTAGCCAACCCAGGAATTTTAAATTCTTGATGACCTTCTACAATGACAGCAGGAGGCAGGGGTTTGACTCGGTGAGATGGAAACAAAGAAGCCAGGGAATGTCTCTTATCAGCAACCTTCTTTTATTTCTCTGTGAACCTATCTAGATTACACTGGACTTCCAACCAGATGGATCTCAAACGGTCAGATACTGTCTCAGCCTCAGGTGTGTCAACCTTGATTGGAGAGGAAAAAAACTCGAAATGAAACCCATATTTACAGAAAAATGGGGATGTCCTAATAGATACTTGGCACCAATTATTTAAGCCAAACTCAGCCAGTGGGAGGTAGGACACCCAGTCACCCTAGAGTACAAACACATAACCCCACAGATATTGCTCCAAAGTCTGAGTCAGGTGCTCTGTTTGTCCATTGGTCTCAGTATGATATGCAGAGGAAAAAGTAAATTTTAACATAGAAAGCCATGCAAAACCTTCAAAAAAAATTATCATAAAACTATATATTCAGAAACCCTATGAAGTATGGTAATGTATTGCATGAAGGGTCTGGCTAGTATTTGGGAGTTAGGTAATTATGGTAGAGGTGTGAAATGACATTGCTTACTAAATTGATCAATCATAACTCAGATAACAGGGAGAGGCTGTTATGGAGTCACCAGTTGAGCAATTCCCAGGGTGGAAGTTTATGGAATTGCCAGGTGAGTGATTCCCCAAAGCCTGCTGGAAACTGTCAGGAATGAGCATGAAAATAAATCTGCAAAGCCAAATCCGTCGCAACTCTGATCAACAGAATCTAAGGCTATTCTATGGTTTTTGCTAGAGCCCGCCGCAAGGTGGGTTGGATTTTGCAGCATAGAACCCAGGTTGTTTTAACAGAGTTCGGTGTTGGATAAGAGGTGCAAAGCAAGCAATACCAGAGCAGATAACAGATAACAAAGTCCAAATCACAAAGATAGTGGATATCAGAGATTTCAGAGGTCAAAATTAGCAGGGAGCAGAAAGTCCAAATCAGTAAGCAAAGGGTAATCCAGAGACAAGCCAAGGTCCACTTCCAAAAAGTGCAAATTGTCAAAAGTGCAAGGTATAGTCAGTAGCTTGATCAAACACAAGGAAACAAGGAAAATCACAAGCAAAGAAAATAGAACCAACCCAGAATTAAATATTCCACCCTTCAATCTGATAGGAAGAAAGACATAGAAGTGGAATAGGCTCACAACTAAAACCAGAACCGCCCAGAAGCTAGACTAGTAGTCATGGTAATCTTAAAGGGATGGACATTTGCTAACAGAGGCTGCAGAAGGTTTTGTTTAGAACGAGCACTGGTCTCACAAGTGGATGCAAAAATGTCATAGTATCCCGCAAATATGTAGGCCACCAAAATAAACCTCGACATACTAGTCTACAAGTCCCCGAGATTCTCGCATGCGCAGCCAAACACATGTCATGTACTTCTTGTAGTACCCGTGAAGTAAAGGCGTGTAGTACCCGTGAACAAGCTTTCATGCAAGCTCGCTCCCGATCATTGCCCTTTATAAACAGGGCAAAGATCAGCCGATGAACAGGGAAACGCCCATTCTTTGGCTGATTGCATCTTTTATACAGCACAAAATATCATCAATGTCGGCAGCACAGCTCCCTGTATATGCAAATGCATGGAGACGAGAGATCATAGTAACGATCATTTGTCCCCATACTTAAAGCTTATTGCTCTGTTTAAAGACTGCAAAGAGCACCAATTGACAACCTACCGCTTAGGCCTATGTTTGAGTGACATCATTGTCACTTTGCATTTCACACGGTGACTGACCGCCAAGATTTCCATTAAAATGTCTTTTCAGTTTCCAAGTAAGGCGGTAGGTCTACGGAGACTTATTTACAGGATATGCTCCATGAGAAAAAAGTAGGCATGGTAGCCCATATCAGCCAAAATAAAGACTTCTCCATAAAGTAGACAGACCAAGCTATAGCCAACACTGTTTTGAGCATTCTTGCCCCTCATTTTTGATTGAAAATACTTGATTCACAATCAGTTATCATCAAACATATTTATTTCTACGATGCCGCGCAGGCCAAGATGCAGTAAATAATAAATAATAACAATCACCAAACATAGCATAACAGTATGACACACAGTACAGGCTAACCTAGACTACATATCACACCACATGCCACCACATTCTTCCATTAACTAATATCAATCAACAAAGCATCACAGACAAGTGATAGGGCTGGGGGAGTGGGAAAGAGGGGATAGGGAGCGGAAATCACAGGACTGAAGCCCTATTGAGAGACAACACACAAGAAGGGAGAGTGGGAAGGAAGGGAGGTATTAGTTCTCTTCCTCATTGACGTCCGGGCTGTCCTGTCTTGCCTCTCATTGGTACAGAGCGGGGTACTGGTTGATTAAAGGCGATGCCTTAGATGCAGCTTTGGGGGGTACTGTCTCTCATTAAAGAGATCCAGCAAGTGTATGGAGACTTATTTACACGCAGTGCACATGGAATAAAAGTATGCAAAGTAACTCATATCAGTCAAACTATTTTATAGCCCATATTAGCTTTTCGGAGGAGTCTCTAGTTTGACTGATACTACCTTGCATAGTTTCGAAGAACAAGTTGTTTTTTTTTTAGCTATAACAGGTTTACATATGAATAAATGATAGAAAAATATAACTTGATGAACTTAAGAATGAACTTAAGAAAAAGAAAAAACAGCTGCTACTTTACATTCTTTTTTGTCATGGAGCATTGAGTGTAAATAAGTCTTCATACACCCGTTGGGTCTCTTTAATGGCAGTTAGTCCCCCCACTTTTGAGCTGAATTCAAAGGCATTTCATTCAGTCTACAAATACCCTGGTCTCTACTGATGAGGGGCAAGAACTCAGAAACAGTGCTATCAATAGATGGGTCTCTCTTCCTTTTGGGATAATCTCTTGTTTGCCTGATATGAAATACTTTACATTGTTTCCAAGTTTCCAGAAAAACTATTTTTTTGCTATAACAGGTTTAACATATGATTAAATAATAGAAAAGTACAAAGATGAGCTTAAAGGGTAACTAAACGTTCAACAAACTTCTGACATGTCATAGTGACATGTCAGAAGTTTTTATTGGTAAGGGTCCGAGCACTGAGACACCCACCAATCGCTAAAACGAAGCGGCAGAAGTGCTTGTGTGAACGCTCAGTCGCTTCATTTCTGTTCGGCTTTTTCCGGAATGCCAATGTATCGGAGTACGGGCTCGTAGACTTTCTATTGAGTCCGTACACCGCTACATTGATTTCCGGAAATAGCCGAACAGAAACAAAGCGGCTGAGCACTCACACGAGCACTTCCACTGCTTCGTTTTAACAATTGGTGGGGGGTCTCAGTGATCGGACCCCAACCAATAAAAACTTCTGACATGTCACTATGACATGTCATAAGTTAGTTGAATATTTAGTTACCCTTTAAGAAAAAAAACAACTGCTGATGTCCACCAAATCAATGGTAAGGAAAAAATGGGTCAAACATAACCATAGATTCGGTTGGCTTTGTGTCCAATTCATAAAAAAAATGGTTAACTCGATTCTTCTGGCTGGGTACTGGTCAAAACATTTTTTTGAACATGGAACTGCATTGTCATAATTCACATAACACAATACATAATAATAACTTTATGACACCACTCAATCTTTTTAAGGCAGGAAGATGTGTTGGCAATTTCCATAACCGCTTTCAATGAACAACTCCATATCAATAAAAATGTTATAATTTGTTCTTATTTGTTAAGCAAAAACGTTCTCACTGCAGAGCTACATAGTTTGAATTAATGTTCTTTTTAATTAACAAACAGGACTGTAATGTCATGGCTATTTCATCAGGAATGTGTTCTACTTCAGAGCTCGTTGATAAAAGCTGTGCTTGTGGAATATTTCAATTTTTTTTTGTTCATTGCTATTATAGGCATGAATGACTCAACTGAGATCAGTTCTTGCAAACATTTTGTGACTATGTCAATACTGGTGGACAAAATGTCAAGGACAAGCAGCTGATTATTCACCGAACAGTCTCTGGCCCATTAACTTTGATAGAAACACTTTTATTGCTAGGAAAAAGAAATCAAGCTGTTGCGCGCAACATTTCATGTATTATATATATATATATATATATATATATATATATATATACATTAAAAGTGTATAATGATGAGGACAGAGCATCGCTTACAATGCTTTTGTAAGCACAGGCTATATTAAACTCTTAACCCTATAAGATATGTATAAATGCGTCAGGAGTGGGTGCTACTTACCACTCTGTGATAGATAGATATATATGCCACAATGATCTTGTCTTGTGAGTACTGCCACTGTACCCACGAGTTCAGCATCGTTACACACAATCGTGCCCCTGCGCAACTGTCGGGATCGCAGATAACTCCGATCCTGGCAGTTAAAGAGGCTCTGTCACCAGATTTTGCAACCCCTATCTGCTATTGCAGCAGATAGGCGCTGCAATGTAGATTACAGTAACGTTTTTATTTTTAAAAAACGAGCATTTTTGGCCAAGTTATGACCATTTTTGTATTTATGCAAATGAGGCTTGCAAAAGTCCAAGTGGGCGTGTTTAAAGTAAAAGTCCAAGTGGGCGTGTATTATGTGCGTACATCGGGGCGTTTTTACTACTTTTACTAGCTGGGCGTTCTGACGAGAAGTATCATCCACTTCTCTTCAGAACGCCCAGCTTCTGGCAGTGCAGACACAGCGTGTTCTCGAGAGATCACGCTGTGACGTCACTCACTTCCTGCTCCAGGTCCTGCATCGTGTCGGCCACATCGGCACCAGAGGCTACAGTTGATTCTGCAGCAGCATCAGCGTTTGCAGGTAAGTAGCTACATCGACTTACCTGCAAACGCCGATGCTGCTGCAGAATCAACTGTAGCCTCTGGTGCCGATGTGTCCTCGCTCGTCCGACACGATGCAGGACCTGTGAGTGACGACACAGCGTGATCTCTCGAGAACATGGCTGTGTCTGCACTGCCAGAAGCTGGGCGTTCTGAAGAGAAGTGGATGATACTTCTCGTCAGAACGCCCAGCTAGTAAAAGTAGTAAAAACGCCCCGATGTATGCACATAATACACGCCCACTTGGACTTTTACTTTAAACACGCCCACTTGGACTTTTGCAAGCCTCATTTGCATAAATACAAAAGTGGTCATAACTTGGCCAAAAATGCTCGTTTTTTTAAAAATAAAAACGTTACTGTAATCTACATTGCAGCGCCTATCTGCTGCAATAGCAGATAGGGGTTGCAAAATCTGGTGACAGAGCCTCTTTAAACCCTTTATATGCAGCAATAAAAAGCGACCACAAAATCTAAGGTGTTTGACAAAGGGAGGGGGCTTGCTCTGTCAGCCCATTACTGCCCTGCGATGAGATTGTGGGGTGTCGATAGACTATCATGGTGACTGGGGGCCTAACAAAGGCTCCCAGGTCTGCAATAGCTTTGTGCCTATTAGGCTATTTCAAAGATTTTTGATCGCAGATCGCAGCTTTTAGTCCTCTAGTGGGATAAAAAGTGAAATAATCAATAAAATAAAATCAATAACCATATTTTATTTAAAAAAAAATAAAAAAAATAAAAATAAATAAATAAATAAATAAAAATATATATATGTAATTGTTAAATATTTCATGTTCGAGAGAGGAATAACACACAGACTCTGCTGGTATGCTTAAAATACTCCTCTGAGCTTTATTGCCATACTCAATTACAATAATATCATTCAAAAGGGGTATAGGCTTGAGGTTAACAATCAGAGGCAATGTGACAATAACTCTGATTCAGCTAATAGAATACAATGAAAATATTTCATATTTGAACCAATCACAGACACGCATTACACTTTAAAATATTATATTATAATTTCATTAGATGCTGAGGTCAGGTTTGCAGGTGACTTATTTTTCTTGGCAAGAGTACAATTAATTGTTCTTCTAAGATGGGGGAGTTTTTCTCACATACATATGTGAATGTGTCTCCCACTCTTATCTCACTCCCACCCCTTTCCTTCTTTACACAAGCTACACATGAGAACCAAGGACACATATCTAACTTAGAAACATAAAAAATCAGCATTAATATACTTGTCTTAAAGGAACAATTACTTTTTTGTTAACTACAAAAGAAACAAGATGGAGACTCCAGGCAAGATGGCTGCTGCACAAAATGAAATAATTGAAACATTATTTTAACCTCTTAATGCCGAAGGACGGATATATCCATACTCAGCAGCTGCTAGTTTGCGCAGGAGGATGGATATATCCGTCCTGTGATGGCGCGGGTACTGTCACTGTACCCACGCGATTAGCAGCAGGAGCACGGCTGTTATACACAGCCTGGCTCCTGCTGCAACTGCCGGAATTGAAGCGCGCTCCGATTCCGGCAGTTTAACCCATTAAATGCCGCTGTCAATAGTGACAGCGACATCTAATGTGTTTGACAGAGGGAGGGAGCTTTCATTGCTGCCATGTACTTCTTACTTATGAGTGACAACAACCAGTGACCTTCTCCTCATAACTCCACATAATAAAACACATTAGATTGTAATTCACAGTACTGTGGCATATTTACATACATTATAATGATAAACCTCAAACAATATAAACAACTGGCCCTCAACTAATAAAATAAGGCTATCACCAGTCTCAGTACTTCAGGTATGGGTCCCATCGGTTCATTGACAAGTCCTGTACATCATTATCCTCCTCTGCCTTTTGTCTTCTGCTCTTCACTCACTGTCACCCTCAGGGTAACCCACACAATTATGGAGTCAGACTGTACGGTGGTGTCCAGTGGGAGAGTTATTATTACCTCCTGGTCACTAACTTTCTTCCGCTATGAACACTTGGATGCTGCTGACTGGTTCACTCGGGTCTTTGGCCTTTTCTTTACTTTTTACGATTGCTGATGTCAGCAGGACTTGGTTTGGTCCTTCTCATCTGTCAGTCATTGTCTCTTGTTAGTATATGTCACAGAGCTGTACACAAACACCAGTTCAATACTTGTGAGAAAACTATTCCCCTGCACATACTCTCCCCGCCAGGTGTGTAATCTCTTACACTCTCTCAATTGGCTTACCTGATAATCCAACAAAGTACCTACTACCAATGGGCCCATAATCATGGGCGATGCCAAAAGCGTACCTAGAGTCAGTGTAAATGTTGGCTGTCTTACCTTTTGCCAGGTTACAAGCCACAGCGAGCACCTCCAGCTCCACTTCTTGAACAGAACAAGAAGATGAGAGTGGTTTCTGGATGATTTACCTCTTGCATCGGACTACTGGTTTCTGGATGATTTACCTCTTGCATCAGACTATCCTGTATTGTACATACTGTATATGATGAAGTATCTCTACATCGCAAATTTACATTCGAAACCCATGTTACATATAGATAAACTATTTCAAAAGTGTGGAATCTTATTTATTCTCAAAAATAAAAATGAAATGTTATATACTTCTCCATACTCATCTGATAATCCAGAACACATTGAGAATCCCACCCCCATCAGGTATAATACCACAAATTAATACCACAACAAAAAAAGAAATTATTTTTACTAAAATTTGACATAAAATCAACAATGCTCAGGTAATTTTCACCTCCTTCCCATCTAAATCTGTAAAGACTCATCTGTGAGTGACGTCACCTCGGCCTCCTGTGCAGATTTGCCGGAGGGGAGTGATCTGTTACACAATACCTCATATTAGGTGGTGACTACAGCTGTAAAGGGTCTGCCAGGCAAAACTTCTGTGTATACGCCCATTGGTAATCAGTCTGCACCTGAGTCTATGTCTCTGAGACTGACTCCATCTTTCACCACTCAGGATGGCAGGCTTAGGAGTGGGAGAGCCTATCGCAGCTTGGCCAGACGGAGCTAGCTCCCGCCCTCTGTCTATTTATACCTGCCTTTCCTGTTCCTCCTTTGCTTGTGATTCTTCTCGTGTGGTTTCCTGGCCCAGCTACAGCTTCTGACTATTCGATCCTGCTCCATACTGACCCTGGCTTACTGACTACTCTCCTGCTCTGCGTTTGGTACCTCGTACACTCCTGGTTTGACTCGGCTCGTTCACCACTCTTGTTGCTCACGGTGTTGCCGTGGGCAACTGCCCCATTTCCCTTAGCTTTGTGTACCCTTGTCTGTTTGTCTCGTGCACTTACTGAGCGTAGGGATCGCCGCCCAGTTGTACCCCGTCGCCTAGGGCGGGTCGTTGCAAGTAGGCAGGGACAGAGTGGCGGGTAGATTAGGGCTCACTTGTCCGTTTCCCTACCCCCATCATTACAACAGCACAGCATACCCGGTGCCATCTTTCCCTCCCTACACAAAAACTGAAATATGGGTTACTTTCATACACATTTTAATCTGGGTTACTCTTTGGGGTCTCATACACATTGTGTAGGCCTCCTAGGTCTAAGTTCATTAATTCAAAACAAATGCAAAACAAAATTGTGCTTTGTCACTGAGACATACCTGATCAGTCTCATTACTACTTCCCCTCATTTGGACTCTGTGGAACTAATGTAGCAGAGTTCAAAACGGCATATCTCAACATAGAAAGACTGGGCACTCTATCTGGGGGCACTAGTGTGGACCCCTGTAATACGCAATTGCATAGAACAAAAATGACTTTTTCCTGACAAAACTGCATTTTTATCTTTTAGATAACCTTGCAGCTGATCGCTGCTAAAAAAACAAAGCAAAAAAAAAATCATACGTTTTCAAAATGCCAGAAAGACGTCATCAACACACTGCAACAACTGAGCTCCAGCACCAGCCGGGAAAAACCTTACAATACTGCAGCACACTTCTAGAAATCAGTCTGTACTGATTCCTACCTTATGCCAGTCTGACAATGCATACAACTGATGGTTTTCAAGGACCCTTAGACACAATATTACAAGCTGGCAAGGTGCTAGGAGCGTATCAATGGCTACCCAATACAATATTCAAAGTTTTCCCTATTACACTGGGTAATGGTACATACACATTTATCACACTTTTCACATGCACTCCCATATATTCATGTGACCATTACAATCCTGGCAAAGGATCTAATCATTATGGAACCCCCTTGTAATTATTATAGCGTTTGTCATAATTTCTTTGGCTGTACATCACACTACGGGGCTTCCCTTGTTGCTCTGCTCTCCGAGTTCTCCATTATCAGGACTACCACAAAAGCCCTTGATGGCAATACAAGTACTACGGGATATTACCTACTAATATCCAACCTCTGTCACCTATGGACAGTCTTTATCGCTGCGGGGTTAGTGGTCTGTAACTCTGGTCAGTGGTCTGTGACCCTCAGCTCTGCCACCTACGGACAGACTCTGCCACCTATGGGCAGACTGTGTCACCTACGGACACATAGTACATTGCCGAGCCAGGCGTCCCCAACACTCAACTATCTCAAAGCAGGCAACAGGGTAACATCTCCCTTGAACCCTTGACAGGTTACACAACAGCGAACTATAAATGACATTTCCAGCAGACCTATAACGATACACAAATCAAGTCAGCACAGTTCATTGCAGGTTCTTAATCCACAGCATTCAGCGTTCTCATCTTACACACAGACAGTTGGACAGAATAGATTCACAGCACCTCTGTATAAGTTTTTTTACTGTCACTTTAAAAGTTTCCTCTTCACACTCCACCACGTCATCAAATTCCAAAGGAGGGGGTCACGCACTCATTTCTCACAGCTTCTGTAACTGCTTCATAAGCGGCAAAAATTATATCATACCATGAACTCAAGATTTACATATCTTAAACAACTACTCAAGATAATGTACGCATCTGCAATCATTCATCATATAAAAAGTTATAACATACCTCATGTTGCTGGATAAAATGACTGCGTCATGGAGAGATTGTCATGACAGCAGTTCCAGCCACGGCAAAACATGAGTGAAAAAGGTTTGTGTAAGAATAAGCTTCTCACAAACCGTCCGTTTTTTTCCCCACTGATGCAATACTGCCCGACCTCCAGTGACCGCTTTCAGCTGATTAATCTCCCGGGTTTCGGCACCAAAAACTGTTGAGATAATTATATATTAGACTGAAATTTGTAATGTGTATGTCAACCGATACCCGCCCTCCAGTGATTTTATCCAGGTTCAAATCATGTTTTATCCATATATCGAGAGAGGAATAACACACAGACGCTGTTGGTATGCTTAAAATACACCTCTGAGGTTTATTGCCAAACTCAATTACAATAATATCATTCAAAAGGGGTGTAGGCTTGAGGTTAACCAATCGAGGCAATGTGACAATAACTCAGATTCAGCCAATACCATACAATGAGAATATTTCATATTTGAGCCAATCACAGACACGCATTACACTTTAAAATATAATATTATAATTTCATTAGATGCCAAGGTCAGGTTTGCAGGTGACTTATTTCTCTTGGCAAGAGTACAATAGATTGTTCTTCTAAGATGGGGGCGTTTTTCTCACATACATATGTGAATGTGTCTCCCACTCTTATATCACTCCCACCCCTTTCCTTCTTTACACAAGCTTCGGATGAGAACCAAGGACACATAGCTAACTTAGAAACATACAAATTCAGCATTAATATACTTGTCTTAAAGGAACAATGGCTTTCTTATTTACTACAAAAGAAACAAGATGTGGACTCCAGGCAAGATGGCTGCTGCACAAAATGAAATAATTAAAACATTATTTTAATCACTTTCACATCAACGGGAAAATAAAAAGTTGTGTGGCAAAAAAAAAAAAAAGATATATTTTTTGCAGTAAAACATGTTTGTAGTTAGCAAAACTACTAAAACAAAAAAATCAATATAAATTTGGTATCGCCATAATTGCACCAAGCTATAGAATAAAAATACATATTATTTATACCACACAGGTGATGTTATGGAAAAAAACAAAAAGAACAAAGATGGAATTGGTGTTTTTTTCCCCACTATCCCAAATCTTTTTGTTAAAGTTAACCAATAAACTATATGCACCCCAAAATAATTCCAATAAAAGCTACAACTCGTCCTGCAAAAAAGTCATCATAAAGTTTTGGTAATAGAAAAATAAAAAATGTATAGCTCTTGGAATGCATTGAGTGAAAATGTTTAAAAATGATTCATGCCTGAAGACCTAAAATAGACTGTGTTCTTAACCCCTTCCCTGCTTCTGCCATTTTTCGGATTTTCACTTTTGTTTTTTCCTCCCCACCTTCCAAAAGCTATAATTTTTTTCTTTTTCCATCTATATAGCCATATGAGGGCTTGATTTTTTGCGGGACAAGTTATAGTTGTTCATAGCACCATTTATTGAACCCGCATAATATACAGGGAAGGTGAAAAAAAAATATTTGTGGGGTGAAATGGGCAAAAAACAGCGATTCCGCAATTTTTTGGGGGGTTTTGTTTTTACGGTGTTGATAAGGTGGTAGAAACTACATATTCATTTAATAGGTTAAAGGCTGTGTATGCCTTTGAAGCAAAAATATATATATATTTTAAATAATTTAATGTTTTAAGTGATTTAAAACAACTTTTAAATTTACTTTTATTTATAACAAATACTTTTTAAAATACTTCTATGTATCCTTTAAAGGCCTCATTTACACGAGCGTAATATACGCGCGTGCGACGCGCGTGCTTTTCACGCGTGTCGTACGCACCTATATTACTCTATGGGGCAGTTTAGACGATGCGTGAATTTTGCGCAGCGTGAGTGCGTTGCGTAAAACTCACGACATGTTCTATAATCGTGCGTTTTTCACGCAACACGCACCCATTGAAGTCAATGGGTGCGTGAAAACAACGCATGCCACACGGACGCTACTGCGTTGCATGCGCGAAAATCACGCAAGAGCTGTCAAAAGGATGAATGTAAACAGAAAAGCACCACGTGCTTTTCTGTTTACAAACATCCAAACGGAGTGTCAAATTAGAGATGAGCGCACCGAACTTCACCGGGTTCGGCCGAACTCGTTTTGACCGAACCCGGCAAAAAATGTTCGGGTACGCGACGTCAGGAGACAGTCACTGCCCACGGTGCTGAAAGACTTAAACTGTTTCAGCACCATGGACAGTGACTTTCGATCGCCATATACATATACGTGTAAAAAAAAACAGAAGTTCGGACTTACCGATAAGTCCCGGCTCCTTCCTCCAGTCCGACCTCCCGGGATGACAATTCAGGCCAAGTGACAGCTGCAGCCAATCACAGGCTGCAGCGGTCTCATGGACTGCCGCGTCATCCTGGGAGGTGGGGCCGGATGACAAGAGAGGGACGCGTCACCAAGGCAACGGCCGGGAGACCGGACTGGAAGAAGCAGGCAGTTCCTGGTAAGTTTGAACGTCTTTTTTTATTCACAGGTTGCTGTATATTGTGATCGGCATTCACTGTCGAGGGTGCTGAAAGAGTTACTGCCGATCAGTTAGCTCTTTCAGCACCTTGGACAGTGACGGGCGTCGACTAGCCTCATCTCTATGATGGCGGCTGCGCGAAAATCACGCAGCCGCGCATCATACACGGATGACACACGGAGCTGTCAAATGCCTTTTGCGCGCGCAAAACGCAGCGTTTTTTGCGCGCGCAAAACGCACACGCTCTTGTAAATCAGGCCTTATACATAGAAGCTGTATCCTTTCTTCAAAACCTATTCTCTCAGGTCAGCTGAAGTGACGGCGTGGCTGAAAAATGGTCCTGCGTGTATCTGACACGCAGGATCCAACTAATAACGATCCCATCTGAGGCTCGGCTGAAAGCTGGTCCTGCGTGACTCTGACATGCAGTATCCAGCTAATAACGCTCACATCTAAGTTCATAAACTTAGATGGAATTGCTATTAACTGGATCCTGTGTGTCGGAGATAGGATACATAAAAGATCTTATAAAATAAAAAAATTAATAATTAAATAACAGTAAATTTAAAAGTTGTTTTAAATAACTTAAAACATTGATTTATTAAAAAAACCTTTAAGGGGTTAATGTAATTATACTATGGTGGCAGTGATGTCACTGCTTGCCTCCAATTTTACATTCTGTTAACTCTGTACACTGTAAACCCTCCAATGCTGTAATGATGATGGTGGGGAGCAGTTTAATAATAATAATAATAATAATAATAATAATAATAATAATAAAAAGATTTAATCAAAGTAAAGAAGTGATGATAGAAAATTGACTTGTTTTTGATGTGGCAGATTTATTGCAGATCTTCGGTGTGGTTTCCGCAACAAGGTATAGTACAATACATGTGAATGATGTTTTCAAATCCCCATTCAAATGTAGCAGATTTTTCCCTTTTGAAATGCTACGGCAACCATTACAAAAAGATGAAGGGTTATACAAGGTGAAAATTAATAAAATAAACTTCACATTTTACTAGCTGTATGATTTTTTTAAAATAAATAAACACATTTATACCTAAAAGTAAATTATTCAAAAAATTACTGTAGCTCAGAAAAAGCTTTGGAAGCACGAGCGAAAAAAAGAGATTGTAACTGGGGAATAAGAGTAATTTTGGGGACAATAGAAACAAACTGAGGAATGCAGTAGATGTAGAATACACTAAGTAATTTTAGTTTAACGTTAGAATTGAACAGACAGAAAACATAATGTGCTTGAAAGTGTTTGTAAAGTGGAGTCGCAGAGCCATGCATGTAGAGTAAATAAATAAATAAATTAGGGAACACAAAATATTAATCTTGTCTATGTACGGCTTGGTTGTCTTTGGTTATTGCTTAATTGTATTATACACATTAATAAATAGCTTAATAAATTTGTCACCATATCATCATCAGTAATTTAATACAATTGTAAAAATAGTTTTTCAACCCCCCCTCCTGATCCGTGCCGTTTTTATTCACTGAGGAGTACAGTTTTTGGTAATTTAAAATTAGATAGTACATTAAGTATTATAACCTATAAGGGGTATTCCTTTTTTACCTATGCACAGGACAGGTGATATTCTGATCCAGTGGGTCCCAAACCCCCATTCCCCTTAACTTCATGAGAAAATTTATATAGCGAACGCTAAAATGTCATATTAATATAAATGCTTAGCTCTCATACTTTACAAGGTTACAAATCATTATTATCCTATAATTTTGTAGGTCTTGTTTAACCCCTTAGTGACATCCAACGTATTGGTACGTTGTTGTCGTAAGGTACTTAACGCAATCCAACGTATGGGTATGTTGAAGCGTTAAGTGGTCACCGTGTCTAAAGACACGGTGACAGAGCAAAGATGACTGCTGTCCATGGCAGCAGGCCATCATTACACATGGCCCAGGCGGCAATCGCTGCGATTGGTCGGTCAGTTCAGACCAGCCAATCGCTGCTTTTTGCGGCTATAACCTATCACTGTGCCGCAGGGCACAGTGATACGGTGGGGACTGGTGCTGTCTAGGATGGCACTAATCCCTGTCATGTACTTGTAAGGCAGTAGTGATGGTGCCACCCCCCCCGATCGCTACCATTGGTTGGTCTGCATAGACCGACCAATCGTAGCAATGGCGGGCGTTTCAAACACCCTGCACAGCTCTGCCCACCTCATTCCGGTTAGGAATGGTAAGCAGAGGTGGTGTGATAGTCTGTGAACCAAATACTTACTCTTGCTGAAGTCTTCTGTGCTGCGACCTTCTTCCTCTGCATTCTGCTGTGTGATCACTCACTGTGATCATCATCATCAACTGTGCTGCTACTGATTTTATTTATTTAGCAGCAGCACTAGTGAATTCTAAATTTCCCAGTCCCAGTTCAAGCCCCCCTCCAACCCCCACTCTCCTCCCACTCCTCTGTGTACATCCTGAGGCCGCTAATCAGTGACCGCCATCACTGATCAGCAATTTTTGGCACAGGACTTTTTTTTGACAGTTTATCATATCCGGGTGTGTGCCCTGCGGCCACTGAGTGCTGATCAGTGACTGACATCACTAATCGGCATTTGTGTTAATTTTTTGGCACAGTTTTTTTATTTTGGGCCTGTTTGCACCATTTTCTTGTGTGTGCCCTGCGGCCACTGAGTGCTGAGTCTATAATCAGCGTCAGTGGTAATTTATTGATGCAGGTCTAATTTGGGATTTTTTTTTTTCATTTTTCTGCCAGCACCATCTCTGTGTGTGCGCCCTTGAAAGCTGATCAGTGACCACCGTCACTGATTGGTATCTGTGCTCATTTTTTGGCGCAGGTTTATTTTTTGGCCTACTTTTACTGCACCATCATTTTGTGTGCGCCTTGCAGCCACTGAGTGCTGAGTCTATAATCAGCCTCAGTGGTAATTTGTTGAAGCAGGTTTTTTTGGGCCTTTTTTTATATATAAAACTGTAAAAGAGTAAAAAAAAATGTTAAATAAAATATAGTTAGATGTAGCTAGTACCTGCATAGGTAGGACGTTAGGGTAGCGGTAGTTTAGGGGTAGCTAGTACCTGTATGGACGTGTCGTGGAAATCCATCGCTCAAAATATATTAGACTGAAATTTATACGAGTCCCAACAGACTCTCAAGGCCAGACCCCATTAGTCAGAATCCTAATTAGGATATTTCACCGATATATATCGAGAGAGGAGAAGAAAACACACAGACTCGCTGATAATGTTCAAAATGCTCCTCTGAAGGATTTATTACCAAACTCAAACTGTTAAACTGAAATTCAGAAGGGGTGTCGGCTTGAGGTAAACCAATCAGAGACAATGTAACAGTATTTGTTATTCAGTAAAAAGCATACAATACAATACATCCCAGATACATCATTATAATTCTTCACACATTATGTTTACAAGTGTCTTATCTCTCTCTTGGACAGAATATTCCCGTGGAGATGGGGGAGACCTTTCTTCACGCATACTTGCCATCCCCCCATCTCACTCCCTATCCAACTTCACATGGGAACCAAGGTCAAAGATAAAACATACGAAATCAACATTACTTGTATTAAAGGAACAATGACTTTCCTATTCACTACAAAAGAACCAAGATGGGAAATCCAGACAAGATGGCTGCTGCACGAAACTAAATCATTTAAACATTATCATCACTTTCACATCATACATATCTTAGTAATTCGGCCTCCTGCTTGATAATTCACAATGTAATTTCATACAGAGAATATAAGCAAATAAATCATCCTTCACAAACCTCCCTTTTTCTCATATTAAATTACAGAAATTATATATATATTATGATTATGAAACTCAAACAATATATCAATAGGGCCACAACTAATATGATGCCATCCCCAATGTCCGGTTAGGGTATGGGGTCCCACCAGTGTATTGACAAGTCATGTACATCATCGTCCTCTTCTTCTCCTGTCTTCTGATTAGAACACTTGATACTGCTGACGGATTCACTCAGGTCTTTGGTCTTTACTTGGAACTTTGCAGATGTCATCAGGACTTGATTTGGTCCTTTTCATCTGTCAGACACCGTCTCTTTAAGTTTACGTCACCGGGCTATACACAACACCTCATGCTGTTAGCCTGGTGTGAGATCCCACGTAGGCGGATTAGTGGGGTGTTATTGTGACCCCACAAACCCTCCGCTAATCTGTCTTCTTTCTCCGGTAAGTTACTTGTCTGGGCGGCTGCTTGGAATTGTGACACTGCCGTCAGTTCATGACAAATGTGTTGTACTGGCTCCGGCTGCTCCTGCCGCACCTCAGTAATGGAGTTCATCGTATTAAAAATCTTTTAGTTCATGTTTACTGCCACTTGCTGGGGAACCCCAACCCTTGTCAATTGTTACTAATCTGGTGATAACATCTACGTACTATAAAAGTTGTTCTAAGTACATACAATAACAATGTCAGGCCCTTAAACTAAATCAAACAAACAAACAAACACCTTTTTATATAAGAAAAACGTCTCTGTTCCAATGGACAGGGCACCTAGAAGATGTGTAATTATTGGGTACATTTCATTTGCACTTGGTGTCACGCTTTCCAGCAGGATTTGTACCTTGATCTGAGCTGATTGCCTAGAACATCTCCAGCTCACCAAAATATACACAGATTCCACATGTTTATCTGACAAATGTCACAAACCAATTTTTCTTACTCTAATTTGTATTGCATGGGGAGGCCTCTCAAGGTCTGTTCTCTTCGTGGGAGGCGGGTATGATAAGGTTGGCACCGGTCTGCCAGGACTGTTCTGTAGGCAAATCAAACAGCTCTAACAGAATTTAGCAGCAACAGCTGTAAAGCCTGGGTCATACCAATTAGATCTTACCAAATCGATCCTTGCAGTCTTGGGGCATATGTGAGGTCATACACCATCAATGCAAAAGCCATCAAGAGTGCCTTGGGTCTTACCGGTTCACGTTCCCTTATCCGTCCACATTCTGTTAGAATCTGGTTCTCACGCCTTCCGCTCCCAGTTGGACTCTTCCTGTGGAGAACAAGCTTTTTCATTGTATAAACATTAATTGATCTTAATCAAATAATTAATTTGAAGAAAAACATTAACAAATAACATCTTTACATCAAACGTTCACATTGAGCAATAACTAGAAATTATACATGCAAACTCATTTTTCTTCTTTATATATATATATATATATATATATATATATATACACACACACACACACACACACACACAAACACTGCACAGAATTTTCCTTTCACGATATCAACGACAAAAAATAAATAACTAAAAATGTTTTCAAATGGGAATATTCCACTTCTGTACCTTTTATCTGACGCATGACTCTAATAGTCCAATGCTAAGGCTGATCCAGAACTTTACATAAAACTTAACTTCAGTATTTCATATATTCCCACAACTCTTCTTAAATACAATTGTTAAACAAACTAACTTTGGAATAACATCTGGAGAACTGCTGATATCTTATTGTACAAACATCAGGTCAATACTTGGGATAACATTGTTCCCCTGTCACTTACACACAACGTCTGCAGTGGGGAAAATACAGGCCGGGCTTCAGGCCCCCCTGAGAACAGGTCTACACACACGAGCACATTGTCATACACGTCTACCTCGGGTAGTTGTATGTTCTGCAGTCGCTGGGACTGTTAATCTGGCCGGGCTGCACTTTTCACAGGTACCTTTGCTGTTTTACCTATGTCATGCCGTGCGCACATCATGCCGGCTGCTACAAACCTAGTGGTGGCATTATTGTATCCAGGGACAAGCCAATTTACTGACACCTGGCTGCATATACCCTTGTTGTCAGTTCTGTTTTCTCTTGCTCTCTCAATTGGCTTACCCAATGATCCAATAAAGTTCCTACTACCAATGGGCCCATAATTGTGGGCGATGCCAAAAGCGTACCTAGAGTCAGTGTATATGTCGGCCGTCTTACCTTCTGCCAGGTTACAAGCCTCAGCGAGCACCTCCAGCTCCGCTCCTTGAGATGAACAAGAAGGTGAGAGTGGTTTCTGGGTAATTTACCTTGTGCCTCGTATCCTGTTCTACACATGCTGTATATGATAAAGTATATCTACATTACAAATTTACATTGGAAACCCACGTCACATATAGATAGAACATTTCAAAAGGGTGGAGTTTTGTTGTTCCACATTTATCTGATGATCCAGAACACTTGTAAATCCCACCCACCAGGTCCTGTAAATACCTGATTAATACAAAAACAAACAAAATATGTTACTGAAATCTGGCATAAAATAAACAATATTCAAACAATTTTTTTGTTTTGCCTTCTCCCCATCTAAATCTGTAAAGACTCATCTGTGAGTGACGTCACCTCTGCGTCCTGTGTAAATTGGCTGGAGGGGGATCTGGAACCATCTACACAGAAAAACCTCAAAATATAAAAGTTACTGTCATACACATTTAATCTGGGTTACTCCTTGAAGCTCATACACATTTTGTAGATCTCCTAGAACAAAATTCATTAATTCAAAACAAAATAAAACACAAAACAAAACTACCTGATCAGTCCCTTCAACATTCCCTCCTATTTGGACTCTGCGAAAATAATGTAGCAGGGTTCAAAACGACATATCAACATAATGAGATTAAGCACTCTATCGGGGTGGCACTAATTTAACCCCCTGTAATCCACAACAGCCTGGAACAAAAAAGATTACTTTCTCCTGACAAAAATAGATTTTATCTTTAAAATGACCTGCAACCATTTACCTGTAAAACATCTCACATTTTCAAAAATAACATTTAGGCAGCCCCATAGCACGTGCCTCATGTGTGAAAACAAAAACAAGACAAATGTAATTAGTTATTCAATAACACAGAAAATAATATATCTGGTAATATTAATTACTGCAAACCAATAAGCTGTACATAAGAATAAGGAACAGAGGGGGCACATACATGTTCAAGACCCCGTGTCTCACAATATCTGTAGTTTAATACATTTGAATCAACAGCAAAACATTCCAACATTAAATCTTATCACATTATAACACATTAATCTGCAGTGTAGCTTTTATCTTTCTACAAACAGATCCAGCCGGCTGTAATATTTTTCTCCCTTGGTGTAGTTACAGACGACTGCGCTGCGCGAAAATAAAACATGTTACATAAAAAATAAAAAAAAAAGTGGAACAGATTTTAACCCCATACACAAAACACTAACATTTTTAGACATTACTGCTGTTAAAAATAGGAAACATACAATATAGTTCTGCTTTATATTGTGGCCATTAGTTTCAAACTTCAGACATGTTACATTACACACATCACACAGATGTATCATCACATCACACATGTTACATTGCACACATCACACAGATGTCTCATCACACCTGTTCACATTACACTCCCCCCGTTCTTACCCACGTTAGTCACTGCAATGTGCCTGGCTGCTCCGTTTTCTTCACTCTTCCAATGAAAATTTACACCTGTATTTAAATTGTTCTTTCTCACATCATCTTACTTGTAACTACCTGTAATCACCTGATCACATGCAAACATCCATCTTACGGCTGCCAGCCTCTTCAACAATTTTTTTTTTCAGTGTGTTATTTTGCCTTCACATACTTTATAATTAAAGCCCCAGCTCCTTTTGCTCATTCTAATGTTGGCCGGGACCAGTGCCCCAAAGCATCTTTGTCCAACTTCCTCCTGACCCCATGGTCGGAGAGCAGTAGGGTGATTTCCGGTAAATCCCCCACCTCCAGGCAAACAGGCCACGTTTGCCGACAGATATCTCAGACCAGTCTATCTCATAGACTGTCTTACCAATACGATATCAAAAGTCGTTCCTCCAGACATTCTAGCAGTAGGATCCTCTGATCCCTCACTGGATTGAACATCAAGAACAGACAAAATGCTGCCAATCAACAATTACAAGAGCAAATTCTTCAACACAATCGACATTCATGAACCTCCATTGATTCAAGCAGGAGTTGGTCACTTCACTTATGCAGAACACTTGCTGCCGGGGGGTGTCTTTCGGTTCATACAGCCTGTGATGTAGCATATATCCCAAACTCTTTCCTCTAGCACTTTGCAATGGTTTCACACACAAATTATATTTGGTAACATATATATATATTATCCTCCCCGCTCAGCCGTTCACTTTGTGGGTTGTAGTTTAGGGGGCTGTTATGTATGTTGGTGATAATTTCTTTACGGGCTATGGGTCTGATCCAATACCAATGTTCTTCACTGTAATTACTACTACGACACAGGTGGCACCTGGGGTAAGTGTCAGGGTCATTCATTGAATACAGGATGTTATATTACAACGGTATTCAATCCAGCGGTCTGATGTTATACTACTACAGACTTAATTACTTGGATGTTATTTTACATCAAAGTGTATATGCCGGATTATCATGTGCTAGAAATCAGTCTGTACTGATTCCCACCTTATGCCAGTCTGGCAATGCATACAACTGGTTTATGTACCCTTACACACAATATCACTGTCTGGCAATGAGCCAGGAAAATATAAATGATTTTCTAATACAGTATTCAAAGTTTTTCCTGTTCCCTGGGTAATGGTATTGAGTGCAACTTCAATATAGACACAATTGCTTCTCCTTGCACTGGATTCTACATTATCAGGACTTAACCATTGAAGCCCCTGTGGTACTACATGATATTACTCACAACTGTCTATGGGTCTGAGCCAATACCAGTCAGTACCTCCCAACTATAATCCCAGACAAACGGGTAACAGAACAACTATTAATCCTCAACAATTTTACACAACTAAATAACAAATGACGCTACAACAGAGCAGCAAGCAGAAGTTTTGTTTTTTTTCCTCACAGTCTAAACTACAATCTTTTCATTTCAAATACTTCACATGTGAGTTACGACTTCTTTCCACCATGCGCTACGTCACTGCATTCCAAACACTTCTCACAATTGTTAACAATGTAATTGCTGGCAAAAATTCTCTCATGTCTTTCATATCAACAGTTTAAGATCACGTACACACCTGCAATCCTTCATCACACAAAAAGCTTCAACATACCTTTTTGGATCCATCTTTCAACCCACTGACTAAGGAGTCTCGTCCATAGAAGTGACGTTCTGACAGCTGGATTCCAAGGCTTACGCAATACATGTGTGAATGGTGTAAGAATAAGCTCCTTACCTACCGCGGTTTTTTGTAATTCACAGATGCAAAGCCAGACCTCTCCAGTGACAGCTTATCAGACGTGCAATCTTCCTGGGTTTTATCGGCACCATTACTGTCGTGGAAATCCATCGCTCAAAATATATTAGACTGAAATTTATACGAGTCCCAACAGACTCTCAAGGCCAGACCCCATTAGTCAGAATCCTAATTAGGATATTTCACCGATATATATCGAGAGAGGAGAAGAAAACACACAGACTCGCTGATAATGTTCAAAATGCTCCTCTGAAGGATTTATTACCAAACTCAAACTGTTGAACTGAAATTCAGAAGGGGTGTAGGCTTGAGGTTAACCAATCAGAGACAATGTAACAATATTTGTTATTAAAGGAACAATGACTTTCCTATTCACTACAAAAGAACCAAGATGGGAACTCCAGACAAGATGGCTGCTGCACGAAACTAAATCATTTAAACATTATCATCACTTTCACATCATACATATCTTAGTAATTCGGCCTCCTGCTTGATAATTCACAATGTAATTTCATACAGAGAATATAAGCAAATAAATCATCCTTCACAGACGTTAGGGTAGCGGTAATTTAGGGGTAGCTAGTACCTGCATAGATAGGATGTTAGGGTAGCGGATGTCTAGGTTAGCATCCGTTTTATAATAAAAAAAATTACATAGCATTTTAGGTAGTTTTAGCTATACAATTTTTCTAAAGTTAGTGTCAATTTACTGTAGTATATTTCTTATACTACAGTTTTTTTCTAAAATATAGTGCTACATTTAGTGTCCGTGGTTACTGTAGCCTTATAGTTTTAGTCTAAATTTACTGCAGTATAATTTCTATACTAGAGTTTTTTTTTAGCACTAATATATAGTGTTACAGATTTAGCGTCGGTTAGTGACGGACATTCAGTTTTCCTACTGAAGTTCGTTCACTAAATTTTACATAGCGTAGTTTTATAGATTTAGCCTAAATTTACTGCAGTAGTTTTTATACTACAGTTTTGTTTTTTTTAGCAGATTCAACGTCACAAAATTCTAGTAACTGTCAGGTAGTCAGGAAATTCTTTACCGTTTTATATTGCCACAATTTTTTGTTAGGGTATGTTCACACGCACTAATTACGGACGTAATTCGGGCGTTTTTGCCCCGAATTACGTCCGAAAATAGCGCCTCAATAGCGCTGACAAACATCTGCCCATTGAAAGCAATGGGCAGACGTTTGGCTGTTCACACGAGGCGTAATTTACGCGCCGCTGTCAAATGACGGCGCGTAAATAGACACCCGCGTCAAAGAAGTGACCTGTCACTTCTTTGGCCGTAATTGGAGCCGTTATTCATTGACTCCAATGAATAGCAGCGCCAATTACATCCGTAATGGACGCGGCGTTCAAGCGCCTGCACATGCCGTTACGGCTGAAATTACGGGGATGTTTTCAGGCTGAAACATCCCCGTCATTTCAGCCGTTACGGACGCCCTCGTGTGAACATACCCTTACTGATGTTTGTTCAGTACATTTTTTCTACTTCATTTTTTTTCTAAACTTCTATTTTCTTTCTTTTTTCTCTTCTCTTCTTTTTTTTATATTCATCAATTTTGAAATACACATGTAAAAGAACAACACACAAACCCCTCTGTAAAAATAAAGTCAGTGTTACACATGTTCAAGCACTACACACCCCCCTAATAAAAATGTCCCAATCATCCCAAAGGGCCTATTCAGCAGAGGAGGCATACGCCTTCCTGGCCTCTGACACTGATTCCGCCAGCGAGGGAGAAGAGGAATTCGCCCCATACATCTTGTCCTCCTCCTCATCATCATCCGGTGATGGGGAACCCCCGCAAATGCGACCCAGGACATCAGCTGAGGCAAACCCCCAGATAAGTGATCCCGTGTGGAACCCACCCCCAGAGAATTATGAGCCTCAGATCCCTGAATTCATAGGCAGCTCAGAAATTCTGAGGAATTTTGAGACTGAAGGCCTCACAGAAATAGATTTCTTTAAGGTTTTTTTCAGTGAGGATTTAGTGAATTTAATGGTGGCCCAGACCAATTTATATGCCCAGCAATTTATTGCCCAGAACCCCACGTCATTATATGATAGACCCTTCAAGTGGACCCCTGTAGATGTAGCAGAGATGCTCACATTTTGGGGCCTTGTGCTGCATATTGGGCCAGTAAAGAAGCCGCAGATCAGGCAATACTGGAGTACAGATGTTTTGTACAACACCCCAATTTACTGCATGGCAATTCCCCAGACACGCTTTGAAGCTATTCTTAAATTTTTGCATTCTAATAATAATGCACAGTGCCCGCCCCGTGATGACCCCACATATGACCGCCTATTCAAAATCAGGCCAGTCATTAATCATTTCAGCACAAAATTTCAAGAAGCGTACACCCCCCAAAAGAACATTGTAATAGACAAGTCCCTTGTACATTTTAAGGGTAGGCTAAAATTCTGCCAATAAGTAAGAGGGCAAAATATGGGATAAAAATGTACAAACTATGCGAGAGTAGCTCAGGGTACACCTACAGGTTTCGGGTTTATGAAGGGAAGGACTCCAGGATTGAACCCCCAGAATGCCCCCCGTCCTGGGAGTTAGTGGGAAATTAGTGTGGAATTTGGTGCACCCACTATTGGACCAGGGTTATCACCTTTACATGGATAACTTCTACACCAGCATCCCACTATTTAAATGCCTCTCCACCAGAAATACTGCAGCATGCGGCACAGTGCGCAAAAACCAGAGAGGCCTCCCTAAAACACTGCTTGGCCAATGTGTTAGAAGGGGTGAGAGCAGGGCATTATGCAGTGAGAACGTGTTGTTCGTCACGTATAAGGACAAGAGGGATGTGATTTTCTTGACCACAATACATGGGAACGGCAGCACCCCTGTCCCTGTACGAGGTACCACCACAGTGACCTACAAGCCAGATTGCATCATGGGCTATAACAAGTAGGTTGATCTCTCAGATCAAGTGCTGAAGCCCTATATTGCTATTAGAAAAACAAGGGTGTGGTACAAAAAGTTGGCCGTGCACAGACGCTTACGTGCTATTCAAATGTGCAGGCCGGACAGGGTCATTCCTTAATTTTCAAGAGGAGATTATCAAGGTGCTTGTGTCTGAAAACCAGGCAGGGGAAGGCCCAAGCACATCTGCTGAAAGTGAGGGCGCCCGCATTTTACCAGGGTAACACTCTGCCTTATCAGTGCTACCCCTGCCCTAAAAAACCAGACCTGTGCATAAAGGATTGCTTCAAGGCTTACCACATATCTATGAATTATTAAATTTATTATTTATGTACCCTTTTATTATACACTGATTTGCTTTTCACAACTTACACATGCCCCCACATTATATATATTGAAATACCTGTAAATACGGCCTAATTCAAATAAACTCAGACAAAAAAACATGTGGGGTCAAAATGCAATTTATACCCCTAGATAAGTTCCTTGAGGGCTGTAGTTTTCTAAATGGGGTCACTTTTGGGGTTTTTCCACTGTTTTGGTCCCTCAGGGGCTTTGCAAATGCGACATGGCGCCGCAAACCAATCCAGCAAAATCTGAATGCCAAATAGCACTCCTTCCATTCTAAGCCCTGCCGTGTGTCCAAATAGCAGTTTATAACCACATATTGGGTATTCCTATGCTCAGGAGAAATGTATTTATAAATGTTGGGGTGCCTTTTCTCCTTTAGTCCTTGTGGAAAGGAAAAAAATGTAATTTTATTGTTAAAATGTAGATTTTCATTTTCACGGCCTACTTCCAATAATTTCTGCAAAAAACTTGTGGGGTCAAAATGCTAACTATACCCTTAGATAAGTTCCATGAGGGGTGTAGTTTCCTAAATGCAATCACTTTTGAGGCGTTCCCACTGTTTTGGTCCCTCAGGGGCTTTGCAAAGGCGACATGGCCTCCACAAACCAATCCAGCAAAATCTGAATGCCAAATAGCACTTTTTCACTTCTGAGCCCTGCCATGTGTCCAAACAGACATTTATGACCACATATGGCGTATTGTTATACTCAGGAGAAACTGTTCTACAAATCTTGTGGTGCTTTTTCTCCTTTAATCCTTGTGGAAATTAAATAAAATTAGCTAAACCTACATTTTTTTCAAAAAACTTTAATCTTGATTTTCACGGCTTAATTCCAATAATTTCTGCAAAAAACCTGTGTAGTCAAAATGCTAACTATACCCTTAAATACATTCCTTAAACGGAACCTGTCACCAGCAATTCACCTATTGAACTTTACTTATCCCTCACTGGCCGCTGCTATCAAAAGTTCATTGCCGTTATCCCCTCCCCTAAACGCCTCATCCAACTGTAAATAATGGTCTGCGAACATTTTGCGCCTTTTATCGTAATAATCCGGTGTCCCGTTGTACGCACACACCAGAAGAGGACATCAATGCACAAGCGCTGTATTTTGTGTGCTGGGGGAAGGCGAGGAGCTGTCAATCAAAGTAAGGAGGTGGGGTAAACTCGGAAAGACTTGAGTAATGAAGATTTGATTCTTTTCAAATGAAGATTTTACTCTTTTATGCTCATTAGCATACGGTATGGGAACACAAAAGAACTGAATACTAAAGCTACAGAGCCGACTAAGGAGACACTTATAGGTTATATAGAAATTATTTTTCACCCACTACCACCTGGTATTGCTGGTTTAAAGGGTGAAATGCTGGTGACAGGTTCCCTTTAAGGGGTGTCGTTTTCTAAATGGGATCATTTTGAGGGGTTTCCGCTGTTTTGTCCCCTCAGGGGCTTTGCAAATGCGCAAACTATTCCATCTAAATTTGAGCTACAAAAGTCAAATGGCGCTCTATCCCTTCTGAGCCCTGCCATGTGTCCAAACAGCCGTTTATGACCACATATGGGGTATTGTTTTACTCAGGAGAAACTGCTCTACAAATGTTGGTGTGCTTATTCTCCTTTAGTTCTTGTGGAAATGAACAATAATTAGTTAAACCTACATTTTATTGCTAATTTTAATTTTCACGGCCTACTTCCAATAATTTCTGCAAAAAACCTGTGGGGTCACAATGCTCACTATACCCCTAGATAAATTCCCTTAGGGTGTAGTTTCCAAAATGGGCGACACTTTTGGGGGGTTTCCACTGTTCTGGCACCACAAGACCTCTTCAAACCTGACATGGTGCCTAAAATATATTCTAATAAAAAGGAGAGCCCAAAATCCACTAAGTGCTCCTTTGCTTCTAAGGCCTGTGTTTCAGTCCATTACCACTCTAGGGCCATATGTCATATATTTCTATAAACTGCAGAATCCGGGCAATAAATATCGAGTAGCGTTTCTCTGGTAAAACTTTGTATTACAAAAAAAAAAATGGATTAAAAATGAATTTCTGCCAAAAAAATGAAATTTGTAAATTTCACCTCCACTTTGCTGTAATTCCTGTGAAGCACCTAAAGGGTTAATAAACTTTATAAAATCTGTTTTTAATACATTGAGGTGTGCAGTTTTTAAAATGGCGTGATTTATGGGTGCTTTCTAATATATAGTGCCCTCAAAGTCACTTCAGAACTGTACTGGTCCCTAAAAAAATAGCCTTTTGAAATTTTCTTGAAAATGTGAGGAATTGCTGCTAAAGTTCTAAGCCTTGTAACGTCCTAGAAAAATTAAAAGAATGTCCAAAAAAACTATGCCAACATAAAGTAGACATATGGGATATGTGAACTAGTAACTATTTTGTGTGGTATTACTATCTGTCTTACAAGCATATACATTTTAATTTAGAAAAATGCTAATTTTTACAAATTTTCTCCAAATTTTGGTGTTTTACAAATGAGCAATGAATGTATTGACCAAATTTTACCACTACCTTAAAGTCCAATGTATCACGAGAAAACAGTCTTAGAATCGCTTGGATAGGTGAAAGCATTCCAAAGTTATTACCACATAAAGTGACACATGTCAGTTTTGAAAAAAATAGCCTGGTCCATAAGGCGAAAACAGGCTGTGTTCTTAAGGGGTTAAGGAAAAATGGTCGAAACTTATTAATATTTTTTTTTCCTAATTTTATCATGTTCTGTTATTAGTTTGTTCAATTAATAATATTTACCAGTACTTTAATTCTCCCGTGCACAGCGGTGCCAAGTATGTGTACATTGTATAAGGCATGATGTCACTTTAACGCCAAGAACCAAGACACCATTTTAGTCTTGCATTTGTCTCTCTCCCTCAGTTTTAAACCCTTAATCATTCTTATCTTGGTCATTTATAGCATAGCACAGAATTTGCTATAAATGTCCGATTGATGTGGGTCCCACCCATCTCTAGAATAGGGCCCCCTGATCCCTGTCGTACTTTCTACTGCAGTCGCTGGTCCCTGGCCACTGAGTTACGAGGTGGCTGGGAGTTCGGAAATAGCCGAGCTTTCTGAGCTAAGGTGTTTGTGTAACTCTCATAGTAGTGAATTGGATTCATGGGGATAGCATAGCACAGCAAGCTACTCTGTTTCTGTAGCTCCTGAATTACGGGATCAGTGCTGTTTTTTTATTTTTTTTACGCTGTTTACTGTACAGTTTAAATAATGTGTTGGGGTGTGTTCACGTCAGCATTCGCTTTCCGTTGATGAGTTCCGTCTGAGCTTTCCCTTGGAGTAACCCATCAATGGAAAGCGAACGCAGATGTGAACGAGCCCTTAAAGTGTAGCTAAACGTTCGAGAAACTTCATAGTGACATGTCAGAAGTTTCTATTGGTGGGGGTCCGAGCACTGAGGCCCCCACTAATCGCTAGAACGAAGCAGCTGAAGCACTCGTGTGAGCGCTCAGCTGCTTCGCGTCTGTTCGGCTTTTTCTGGAAATAAATGTATTGGTGTACGGACTCAATACAAAGCCTATGAGCCCGTACTCCGATAAATTGGCTTTCCGGGAAAAAACAAACAAAAACTAAGCAGCTGAGCACTCGCACGAATGCTTCAGCTGCTTCATTCTAGCGAATGGTGGGTGTCTCCGTGCCCGGACCCCCACCAATACAAACTTCTGACATGCCACTATGACATGTCAGAAGTTTGTCGAACGTTTAGCTACACTTTAACTGTATTCTACAGGTTGGTACAATTATGGTGATACCAAATTAATATAGTTTTGTTCATCGTTTTGTACTATTGCACAATAAAAGCATGTTTTAAGAGGAAAAAAATGAATTTATGTCACCATAAAACATTCGGTTAGTATGGAACACATGAGCTTTGTATTCCCTGCTGTCCACATATAACAGTTATCTAATGGTAACAGAGACATGCAGAAAATGCCTGTCCTAAAGCCCCCTCTACACAGGGAATCACTGTGACATCATTAATGATGTCATGGTGTTCCCTAGCAACTCCCCGAATGCAGAAGCAGGGCTTCTCTATTCAAGGGCACAATGATTAATACAGGGTTTTTTTTTAGCGAAGGGAACTATTTATTTCCAGTCACAGTACTTCTATATAGGAAAGGGTTCTTTACAGTTAGAGTAGTCAAACTATGGAATGCCCTACCCCAAGACGTGGTAATGGCAGATATAATGTCAGCATTTAAAAAAAAGTCTGGATGTGTTTTTACTGACGATTAGCATTGATGGTTATAACTAATGTAGCAATGAATGACATGTAATTGATTGGGAAATGTTGAACTTGATGGACCTGTGTCTTTTTTCAACCTATGTAACTATGTAACAGTACAGGATTGGGCTGCAAGTGTGACAGCCCGATGCCGCAGATGGCACTGCGTGCAGTAGCATTCAGTGCCATCAAAGGCAGCATGCATGGAATAAGTTACAAGGACTGTGTCAATAGCCAGTTAAGTTACGTGGGGATGGAAGGGGTTAGTTAAATACAACAGTTCAAAAACTGTTTTATGTGTGGTCAGGTTTCCTTTGTTTAATATTACATGCTGTAACCATTTTGAAACAATTACTGTCATAACCATGTTTCTTCCACGAGTGTTGTGACCTGTCAATCAGGATTGTGGTGTCAGCCAATCTAGTTCCATGCCGTGTAAAAAGGGACATGGTACATTAACCAGAGGCGTAGCAAGGTTCTCCAGCACCCGGGGCAAAGATTCAGTTTGGCGCCCCCCCCCCCGAACCTCTTTCCCGACATCTCCTTCCCCCTCGCAATGTTTGTTTTCCCTAACAATCAATGAGGTGTAATTTTTTTCCAATTTTTTTTTATGTAACTCGAGCATAAAACCATTTCTACATTTTACAAGCAATATAGTTCTATATAAAACACCAGAACCAAGCTCATTACATATATACAGCACCAGAACTAAGCACATTACATATATACAGCACCAGAACAAAGCTCAGTACATATATACAACACCGGAATAAAGCTCATTACATATATGCAACACCAGAACACAGCTCATTACAGAACCAAGCTCAGTACATATATATACAGTGCCAGAACCAAGCTCAGTAGATATATATACAGCACCAGAACCAAGCTCAGTACATATATACAGCTCCAGAATCAAGATCAGTACATATATACAGCACCAGAACAAAGCTCAGTACATATATACAGTGCCAGAACCTAGCTCAGTACATAAATACAACACCAGCACAAATACAGCTCAATTTAGCGCAACTGCTGCAGTATAGGTTTGCACTAAATTGTATACAGCTCCCAGCATGGCCCAAGCAATGATAAGGATATGCTGGGAGTTGCTGTTTGACAAAAAAAAAAAATCATACCACCCATCATCTCAATGTAGATCATACAGCTACTACAGTCCTGATTAGAGGCAGAATAAACATTTACATTAAGTGACTCACCAGTGACGATCTCAGATTCTAGTTGTTCTTTTTCTCTTTTCTTCTCCATCTGGTCCAGACCTCTATGATGACATCTCCTGGCCACAGCCTATTTTTGCACACCTAAATATAATAGCACCATAAACTGTGTCGCACACACACCGTGCCCCCTGTAGATAGTGCCCCCCATAGAGCCCCTTGTGGATAGTGAACTACATTGATCCCCCTGTAGATAGTGACCCCCGTAGAGCCCCTGTAGATAGTGTCCCACATATAGCCACCCCTGTAGATGGTGCCCACATATAGCCTCCCCTGTATATAGTGCTCTACATATAGCCCACCCCTGTATACAGTGTCCAACATATAGCCCACCATGTAGATAATGCCCTGCATATATCTCCCCCTATAATTAGTGCTGCACATATAGCCCACCCCTGCATATAGTGCCTCATATATATAGTTCCCCGTATAGTGCTCCACTAAAGACCAGTTCTGTATATAGCCCCCCCTTGTGGATAGTCTATAGCCCCCCTTGTAGAAGGAGTCAACCTCTGTATATAGCCCCCTGTATATAGAGCCGACATCTGTAGATAAAGCCCCCCTGTATATAGCCCCCACTGTAGCTAGAGCCTCCCCTGTAGATAATATCACTCACATTTTTATTCGGATACAAAAAACCAAAACTTTACATACTCACCTTAATCCCGTTCCCGCGCCACCCGGTGGCAATGCATACCTGCTCTCTTCTGAGCAGGTCTGCTGGGGGTAAACGACACAAGCTACACGATGACGTCCTCACGCCACTTGCATAGTTGAAAAGCGCTGATTGACAGGGCAAGTCATTATAGATGAAGGCGCGATGCCATCATCGCGCCGCTTGCGCCTATGAAAGGCACTGATTGGCAGGACACTATGACTTGCCCTGTCAATTAACGCCTGTCAATTAACGTCAATGACGCAAGCGACGCAAAGAAGTGATCGCACCACTTGAGTAATTGAAAGGCTGTGAATGGCTGGGCACGGTACATACCCGGCCATTTATCGCCTACAGTTCAGAAGGGGGTGGTGGATTCGGAGCGGCCGCCGTCATGGACGGTGCGGTCCTGGTGCCCCCCTACCTTCCCTCTTATTTGCGCTCGGGGCTCATGCCCCGCCTGCCCCTCTAGCTACGCCCCTGCCCATGTGTGATCGCTGGCTCCCCCAGCGATTAGAATTAAGGACCGAAATTCCCCTGAAGTAGCCAGCGCTCCATTCATTTCCATGGGACAGCTGTCTCCTGCAGCTCCATAAAAATAAATGAAGGAATTCTCATTCAGGGGAATTTCGGTCCCCTGTTCTCATCGCTGGGGGTCTGACCACTGTATGATGTATCCCCTATACAGTGGATGGGGGATACATGTGGTTGTGGGACAACCCCTTTAACTAGTGTTTCTAAAATCATAAAATTTCATTATATGGCACTAAATTGCTTTTACTTTATACTCACCACTGTGTTTACTTTGCTCTGCTTGGTGCCATGGTGCTCAATGCCCTGCTCCATCGCTCCACTCAGACTGCTGTTACGCCCAGCGTCATAGTGACGTGGTCCCGCTGTGCGCAGGCAGCTCACAGGACTCGCAGGGAGTGTGTCTGGCTGGCGACAGGAAGCACAGCGGAACATTTTTCAGACGCCCCTGGACAGCGGTAAGAAACCTGGACTGTCCCTCCTGATCCAGAGGTTAGGACCTATGTCAATAGCGGCAGCTGTCCCAATGGCGCCCCCCATTCCTACATTCTATTTGCGCCTGGGGCACATGCCCCGCCTGCCCCCCCTTAGCTACGCCCCTGCATTAACTCCTATTCATCCTAGAGCACCAAGGATGTTATTTATAAACGCTCTGTAACACTACAATCACTTAGTATTATGTAGCGGAGTATGGTGGTAGTATATGAGCGTAGAATGGCAGTATTATGTGGGTGCTTTCTGTGTAATGCTCCATACTCAACTTTTAAGCCCAAAAGTGTACCTGGATGTAGGCCCCCGACTAGAGTAGCCAGAACTTGGGTGATGCAGAGTAGCACAGCGTTGCAGGAACAGACTTGAGCGTCACTAAGGAACTTTCCGAAAATAGAGCTGTGCTCCTGTTTGATAAGTTTAACAGCAGGCAAGGAAGATGAATGACAGAGACTGTTATTGAGAAAGTGCTGGCTAACCTGGGTGCGGAGTCGAAGGAATCTCCGATTCTTCACCCTTAACTCCCACAAGAAACTATGGACTTTGCAGGTAGGATTCCAGTGTCGAGGTTCCCAGGATAGTCGATCGGGCTACAAATGGTGGGTTTAATCAATATCGTAGTCAAATGGATCTGGGTCAATAACAGGTGGGAAATGTCAGATTCGGAAACGAGTATCAGGAGGCATGGTCAGGGTTAGGCTTGAGGTCGGTGCACAGGTTAACGAATCAAGCAGTTAAGACAAAGCAGGTTAAATACAGGGAATCACAGAAAAACAACAGGGAAACGCCTGGGAACTCTCCCCTAGGGCTGAGAAATATGCAAGGACTTCCAGGAGCAAATGACGTTAGACTCTGACGCCATTTGCTGAGCTGTGCATAGTGCAGAGCAAAGAGCTGTGGCATTGATTGAGATCCCTGACATTATGGGAGTATTATTTAGATACTGCATATTATTTGTGCACTATATGGCAGATAGTATTATGTGGAAACTATATGGTAATATTATTTGGACACTGTATACATTTAGGCAATGTATGACAGTACTATTTGTGCTTTAAATGGGGCACTAAATGTGTGAGTATTGTATGGGAGTATTACTGTATTTTGCAATTTATTGTATTCAGGTATAAACTTGTTGGACTGTAATACTGCGATTTGTTCCCTATTGGACTCGGCCATCGGCCTCCCCCGAGTGGGGGAGAAAGTGGATGATTAGGAGTACTTAAGGGGGGTTATGAGTGAGTGGGTGCAAGTGCCTAAATGAGTTAGGGACCCAAGGAATGAGTATAGTGAAATTTGTACAATGTATAGCAATGCTATGTGGGCACTGTGTGACACTCTTATTTCCGTGCTGCAAATCAGTAATGTTTAAGCACCATATAGTGATATTAATTGAACACAATACTAAAAACTGTAATTTTTTGTTTATGTGGCAAACACTGCTGCTTTGCAGCACTGATTTGGAATCTGGCCAGGGTAACATCATAATTTCCCTAGACTTGTGTTACCTCAGAGGAAGCAATTAGATGGCGAGCCCCAGGAGGATCTGGGCAGACAGAAGTGCCTTTGTTTGCACATTGCTATGTAATATGCTAGCAATATCTTTTTTTTAATAAAAATAAGTAAATAAATGTTTAAATATACCACCACAATATTGCCTGTATAGTTTATCAAGGGGATTCATTAACACCTTGCCGCCACAGCCATATCTTGGATTTTAATTTGTAATTTTTTTTTCTTCAATAAAGCCATATGGGGGCTTGTTTTTTGCAGGACAAGTTTTTGTTTTTACTGCCCCATTTATTGTACCATCTAATAAAGTAAGAAACTGACAAAAAAAATTACTTTGCGGAGTGGAATGGGAAAAAAATAGCGATTCCTCCATTGTTTTTTTCCTGAGACCCGTAAGTTTTTATTTCCCCGTTGATTGAGTGGTTTAAGGGCTTGTTTCTTGCTCATGGCGCTCACCGTGTGGGTGAAATAGCGTTATACTATAATAGTTTTGACTTTTACACGGTGATACAAATTATATTTTATTTATTTATTTTTACGTTGCTTTAGGGGAAAAATGGAAAGAAGGATATTTTTTAACTTTTAATATTTATTTTTGTATATATAAAAAAAACTTTATTCTTTTTGTATTAGTCCCCCTAGGTCACTTGACTAAGTGATCATTGGATCGCTTGCACAATGTACTATAATACTTTTGCACCAGCTTCTATTAAGCCCTATTAATAATTTAAGTGCATCTCTGGCTGTCCGTGCACCAGAACGGAAATCTATGCCAGCTCTGAGCTGGAATGGATCTCTGTTATAATTTATGCCAGTTCTTGCCCTCCCATGAATCCACATCCACTTTTTTAAAAAACAAAAAACATTAGTTTTTGCGCGAATCGCAACTTTTCTAAGCCAGAAAACTGGTGTAGAGTGCTTAATCAATTTCCCCTAAGTCTGAATACTGCCTAAAGCCCTAGCCAGAGTTTGCAGTATATTGGGGGCTTTTCTGCTCAACATATTTACTGCAGTAGCATTGTGGGAAATTCTATGTGAATTTATGAAATCACATTTAAATCGTACTTAAAAATGTTTAAACTGCTTTTAAACTTTTCAGATTTTTTTTAGATTAGGTTTGCTGGAAAGTTTTTTCCACCTTGAAGTATTAAAATAAATACAACAAATACTTTAACCCCTTCCCGACATTTATCATAAGTATACGACATGGAAAGCCAGTGCTTCCCGCAAAATGTCGTATACTTACGACAAATGCATGGCAGCGGCTCAGAAGCTGAGTCGGCGTCATCATCCCTGGATGTCAGCTGTGTCTGACAGCTGACATCCTGCTGTAACAGCGGGGACCGAAGTTAGCTTCGATCCCCGCCATTAACCCCTTAAATGTAGCCATCAAAAGCGATGGCTACATTTAAGGTGTTTGCAGCTCATCGACACCCCAGCAATGAAATCGCCGGGGTGTCGATAGCTGCAATGGCAACCGGAGGCCTAATACTGGTCTCCCGGTCTGCCTAGCAGGGAAAACTTCCAGTCCCCGCCCTGCGGCGGAACCTGAACAGCTTCCGTAGCCTCCGGCAAGATGCGCCGGCTCAGGAGATGATCCGGCATCATCAGCGGTGGAAGTCAGCTGTATGTTAGAGCTGACATCCACCTGTAAGGGCAGGAACCGGAGCTAGCTCTGATCCCTGCCATTAACCCCTCAGATGCAGCGATCGGATGCGATCACTGCATCTTAGCGGTTGCTAGCAGATCGCCAGCCCTGACAGACAATCAGGACTGGCAACTGCTGCTATGGAAACAGGAGACACAATTGCCTCCTGCTCTGCCATTACGGAAGCCGATTAAGCCCCACTGGGAGGCGAAGCCTAATCGGCTTGCTGTCAGTGAATAACTGACAGATCTAATACATTGCACTATGTAGGTAGCGCAATGTATTAGAAAAAAATATATATGACAGCTGGTCCTTCAAGTCCCCTAGTGAAACTAAAGAAAAGTGAAGAAAGTTGTAAAAAATATAATAAAAGTTTCAAGTAATAAAACATTATTGCCCTTTTTCCATTATCAAGTCCTTTATTATTGATAAAAATAAATAAAACATACATATTTGAAGTGTAAAAAAAGAATTAAAAAAGTGTAAAAAAAAGTGACAAAAATACGTTACAAAACATAATAAAAGTTTCAAGTAATAAAATAAAACACAATCACCCTGTTCCCTTATCAAGTCCTTTATTATTGAAAAAATAATAATAAACTATACGTATTTGGTATGGCAGTGACCGTAATGACCTGAGGTATAAAAATATTATATTATTTATTGCACGCGGTGAACAGCGTAGAAAAAAAACGTAAAAAACGATACCAGAGTTTCTGTTTTTCGGTCACTTTGCCCTTCAAATATTGAAATAAAAAGTTATCAAAAAGTCGCACGCATCCAAAAATGGTACCTATAAAAACTATAACTCGTCTCGCAAAAAACAAGCCCTCATACAGCTCTGTCAACGAAAAAATTTAAAAGTTATGGTTCTCACAACATGGCGACAGAAAAAATTACAAAAGTAATTTTATTGTGCAAAAAGTTGTAAAACATAAAAAAGTGCTATAAATTAGGTATCGCCGGAATCGTACGGACCCGCAGAATAAAGTTAACATGTAATTTCTAACGCATGGTGAACGCTGTATAAAAAACCCCTAAAAAAATTATGACAGAATTGCTGTTTGTTGGTCACCTTGCCTCTCAAAAAATAGGATAAAAGGTGATCAAAAAGTCGCATGGTACCAAAATGGTACCAATAATAACTACAGCTTGTCCCGCAAAAAACAGCCCTCATACCACTACGTCTATGAAAAAATAAAATTAGTTAAGGCTCCAAAAAGTCAGGAAATAAAAAATATGCAGTTGTTCCGATCATAGGGGAACATTTCGTATGTTTCAAGAGGCTATTTATTGGGGCCCTAAAATTAGGGAACCAGGAAGGGGGGGCCCAAACATATCTGCTAGAAGCGAGGGCGCCCATATTATACCAGGATAACACTTCCTAGCAAAATTCCCCAAACTGCAAAGGTGCGGATTGTGGACCAAAAGGGGGATAAGTAAAGACACCATTTATCAGTGCGACACTGACCTGTGCAGAAATGACTGCTTCACAGAGTAATACATATCTATGGATTATTTTATTGTTTACCCCATTATTATACCACCTGACTATGCCCCTTATGTACTCTGCCCAGCTTACATATGCCCCCACATTATAAACGGAAACACCAGTAATACTCAAACAAATCTACTACCAAGCAAAATCTATGCTTCAAAATCCAAATTGCGCTTCCACCCATCTGAGCCCTACAGTGTGCCCAAACAGCCGTTTACTTCCACATATATGGCACCACCATACCCGGGAGAACCCTTTTAACAATTTTTGGGGTGTGTGTCTACAGAGGCATAAGCTGCGCATGACATACTTGCCACTGAATTGGCAATTCTGGGGAAAAATTTTAATTTTTACTTTGCACCATACGCAGCGCATTTATTTATGGAAAAGACCTGTGGGGTGAAAATGCTCACTACACCCCTTAATAAATGCCTTGAGGGGTGTAGTTTCTAAAATGGGGTCACTTCTGGGGGGTAGATCCAGAGCCATCTGAGCCTCTGCAATTGTGAACCAATTCTGTGTAAATCGCCAAATTAGGCCTCAATTTTGCATGGTATTCTCTCACTCTTGAGCCCTGTCGAATGTCCAGGCAAAAGATTAGGGCATGTAAGGTGATTCTAAAACTGGGAAACGCAACATAATAATTGGAGAGCTGTCTTGTTACAGTGGCACAAGCTGGGCACCACATATTGGTATACAGTGGAGGAAATAAGTATTTGATCCCTTGCTGACTTTGTAAGTTTGCCCACTGTCAAAGTCATGAACAGTCTAGAATTTTTAGGCTAGGTTAATTTTACCAGTGAGAGATAGATTATATAAAATAAAAAAAAGAAAATCACATAGTCAAAATTATATATATTTATTTGCATTGTGCACAGAGAAATAAGTATTTGATCCCCTACCAACCATTAAGAGTTGGTGCCTGCATTAAAGACCGCTGTCTTAAATGGTCACCTGTATAAAAGACTCCTGTCCACAGACTCAATGAATCAGTCTGACTCTAACCTCTACAACATAGGCAAGACCAAAGAGCTTTCTAAGGATGTCAGGGACAAGATCATAGACCTGCACAAGGCTGGAATGGGCTACAAAACCATAAGTAAGACGCTGGGTGAGAAGGAGACAACTGTTGGTGCAATAGTAAGAAAATGGAAGACATACAAAATGACTGTCAATCGACATCGATCTGGGGCTCCATGCAAAATCTCACCTCGTGGGGTATCCTTGATCCTGAGGAAGGTGAGAGCTCAGCCAAAAACTACACGGGGGGAACTTGTTAATGATCTCAAGGCAGCTGGGACCACAGTCACGAAGAAAACCATTGGTAACACATTACGCCGTAATGGATTAAAATCCTGCAGTGCCCGCAAGGTCCCCCTGCTCAAGAAGGCACATGTACAGGCCCGTCTGAAATTTGCAAATGAACATCTGGATGATTTTGAGTGATTGGGAGAAGGTGCTGTGGTGAGATGAGACTAAAATTTAGCTCTTTGGCATTAACTCAACTCGCCGTGTTTGGAGGAAGAGAAATGACCCAAAGAACACCGTCCCCACTGTCAAGCATGGAGGTGGAAATATTATGTTTTGGGGGTGTTTCTCTGCTAAGGGCACAGGACTACTTCATTGCATCAATGGGAGAATGGATGGAGCCATGTCCTGAGTGACAACCTCCTTCCCTCCACCAGGACATTAAAAATGGCTCGTGGCTGGGTCTTCCAGCACGACAATGACCCAAAACATACAGCCAAGGCAACAAAGGAGTGGCTCAAAAAGAAGCACATTAAGGTCATGGAGTGGGCTAGCCAGTCTCCAGACCTTAATCCCATCGATCCCATCGAAAACTTATGGAGGGAGCTGAAGATCCGAGTTGCCAAGCGACAGCCTCGAAATCTTAATGATTTACAGATGATCTGCAAAGAGTAATGGGCCAAAATTCCATCTAACATGTGTGCAAACCTCATCAGCAACTACAAAAACCGTCTGACTGTTGTGCTTGCCAACAAGGGTTTTGCCACCAAGTATTAAGTCTTGTTTGCCAAAGGGATCAAATACAAATTTCTCTGTGCACAATGCAAATAAATATATATAATTTTGACAATGTAATTTTCTTTTTTTTTTTTTATATATATAATCTATCTCTCACTGGTAAAATTAACCTAGCCTAAAAATTCTAGACTGTTCATGTCTTTGACAGTGGGCAAACTTACAAAATCAGCAAGGGATCATATACTTATTTCCTTCACTGTATCTATTGAAAAATCCCATTTTCACTCTGCAATATCGAGTGAACACTAATTTATGCAAAACACCTGCGGGGTTAACATGCTCACTACACCCTAGGTGCATACCTTGAGGGGTGTAGTTTCCAAAATGGGGGTCACTTTTGGGGGGTTTCCAATGTTTTGGTCCCACAGGTGTTTTGCAAATGCTACATAGCGACCAGAAACCAATCCAGCAAAATCTGTACTCCGCAAGCCAAATGGCACTCCTTCCCTTCTGAGCCCTGCCATGTGCCCAAAAATGAGTTTATAACCACATATGGAGTATTGCCATACTCGGAAAAATTGCTTAACAAATGTTGGGGTTCTTTTTCTGCTTTATTTTTTGAGAAAATAAAAATGTAATTTTTACTTTCACTGCCCAGTTCAAATAAAATCTATGAGACTCACTACACCCCTAGATGAATTCCTCAAGGGGTGTAGTTACCTAAATGGAGTCACTTTTTGGGTGTTTTCATTGTTTTATCCCCTCAGGGGCTATACAAATGTGACATGGCTTCCACAAACTATTCCTGCTAAATTTGAGCTCCAAAAGCAAAATGGCGCTCTTTCCATCCTAAGCTCTGCCGTGTGTCCAAACAGCTGTTTATTACCACATATGGGGTACTGTTTTACTCTGGAGAAATTGCTTTACGGATTTTGCAGTGCTTTTTCTCCTTTAGTCCTTGCGGAAATGAGAAAAAATTAGCTAAACCTACATTTTCTTTGAAAGAATGTAGATTTTCATTTTCACAGCCTACTTCCAATAATTTCTGCAAAAAACCTGCGGGGTCAAAATGCTCACTATACCCCTAGATAACTCCTCAAGGGGTGTAGTTTCCAAAATGGAGCCATTTGTGGGGGGTTTCCACTGTTTTGGTCCCTCAGGGGCTTTGCAAATGCGACATGGCCTCCGAAAACCCTTCCTTCTAAATTTGAGCTCCAAAAGCCAAATGGCGCTCCATCCCTTCTAAGCCCTGCCGTGTGTCCAAACATCCGTTTATTACCACATGTGGGGTATTGTTTTACTCGGGAGAAATTGCTTTACAAATTTTGTGGTGCTTTTTCTCCTTTTTCTCCTTTAATCCTTATGGAAATGAGAAAAAATTAGCTAAACCTACATTTTCTTTGAAAGAATGTAGATTTACATTTTTACGGCCTACTTCCAATAATTTCTGCAATAAGCCTGTAGGGTCAAAATGCTCACTATACCCCTAGATAATTTATTTAAGGTGTGTAGTTTCCCAAATGGGGTCACTTTTGGGGGATTTCTACTTTTTTGGCACCGCAAGAGCCCTTCAAACCCGACATGGTGCCTAAAATATATTCTAATAAAAACGGGGCCCAAAATCCTCTAGGTGCTCCTTTGCTTCTGAGGCCTGTGCTTCAGTCCATTAGCACACTAGGGCCATTAGTGGGATATTTCCTAAAAATGCAGAACCTGGGCAATAAATATTGAGTTGGGTTTCTCCAGTAAAACTTTGTGTTACAAAAAAAAAAAATGGATTAAAAATGAATTTCTGCAACAACAAAAAATTAAATTTGTAAATTTCACCTCTACTTTGGTTTAATTCCTGTGAAACGTCTAAAGGATTAGGAAATTTTCTAAATGCTGTTTTGAATACTTTAAGGGGTGAAGTTTTTAAAATGGGGTGACTTTTTGAAGGTTTCTAATATATAAAGCCCTAAAAGCCACTTCACAACTGAACTGGCCCCTGTAAAAATAGCCTTTTGACATTTTTTGAAAATGTGAGAAATTGCTGCTAAAATTCTAAGCCTTGTAACGTCATAGAAAAATAAAAGGATGTTCAAAAATGTAAATCTAAAGTAGACATATGGGGAATGTTAATTAACGACTATTTAGTGTGGTATACCTGCCTGTCTTACAAGCAGATACATTTAAATTTAGAAAAATGCTAATTTTTCCAATTTTTCGCAAAATTTTGGTGTTTTTCACATTCAAATACTGAATGTATCGAGCATAAAGTCCAATGTGTCACAAGAAAACAATCTCAGAATCGCTTGGATAGGTTAAAGAATTTCGAATTTATAACCACATAAAGTGAAACATGTCAGATTTGAAAAATGAGGCTCTGTCAGGAAGGTCAAAAGTGGCTAAAGAGGGAAGGGGTTAATACTTGAAATATTACAATAGAGAAAACGTCACAGAAAAATGCATGTTTGCTTTTTACGTGTGCCAGTCAAATACAGTTTTAAATATGATAAAATACACCTTAAAAATTGTTTTTTTTGACCAAAAAAATAAATCATAGATTCCCTTAAACCATTAATTTAGGAATGTTTATTTGTACCAGCGATATCTTTTGTGACGGGAATTGAGCATAAATAAGCAATAACAAAAGGCAATTACAGCGTTCAGCAGTGTTCAGATAATGGAAAAACTGACATTTGAGATTGTTGAGCTTCTGGACTGTTGAATAACCCGCTTGTCTGAAATTTAAATAAGAATTACAGTACAACACTTTAAATGTCATGAAGGAAAAATTCTATAAATTAGCTCTGGCTGGTGTTTTTCGATTTTTGTTGGTTGAGATCTAGAAGTAGTTCTGTCTGTATCTCTTTAACATTTGTACAACCTTCAGGCATCCCTAGACCCCTAGACAATCCTCTCCTCTCTATTGCCGCAGGAAATATTTGATAATAATCTACACAACACCTTTGCATAGTGCTTTTCATTGACTATATGCCATTTTCTGTACCAGCAATTATTAGCTAATTCATTTTGTTGTGTTGGCATTCACATAGTGTTCACAAAGTAAAAGCACACAAAGAATACCTTACAAAAACATAAGCTTTAAAGTGATTGTCTGGTTTGAAAAACCCATTTTCATATTCAATCTCCTATTAGGGAATTCTCAGTTAATAGAAGGGCTCCTCTATTCAGGATCCTCATCTCTTGGCCACAGTGGAGAGCAGTTACAAAAACTACCTCTCAGTCTGGAGGCTCTGTCCTGAAAAACCAATTGATGTGAATAAGAACATTGTAATGCTTTATTTCACCTGTGGTGGCACTGCAGGGATATAGAACAAGTTCTACCAGATTTCCCACAGAGCACAGATTGCTGGAGGTCCCAGCAGGAAGAGACTTTGTGTTAAATTGCCAAGGGCCCTACTAACAAGTAAAAATTGTGAAAATCAGATAACCCCTTTAGGGCACATTTAGGATTTGAAAAACTTGTTTTTTTCACTACCTTTTTTTTGTGAAGAGATATAATTACAGTAAATCTTTGATGTTACAGGCCCAATGGCCCTAATCCATTTTCTGCATGACAACACTCTACGTCGTGTGTTTTGGCACTTCAGTGTTATCACTGGGACATTATGTTGATCCATATGTCAGATCGGTGAGGATGGGGATTTTAATGTTTTGTATGACAATCATTAGCTGCGAAAAAGTGTTGTGAAAAGTACACTGAAGAAGAGTTGCTGGATGCATTAGGCATGACTTCAATCAATGATATCTCTGGACAAGAAAAGGTACTCAAAAAATGTATTACAAATATGTCTATAAACAAATCTATCTAAATAGATTCGATATGATATTAAGTGTAGGGACTGAGAAGGGCACAGTGCCCTCATTACTAGCCACAGTGCCACCATTACCTGTCATAGAGCACCAGCCCTTCACCATTCATGGGATCATAGACGCCATTGTGATATGAATAATAAAATGACACAAAACAATACCATTTGGATAAATAAGGCCGCATTATTTATTAAGGGGTTACCATACATATTAAAATGTCAATAAATAAATAAATAAATCCATAAATAATTAATTAATAAAATCCAATGACCGTAACAAGGCTGAGTCCTAAAGACTCAAGCCTATGGGTCCAAATTTAAACTGAACCATCAAAGACCTTGTCCACCCATATTTTATTGGGCGACAATCCCCACTAAGGAATACCGCGACTTCAGGGAGGGAGGGCGGGCGCTGTTCAAAGCTTCTTCTTCCAAAAGACCCAGCGGACGTTCCAGCACTGGAATAAATAGAGACTGAAGATTCCCGCCAAAACACCGCTGGCCAATCAGCTGGATCCACGACATCCTTTCAGATGTTTCCAACACACTCCAGAACCTGCTCGTGATGAACACAGCTGACCTTCAAGTGAACTGAAAAAGGTACCAAAGACCATTTATAATTAAATAGGAAAAACTAAACCCACAGGCGACATGATCCCATGTGTCCCTGTTGCTAAGGGCACCCTGGCCTTCCATTCTCATTCTCACCTCAACTGCCGCCAAGCTGGCCCTCTAACTGATCGATCCTGTAGGCAGAACGTCAGAGTTCTGAACAGTATTGAATGCAGTACTGTTAAAGGCCAGGACCACCTTTTGCATGTCTATGTACATGTATGGCAGTGTGGGGGAAGGTGTGTGAGATTCTGACTATGCAGGTTTGGCTGGAAATGTCCTTTAAGTTGCATCTTAGAAGTGAAAAACACAATACAATGTACTTGTTCTTGATAGTTATATAATAATGTTGTATTAGTCGCTGAAGGCTCATATGTACTTTTGAAGAAGATGATAAACACATTTGCCACTGAGTGATCTTTTAATACAGTGTGGTAATCCCCCTTTCTATTTTTAGACCTGAATGTCTATCGCAATACTCCTTTCACATACATCATTTTTGTAGAAGTATACATCCACATACAGTTGGCTCCTCTATTGGGGGCTGCATGCTACTAGATTTTATCATGTAACTCTAGGACTGTGTGAATGGAAGTAGGGAATATAGAGATTTCTGTGAGAAAAGTTTTGACTCCTATAAGGATATATTATGAAATCATGGTGGACATTACATTTCATAAATAAAAAATATTACATTTGACAGGGCGCTCAATCGGCAATGGGGCCCATTTTTCTTTGGAGCCCTATGATTTTTGTGTACAAGAGCGCCAAAACTGGATATCTGAGATATGGAATAAAGTCTTATGAACTGATGAGACTAAATCTTTGCAAATAACAGAAGGCAGTATATTCGTCATTAATGCAATAAAAACTTGTTAACCCATAAGGACACAGCCCTGTTTTGGCCTTAAGGCTCAGAGCCCATATTTCAATTTATGTGGTAATAACTTCGGAATCCTTAAACCTATCCAAGCGATTCTGAGATTGTTTTCTCATGAGACATTGGGCTTTAAGTTAGTGGTAAAATTTGGTCGATTTATTCATATATGTTTATTTGTGAAAAAAGTCAAAATTTAGAGAAAATATAGAAAAAATAGCATTTTTCTGAATTTAAATGCATCTGCTTGTAAAACAGACGGTTATACCACCCAAAATAGTTACTAGTTCACATTTACCATATGTCTACTTTAGATTGGCATAGTTTTTTGAACATTCTTTTCTTTTTCTCATATTTTTAAGAAAATTTTAAAAGCCATTTTTTTAAGTTACCTGTTCAGTTCTGAAGTGGCTTTGAAGGGCCTATGTATCAGAAACCCTCATAAAACACCCCATTCTAAAAACTAGATCCCTCAAAGAATTTATAAAGTTTTTTTTAACCCTTTATGCATTTCACAGGAATTAAAGCAAAGTGGAGGTGAAATTTGCAAATTTCATTTTTCTTGCTGAATTTAAATTTTATTCCATTTTTTTCTGTAACACAGAAGGTTTTACCAGAGAACACTACTAAATATGTATTTTCCAGATACTGCAGTTTTTAGAAATGTCCCACATGTGGCTTTAGTGTGCTCGTGAACAAAAACACAAGCCCCAGAATCAAAGAAGCACCTAGTGCATTTTAGGACCTCTTTTTTTATTAGAATATATTTTAGGCAGCATGCCAGGTTTGAAGAGGTGTTGAGGTGCCAAAACAGTAGGAATCCCCAAAAAGTGACAACATTTTGGAAACTACACCCCTCAAGGAATTCATTTATGGTTGTTGTTACCAGTTTGACCCCACAGTTTTTACAGAGCACGTATTTGAATTGGGCTGTGAAATTTAAAAAAATTTCATGTTATTTTCACAGGGAACAAAATACCCCATTTTGTTTCCCAATTTGTCCTGAGTGCAGCAATACCCCATTTGTGGCAATAATCTGCCGTTTGGGCCCATGGGGGGCCTCAGAAGGGAAGGAGTGCTGTCTGTTCTTTGGCATGCAGATTTTGCTGGATTGGTTTTCGGGTGCCATGTCGCATTTGCAGAACCCCAGAGGTATCAAAGCAATGGAAACCAACCAGAAGTGACCCCATTTTGGCAACTACAGCCCTCAAGGAATTCATTTATGGGTGTTGTGACCATTTAGACCCCACAATATTTTCACAGAATTTATTTGAATTGGGCTTGGAATTAAACAATTTTTTATTTGTTTTCCAATAAGATGTAGTTTTGGCTCAAAATTCTCAAAATTTCTTATTTTCACAAGGAATAAAATCCCCGGTTTTGTTGCCCAATTTGTCCTGAGTGCGGCAATACCCCATTTGTGGTGATAAACTGCCGTTTGGGCCCACGCACTGAGCCTGCTCCATACACTGTAGGTGTCAGCTTCTGGCACGCTGCTCTAACGGCCAGGAACAGCAATTTCGCTGTTTCTGGCAGTTTAAAGGGCTTGTGCCATAAAACACATGTAACCCCTATCCACAATAGCCGGACACAGAACCCGAAAGTCCAGGCTTCTCATGTAGTGCTTTGGGTGACTTTCGCTCCCTTGTTCTCCTTATTGCTGGGGGTCCCAGTGGTCGGACCCCCAGCGATCTCACATGTAGCCCCTATTCTGTGGATAGGGGATACATGTGTTTTATGGCAAACCCCTTTAACTAGTTAAATGCCGTGGTCAATAGCGACCGTGGCATTTATAGGGGTTTTTCTATGAAGGACATTTATGACATATCCACAGGATATGTCATAAATGTCAGATAGATTCAGGTCCCAACTCTGGGACCCGCACCTATCTCTAGAACGGGGCACCCTAAACCCCGTTCTAGCTTTCCGTGCTCTCCCAGCCACTTGATTACATGTGGAGTTACTGAAACAGCGTAACTCGCGGAGCTGCGCTGTTTCCGTAACTCCCATAGAACTGAACAGTAGTTACTGAAACAGCATAGCTCTCATGCTACGCTGCTTCCGTAACTGACATTCACTACTATGGGAGTTAGGGAAACAGTGTAGTTACTCTGTTTTAGTAACTACACATGTAACCAAGTGGCCACTGGTTCAAGTCCCCTAGGGGAACTAATAAAATTTGTAAAAAATAAATAAAATGTTAGATACATTTTTAGGAGTGTAAAAAAAAAACCTATTCCCATTTTTCCCCAAGCACAATGTAAAAAATAAAATAATTTCGTCCCGCAACAAAATAAGCCCTCACACCGCTCAATTGATAAAAAAAATATAAAAAAAGTTTTGCCTCTCAGAATGTGGTGAAACAGAATAAATTATTTTTTAACAAATAATTTTTTTCCTATTTTCTGTTGTCTAAAACCTGGGTGCGTCTTATGGTCAGGTGCATCTTATAGTCCGAAAAATACGGTAATACATCACACAGGAAACAAATCCTCTGCTGGGCCAGCAGGATAATATTTAAAAATCCTTGTAACTTATATAACCCAATGGTGTCTTAATGTTAAGAATAGGAAGCACACACTGCCTCTGCCTAACCCATGAACCGCCGGACATCAACATTGCTCCATTCCTTATTTCTCTCTCAGGTAAGTACCATTATGTATTTAAATGACTGTGTGTGTTTTAGTATAATAAATTCATGTAGTGACTATGTGTATGTATGTGCGTCATTTATTGTGTCTCCCTCTGTGTGCATACATGTCCATAGTGAGTATGTATGCATCCATGTATGTCACAAATGGGAGTGTTCTTGTATGTGCGAGCATGTGCGTAATGAGTGTGTATATGTGTGCTTGCATGTATGTAATGAGCGTGTGTATGTGCCTGTACGCAGTGAGTATGCTTGTGTGTCTAACGACAGTCCTTGGACTGGGCTGTAGCAGGGCCAGCAAGGGGCGGTATGAACCCTCCTTGTCACCAAGGGGTTTGACTTGGGGCTACTTCAGGGGGTGGAGTCTAAGGGAACCCCACGGTCTTCACCCTTTAAGCCCTTTACAGGAATGTGGATTTTTCTACGGGGGAATCCCAGGTCGATTCCCCAGGAGTAATCTCCCTTGGAGACAGCTGACAATGGTAGAAGCTGAGTGGTATAACGAAGCAACAGGTCAGGACAGGCGGCAGAGGATTGTCCCGATAAACGTAGCTATAGGACAAGGCATGTGGCAGGGGTTCGTCATGGAAAACTTAGCAATAGTTCAATGCTGGTGGCAGGCACGGATGGTCAAAAACAGGCAAGGTCAGTTGAGCAGGAAATCAAACTCTACAGGAGGGAACTTTGAAACTCCAGGAACTCAATGCAACACAATTTCTCTGGCAATGAGTACCACAGCATGCAGGGTTTAAATACTGGCTCAGGGAATAATTAGAAAATTGGCACGTGTTGGGCCTTTAAGAACATAAGGGTCAGCGTGAGCGAGCACTAGGACCCAGTGGAGCACGTCGGCGGCTGGAGCAGCTGCCAAATGCTACACGAGGAAGTGGATGGCAGCGCGAATCAGGACGCTGGTAAGATGAAAGTACAGAGCGCTGGCGGCAGCAGTGAGCGGGGATCACTACAGTGTGCATGTTTACATGTGGGATGTGTGTCTGTATGTCATTATTCTTAGTATTGTTTTGGGCAATGTTTTATAGTATTATTTGCATTATATAGAATTATGTTGACACATTTTATGTATACCATATAGTGCAATTTTTTAGTAGTACAATTTGGCGGTATTGTTTAGGTGTGAAGTCTTGCAGAATTATTTAGGTGTGCAGTCTGGCGCCATTGTTTAGATGTAGTACAGTAATGTTTTGTTATTTGTGTTTTTCATGAGCCCACGTACTAACAAGTGCCTGTGTATGTGTGTACGTCTGTATTTTTTTTGTGTCTGCACTTGCATGTCCATGGCTGTGAAGCCTCCTTGACAAAACCCTGTGCATGCCCCTGTGGGCATGTATGTCAAGAGCTGTAGAAAATAAGTATTCTACATTGGATAACAAATCGCTACTGTGTAGATAAAGACGTACAGTACTTGAAACAAAGAGTCTTCTGGTGTTCTTATAACAATGAATTAACCAACCCAGAGCCCAGAGCTCAACATCATTGAATGTGTTTTGGATTACTTGGATTGTAAGACGCAGAACCCAATTGCACCCAAGACTAAACTGGAGAGGTATTTACCAGAAGTATAGAAAAATATCTCTGCAGAATTCTTTAGGCTGGGTTCACACGTGGCGGAATTTCACTTAAATTCCGCTGCGGACACTCCGCAGCGTTAATCCGCAGCGGAGTCGTTTCTCCATTGACTTCCACTTTAATTTAGCAGTGTTCGTTTAGACGATGCGTAAAATTCCGCTGCGGAGCATAGGCTGCGGAGCGGAATTTGGTGTCCGCAGCATGCTCTGTCTGTTGCGGACCAGTGGCGGACTGGTTGCGGACTCATTGCGGAAGTTCTCCATTCACTTCAATGGAGATTCTAAATTCCGCAATGAAGTCCGCAGATGTTATGTGTGGTGCGGATTTCGTGTCTGGTGCGGTGCGTATTTCCTGCCGGAGCAGGATATGACATCATCATTCAGTATAGAAAAGGAAGACGCCATTTTCGGCTTGCAGCCTGACAGGGATTTTTTCAAAAAGAAAACTGACAACTCTGAACCCAGGCTGCAATGTCCAGATATAGACGCATGGACATGGAGGTTTCGTCCCTCATAAATCTGGTAAGTACATGTATATGTTTGTGTCATGTTGTTTCAAGAGGTCTACTATGTATGGTTTAACACTAGCAGCACCTGCAGAATGTCCATATTCTAAGGCAGATCACCATGTAACAGCTCCCCCGTGATTCCAGAGTACCAAGCAAACTGCAATATGCACTGTGTTTTTTTTTTATAGGTGCATAGTAGGCCCGAAATATGGGACACATCTATAGCTGCCTATAGCGACCGCAACGCACGTGACGAGGGATGGACGTTCGTGTGCCGCAGTCTGTACCCCGAGTGGGACGGGATGCTGGAGAGGGAGCAGGGAGTGATTGGTAAGTTTGCATTTAGTTTGTAATGCAGAGAGGTAAAAACACTGTTTGCTTAGGTTGTTTAGCATCATTAGCATGCTGCAAAATATCTGCACTAATTTTGCCTTCCCTGCCTAGCTAAACCATACCCCAACTTCTGTCATGTCACTATGGCACGTGCGCAGTTGTTGATCACTTTTTTCCCGACTGTAAGGGTATGTGCACATGGCCTATTGACGGCACTAAATCCTGCGTTAGACACTCCATTTAACGACATAAAGTACGTTTTGCGAGCGTGGACAACCATATGCACATTTAAATGCATGGGCAGATGTTTGCCAGCGTATTGGCGGCGTCGTGGCATGCGGCGTAAAATAGGCGTGAAATGCCTACTTTTGGCATGGCAAGAGGTCGTGGGAACCCAGCCGTAGCCATAACCACTGGCTACTCAAGTTCTGCCCCAATGATGTGGTTGCATTGATGATATCTCCTCACGACAGGCCATAGGAAGCGATTGATCTGTATACACCTGACTTCATCCCCTATGCCCTAATTTAAAAAACATCCTTCCTTTTACAGAAAATGATGTGCGCAACAGGTGGCGGACAGTCCGCGACTGATTCAGGAAGCAGGTGTCGAAAACACCAGCAAGTGGCTCCTCTCCATCACGGGGCACAGGGATCGCCTACTACGAGGAACTTGCTTTTCTCATTCCCTGCAGGGAGCTAAGAAGGTGAGTCTCTTTGCGCACACACACCTGTGTTAAAAGGGAGCGCATGAACCACGTGATTCCAATTGAAAGGATTTCTAGTTCCCGTCTTTGACGATTACAGTGGACATGTTTGGTTTGCTTTGGCCAGTGTCGTCACGAAAATGTCCCTTAACCTTACACATTATCAACTATCACTCTGCGTTGCTTATGTAACTCATTCTCTTCATGAAGAGAAAGCCTCTTTAGATTCCCCCCCAAGCTTGGTGTCAGTTCGTGTGTGTGTAGAATGTCCAAAGCCTATGTAAATGAGATTAGCGACTGACAAACAGTCCGCAAAATGTCTTCTCAATCACCAAAGTCAGTGCCTTCTTTTTTCCTTGCAGAACTCAAGGCAATATTCCACCGTGGACGCCGCGCGTGAGTGCCCGTGCCCAGGTGCAGGAGCAGTCCGTCAGAGCCTCGTCTGCAAATGTGCCTGAGGATGATGTCCCCCACGAGGCAACCCCGGCCCCAGCTGTTCCTCCTGCCCACACCTCTCCAGCCCCCCCGGCCGAAAGGTCCCGTTGTTGGCAACAAGTGGGTGGCCGAAAGCGTCTTGCCCCTGAGGATACAAGCGACACCGTCGTGGGCCAAGCGATCAGCATGATTCGGAGGGTGGAGGCGGAGGATGAATATCAGAGCTTTGGCAATGCCGTCGGTGGGCGCTGTCGCGGGATGGAATCGAGTCGCCGGTCAGCATATATGACTTGTGTGTTTGCACTGGCGGATATTTTTGAGGCCCCACAGCCCCTACCCGATGTCGCAGATCTGATTTTTCATATGCGCACCCTAACTGGCTGTAGGCCTGACCCCTCTGCCGCTGTGCCGCACGCCCCACCTCCTGCCTCTGCACCCTCATTGCAGGCCGAAACATTTTTTTCGCCATGGTCACATGGACATCCATCAGGTTCCTCCTACCGTCCCTACCCCAATGTCCCAAACCCTTTGCCCACCCCATACTCTTCCGCTCTCCCACCACTTCAGATTAATCCTCCCACCTCTGCGGCATACATGCCTTCGACCTCGACCTCCTCCTCTGCCCCCTCCTCGTATCCCCCATTGAGCCCCCTTCGCTACCAGACCTTGCATTAGGTTTGGGGTTTGTTTGGTTACCCATTGTACCAGTGAGCGTATTTATGGTCAAAGTTGTTCCCTGAATGTTCTCAGGGCGTCTAATTGAGAGTTGGAGACTTGGATTAAAGTTAAGTTACATTTATGACTCTGCCTTGTGTCTTTGTTTTTTTTTATGTGTGGGCGCCAAAATGGGGAAGGGCATAATGGGAACATCCAACTCACGTTTCCAACATGTGTTTTCGCTAATACACACACTTAAAGGGAATGTGTTGCCAGAAAAACATGTTTTTTTAAAAAAAATTAAACATTTAGTGTGTGGGTGATTAAACATTGTTCAAATTTTTTTTTTTTTTTTGCACGAGTCCAGGAAATATTATAAATTATTTCTAATTTATAATACTACCCATTTTTGGTCACTAGATGGAGCTGTTCCCAAAATTGCAGCATTGCAACATTGGGTTAAAAGCCCTCGCTCTAGTGAGCTCTCAGCATTCCCCCCTCCTTTATCCTGGCTAGTGCCGGGATAAACGAGGGGTTTGAACGATGTAACCTCCTACACTGTGTGTCGCCATTTTTTGAGCTAACCCACAGTGTAGTAGGTTTACATACAGTAGTAAACACACACAAACACGAACATACATTGAAATCTCTTACCTGCTCCTGCCGCCGCGGCTCCCTCCGGCCCGTCCGCTCCGTTTGCTGCCGCTGGTGCAAGTGCACAAATCCGGAAGCCGCGACCGGAAGTAGTAATATTACTGTCCGGCCGCGACTTCCGGTCCACAGGAAAATGGCGCCGGACGGCGCCAATTTCGAATAGGACTGTGTGGGAGCGGCGCATGCGCAGTTCCCACACAGACGCCGTACACTGCAGTCAATGGGACGGGAGCCGTTCGCAGTCCCTATGGGACTGTGGCTGCCGTATTCCATGTCTGTATGTGTCGTTAATCGACACACACAGAAATGGAACAAAAAATGGCAGCCCCCATAGGGAAGAAAAAGTGTAAAAATAAGAAAAAGTAAAACACAAACACACAAATAAATATAAACGTTTTTAATGAAGCACTAACATCTTGAACATATGAAAATTTTTTTGTGTGATGACACTGTTCCTTTAAGGGCCAATCACAATAATTTTTTTTTTAGGGCCAACGGAAGCACATCCAACAGCCAATTTGGCAATACATAGGAGTATCATTGCCAGAATAGCCTACTGTGTGGACATGAGACGGATTACTGCTGGGTAGCTTGCACACCAGCAACCAACGAGTATTGCTAAGGCACGGCCCCTTCCTAAGTCACGAAAATAAAAGAGAACATATCTGGAACTGCTACACCACGCCTGGCCTACCCAACCAAACCTCAGGGGCAGTGACCAAGAAATAATCTGTCCCAAATATATACCTTCTTAGTTCCCGAAAAATAAGGGCGAAATTACCTTGGGTTGCTCTTACACCAACCAAAGGGTCAACCCACAGTCGGACACGGCCTCTTTATTTAACCTGCGTGAACAAAAGGAGCAGAAAATTCCTTACTATCTCATTCGCATACAAAAACATATACTTTGTCCTTGGACGTGTGTAGGTGCCCAAATATTACTTACACATTGGCATTGCCAACGAAGGACAATGCTCACTATGGTGCGCAGCCCCCTATTCAAATTTTGCAGACGTCATTGAACTGGTCGCTCCTGAAGTTAAGCCATTGTCCAACACTTCGGACTAGTAGACTTCGCCAGGCAGATTCACTTCTCCTTCGGGCCATGCCCTTATACATGCCATGGGTGTGTCCAGCACGTGCTCCAAGGAAATGACCTCACAAATGAGGTCAGTGCCTAATTGGGAAGACTTGTTTTGTAAATCCGCAACTTAATCTGCAACGCAATCCGCAACGCAATCCGCAGCACTTTGTCAAAAACCGCACCGTAATCCGCAATGCGGATTATGTGCGGCATTGATGCGGACACTTGCGGAGAAAATCCGCCACGTGGGGCCATGCCCTTAAAATACTGAAAGCAAAAAGAATGGAAGCTGTTATAAAAGTAAATGTTTAATTGGTTGAGGCTTCTGAGTAATTTTCTGTAAAATATATGTTTATTACTGACACTGAATACTAACTAACTTAAAGTTAATGGCCATTTTGGTTGACCAAGACACCAAATTGGAAAATGACTCAGCATTAGCTTCTGTAAAGTCTGCAAGCAACTAGAAATCAGATAAAAATATACAGGTGGGGTAAAAGATAGAACAGCCGTTTCTTTAAAATTCTAAACATCCCATAACACATTTTCATTTATAGAAACAATAAAATGTATAATATATGTAGGTATAGCTATGGGTTAACTTCACTTGACTTCATCACTGTTTTAGCTCCTATCACAGTCATTTATATAAACTAGTACAGATAGTGGAGTAGTTGCCCATAGTATATAATCAAACCAGTTCCTTAATTAAAGCACATCGCTTTACATCACATGGACACAGGAGTTGTCCCTCGTGGGCAACAGCAGGAATTGGCCTGTGATTGTCAGTCAGAATCCTGCTGCATCTCAGAATCTTGCCGTTTAACACTATGATCGCTGTGATCAGTACTAGCCACCACAGAAACAAAGTCGTGGCATCCCTCTGATTGCATAACCAGTCTTAGTGATGCTATTGCATATTTACCAACTCTCCTGAAAAAGAGGAGATCTCCCGGAAGAGCTGACAAATCTCCAAGGCGTTGCACATACCTTTCCCTGTTACTGTGCTTCCCTCCGCTCCCGGGGTTCACCACAAATGTCGTCTGCCACTAAGTGACGTGAGGATGTTGTCTGGGGAGCGCAGGAATTCTGAATGTTGAAAAAAAAAATCTAAATCTATGTATCCTGAAGGCCGAAATTGGCCTCGTCTTTAAAGGAAATGTATCATTAGAAAATAAAGTATTACTTCAATTAGGTTTTTGTTCTAAACATATTGTTTTTTTTATTGGTGTCCTTTTTTGTTACTATTCACATAAAAACAAATCTTAAAATACAAATCTTACACTGGCCACTAAAGCAACAAAATAGGCTGATGCTTCCAGTTTTCTGTAGCTTGTTTGGGGAATTTGTTGTTTAGACTGGGATAGAATAAGCAGAGTCATTACAGTATCATTAGAGGGTGAGCAAAGTTAATGACAGCTCTACCATACACCAGGACGTTAGTGCAGGATAGCAATACTATACACACAGGGCAACTATACACATAGTGCAGGATAGTAAGACTATTAACTAAGCACACAGATTAGAATCTGTATGAACTTCCCCTGTCAGTCTCTAGTCTCTGGAGAAGGGGGCTGTACTCCATCAGTTCCTGGAGACTGTAATAATCTATGATATTTGTCAGTTGATTGACTCCCATTCATTTCAGATGTTATTAAGCGCACGTACACACACACACACACACACACACACACACACACACACACACACACACACACACACACACACACACACACACACACTCTTCTGTACTGTCTGTACAGTGGGAAGTGTGTGTCTCCAAAAAAGCAGCCCCCAATTTTCGTAAAGAAAAAAAAATGAAAAATAAAAAACTGAAATATTTAAATAACAGAACAAACACATTATTTGTCTCTACATCTAATTAAACTAAAATTAAATATGTGTGACATTCCATTTACTACACAAAGTCCCTGTATACTTATAAACGTAAGTAAATATGTTAATTACTTAGTTTATTTGTTTATCTATGCATTTATTCTTACACAATTCATAATTAATGAGAATATTTTTTATATTAACTTCACTAATTATTTAGATCCATACTGTGAAACAGACACATTGTTAATATTACTTGCCTGATTTGTGTTTATATTTTTGATCATATTTTAAATTAGAAATACTGAGGGCATAACTTTATGATTATTGAGTATTGCATAGCAGAATACAGTTTGCATAGACCTCAAGCAGATCATCAGGCAAATCAGTCTCTCAGTCATCTAAGATTTCCATTCATATTGTAGAAGGTTATAGTAAACAAAATCATTTTGTGCCTTTTATGCTTCTGTATAATAGTGGGAGGGGGAGGCTCAGTATTATACTGGAAGTATTGGAAAGGTCAATTACTGGTGCAGGCGGACATGAATATATTAATATATTTACAGATGAGGTCATTCAGCGGTCTGGTCTCTTCTTCCTAAAGAAGATAACTATAAGTATGAAGGAAAGGGTTATAAGAAGAATGACAAACATTTCTCTGACCTAATCAATACTTCATCGACCATCACTAAAGCAAAGAAAATGCATATCCATATGGCAAGGATTGAAATGACACCTAATGTGAAGTATAAAATATTTCTCAAGTCAATTTGAAGAAAGTGATTTGAAATTTACATTTTATTGCATTCATGTAGTAACCTGGAGCATAATAATATGCTATAAAATGATGGCATATATTAATAAAAAGATAAATGTATCTTTGCTATTTATGGAAATGTGGAAAATCTGTCCTTTTATGTATTTTTTTTTATGTGACTGTTGCTCCAAATCTGTATGTGGCTGTTATGTTGCTAGTTCTCTCTGATGGCAGTAGTAAGATGTTATCATTTCGAATTTTAATTTGTCTTCCCAATAAATGTATGATAAATGAGCATTTACAGAATTTAAGTTTTCTGTCACTAGGCTTAAGCAAACAGTAATGATACATAGATATAATACACTAATGAGTCAGAGACCAGCCTCGTTTTTTTCTTTATTTCCAGTAAGATGGAAATTATTGCGGCTGTCTCACGACAGACATTAATGGAATATCTGTGGAATCCCCACTGATTGGATATTGATGGCATATGTTAGCGATATGCAATCATTTTCTGTTCTGTAACAGCCCCTTTAAGTATAAGTTTCAGTGTCAGGAAAAAGTACAAAATGTAAAATGTAATACCAAGCAATGCTAAATGTAATGCCAAATTTATAATACCAAATTTTGTATTATTTACTTTGCTTTATTGTCGCCTCCATTCGGTTAAGTTTCTCAGATTGTTTTGAAAAATGCAATGCAAATCTCCAGAAAGGAACGGAAAGTGTAATAAAGCAAAGGCCTTAATTCTTATATTGAACAGTGAACAACTAAGAATTAATGCCCATTCTGACTGGAAATTAAATCTTCTGCATCTCATATTAATTTGGTTGGAAGAAGAAAGGAAACTGAGATCCAGCGCATTTTAAAAAAGAAGGCGTCTTCAAACTTTATTGTTAGCGTTTTAAAATCCAAACTTTATGTGGGGGCAAGATAAACTACGCATTTCAGACGAATCGCACATCCTTACTCATAGCAAGTCGCATCCACTTTGTTAAAATTCTAGAGACCTATAACAAGATCTTATGATTGTTACTATACCAGACAATTGTTGGTGAGTCCTATAGTGGGAGATATTGTAAGGCATTTATTATAAAGTCCTGTGCTAGCTCGCGTACTACTTTTCCCTGTTTACATTATAGAAACATATGGGATTGCATGCACTTGTAGTGCGACACGGAATTGAAACTTCTAGGGACCTATAACAGGATCTCATTTGTAACATGTTCTTTCCCATATATATTTTAGCTCATCCTTTGCCAATCACTCGTTTTTGATACCTTGTTTTTATTTTCACATTGGATTTTATAGTTTGTTTGTTACGCACACCATGCATTTGTATCCACCAGATTGGTGGAATCTGGTATTTCTTCCCTGTCCACCGCACCTTACCCTCTTTGTTATGGAGTTTACGTCATGCCAAGTGTGTGCGCATTCACACAGGTTACGATTCAACGGTGTCATTCCAAGTACAGTGGAGGAAATAAGTATTTGATCCCTTTCTGATTTTGTAAGTTTGCCCACTGTCAAAGACATGAACAGTCTAGAATTTTTAGGCTAGGTTAATTTTACCAGTGAGAGATAGATTATATTTAAAAAAAAACAGAAAATCACATTGTCAAAATTATATATATTTATTTGCATTGTGCACAGAGAAATAAGTATTTGATCCCCTACCAACCATTAAGAGTTCAGCCTCCTCCAGACCAGTTACACGCTCCAAATCAACTTGGTGCCTGCATTAAAGACAGCTGTCTTACATGGTCACCTGTATAAAAGACTCCTGTCCACAGACTCAATTAATCAGTCTGACTCTAACCTCTACAACATGGGCAAGACCAAAGAGCTTTCTAAGGATGTCAGGGACAAGATCAAAGACCTGCACAAGGCTGGAATGGGCTACAAAACCATAAGTAAGACGCTGGGTGAGAAGGAGACAACTGTTGGTGCAATAGTAAGAAAATGGAAGATATACAAAATGACTGTCAATCGACATCGATCTGGGGCTCCATGCAAAATCTCACCTCGTGGGGTATCCTTGATCCTGAGGAAGGTGAGAGCTCAGCCGAAAACTACACGGGGGGAACTTGTTAATGATCTCAAGGCAGCTGGGACCACAGTCACCAAGAAAACCATTGGTAACACATTACGCCGTAATGGATTAAAATCCTGCAGTGCCCGCAAGGTCCCCCTGCTCAAGAAGGCACATGTACAGGCCCGTCTGAAGTTTGCAAATTAACATCTGGATGATTCTGAGAGTGATTGGGAGAAGGTGCTGTGGTCAGATGAGACTAAAATTGAGCTCTTTGGCATTAACTCAACTCGCCGTGTTTGGAGGAAGAGAAATGCTGCCTATGACCCAAAGAACACCATCCCCACTGTCAAGCATGGAGGTGGAAACATTATGTTTTGGGGGTGTTTCTCTGCTAAGGGCACAGGACTACTTCACCACATCAATGGGAGAATTGATGGAGCCATGTACCGTCAAATCCTGAGTGACAACCTCCTTCCCTCCACCAGGACATTAAAAATGGCTCGTGGCTGGGTCTTCCAGCATGACAATGACCCGAAACATACAGCCAAGGCAACAAAGGAGTGGCTCAAAAAGAAGCACATTAAGGTCATGGAGTGGCCTAGCCAGTCTCCAGACCTTAATCCCATCGAAAACTTATGGAGGGAGCTGAAGATCCGAGTTGCCAAGTGACAGCCTCGAAATCTTAATGATTTACAGATGATCTGCAAAGAGGAGTGGGCCAAAATTCCATCTAACATGTGTGCAAACCTCATCATCAACTACTAAAAACGTCTGACTGCTGTGCTTGCCAACAAGGGTTTTGCCACCAAGTATTAAGTCTTGTTTGCCAAAGGGATCAAATACTTATTTCTCTGTGCACAATGCAAATAAATATATATAATTTTTACAATGTGATTTTCTGTTTTTTTTTTAAATATAATCTATCTCTCACTGGTAAAATTAACCCTGCCTAAAAATTCTAGACTGTTCATGTCTTTGACAGTGGGCAAACTTACAAAATCAGCAAGGGATCAAATACTTATTTCCTTCACTGTATGTGTATATTCACACTAATTCCGATTTAACAAGAGCAGGTGTTTTCCTGTTCTCTCTTATTAAAGTGATTTTTAATTCCTCACCTGGTTCTGACCCATGACCTTCCCTACCCACTCCTGATCTACTGGACATGGAACTAGGTATGGGAGTATCCTCCTATCAACTTACTCAATATAAATGCATGGTGTTGCTCATAGTTGATGCGACTTTCCATGAGTAAGGACGTGCAATTCGTCCGAAATGCGTAGGCTATCTTGTCGATGCAATCAACCCCATGCAGTTTGGATTTTAAAATGCTGACAATAAAGTTTGACGACGCCTTTTTAAAATTGCGCTGGATACAAGTTTCCTTTTTTCTGCCTGTCATCTCGTGTTCCGCCACGGGGATCTGTGCGCAGATTGGATTGGCATACTTGGATCGGTGAGCTGGAAGATTCCTCCCCTTTTCCTATTCTATTAATTTGGTTGCCCTTATTTAAACTCTCTTCAGCTATCTTCTTACTGGTGCCCAAAACGGAAAACTTAGGATGAGGCTGAAGCCATGGCTTTCCTGATGCAAGACAATACTTTGTTAGCTTTGCATGGCATTGCATTGCATTGCATTGCAGGCTGGCATTGCATGCTATAATTTATTTTATTATCAAGAATTACACTCAAATCCTTCTCTATTCTAGACTCACCCAATAGAGATCCATTCAGGGTATAAATAACATCTACTGTATATTTTTAACCCCAAAAAGTATAACCTTACATTTGTCAGCATTGAACCTCATCTGCAGTTTTGCTGCCCATTTAACCAGTTTATTCAAGTCACCCTGTAAGGATAAGACATTCTGTACAGTGCTGTAAAATTGAGGAGACAAAGATGTCACGATGTCAAACTCTACAGAGACGACTTATAGTAGAGAAAAATCTTCATGGAGAACTGGGCCGAATAGAGAAGATGGGGAAAAGTGAACAACTACAATCATAAAAGATGTTTACAAAATTATTTGATTATTCTACCACCAGCTGTATCAGTTCAGTACGGTATAACTTCTATGGTCTTTGGCGTGATGATACTCTGCAGCCCCCCTGTGTGGATTTAGTATCTGACTACTATATGGTCACTGTATTATTATTTTGTTACAGTTTGGGGATACTCAGTTACAGTACAGCGGTATTATAGTATATAGTTTAGTAACAGTATGGTGGTATTATTAAAAGAGGACATGTCACTAGGTCATATAAATGTAACTGTTTAACTGACCTGAATAGCACTGTCACTGTTTTTTTTCCTGGACCCCCCCCCCCCATTGTTGTGTTGGCTTCCTCTATGCTAATTTGCTGTAGCTTGCCAACCGGGTGTGAACTACCCTCAAGCTGCCTCGTGCTGATTGGGCAGCATCAGAGGCAGGGAAGCTAGCTACACCCCATTGACTAATTACAACAAATTAGCATATAGGGAGCTAACATAACAGTGGGCCATATCTCTGGAAGGGGGTCAAGGAAAAAAAATGCACTGGAATCAGAAAGACAGAGCTATTTAGGTAAGTTAACCAGATCAACTTATATGATCTAGTGACAGGTCAACTTTAATCACTTTATGGTAGTTATATTTAAACCAATATGTCTTGTTTAGTAACTATGTCTATTATTTAGTGGTATACTATTATATGTAAGTCAAACAAGTGAAGAAAAGTAAAGGACTATATGTATATGGTGAGTTGTTACTGAGTTATATATTACCTAGCTCAGGGCCGCCATCAGGGCAGTACTAGTGGTACTGTCGTTTGGGGCCTGGATGCAAAACGAATAAACAGGGGCGGGCGGGCCCATTGGCCTAGCTATAGGGATCACAACCGTAGCAATTGCGACCTAGCCCCGATGCCAGGGGGGCAAGCGGCCCCCTACATCCACGTCTATAAAAAGTTACTGTAGTAACTGGGGTCTATGTAATAAAATACACGGGCCCCTGTTACTATAGTAATGACAATATACTTACCCTCCCTATTCCTGAGCGCAGCGGAGGTCCTGGATGGTGTTGGGACAGTGGATAGCGTCAGGATCTCCTCTGTGCCTGGAGCCGAAGAGGAGAGTAAGTAAAACATTACGGTCTGCTGGGGCCCTGTATTTAAGCCTACCATGTGGTATATTTAGATACAGGACAAAGCAGACAGGTTGTCATGTCCGTGGCTGCGGGGCGTCAGGTTCACTCTCCTCCTGACGGCCGCAGCCATGTGTCTGCGAGCACTGGCCCCTGCCTCCTCCTCAGGTGATGTCAGCACTCAATTCCACTCACCTCGGCTGGGTCCCGTAGGGTGCGCGTGCACGCTCGTGTCCACTTTTAAAGGGGCAGCGCGTGCACCGGACTTTAATGTTTAATCATCCCATGAGTGCCCTGAACTATAAGAGGGGCCCAGCCCCTTGCTTCGATGCCTGAGCGCTGTTTGTCGTATCCTAGTTTGTCTATGCAAATGATCTCCCATTGTTTTCTAGTTCCCAGTGTTTCCTGTATCCTGTATCTTGTGCTATCCTGGTCAAGTGCCGTGCTGTGCTGTAGTCGTGCTGTGCTGTCTTCCACACCTGTCCTGCTACTTCACGCCTGATGTCTACCTGCTGCCTAGTCCCAGCCAAGCCTGCCTTGCTACTGTCCGAGCTGCCACAGGTACCCTATACGAACTATAGACTGTTACCTGCGCCCTGTTGGCCGGCTGCCATACCGCCAAGGCGGTACGGCCTAGTGAGTCCACGAACCCTACGTGACACAGGTTCACACATGGTGTGAACCTGTCTGCTGGGCTCTGTATCTAAGCCTAACATGTGGTAGGCTTAGATACAGGGTCCAACAGACAGTATCACACATGGGTCCTGTATCTAAGCCTACCACATGTGTTACTAATGTTTTTTTTGTGTTTGTGCTCTTTTTAAAGATTCGGATGTCGGACTAAGTCGTATTCGAGGACTACTTCAATGACGGCTTTTTTTTATTATCAATAAAATGTTTAACGAGGGTTGTGGGGGAGGTTTATTTCCATAAAATATTTTTCTATGCCTTTGTATTTTTTTAAACTTTATTACTACCACCTTAGCAATGGGCACTGGCTGATTCACAGCAGCCATTACTAATGCGGGGCTTAGTGTTAGCTGGTAAAAAGTCTAACATTAACCCCCATTATTACCCCGGTACCCACCGCCACGAGATGTGCCGAGAAGAGCCAGGTACGATCCAGTTCCGGACCATCTGTAGTGATGGTCTGGTAAACAGTGGGCCTTCCAACCCTGCTACTGCTAGCCTGCTGCTATGTTGTATTTGACTGGTTATGAAAAATGGGGGGGGGGGGCATGTCATTTAAAAAAAACAATAATAATAATTAGAAAAAAAGATGTGGGGTCATCCACATTTTTCATAACCAACCAGATACAACATAGCAGCAGCAGGCTAGAATTACCAGGGTGAGAAGGCCCTTTGTTTTTGGACTTTCCCAGTGTAATGATACCAGCCTGCGGCCACCTCAGTGCCCTGCCATCACTACAGATAGTCTGCTACTGCGTAGCATGCATGGCCAAGGACCGTCGGGATTACTTGCCCCCAGGCGACCGCAGCCATGAATCTGTGAGCGCTGGCCCACATCTCCTCCCCAGTAGACGCCTGTGCTCACTTCCACTCCGGCCCGCTGTGTCCCGTAGGGTGCGCGCGCACACTTGTGCCCGGCCTTAAAGGGCCAGTGCATGCACATGGGAATTACCATTAATTAGCCCATGATTACCCTGGACTATAAGAAGGGCCCTGCCCCTTTGCTCATTGCCTGAGCGTTGTTGTGTTTTCCTTTGTTAGTCTTGCAAATGGTTCCTTAGTGTTATCCTTTTTCCGTTGTACCTGTGCCCTGCTACCTGTACCCTGTATCCCGTGCTATTTGTTCCTTTGCCTTAAACCTGTTGGAGTCATGTTGTGTTACACCACGTGTGGTGTCTGCTGTCAACGTCCCATCTGTGCCTAGCCGTAGCTAATGTATGAACCACTACAGGTACCCTTGTGTTTGGACTATTTATATATTGACTAGGTACTCTGTTAGCCAGCTGCTATCCCGCTATGATGGTACAGCCCAGTGGGTCCACATACCTACAGATCGTGACAAGGACATAGAAAAAATATTTTATTGAAATAAAAACCTCCACACAATCCTCGTTAACCATTTTATTGGGAATAAAAAAAACGCCGTGATCGAAGTAGTCCAACAACCGAACCAGTAAAAAAACACAAACACACAAAAAATTTGTAACACATAAAAAAGCAATGCAATTATTATACTTACCTTTCCTGGGTTCAGTTATAGTGTCGTAGTGCTATAGATTTGCTGTTCCCTATATATATATATATATATATATATATATATACATATATATATATTATTTTCTCAACTGCAGGGGACTGTAATGGGTTCTAATATGGCACCACCCTATGCCAACTTGTACATGTGCTCACTTGAGGAAAAATTGATTTATACATCTCCACATTTCACACATGTCTTTAGGTGGTGGCGCTATATTGACGATGTCTTTTTACTTTGGACAGGTAACCTGACAGATCTACAGGATTTCCATACTTACCTCAATATGGTGGATTAGGCAGTCAAATTCACCATTGTACATGCTGACACGAAAATAAATTTCCTTGACGTACTGATTGTATTGGAAGAGCAGAGCTTTACTACCGAACTCTATATCAAGCCCACTGATTGCAACAACTTACTTGATTTCCATAGTAGCCATCCTTGAAAAATTGTGAGTAGTTTACCCAATAGCCAACTCATGCGTGTTAAAAGAATAGTAAGTGACACTGACACTTCCAAACAGTCAATTGACACTATGATTAACAAATTTAAAACACGTGGTTACCTTCGACGTCTACTTAATGAACATCAACATAAAATCCATCAAGTTGATAGAGACACACTCCTTACACAAAATCACCTAAGACTAGACAGGAATGCATACCATTCATCTCCACATATACTGATGAGAGTGAACAAATAGCTAATGTTATCCGCCGCCACTGGCCCATGTTGGGCAACTGCCTTCAACATATACCCGAATTCTCTAAAACCTCCACTATTCTCATATTGTAGGTCTGCCAACCTGAGAGACAAGCTTGTGAAGGCTGATACGGACCCCCAGAGAGTGAGTAGACAGACATACAGTACCTCAAACTGACCAAATTGGGATGTTTTCCTTGTCTCAAATGTGTAAATTGCAGACTCATAAACAAAGGCTCAACCCTGACACACCCTGCTACCAATAAGATTTATGATATTCAACACTTTCTCACCTGTGACAGCGACTTTGTAATTTATGTTCTCCAGTGTCCCTGTAAACTACTTTATGTCGGTGCAACTACACTCGACCTCAATACCAGACTCAATCAACACAGATATACTATCCGGAAAAAGAGGTTGGATTTACCCGTGTCTAAACATTTTACTGATGGGGCATAATGAAAACCAGTTGAGGTTTTGGGTACTTAACCACATCCCTCCCCTTAGAAGAGGGGGTAATAGGTCCAAATTACTTAAAATCCATGAGCTCCAATGGATTAACAGACTTAATTCACTTAAACCCAACGGCTTAAATGTAGATTTTGCTTTAGGTGGACTTGTCTAGGTTTCCTTCCTCCCCTGGGGCCCCCTTGGGTTCCTACCTTGACATTGCCTTCATTTTTATGATTTTATGACTTTTTTTCCCTCCATCCTTCATTATCTGATAATATCATTATTATGATATATACTAATACCATTTTTCTTCATTTTTCAGATGATCCACACCTCATATTTGTCACCTCTATGATATCCCATTGGTGTTTTTGTTTGCATTCTTTATTATTTATTTATATCTACTTCAGGGTAATTATATATATTTAATTTATTTGTACCACTCTTGTAATTGGTCTCCTGATAGTAACCTGCATCTGATGCCCATCCCATGTCACGTTAAAGTATTGTCATATGCCCCCCTTGGTTTCCTCGATATACACATTTGTGTGGTCCCCCCCACACTTTCTATGGGGAGTTATGTGGATGTCCCTCTAGCCGATGAGCAAGCTAACATACGCTCTGATTGCCGGTACTCCGTGTTTGGGGCTTGGATCGTGACCATCTGTGATGGCCACTGTATTCTCTCCCCTCTCCCATGTCCTCTTAAGTGTATGAGGTTACCTAGCTACCTGACCACTATGAGTATAGTGATACATTCTAGTCGTACGTGAACATAAATATTGATACATCTATGCATTTGGTTTCCTTTTGTGTCTTATTATCATCCCATGTTATATTACTGCTTTATATCCAATTATCCCTTATTATCAGGATGACCGAGTGGTACATTTGCACGCATGCGCTTACCTGCATTCAATGCATGATTTCCATATTCCAATATTGCCGCTTCGGCTTCATTCCCTCACGGCGCATGCGCTGTTTGTGTCCTGTTTCCCCCAATTAGACTACACTTTCGGACATGCTCAATTGCACTGCACGGACGCCGCTTTCGGCTTAGAACTGCAATATACTCAGAGGTGAGGTATTGATTTTAATTCACCACACCACCTATGATTATCACTTTGTTGACACATTTTTAAATGTTATACTTGTCTGTATGTACCAATACGGCCTTTTATTGATGAATTAAGTTTCTTTACTGATAGTTATGTATATACAGTGAAGGAAATAAGTATTTGATCCCTTGCTGATTTTGTAAGTTTGCCCACTGTCAAAGACATGAACAGTCTAGAATTTTTAGGCTAGGTTAATTTTACCAGTGAGAGATAGATTATATATAAAAAAAAAACAAAACAGAAAATCACATAGTCAAAATTATATATATTTATTTGCATTGTGCACAGAGAAATAAGTATTTGATCCTTTTGGCAAACAAGACTTAATACTTAGTGGCAAAACCCTTGTTGGCAAGCACAGCAGTCAGACGTTTTTTGTAGTTGATGATGAGGTTTGCACACATGTTAGATGGAATTTTGGCCCACTCCTCTTTGCAGATCATCTGTAAATCATTAAGATTTCGAGGCTGCCACTTGGCAACTCGGATCTTCAGCTCCCTCCATAAGTTTTCGATGGGATTAAGGTCTGGAGACTGGCTAGGCCACTCCATGACCTTAATATGCTTAATATGCTTCTTTTTGAGCCACTCCTTTGTTGCCTTGGCTGTATGTTTCGGGTCATTGTCGTGCTGGAAGACCCAGTCACGAGCCATTTTTAATGTCCTGGTGGAGGGAAGGAGGTTGTCACTCAGAATTTGACGGTACATGGCTCCATCCATTCTCCCATTGATGCGGTGAAGTAGTCCTGTGCCCTCAGCAGAGAAACACCCCCAAAACATAATGTTTCCACCTCCATGCTTGACAGTGGGGACGGTGTTCTTTGGGTCATAGGCAGCATTTCTCTTCCTCCAAACACGGCGAGTTGAGTTAATGCCAAAAGAGCTCAATTTTAGTCTCATCTGACCACAGCACCTTCTCCCAATCACTCTCCGAATCATCCAGATGTTCATTTGCAAACTTCAGACGGGCCTGTACATGTGCCTTCTTGAGCAGGGGGACCTTGCGGGCACTGCAGGATATTAATCCATTACGGCGTAATGTGTTACCAATGGTTTTCTTGGTGACTGTGGTACCAGCTGCCTTGAGATCATTAACAAGTTCCCCCCGTGTAGTTTTCGGCTGAGCTCTCACCTTCCTCAGGATCAAGGATACCCCACGAGGTGAGATTTTGCATGGAGCCCCAGATCGATGTCGATTGACAGTCATTTTGTATGTCTTCCATTTTCTTACTATTGCACCAACAGTTGTCTCCTTCTCACCCAGCGTCTTACTTATGGTTTTGTAGCCCATTCCAGCCTTGTGCAGGTCTTTGATCTTGTCCCTGACATCCTTAGAAAGCTCTTTGGTCTTGCCCATGTTGTAGAGGTTAGAGTCAGACTGATTAATTGAGTCTGTGGACAGGAGTCTTTTATACAGGTGACCATTTAAGACAGCTGTCTTTAATGCAGGCACCAAGTTGATTTGGAGCGTGTAACTGGTCTGGAGGAGGCTGAACTCTTAATGGTTGGTAGGGGATCAAATACTTATTTCTCTGTGCACAATGCAAATAAATATATATAATTTTGACTATGTGATTTTCAGTTTTTTTTAAATATAATCTATCTCTCACTGGTAAAATTAACATAGCCTAAAAATTCTAGACTGTTCATGTCTTTGACAGTGGGCAAACTTACAAAATCAGCAAGGGATCAATACTTATTTTCTTCACTGTACATTGCACTATGTATTGTCTCCTATGTACAATCCTTTGCATTATCGCTGTTTACTGTTAATATCACTTTTGATTGATACCCTGTTATATTGCGTGAACCCACATTTGTCATTTGCTTGAGAAAAGCTCCAGTGGACGGAGCAGAAACGTTGCACGGGCAATAAAGTAGCCATTTTTTTCACCTGAATCTTTGGAGTTGCTGCTCATTTTTTGATTTCTGTGTTCTTGGAACTTTGGTCTGTTCCTCAGAGCTTGCACCCACATGCTGCCAGTGCTGCTGGGTTTTTTATATATGTATGTATGTATTGTGAGCTGGCGTCCCCCTTGGGTTGCTGTATTGGGCAGTCACGCACACGGAAACAGGGTAAACAGACGCAGCGGGTACTTTTTATTTGCACCAAACAGATCCTTTTTGTACAGAGTTTGCGTCCACTGGGTAAAGCAACAAACAAAGCAATATAACTTGTTGAAAAACGATCTTTAAAGTTCTCACCCTGTAGCAGCTACCACCTGAGTGTGCAAATCCCCTTTGTTAGGTGCTTCGGTCATAGCAGTCTCCCTGGAGGAATAACAACCTCCTTCCTCCTCACTCTCCCTCTTCACACTGTCAGCTTCCCTTTTAATCAGGGCCAGCTGAGACTCAGAACCTCTAGAAACCAAAACCTGGAGTGGAGGTATGGGAAAGGCCAGCCTAAAAAACTCCTGCTCACCAACTAACCTTGCTGAGCAACGAACTTCCCAGAGATTTACACCACTGAGATAAGAAATCTCAGTGACACATACCTACCCTCTACCAGTCTTCCTACTGACTGTTTACAGTATATATATATATATATATATATATATATATATATATATATATATGTATATGTATATATATATATATATATATATATATATATAAATAAATACACACACACACTTTTCTTTTTGGGGACGATGACATATGTATTGGGGCTATTGCCCCTGACGTTTTAAGACTTTAGTGATGCCCCTGGCTGCTAGTGCCGCATCGTTGGGTCACTTAGGAGACCCAGCGATGCAGCTGAAAGCTGTGGGCCGTTGGCCATGAGAAGAAGTTGGGGGGGCCCAAGAAGGACTTTTGCATCGGTGCCCATGGGCCTTTAGCTATGACCCTGCCAAGAAACAGCCAGTGTTCGCCCTCATCTCTTTTTGGTTTCTCCTTCCCCCTCTCCTCCTCACAGTGATGCGAAATGCGTTTGCATCTCTAGAAGGAGGTGGAGCTTCCTTTGTGGTGGACCACAGTGGCGGAAGTATTTAGTGCCTGCTAATGTGATCACCAGCTTTCAGCAGAAGTGTCAGTGCAGCCGGGTCATAAGGACAGCCTATTCAGCAGTAAAAGGTAAGAAAACTGTACCTGCCTGTTACTTTGTGTCTCCCTGCCATTCCACATAGCCCTTTCTCCACAGGATGCTTTCCACCTTCTGTGCACCTCTTCCCTACCACCACAAAGCCAATGCTACTATCTGCGCCCCCACACCCTCAAAGAGCCCCTGCCACCATGTGTCCCTTACCCCAACAGACCCTAGTCATCTTCTGTCCCTCTTCCTCGCTCAGAACCACCACCACATTCTGTCCCCCTGTATCCTACCATCAACATTACTCCCACCACCTCCTTTGTCCCCCTTCCCCAACAGAGTCCATGCTACCTTTTGTCATCAATGCCCATGCTCCCCACAGTGTCCCTGCCAGCTTGTCCCCCATTCACATGTCCCCCAGAGTACACTTACCACCTTCTCTATCCCACTCCCCCATCAGAGCAGCTGACATCTTTTGTCTTGCATGTCCCTGACCCCCTCACAAAGTGCCCCTGCCATCTGCTTTTCACCTCTACCATAACAGAGCCCCTATCTCCTTCTGCACCCCTGCTCCTACCTAGCTCCAGACACTTTATTCTCCCCGTCCCATGCAGTACCCCTTCCACCTTCTGTGCCCTTCCTCCCCTTAGAAAGCCCTTTTAACCTTTTGTCTTCCATGTCCTTGCCCTCCCTCACAGAGCCCCTGCCACATGCTTCTGTCCACTATGCCTCAAACAGAACGTCTGTTTCTTTATGTATTTTCTGTCCTCTCACAAAGCCACTGCTGCCGTTCTATCCGCAAAAGCTCATTCTACCTTGCATCTGACCCACTTGCAAACTTGTGTTATCTCTTAACCGCTCTGTACCCCTCATAAGGGAGTGCCCAGACTTCTTTGCAGTATGGGGCCCAGAAATCGCAGGTTGCAGGCCTGACCTAGCTTACTCATGGTGATATTAGCTGTTACTATATCATTCTGTAGCACTGAGGAGTTATATTGTGCATGAGTAGAATGTAGAGACTGCTGGGTTTTACCCTAGTCAGTTACAACACAATTTCCTACTTACAGTAGTGGTTAAATACGGTGAGATATTTATATACAACAGCTATTTTCATCTTCTTTTACAATAACAATAGCTTTTGTTAAGGCTGATATTGTGTTACTGGAATCTTGTGGGTAAGTTTATGTTCCTTTTATTATTCAAATAAAGGTCAAGCTGCTAAAACCGATTTGAGATTTCTTTGTACTTACAACAGACATTGTGCACAAAGGTCTAATAATAGTTTTCTATCTGCTACCTATAAGACTGAGAACACACAGACTTTTTGTAGTGTGACAGCTTCGATAGGAACAGTCACATTTCATAGGAAATTGGAGCATATTTCAAACAACTTACATGCAACAAAATATTACAAAGAAAATCACATGACGGCTTCTGGTGCATGACATTTGCAATTAATGATTTTAAATGACAATGGACGTCACCTCACAAAAATGCAAAAGCCATTTACAGGTTGCCACAATGAGGTCCCTAAAAAGGGTACACAACTGTTTTACTATTTTAGGCTGCTTTCAAACCATTTATATTCCTGGAAAATCCTTTTAAGATAATAAGTTATGTTAACCTGCAGGACTAAGGAAAACCATAGAAATCAAATTAACATATATTACAAAATGACAAACTTAGAATTTGATTTCTAAGTTACATTAAATATGTAGACAAAGTTCATTAGTAATTGTTGCAGAACTTAGATGTGTTCATTACAGCAGTAACCTCAGTGAGCGTTACATTAACCTCTTATTGCCCCTCAGCGTGTCTGTGTCTCTCTCTTTCTCTGCTTCCTGCTCCCCCTCCCCTTTCCATAGACTTCTATTGACAGCAGCATCTGTGCCTTTCTCTCTTATCCTGCACCCTCCTTATGCTACCCCTACCCTCTCCATACACATCTATGTCTCTCCCTGCTCCCTCCTCCTGCACCCCCTCTCTTTTCCATAATCTCCTTTTGGCAGCAGCATCTGTGTCTGTCTCTCTCTCTGCTCCTGCTTCCCCCTCCTGCTCACCTATCCGCTAGGCTCTGAAGACAGCGGAGGGTGCTTTGGCAGAGACACTATCCATTTCCTGCTGTCCATCTCATCTGCTTAGTAACTAGAAATTGATTTCGCTTGACAGCATGGGGTGGACAGCAGATTACAGGAATGGAGACGCCTAGTGGCAGTAATTTCACACAGAATGTGCATGGATAAAACAACTACATTTTAACAGTAAGAAAATTAGTAGATATATATTAGGTATACTATTCAAATAGCAAAAGATGTTCAAGAGGTTAGTGTCCATTTAAAAATTTTCAATACTTTATGGGGAGATTGCTTTACTTATGCAAATAATTTAACCCCTTACTGCCGCAGCCAGTTTTGGCCTTTCTGACAGAGGCCCATTTTGCTCATCTCAATTGTCACACTAGTCACTAGCCCCTATACCCCTGAAGACGCTACGTCGGTAGTGAAACATGTCGGGGGGGGGGCTCTTTTGAATTTTTAACTCTGGTCCTGCTGGTCTCTTAGTAATTTAACTTACAACGTGGTGCTGCGGTCTGCAGCCGTTAGCACCTTGCTTCTTTGAATAACCACACATTGCACTATGCTGATCTCTATCAGCAATGGACCAGGAATTTTAACTTCTATGTAGTCTGTTGATTGTCGTCTATACCAATTAAACCTTATATTTTAATTTTGGTGGTTGGGAAACAAGGGCTCTGTTTGCCGGTAGGCACTCTATACATTTTGAATCCTTTGCGCCCACCAACTACTGAGGTCCACCCCTTAGTAATTGCTTAAAACATAAGAAACAACCCCAAAAAGACCCCATTTTGGAAACAGCATTTTGACTCACAGCTGTTTTATAGATTTTATTAGAATTGGGATGTGAAAATAAAAAATTATATTTTCTCCAATAATATGTCGTTTAAGTAAAAAAAAAAAAAACATTTTCAAAAGGGGTAATAGTAGAAAGGTCCCTCATAAACTGTTATGAAATTTTGCCCATTTACAGAATGACCACATATGTGGTTGTAAACTTCTGTTTGGGCAGGACTCAAAAGGGAAAGATCGCCATTTGGCATTTGGAGTGCAGATTTTGCTGGATTGGTTTTCGTGCACTGTTTTTCACTCAAAGATTTTATTATTATTGTTCCAAGAAAATGAAAAATTAAATTTTTTTTCCAATCATTTTTCATTTTCAGACTCCATTTTTGGAAACTACACACCTCAAGGCATTTATCAAATAGTGTAATGAGCAGTTTGACTCCACAGGTGTTTTCCAGAAATTAATACATAACGAATGGAGCCAGGTGAAAATTGCATTTACACAGCCCTTTCTGTAGATGGCAGACCTGGAGGCCATTGTTAGGTCTCTGGTTGCCATAGGAATAATCAGCATGATCACATCACAAGCGATGGGTTAAAAACCACTGGCATCTAGGGGGTTATACAGCCGGGATAGGAGCTAATTCTGGTCCCGGCCATGACAGCAGAGTGTCACCTGAAATATACATCTGACACCTGCTGGTTATGGTGCGGGTTCAGCTTCTGAGCCTTCACCAATACTGCGGTATAGCTGTATGCCAATTTGCGGGATCCCTTTGCTGACAGCAGATGTCAAGAAGGATGAGTATGTTGTACTCCCATTCATACATGTATCATCACTGCTAAACTGCTATAGAAATGTGGCTGGTATTGTAGCCATCTGCAGAACATTAAAACAGCAAACAGAAATGAACCATTCAGAATCTAACATTCTCCGTTAATTGAAACATAACAATACCAGGAATGTATTTACCAGCCAGCATAGAAATTAATGGTTTAATTGAATTGCTGCATTTTTGCTTCTGATTAGAGAAGCACAATTTTTGATGTGTATTATGTTTTACATTATAGCTTTACTATAGACACACTGATCAGAAGAAAAACAATCTTAAAATGCAGCTACATTCTTTAACCCCTTTCACCCGCACATTGTTACGATTTTCATTTTCGCTTTTTCCTCCCCACCTTCCAAAAGACATAGCTTTGGTTATTTTTCCATCAATATAGCCGCATGAGGGCTTGTTTATTGCGGTACAAGTTGTAGTTTTTAAGGCACCATTTATTGTACCATAAAATGTACTGGGAAGCTGGAAAAAAATTTCTTTGTGAGGTGGAATGGGAAAAAATAGAGATTCCTCTATTGTTTTTTTAACGTTTTGTTTTTACTGTGTTCACCGTGCGGGAAAAACTATATGTTAACTTTATTTTGTGGATCAATATGATTTATATCGTTTTTTTAAATGTTTTACTACTTTTACAAGGAAAAAACTAGTTGTTAAAAATAAAATTAATTTTGTGTCGCACATATTCTTAGAGCCATAACTTTTTTATTTTTTCCTCGACTGATCTGGGCAATTAATATTCAATTTTTTGTGGGAAATGAGGTGACCAAAATACAGTGATTAATCATTATAATAATTATTTATATTTTTGACATTACTTTTTGGGGAAAATGTGATTTTTTTTCTTTTAATATATATATATACACTACTGTTTAGGGTCACTTAGAAATTTCCTTATTTTTGAAAGAAAAGCACAGTTTTTTTCAATGAAGATAACATTAAATTAATCAGAAATACACTCTATACATTGTTAATGTGCTAAATGACTATTCTAGCTGCAAACGTCTGGTTTTTTATGCAATATCTACATAGCTGTATAGAGGCCAATTTCCAGCAACCATCACTCCAGTGTTCTAATGGTACATTGTGTGTGCTAACTGTATTAGAAGGCTAATGGATGATTAGAAAACACTTGAAAACCCTTGTGCAGTTATGTTAGCACCGCTGTAAACAGTTTTTCTGTTTAGAGGAGCTATAAAACTGACCTTCCTTTAAGCTAGTTGAGAATCTGGAGCATTACATTTGTGGGTTCGATTAAACTCTCTAAATGGCTAGAAAAAGAGAGCTTTCATGTGAAACTCGACAGTCTATTCTTGTTCTTAGAAATGAAGGCTGTTCCATGTGAGAAATTGCCAAGAAACTGAAGATTTCCTACAACGGTGTGTACTACTCCCTTCAGAGGACAGCACACACAGGCTCTAACCAGAGTAGAAAGAGAAATGGGAGGCCCCGCTGCACAACTGAGCAACAAGACAAGTACATTACAGTCTCTAGTTTGAGAAATAGACGCCTCACAGGTCCTCAACTGGCAGCTTCATTAAATAGTACCCGCAAAACGCCAGTGTCAACGTCTACAGTGAAGAGGCGACTCCGGGATGCTAGCCTTCAGGGCAGAGTGGCAAAGAAAAAGCCATATCTGAGACTGGCTAATAAAAGGAAAAAATTAATATGGGCAAAAGCACACAGACATTGGACAGAGGAAGATTGGAAAAAAGTGTTATGGACAGACGAATCGAAGTTTGAGGTGTTTGGATCACACAGAAGAACATTTGTGAGACGCAGAACAACTGAAAAGATGCTGGAAGAGTGCCTGACGCCATCTGTCAAGCATGGTGGAGGTAATGTGATGGTCTGGGGTTGCTTTGGTGCTGGTAAAGTGGGAGATTTGTACAAGGTAAAAGGGATTTTGAATAAGGAAGGCTATCACTCCATTTTGCAACGCCATGCCATACCCTGTGGACAGCGCTTGATTGGAGCCAATTTCATCCTACAACAGGACAATGACCCAAAGCACACCTCCAAATTATGCAAGAACTATTTAGGGAAAAAGCAGGCAGCTGGTATTCGATCTGTAATGGAGTGGCCAGCGCAGTCACCAGATCCCAACCCCATAGAGCTGTTGTGGGAGCAGATTGACCGTATGGTACGCAAGAAGTGCCTATCAAGCCAATCCAACTTGTGGGAGGGGCTTCTGGAAGCATGGGGTGAAATTTCTCCCGATTACCTCAGCAAATTAACAGCTAGAATGCCAAAGGTCTGCAATGCTGTAATTGCTGCAAATGGAGCATTCTTTGACGAAAGGAGAAAATTATTATCTCAAATAAAAATCATTATTTCTAACCTTGTCAATGTCTTGACTATATTTTCTAGTCATTTTGAAACTCATTTGATAAATATAAGTGTGAGTTTTCATGGAAAACACAAAATTGTCTGGGTGGACCCCAAACTTTTGAACGGTAGTGTATATATATATATATATATATATATATAGATTTTAGATACTAATGTATTGCAGTATATTGTAATACTGACATGCTCCTATGCCTCCGACAGGGCTTAATAGAATACAAAGATTGCAGGCCTAGGGGCCTTCATTAGGCCCCCAAACTGGCATCACTACCATCGGCACCCTGCAATCACCGTCAGAGGGGACCCACCTCCTTTTAAATGCCTCTGGTTACACTGAAGTGTCGGCTGTAACACACAGCCGACACGATTGTTCTACAGATGTCGGGAAGGGGTTAATTGTGCTGCTCTGATTGTGGCTGTGAAATTGGAAGATTAAGGATTATTATGAACTATCTCACCTAATGATCAGCAGAATAGATAAAATAGCTAAAATAGCTAAATGAATTACCAAAAGCAACTTTGCAAAATCATTCAGACCCAGAGGCTAAGACATTTAGGGCACTTTCACTCGGCAGTATTTTGTATCAGTATTTGTAAGCCTAAACCAGGAATGGAAAATAAAAAGAGAAGAAGTATAATGGAAATATGTGTAAATTCTCAATGTTTTTGACCCACACCTGGTTTGGGCTTTCATTTACTAATGCACAATATTGACCGCTTATTGACTCAGGTAACTTTCACACGGTAGTATTTTGCATCATGCAAACCACGGGAGAGATGCAAATTTTTAGATTATACTGTTTCTCTATGTAGGCTCCTCTGTCTTTTGGCTTACAAATACTGACGCAAAAAAACGGCCAACCATCTAGTTTGTATGGGGTATCCTGACTCTCCCCCATCAGCATTTGTCGAAAGAGATAAGGATTGGGCTTTGGATTTCAACATGATTGATCCTTTGGTTTTTAAGAAGATAAGCCGCTGCCAGAGGTGCATTGCAGCAGCTTTACTCCCTTCTCCATATTGAGAAAATATCCACAAGCGTGCATCTGTATAGGGGGTCGGGAGGTATAGCTATTGGCTGAATTAGCTTTGGGGTGACAGCTATCTAAGGTTTATGCCCAGCTTAAGAGGATGTGTTTGAGTTTTACCAACTGAAGACTATCGCAGTTATGGTAGTATGCTAAGGCACTAAAAAAAATTAAATGTAGCATATTGCAGGGGTAGGTCGGATCTCCTATTAGCCAAAACGGCAAAAAATAATATTGTGCTGTTTAGCTAATAGAAGCACTTAAAGAGTACACCGGTCTCAAAGTGATTAACAGGCTGCTATGTATGCAGATACACAACTGCCAGTCACCATTCACCACTGAGAGAGTTGGGAGGAGGCAGGGAAAGGTGGGGAGAGTGCTCTATTCATAATTACGCCAGATTAAGAACTATAAATCTGATATACTCTTTAGAACAGTATTTCCCAAATGGTGGGTCACGACCCCAAAGGGGGTCGTGTGAAGACCTCTGGAGGTTTGCGAGCCACTTACCGATGTCCCGGTTTCAGCTGTATCTGCATTCTCAGGGAGCTAATATGGGGCAATATACTCTATGGGGAAGCTGTGGGGACTTTATACCGTATGAGGACAGCTGTGGGCCCAATATACTGTATGGGAGGAACTATAGGGGCATTATAATGTGTGGAAGCAGCTATGGGGGGCAGTATACTGTGTGGGGGCAGCTATAAGGGTATTATACTGTGTGGGGGTACTAAGGGCTCCTTATACTGTGTCGGGGCAGCTATGGGGTCATTATTCTGTGTGGTCCCAGCTATAGGGGCATTATTCTTTGTGGGAGCAGTTTTAGGGATATTATACTGTGTGGGGAGGCACAACAGGGGCATTATACTGTGTGGCGTAGGCTATAGGGGCCTTATACTGTGTGGGGACACCTATAGGGGCATTATCCTGTGTGGTGGCAGCTACAGGAGCAATGTACTGTGTGGCGGCACTGAGGGGTCATTATACTGTGTGGGGACAGCTAAAGGGTAATTATTCTGTGTGTGGCAGTTTTAGGGGTACCATAATGTGTGGAGAGGCACTATATGGGCATTACACTGTGTGGGGGGCAACTATAGGGGCCTCTAACTGTGTGGGGAGGAACTATAGGGGCATTATACTGTGTGGGGAGGCACTATAGGAGCATTTTACTGTATGGGTGCAGCTATGGAGACCTTATATTGTGTGGAGGCAGCTATAGGGACATTATAATGTGTGGGGTCAGCTATAAGTGCATTAAACTGTGTGGGGGCAGCTATGCAGGCATTATTCTGTGTGTGGGGCAGCTACGGGGCATTATACTGTATGGGTGCAGCTATGGGGCATTATATTGTGTGGAGGCAGCTATAGGGACATTATAATGTGTGGGGGCAGCTATAAGTGCATTCTACTGTGTGGGGGCAGCTATGAAGGCATTATTCTGTGTATGGGGCAGCTATGGGGCATTATACGGTGTGTGGGCAGCTATGGGGGCATTATACTCTGTGGGGCCGCTAAAGGGGCATTATCCTGTGTGGAGGCAGCTATGAGGGCATTATACAGTGTGGGGGCACTAAGGGGTCATTATACTGTGTGGGGGCAGCTATGGGGGCATTATACTGTGTGGGGGACAGGAAGAGGTCATTATACTGTGTGGGGGAAGCTATGGGGGCATTATACTGTGTGGGGCATCATTAGGGCATTATACTGTGTAGGGAGGCACTATAGGGGCATTATACTGTGTGGGGGCAGCTATCGGGGCATTATGTTGTGAGGGGGCAGGTATACAGGCATTAACCTGTGTGGGGCAAGCAACTATAAGGACATTATACTGTGTGGAGAGCCCAATGGGTTTGGGCCCACTGAGATGTGTTTCACCCCACTTGTGCTAAACCCCATGCTACTCCTCTGATGGCCACTGATAGACGAGTCAGGTCAAATGACCCACTATCAGTAGCCAAAGTCGCGCCTCCACTATGCAAAGCAGCAGAATACCTTGAGCCTGCCCCCTCCCCAGCCACACAATTATTGTTGTTTTAGATGTTGCAGGGACTTATTATTCGAATGGAGTTAAGTACCAGCATCTAACTACGATTGATGTTCACATACGTCAGACAAAATGGGGCTAAGTATGATAGTGGGGGGTCCCAAATGAAAGTCTCGGCCAAAAGTGGGTCCTGGCCTCAGAAAGTTTGGGTACTACTGCTTTAGAGCATTAAAAACAGAGTGCCCATGCCATAGTGTAGTAAATAAATTTAGCGGTATTATTAATTTAAGAAATACACTCACATTTATGTGTAGACGATATGCGTATTAGCCATGCCAGAGATGATCCCTGGAAATTCTCCTCACCTAATATGTAGAGACGTGGCAGTATTTAGAAATTCAGAACACGGCTAGGGTTTTAAAAAGATAAAAGAGGCCTTGGCGTTTCGCAGAAGTTGTGCTTCATCAGGAAATTCATACAATATGAAAGACAAAGCTGTTTATGTTCCTTTGGCTTGTTACTGAGATATGTGTTTAGGATCAAACTTCATGGGTGATAGTAAAAGTTCAGTTTGTTCCATTAATGCTATTTACAATGGTGATAATAATACAATTTAATCATTCCACTAATTGTACTTTAAGTCATTAAAAATAAAAAGGTTATTAAAAAAAAATCTATATAAAGATTAAGAGTTTGTATATGTCCATTTCACGTTAATTACGTGTGTCGATGTTTATTAGACAAGCTGTATATTGTTGAAGGATTGCGTCTATCAATATGATGAAGTACAAATTAATGAAGACATAGATACAGTGTATGACCCTAAATAATGTTATTTGAATGTGCATATCTATCTTATTTATTCTTATCAAAGTGCAGTGTAAAATAAGGGAGAATGTAAAGGGGAATCGGGGGATGTGACAAGAGATCGTATTGGTTTCACTAGCAATGAGTAATTTAAAAAATGTGCTATGTTACACATTCAATACATCTATGGTGATATATAGAAGTGCTGTTGTTTTGGTAAGTAGAGACCATGCAAAGCTGATTCAAATATATAGAAACAAATAGAGTCTGCCCATTGGGTTAATACTCAATGGGCAGATTCTATTTACTTCTATATATTTGTATCAGAGTTGTAATGCAAGACTAGTTGTATCCCACGTCGAGATGACAAACATTGAGTGGGATGATAATTAGTCACTTGTAAGGTTGATAATATAATTGAGACCAGATGGTTATAAAGGGTTTTTTCAGTTAGAAGACATTGATGACCTTTCCTATATTCTATTAGGTGCCATAGTTTCTATTCTATTCGGATGAATGGTGTGTTAGTGGCCAAATTGTTGGATAAACTATTTGGAGATTGTGCTTTAGAAGTGGATTGAGGTAAATGAATAGATCATCTGATAGAGATATGTTATTTACTGTTTTGATGGTGGGACTTGTATATCGCTATATATTTTTGGGGTTGTGATTTGGAACTGGTGGCTTTTATACTAGATATGTTTAACTCTGTTATTGAATGGTCTCAATGTATTTTCGGTTTATTTTGGATTCCCTGTTAGTTGATATTAGTAGGTTGCATTTTACTTGATACAAAGGTCCTGAGTTTTATTAGAAATAGATGATCCTTATTGTTTTTTTTTAAAATCAGATAATTGATTCTGCTAGTAGTACGTGTATAAGCACTGTTAATGCGATTTGCATTATTGTTGGTATTGACATGAATATATGTGTTTATTCTTTTTTCTATATATCTATATTCTTTTATTGCTCTTATTAGCCAATATTTTGTTGAGCCGTTATGGCTAATGAGAAAGACTGGTCACTGTAATATGCTGCATTTACCTAGGGCAGCATAATTAGATGGCAGATTCCCTTAATCTTCATATATATATATATATATATATATATATATATATATATATAAGCTAATTGCCCAATATTAAATTATCCATGATTTTGTCTGTTAGTTTATAATATCACTGATATGATTTAAGCGGTTGATTTCCTCCTGAGAATTTTCTAATCACTGGGGGCCCACTGCTGAAACCCCCACCAATCGCGAGAAGGGGGTCCCAAACCCCCCATTCCTCCTCACTGGTCCACTGCAGTGAGCAGGACATTAAAGGAAGGGTGTCGCGGAAATTTTTTTTTTTATATCAATTTGCTTTTAGTGTTTTATTAAAAAATGTTTTATTTATTTGTGTGTTTGTGTTTTACTTTTTTTTATTTTTGAACTTTTTCTTGTCTATGGGGGCTGCCATTTTTTTTTCATCTCTGTATGTGTTGATTAACGACACATACAGACATGGAATACGGCACATATAGCCCCATAGTGAATGCGAACGGGACTCGTTCCATTCACTATGCTGTACGCCGTCTGTAGCGACACATTGACTTTAAATATATAAACAAGAGAAGCAAGAAGTCCATGAATATCAAAAGAAGTTGAAAGTAGAAAATCTTTATTACAAGTCAAAAACATGAGAATCTAAAACAGGTCTTTATAACTGGATCACAGTATGACACAGTATATCACAGATATAGGTAAACAATATATAGTATACCAAGGAACACATCTATATTTAATCCTAAGCCAGCAAGGTATGCAAAATATTCAAAGATAGAAAGTGTATGTCAGGTGAAACAAGCAGTAGAATTGAAGTCTACACCTAATAAGCATAAACAGCGTAAATAGTGTCTAAATGACCTGACATAGCCTCCATGGTGTGCTTACCCATATTTCCGTAGTGTAGTGGTATGACCCAGAGGATAAGGTAGTGCCCCGACGCGTGTTTCGCATGTAGCTTTTTCCCCTTGGAAGGCTATGTCAGGTCATTTAGACACTATTTACGCTGTTTATGCTTATTAGGTGTAGACTTCAATTCTACTGCTTGTTATACCTGACATACACTTTCTATCTTTGAATACTTTGCATACCTAGTGCAAATACTTAAAATTACATCATATGATTATGGTAATCATTAATGCATCCTTTTCATTGTTAGAACACATACAGTATTTTAACAATCAATGTATTATAGTTCTTAAGTATTCTATATCTGGGCTTTGATTGCTGCAGTATGGCCAGTCTGTTCATAGGTTTTACTGATGAACTATGACCTCTGGTCATAGGGAAATGCATTGAAAGTGTGGAAGTACAATTTTTCTGTGGTCATCTATTGGGGCTCATTGCTACCCAGTTATAACTTTTGGTAATAAATGTTGTTATGTTAATGCCCCCGTTTTGAGACATTTTTATAGCCACCAACTTGGTGTATTATGTAGTCTGGATTGTGACACACCCACTAGTGAATTTTTTTACCTACTTGTTATATATACTTATTCTAGCTCCGTCCCCAAAGCCTTTATATGAACAGATAGAAACAATTTTCTATCTATCTCTATTACTTAATAATAGGGCTGATTTAGGGCATAATAGGTAGGTTCGAGTGCTCAATCGCCCTTGTCAGGATGGCTATTCTGCTGTATTAGGCAGGGGTTACAATAGGGTTTACCAAGGATAGCTCCCTGAATAGTCATTTCCTACCCTATACCTGTGACAATAATTGGATTTTTATCTGAGTTGTGTTACACCAGTTGGTACTTTTTGATTTGTCGGCCATTGACTATATTGACTTAATATACACTACCGTTCAAAAGTTTGGGGTCACCCAGACAATTTTGTGTTTTCCATGAAAACTCACACTTATATTTATCAAATGAGTTGCAAAATGACTAGAAAATATAGTCAAGACATTGACAAGGTTAGACATAATGATTTTTATTTGAAATAATAATTTTCTCCTTCAAACTTTGCTTTCGTCAAAGAATGCTCCATTTGCAGCAATTACAGCATTGCAGACCTTTGGCATTCTAGCTGTTAATTTGCTGAGATAATCGGGAGAAATTTCACCCCATGCTTCCAGAAGGCCCTCCCACAAGTTGGATTGGCTTAATGGGCACTTCTTGCGTACCATACGGTCAAGCTGCTCCCACAACAGCTCTATGGGGTTGAGATCTGGTGACTGCGCTGGCCACTCCATTACAGATAGAATACCAGATGCCTGCTTCTTCCCTAAATAGTTCTTGCATAATTTGGAGGTGTGCTTTGCGTCATTGTCCTGTTGTAGGATGAAATTGGCTCCAATCAAGCGCTGTCCACAGGGTATGGCATGGCGTTGCAAAATGGAGTGATAGCCTTCCTTATTCAAAATCCCTTTTACCTTGTACAAATCTCCCACTTTACCAGCACCAAAGCAACCCCAGACCATCACATTACCTCCACCATGCTTGACAGATGGCGTCAGGCACTCTTCCAGCATCTTTTCAGTTGTTCTGCGTCTCACAAATGTTGTTCTGTGTGATCCAAACACCTCAAACTTCGATTCGTCTGTCCATAACACTTTTTTCCAATCTTCCTCTGTCCAATGTCTGTGTGCTTTTGCCCATATTAATCTTTTCCTTTTATTAGCCAGTCCCAGATATGGCTTTTTCTTTGCCACTCTGCCCTGAAGGCCAGCATCCCGGAGTCGCTTCTTCACTGTAGACATTGACACTGGCGTTTTGCGGGTACTATTTAATGAAGCTGCCAGTTGAGGACCTGTGAGGCGTCTATTTCTCAAACTAGAGACTCTAATGTACTTCTCTTGTTGCTCAGTTGTGCAGCGGGGCCTCCCACTTCTCTTTCTACTCTGGTTAGAGCCTGTGTGTGCTGTCCTCTGAAGGGAGTAGTAAACACCGTTGTAGGACATCTTCAGTTTCTTGGCAATTTCTCGCATGGAATAGCCTTCATTTCTAAGAACAAGAATAGACTGTCGAGTTTCACATGAAAGCTCTCTTTTTCTAGCCATTTTGAGGGTTTAATCGAACCCACAAATGTAATGCACCAGATTCTCAACTAGCTCAAAGGAAGGTCAGTTTTATAGCTCCTCTAAACAGCAAAACTGTTTACAGCGGTGCTAACATAATTGCACAAGGGTTTTCAAGTGTTTTCTAATCATCCATTAGCCTTCTAACACAGTTAGTAAACACAATGTACCATTAGAACACTGGAGTGATGGTTGCTGGAAATGGGCCTCTATACACCTATGTAGATATCGCATTAAAAACCAGACGTTTGCAGCTAGAATAGTCATTTAGCACATTAACAATGTATAGAGTGTATTTCTGATTAATTTAATGTTATCTTCATTGAAAAAAACTGTGCATTTCTTTCAAAAATAAGGAAATTTCTTAGTGACCCTAAACTTTTGAACGGTAGTGTATATATTTTTATTTTGCCCAAATGTGTTTATTTCCTTATTCCTCTATAATTATCTTCAACATTAGGGTGGATCCAGGGTGTAATATGTAGGTTCAAGTGTGGGATCGTCAAGTGCGGGATCTCCAAGTGCATCTATTCCACTGTGTTAGGCAGGAGTTTGAATAGGGTGGAACAAGGATAACTTCCCATATTGATATTCCCCATCTCCACGCTACGCACATAATTATGTTGCCTTGGGACTGGCGTTGTTTTATGATTTTCTCGTATTTTAAAGATTAATTTTAAGTCGCGGTCCACTCTGTTAAAAATTATAAAATGTAACTCTTCACTTTGTACTATATATAGCTTGCTGACAGCTGTTTGGACAGTACTGTGATTCCTTGTTGCAGCGGTGGCATCCTATCACAGTACCACGCTGGAATTTAGCGAGCTCTTTAGAACGACTCATTCTTTCACAAATGTTTGTAAAGGCAGACTGCATGGCTAGGTGCTGGATTTTATACACCTGTGGCAATGGGACTGAATGAAACACCTGAATTGAATGATTTTGAGGCGTGTTCTAATACTTCTCTCCATATAGTGTATATTCTGTATTTTACGTTTCTAAAGAACATTTCTAAATATGCTTGTGATTTCTAATTTTATTATGCAACCAATGTTTTATTTTTACTTTGATTTCATTTTATTGAGCTTTATTTGTGAATTTTGAGGTTTTAAACTAAGAAAATACAGGCTTAATTTTTTCACTGAATGTGTAGTGCGGAAACAATATTTTGTAGCAGATATCCTGTTGAGATATTCAATTGCATCTCAAAACTAGTGACTATTAGTGTAAGCATCATCAACACTTGTTTAACATTTAACAGAATTGCACAGCTGGGAAGCAATGTGCTCAAATACAAATTATGCACAAATGATTTATAAAAAGTATAATGCAAAAAAATAAAAAGTCAATGCTAAATCTATCGATTTCTTTTAAGATAACAAATACCAAACCCCTGTCGACGAGAGCTTGTCCATTGGTTGTGTCTGGTATTGCAGCTCAGCACTATGGAAATAAATGTGGATGAGCTGCAATACCGCTCCCCACCTGTGGACTGATGTGCCACTGTTTTTGGAAGAAAGCAACGATGTTTTTCTAATCCTGTACTACCCAATTGACCCTTTCACAGTCACATTGAAAATGTAAAAAAGGGGGCCGTGGTTGGGCAGCCAAGAGACATGGCTGCTTGACTTCTGCGTTTCTCGCACTTCAACAGCTATTTACACTGCACGGCTCTTCACACCTCATTGTTTGGATCCCTGAAGACACTGACTTACTTGCAGATGATGTCTAGAGGCAAGAGAAGCCTTAAACAACAGGGCAAATTGGAGTTCTACTTCGATAAAGACAGAGACGGAGATGGAGTAGAATCCAGCTTTACCTCTCGCTCACATGCCTCTAGCCAGGGAAATCCGCCATCCCTGCTCTCATCTTGCTCTTCTCCTGTAAGAAACAGCCATTATGGAAGGTCAACGGGATGTTCGTCCTGTATTTGTCCCAGGCTCAAGATACAGCCCTCTCGCTGCAGTAGCAACGGCGAATTCAGGCGTCAAAAATGCCACGCTGCAGGTGCCATCTTTTCCATGAGTGAGTCCTGCAAAGCAAAGACTCAAAATCCAGAATCTGACTCCTCCGGAGTTGGAGGTAAGCGATAATGATATCCCTACTCTCCCCAGCATGCAGATATCGGTTACAAAAGCCTTTGTTGATATACCTACCAACGACCAACCTGCATTGGGTACCCTAATGAAAGAAATGCTGATGGCGTTTAGCATTTCCATGCATAAGGAGATTACTACTTTATTGGTTCCCATTCATTCCACATTACAAGGCTTGGGGAAGAGAATACATAATGTGGAGAGCAAAATGGGAGATTTTGCTGAATTCCACAACCACCTTGTGGACATGCACAATGATCTATCTGCAGAGATCGATAGCTTAAGAGCTAAAGTCACTGATCTTGAAGACCGCTCCAGACGGAAAAAGGTGAAATTCCATGGTATATCAGAGAATATCCAACCAACGGATCTTATACAGTGCATACAAGGCCTCATGATGGCTTTACTGCCAACAAGTTCTACCACTAAAATAATAATTCACAGGGCGCCAAGAGATGTACTCACCCGCATTCATTTTTATCACATTAAAGAAGCCCTGATGAACACGGCAAGGAAACACAGTGATTTGCCATCACCTTACCAACATATTAAGCTATTTGCAGACATCTTTGGCAACACTCTGTCTTCAAAAAAACTTGGCTCCTACTAATTCTATATTACGAGAGCCAAAAATTGCCTACAGATGGGGTTCTCCTGTGAAAATTCTGATATGCCAAAACGGATCTCTTCATGTTATCTCATCATTGGCAGAAGTTAGGAAACTCCTTCAATTGTGGAATCTCCCGCTCTCAGACTCTATTGAAGATAGGCCAAATCTTCCTCAATGGATGGAACAAGACTGGCAGGTGGTAACCCCACGACGAAGGAACAATCGCTGAAGAGCCGACATACCATGTAGTAAGTGCCAAGAAGAGCTCAGCAATGTCTTTGAGTAACAAACCCTGAGTAACTGTCCCACTGTTTTGTTACAGCTTATACAGCTGCATACACGTCTAACTTGTTTGACTCTTATCCATGGGTCATACTTTTTTCCACTATCTGCCTAGCTTTGGGTTTTACGATGTTCATCTCAGTCATGTTTGTGATTTGTTGCAATACTCAGACTTTCAGTGTGATCTACATTGAACGCTATGAAGTAACGGTCATATTGTATTTCTCTACATATGAAGGTCCCACCTTTACTTAAACACACTTACGGAGGGGTTCTTCGCTCTCTTGTAATTTAAGTTTGACTATTTATACTATAGCGTTTTTACTGTTCACCCATGGTGATTAAGCTTACCTCCTTAAATCTTAAGGGCCTAAACAGTCCCCATAAAAGATCGTTCATGTGGAATAAGAAGCTTTCTCTGAAATGTGATATATTCTGTTTTCAAGAGACTCACATTTTAGTGAATGATGCTTATAGATTCAAACACCCTCAGTTCTCTAAAGTTATTTCCTGTCATCATAGTAAGAAACAAATGGGTGTGCTCCCTGCTATTAGAAATACAGTGGCATTTACTCCTATTTCATCACTGATAGACCCCTGTGGGAGATACATAATTCAAGTAGGAGAAATCAATAATGTTTTGTGTACCAAAGTAGTTGTTTTATGGCCCGAACATCCATGAGACTCGATTCCTAAATAAGTTTTTTCGTAAAATTAACAAGGTCAAACGGGGTGAACTGGTCGTTTGTTGGGATTTTAATACTGTACATGACGCCCGAATGGACTACCGCTACACAAGGAACCCATTCTCAATCCTTAGCCCCTTTCCTAGATAAGGAAAACATGTATGATGCCTGGCGGATTCAACATGACTTGGAAAGGAATTATTCGTACTTCTCACCAGTTCATAAATCCTACTCCTGCATTGACTTATTTCTCATAATAAGAACCTTACTACAGAGAGTCAAATACTCCACTATCGAGTTAATTAAATGGTTGGACCTCGTGGCAATCACTATGTGTGTAGACAAAACATATGCCAAATCCTCAAATTTCCTATTGAGAAATAACGCCTTCCCAATGTCTAACCCCAAATACAGAGATGAACTCCATAAGGGCCTAGATGAATACTGTCACGATCTGTAGGTATGTGGACCCAATAGCCCGCACTGCCGTAGCGGAGTAACAGCTGGCCAAACAACAGTGTACCAAGTCATTATAAAGTCCGAGCACAAGGCTACCTGTAATAGTCCAGACAGTAGCAACGGCTTAGACACAGATGGGACCTTGGCGGCAGGTGAGGCAAAACGTGGCAGATGACACCAGACGTGGTGTAAGTCAGCAGGCATAGTAGACGACACAACACGACTCCAACACTAGAGATGGCACAGGAACCATTACAGCACGGGATACAGGTAGCAGGGCACGGGAACACAGGGCAAATGCCTTCGTCTAGGGGTGGCATCATCCTGGCGGGACCCCCTCCTATATACTACCTGGTCCATGTGTTCCGGGTTGGGAATCACTGGTTCACAGCGGAAGGAGAAAGGCGGCGTCAGAAAGGGGGTACAAAGATGGCCGCCGCCCCACTTCCGGAACCGCGGTCCCATGCCCTGCTACCTGTATCCTGTATCCCGTGCTGTAATGGTTCCTGTGCCATCTCTAGTGTTGGAGTCGTGTTGTGTCCTCTACTATGCCTGCTGACTTACACCACGTCTGGTGTCATCTGCCACGTTTTGCCTCACCTGCCGCCAAGGTCCCATCTGTGTCTAAGCCGTTGCTAATGTCTGGACTATTACAGGCAGCCTTGTGCCCGAACTTTATATTGAATTGGTACACTGTTCCCACACCCTTCCTGATATATCAACTTGGTCGATCCTTCTTGAGCTATATATAGAACAGTCCCATAGCAAGAAAAAGGAGAGAGTAGTCAGTGACATAAAGAGTACAATACATAGTACAGGAATGATGTAACCTGAAGTGTTAGGTTACTGGTTTGAGAGTTTCCAAATTATCCACTTCTAGTGCTCGCTTGATGTCGGACATGTGATCCCTTACTTGGACTTTCAGTTCCCTGGATGTAAGACCAATATAGATTTTAGGGCAGGGACAAATCGCGTAATACACTACCGCCTTTGTGCTGCATGTTATTTGAATGAGTGATGTTGTATATTTTTGTGCCTAAGGCATTTGCAAATGTCATTGACTTTTCTATGTTTGGACATGCTTCAGTGTCCACAGGGATTACAGCCCCATTTATTGCCCTTAGTACCAAAAGGATACTTTGTTTTGATTGGTCATAGTGGCTCCTCACTAGGTGGTCCCTCAAGTTTTTTGAGCGTCTTGCTGTGATACTTGGATACCTGGTGATAAATCTCTCCAGTGTGGGATCAGTCCATAAAATAGGTCAATATCGTTTGAAAATTTCCCTCATATGTGGCCACCTAGAATGGTAATTGGTTATAAACCTTACCTGTGTTAGTATATCTGTCTTTTTTCTTGGAAAAAGAAGGTCATCTCTGGTCGTATGATTCGCCCTGTGGTATGCCTTCTTGATGGATCTCATGGTATACCCGTGGTTAAGGAAGCAATTTTTTTAGATCCTTTGCCTTCTCTTCAAACAATGTATCGGACGAACAGATTGTCCTTATCCGCAAAAATTGTCCAATGGGGACTGCCTGGATGGTCTGGGGAGGGTGGGAAGAAGAAGAATGCAATAGTGAATTTACCGAGGTTTCTTTACGATACACATCGCTTTGTAAAAAGCCATGTGTGTCCTTAGTAAGCTTGATATCTAAAAATTATATTTGTCTTCTGTCTGACTTGTATTCAAATTTCAAAATCAATGCATTCCTGTTTAGGTAATCATGAATGCATCCAACTCAGAACATGTGCCTTTCCAGACGACCAGGATGTCATCGATGTACCGAGCCCACAAAAGGACTCGGTCCATCGAGCCATCCCAGTCATTCGCAAAAAGGTCCCTCTCCCACAGCCCCAGGAACAGGTTGGCATACGACTGTGAGCATGCTGCCCCCATTGCTGTACCCTGGAGCTGTAGGTGGAAGTGTCCATTAAAAATGAAAAAGTTGTGTGTTAAGGCATATTCCAACAATTTAGTCAAGAATGAACACAAGGGTTTATCCAAATTGGACATAGAGAGGAAATATTCAGCAGCTCTTATCCCATCAGGGTGTCTTATGCTGGTGTATAGAGACTCCACGTCAATTGCTTCGAGGAGCATGTCCTCCTCTATACTGATGCAGCTGATCTTCTCTAGGAGATCAGCGGTATCATGAACGTAGGAGGGTAGGTTCACCACCAGGCCTTTGAGGTAAAAATCAATAAATCTACAAAAACCTTCAGTGATGCTGCCCCTACCTGAAATGATGGGTCTTAAAGGAGGGGTGGTCTCGTTCTTATGAATTTTCAGAAGCAAATAGAGTGTAGGAACGGTTGGCTCGTCAATAAAAAGTGCTTTGAATAGTTATTTTGGGACAATATTTTCCTCCACAGCTTGGGAAAGCATTTGGTGTAACGCTGATCTAAAGGACAATAGGGGGTTAAAGGTCAGTTTTTTATAAAATTGTTTGTTGCGTAACTGCCTATATGCTTCCGCCTCATACATGTGACAAGGCCACACTACCACGTTTCCGCCTTTATCCGCGGCTTTAAAGACAACATCTTTTATTTTTTGTAGCTCATTCAGACTTTGTCTTTGCGGTGGAGTTAGATTATCATGTTTGATACTAATCAGGATATTACCGAGTTCTTGGGTAACTTATTTAACAAATAAGTCCACTGCAGGACAAAGGCTAAGAGCAGGAAACTTCTTAGATTTGGTTCGGATACATGATGGAATTTTACCAGGAACATCGTTGTTGTGCTCATCCAGAAGATCCTCAAGAACCCCCAATGTTTGTTGTTCCTCAAGAGTAGGAAATAGATCAATATCGGAAGTTTTGTGGAACCATTTTTTATATATTAATGAGTTAAAGTGTACCCTGCGATGTTGATGCCTAAATTGTCGATTTACAAAGTATTGGTCCACAATTTCAGAGGCTCTGATGTGAAATAATAAAAGAAACCCCTGAGAAGTGAACCCGTTTTGGAAACTACACCCCTCAAGGCATTTATTAAGGGGTGTAGTGAGCATTTTCACCCCACAGGTCTTTACCATAAATGATTGCGCTGCGGATGGTGCAAAGTAAAAATTTATATTTTCCCCTAGATATGCCAATTCAGTGGCAAATATGTCGTGCCCAGCTTGTGCCACTGTAGACACACCCCCCCAAGAATTTATAAAAGGGTCTTCCTGGGTATGACGATGCCATATATGTGGTAGAAAACAGCTGTTTGGCCACACTGTAGGGCTCAGAAGGGAGGGAGCACCATTTGGCTTTTGGAGCGTGGATTTTGCTTGGTAGTAGTTTTGTTTGGATTTTGGTTTTATCCCCCTATTGGTCCACACTCCGCACCTTTGCCGTTTGGTGAATTTTTCTTGGAAGGGTTGTCCTGGTATAATATGTGCACCCTCGCTTACAGCAGATATGTTTGGGTCCCACCCTTCCTAATTTTAGGGCCTTGATAAATCGCCTCTTGAAACAGAAGAAATGTTCCCCTCGAGCCGGCACAATTGCATATTTTTTATTTCCTGATTTATTGGAGCCTTAACTAATTTATTTTTTTCATAGACTTAGTGGTATGAGGGTTGTTTTTTTGCAGGACGCGCTGTATTTATTATTGGTACTATTTTGAGGTACATGCGACTTTTTGATCACTCTTTATCCTATTTTTTGGGAGGCCAAAAACCAGCAATTCTGGCATAGTTTTTTTAATTTTTTTTTTACGTCGTTTACCATGCATTATAAAATACATATTAACTTTATTCTGTGGGCCAGTACGATTCCGGCGATACCAAATTTATAGCACTTTTTTATATTTTACAACTTTTTGCACAATAAAATTACTTTAGTAATGAGAGCCATAAGTTTTTCATTTTTTCATCGACGGAGCTGTATAAGTGGTTGTTTTTTGCGAGACGAGCTATACGTTTTATAGGTACCATTTTTGGATACATACGACTTTTTGATCACTTTTTATTATCATTTTTGTAGGGCAAAATGACCAAAAAAATTTAATTCTGGCATTTTTACGGGTTTTTTTTACGCTGTTCCCCGCGTGGGATAAATAACATAGTATTTTTATAGTTCAGGCCATTACGGACGCGGTGATTTCAAATATGTATGGTTTATTTATTTTTATCAATAATAAAGGACTTGATAATGGAAAAAGGGCAATAATGTTTTATTTTATTACTTGAAACTTTTATTATATTTTTTACAACTTTTTTTCACTTTTCTTTAGTTTCACTAGGGGTCTTGAAGGTCCAACTGTCAGATTATTTTTCTAATACATTGCACTACCTATGTAGTGCAATGTATTAGATCTGTCAGCCTTTCACTGACAGCAAGCCAATTAGGCTTCGCCTCCAGGCGGGGCCTAATCGGCTTCCGTAATAGCAGAGCAGGAGGCAATTGATAGGCCTCCTGTTGCCATAGCAGCAGTCGGCAGCCTTGCTATAGCATGGCAGGGCTGCCGATCTGCTACCAGCCACAAAGATGCAGCGATCGCTTTTTTAATTAATAAGCCAAATTGGCCTAGAGGACCAGTAAATTGATTCCGACCTTTGCATTCCAGGGTGAATAACTTTAATTTTTTTCGGTAAGGTAGCTGTTCAAGACAAGATGTAATTATATTAGGAAACATCTTGGGATTCAGATACATTAGTTTTCAATTCATATTATAGAGAAAACGCAAATACTTTTTGAAAAAAGTATTTGCCATTTATTTTTTTACATCACTCACTTATAATTAATAATACAAGTTTAAATAAATTATGGGGGTGGTTTTGGTAATGGGAATACTAAATATTTGTATGTTATTCATGGTCATGTGACTTCTGGTTAATAAACATTTTTTTTTCGATGTTTATTGTCGTTTTTATGTTTACAATGTTTTTACTTGTTTTTAGTGTTTTCTTTTAAATGTTTTTATTTTTTTACTTTATTTTAGGTATTTAGGTTATTTTACACTCTGGTGTTAAGAGTGTGCAGACAATTTTGATACAAACAATATGACAGTAGCTGCAATTTTCCACAAACTGCAAAAAAAGATAAAAAAAGAAAAAATAAATGGCGTAGGTTTGACATTCTTTTATGTTATATCTGATTCATATACCCTAAGAAAACTTTAAAAGTAAAAATGTAAAAATAACTAGCTACATGATCTCATAGCTGGGGACAATTTAAATGTATCAGTTTACAGTTAGGGCATTACAATCCTATACAGCTATGCAAATTTAAGATTTGACATGCCATGCACATCTTTTGGGTCTACTAAAAGATTGTATATTGAGCCATTGGAAAAGCTGGTGTGGGAAAGGTAAAATTGGATTAATTATTGAACAACTATCAGTTTTTGAAGCAGAATATAGGAGATTATATTGGAGAGATCTTCTTAGACTTTATTTACACTGTATTTGAGCCTTCCACAGGAGGTATATGTCAGGAGTATTTCCTGAAGTGTACCTCCGACAGAAGGTTCCAGCGAATACTACTGTATAGGCATACAGTGGCAAATGTCACTCACTGGGATTTGTTTAGCATACATCGGGGGTCAATGGGGTCCTATGGATTCTATCGGCATATGGATTCTATCGGCATATGCGCTGGGAACTTTCTTAGTGCATATGCCAAACTCAACGTGAATAGAGCCTTACTTTAGACTTTACAGAGGGGTTTACAATGTTTGGGACATGATTCACCTGAAGTTATTGCATTTCTAATTTTGTTTTACTTTACTAGTTTAATTCAAATTTACAACCAGCTAAAGGAGAAAAAAAAAATATCAACTTGTTTTCCCATATTACTCACCCCTGGAAAAGAAAAGAAAAATCTCACTGCTTCTTCTCCAAACATGAATCCTAAATTCTCTCAAATCTTTCCTCTTGTTTGACAGCCTGAATTTTTTTTACTACATAAAATAGTATTAATTCCAAAAACACTGCAAGACTAGCCATTATGTGCATTCTAAGATTAAGGAAAACCACATGGAACTTATTTGTAAACAAAATATTGGCTTAACTCCTTAACGCCGAAGGACGGATATATCCGTCCTCAGCAGCTGCTAGTTCGCGCAGGAGGACGGATATATCCGTCCTGTAATCGTGCGGGTACTGTCACTGTACCCACGCGATCAGCGGCAGGAGCACGGCTGTTATACACAGCCTGGCTCCTGCTGCAACTGCCGGAATCGAAGCGCGCTCCGATTCCGGCAGTTTAACCCATTAAATGCCGCTGTCAATAGTGACAGCGGCATCTAATGTGTTTGACAGAGGGAGGGAGCTCCCTCTGTCACCCAATCGGCGCCCCCGCAAACAAATCGCGGGTCGCCGTCGGGTTTCCATGACAGCCGGGGGTCTAACAAAGACCTCCAGGTCTGTCTTCAGCATCTGCCTGTTAGGTGATGCCGGAGGCATGACCTAATAGGTTGCCTGTCAGTTTTACACTGACAGGCAATAATGCTTTGTTATACTAAGTATACCAAAGCATTATATATGCGATCAGTAGATCGCATAGTGAAGTCCCCTGGTGGGACTTGAAAAAAAAAATGTAAATTAGTTAAATAAAGTTTTGTGAAAAAAAATAAATAATAATTACAGTCAAAGTCAAATAAAACTACTTTTTTTGCCCAAAAAGTGGTTTTATTTAGTAAAAGTGTCAAAACAAATCACACATACACATATATGGTATCCCCGCGATCGTAACAACTTGACCAATAAAATGAACACATTAATTAAACCGCCGGATGAACGGCGTCCAAAGAAAACGAAAAAACAACCGCAAAATTCTCTCTTTTCTCCCATTCCCCCCATAAAAAGTAAAATAAAAGTTGATCTATAAGGCCTATGTACCCCAAAATAGTACTAATGAAAACGACACATTGTCCCGCAAAAATCAAGCCCACATACGGCCACATCGACGGAAAAAGAAAAAAATTACGGCTCTTGGAATGCGGCGATGCAAAAACAAGTAAATTTTTTCTAAAAGGGTTTTTATTGTGCAAACGTAGAAAAAACATATAAAACCTTTACATATTTGGTATCCCCGTAATCGTGCCGACCCATAGAATAAAGTTAACATGTTATTTACGCTGCATAGTAAACGGCGTAAATTTATAACTTGAAAATTAATGCTTGAATAGCTGCTTATTTTCAATTCTCTCCTAAAATAAAGTTAATAAAAGTTAATCAATATATTATAAGCATCTAAAACTGGTACAATTACAAAATACAACTCGTCCCGCAAAAAAAAAGCCCTTATACGGCTATGTCGACGGAATAAAAAAAAAGTTACGACTCTTGGAATGCGACCGTGAAAAAACAAAAAATAATCCTTGGTCATTAACGTGCAAAATGGCCCGGTCATTAAGGGGTTAATGGAAAAAAAAACCCTGTTTACTTAAAAAAATCAACCATAAATATCAGTGTGTTGACTAGGTATAGTCTATATTGGTAATAATGCCCTAAACATATGAAGTAAGTAAAATGTTTCCATATCCATAGTTATAGTGACGCTGTCTTATAACTCACGTTCAGGGCAACTTTAACCATACCTCCCTGGCGGCACATCACTTTCAACTTGTAAGGGGGTTTGCAGGCAGACACCCCAAGACAGGGGGAGAGTGCCAGTGTTGTGTATCTTCCCCTGTGTATGTGTCCTCTGGTAGCCCTTGCATTCTTCACCTTAATTGGTTTTCTGTCTTCCTTTTCCCCTGCTGTGTCGGTCTGGTCGTTCTCCCTCCTGTAGTTCTGTTCAGTGACGTGTGGCTCGCTACAGCGCCAATGAACACTCTGCACCATTCCTGCTTGTCAGGGAGATTGAGTTTCCCAGGCAGCTTGGTTAATAGAGAGGAGTAGCGCAATGCCAGCTGAGCAGAATGGCTGAGCACCGAGGATGCAGGGTATTTGGGAATAGGGTTGCGCGCAGAGCGTGAGACCATGTGATAAGTACAGGACACTACAGCAGAGCCCTGGTACTCAAAGCCCTCAGTATAGTCCGATCACTGAGGACAATATTAACCTTTAGCTCTTCAGTTGTACAGGAGGACCCTTGTCACGATGCGGGGTGTGGACCCACTGGACCGTACCGCATAGTGGGATGGCTGCTGGCCAAACAGGTATAGTACAGACTCTATAGTCCAGAAAAGGTACCTGTGGCAACTCGGACAGTAGTAAGGCAGGCTCGGCTGGGACCAGGCAGCAGGTAGACGTCAGGCGTGGAGTACCAGAACACGACAACAGCTTCAGCACGGCACTAGACCGGGACAGCACGGGATACAGGATACAGGAACAGGGAACACTTGGGAACTGGAAGACACTAGGAGACCATTAGCAAGACAAACTTTGGGTAACCAACAACGCTCAGGCAAAGAACAAGAGGGCAGAGCCCTTTTTATAGTCCCGTAGCATTCTGCGCTTGATTGCAGACCTCCTGCAATTATGCGCGCACTGGCCCTTTAAGACCATGGACGCGCGCGCGCGCACTCTGGAGACAGTCTCGATACCAGGAAGTGAGTGCCGGCGCCTCACAGGAGGACGACGCTGCAGGGAACACACATGTCCATGGCCACGGCCGACGAGGGGTAAGTCAGAACGACGGGCCGTGGCCATAGACGTTACAACCCTTTTGCACTGGGCCCATCAAAGTGTTAAAAATGACCTGCGCCCTTCAGCAAAATGTCCACCTGTTTGTTTTATGTCATTGAATTTTATCTACTTGGCTTTCTTATATATTTGAAGAGACTGCTGCTGTATATATTAATGACTCAATAAAAATAAAAGCACTCTGTGGTCTACCTAAAATATGACCAAAAATATTCTTGAAAAAATTTCATATTATGGATAATCTGTTGTCACTTCCATTTACTTAATTGTTAGAAATTACAAAGTTTGCATGGCAGCGTAAAGAGTAGAGCAGTAATAGCTCTAAAAGCCTTGCTAGCAGATTTTAAAGGGTTATAAGAACAAATTAGTCTGTTTTGAGAACACTAAATCAATTAAGCAGTAAAAGCAGTAAGTGGGTAAGAGGGAAATATTCATGGTCATCCGGCATTTAGATTTAAAGATGAAAAAAAAATATTTATAATTAAGATTTTTGCTTCCATTAATGATGAAGAAAAAACCAATGTGCTTTAGTAGAGCTAGCTCCTATTGTAAATAATAAAGTAATATTCTTTGTACAGAACTGCCAAATGTCACTGGTTTAAAGATAAAATATAAATCACAAGAAGCTGATAATCATTATCATCATCAGGTTGTAGTGATTCCACAGGCATAAAACTTGTATGCTAGTATATTATCATTTTAAAGGGAATGTGTTGCCAGAAAAACATGTTTTTTTTTTTAAAAATTAAACATTTAGTGTGTTGGTGATTAAACATTGTTCAAATTTTTTTTATTTTTTTCACGAGTCAGGAAATAGTCAGGAAATATTATAAATTAATTCTAATTTATAATACTACCCATTTTTGGTCACTAGATGGAGCTATTCCCAAAATTGCAGCATTGCAACATTGGGTTAAAAGCCCTCGCTCTAGTGAGCTCTCAGCATCCCCCCCTCCTTTATCCTGGCTAGTGCCGGGATAAACGAGGGGTTTGAACGGTGTAACCTCCTACACTGTGTGTCGGCATTTTTTGAGCTAACACACAGTGTAGTAGGTTTACATACAGTAGTAAACACACACAAACACGAACATACATTGAAATCTCTTACCTGCTCCTGCCGCCGCGGCTCCCTCCGGCCCGTCCGCTCCGTTTGCTGCCGCTGGTCCAAGTGCACAAATCCGGAAGCCGCGACCGGAAGTAGTAATATTACTGTCCGGCCGCGACTTCCGGTCCACAGGAAAATGGCGCCGGACGGCGCCAATTTCGAATTGGACTGTGTGGGAGCTGCGCATGCGCAGTTCCCACACAGACGCCGTACCCTGAAGTCAATGGGACGGGAGCCGTTCGCAGTCCCTATGGGACTGTGGCTGCCGTATTCCATGTCTGTATGTGTCGTTAATCGACACAGACAGAAATGGAACAAAAAATGTCAGCCCCCATAGGGAAGAAAAAGTGTAAAAATAAGAAAAAGTAAAACACAAACACACAAATAAATATAAACGTTTTTAATAAAGCACTAACATCTTGAACATATGAAAATTTTTTTGGGTGATGACACTGTTCCTTTAATAAAAAATAATTTGAAGACAATTAAAGGTGAATACTGACATAGATTTTCAGTTACAAAAACTTAAAACGTGGTTTACTTACCTGAGGAAGAGACTAGTTTAACCTCGAAATGCATTGCCAACTCTGCACTTAAATAAAAGTAATTATTTCAATATACCTCCTATCAACTACAAATTTTCTGGAAGCACCGACGTAAATTCCCTTTTCTATTCCATTTACCCGACACCAAGTCAACAATTACTGGTCCCGGAACTAAGATCTCGGAAAGAAAAATTCTGGCGCTAGCCCACTGACCGACAGCTTCATTTTGTAGTGCATATATGAGTTGTGCCCTGCAGAGCAACATCCATAGGTGAGTGCCTTTCACTTATACCTACAGTAGTTTATTCTGTAGAGTTTAAAGTAGTTTGCCCGCTGTCTCTTTTATTTTCCCACATATTAAGGATATGTTCACACGGCCTATTTTCAGACGTAATTCGGGCGTTTTATGCCTCGAATTACGCCTGAAAAACGCCCCTTATACGCCTACAAACATCTGCCCATTGCTTTCAATGGGAATTACGATGTTCTGTTCCCATGAGCCTTTATTTTACGTGTCGCTGTCAAAATACGGCGCGTAAAATGGCGGCATGTCAAAAGAAGTGCAGGACACTTCTTGGGACGTTTTTGGGGGCGTTTTTCATTGACTCCATTGGAAAACAGCTCCAAAAGCGTCCGTAAACAACGCCGCAAAAAATTCGAGTTGTTAAAAAAAAGTCTTAAAATCAGGAGCTGTTTTCGCCTGAAAACAGCTCCGTATTTTCAGAAGCTTTTGCTCACTGCTTGTGAACATACCCTAACTAGTGAAGAATAATAGACCACAAATCTAATATTCCATAGAATCATATATGTATACTTTTAACAATGTTTTGTCACCATACATTTATTTATATAGCTTATTAAACTGCACAACACTAAGGCTTAGTACACATGGATATGTAATTATTGCAAACAATATATTTTTGGCACAGATGCTAGATGATTTTTATTATTTGATCTTCTTTGTGGGTTACTTTTTCTAGTTACTAGCTATGTAGTATCATTTATACTGCTTATAAAAAGTCTGTAGCTATCTTAATAATTTCTTTGAAGAGAGAATGCCAGTATATAGAATTATGGGGAAGATTTATTTTCCTTGTTGCGCCTTGGTTTTGTCCGTTGGTGCTCCTGTTTGTGTAGCGCAAGTTAATTGCATTGGATTTATTATGTGCATGCACCAGAAAGAACTGGGTTTTTGAACCATGCTCGACGGGGTAGTTTGTATTTGTTGAATAGCGTGAATTTTGGCTTGTTCTAGTTTGCAACACATTTTGGCCATTTTTTTACATTTTTTTGGTGCAAATGTTTGTCGCAAACTAAGCCAGCTCCAAGGCAGTTTAGTTAGACAGAAGTGTCTAAAGATGTGCCAAATTTGCCATACAGTGCCCAAACTTACGCTGTCTAACTATTAAACAATATTAGTAAATCTGCCCCTATAAGTTTGCATAAAATACAGCATGTATACTCATATCACTTACTTATATAAATGATAACAAAATAGACACTAAATAAAACGAAATTATATTTGCCAAAAATTAGGTCATTGTAAATTATCGCTAGACAAAAATTGTGGGTTTATTGCTAATGGATAACTAATTATACTGCAGTTGTTAGCTCAAACAAGGATCCAGAAGGACTTTTATTTCAGTTATGTTGGTACCTGCGGTGGCCGCCAGTGGGAGACTTTCAAAAGCAGCAGGGTGCTAGATAACATTTTAGGATTTCATCTATTAGGGAAGAAAGCTATGTGAATATAATGTCAGAAAAGAAGTGAACATCTAAGCAATTTTTTGTCTTCATGTCTCAGCTGTTAAATGAACACAATACCTTGTAAAAGTTATTCATATTCTTTGCAAAGGAAGTGAGAAAAGGCAATTAATGAAGCAATTGGAAAGCATTGAGTATATTATTAAGAAGAATATATACCCTTAGGCGGAATTCACACAACAGGGTTTCCCGGCCGGGTGCCGGCCGTTCATAAATCGGCCGCCACCCGGCTGCATTAGGAACAATAGACCCCTAATGGGGCTATTCCCACGACCGATTTTTTGACGGCCGGGAAAACCGGCCGTCAAAAAATGGGACATGCCCTATTTTCGGCCGGGTACCCGGCCGCCCGGCTCCCATAGAGGTCTATGGGGCCGGGTAATACACGGCCATCACTGGAATGTGTCCCGAGTGATGGCCGGGTTTACCGTCGCTCGCGCACTCTCTCTTCTCTTCCTCCTCCTCCTCCTCCTCACAGTGCAGAGTGCATGTGAGGAGGAGGAGGAGGGTCTTTTTTGCTCCCTGTAGGAGTCGGAATCCCCAATCCCTGGCCGGGGATTGGGGATTCCGCTGGAGGAGAAGTGCGTGACTGAACTGTCCATATATGGACACAGCGAAGTCACTCACTTCTGCAGCGGAATCCCCGACTCTATGGCCGGGGATTCCGCTACAGGAGAAGTGCGTGACTACACTGTCCATATATGGACACAGCGATGTCACTCACTTCTGCAGCGGAATCCCCGACTTTATGTCCGGGGATGCCGCTACAGGACAAGTGAGTGACTACACTGTCCATATATGGACACAGCGATGTCACTCACTTCTGCAGCGGAATCCCCGACTCTATGGCCGGGGCTTCCACTACAGGAGAAGTGCGTGACTACACTGTCCATATATGGACACAGTGATGTCGCTCACTTCTGCAGCGGAATCCCCGACTCTATGGCCGGGGATTCCGCTACAGGAGAAGTGAGTGACTACACTGTCCATATATGGACACAGTGACATCGCTCACTTCTGAAGCGGAATTCCCGACCTGTGGCAGGGAATTCCTCTCCAGGAGAAGTCAGTGACTACACTGTCCATATATGGACATTGAAGTCAGTGACTTCTCCTGGAAGGGGGGGGGATGGGTGCAACCTACAGGGGGCTGTGTGGCATCACCTACAGGGGACTGGGTGGCATCACCTACAGGGCACTGGGTGGCATCACCTACAGGGGGCAGGGTGGCATCACCTACAGGGGGATGGTGGCATCACCTACAGGGGGCAGGGTGGCATCACCTGCAGGGGGCTGGGTGGCAACACCTACAGGGGACTGGGTGGCATCACCTACAGGGGGCTGGGTGGCGTCACCTACATGGGGCTGGGTGGCATCACCTACAGGGGGCTGGTTGGCATCACCTACAGGGGGCTGGGTGTCATCGCCTACAGGGGGCAGGGTGGCATTGCCTGCAGGGGGCTGTGTGGCATCCCCTACAGGGGCAGGGTGGAATCGCCTACAGGGGGCAGGGTGGCATCGCCTACAGGGGGCATGGTGGCATCACCTACAGGGGGAGTGTGGCATCACCTACAGGGGGAAGGGTGGCATCGCCTGCAGGGGGCTGGGTGACATCACCTACAGGGGCAGGGTGTCATCGCCTAGAGGGGGCAGGGTGGCATCGCCTGCAGGGGGCTGTGTGGCATCACCTACAGGGGCAGGGTGGCATCGCCTACAGGGGCAGGGTGGCATCGCCTACAGGGGGCATGGTGGCATCACCTACAGGGGGAGGTTGGCATCACCTACAGGGGGCAGGGTGGCATCAGCTGCAGGGGGCTGGGTGGCATCACCTACAGGGGGCTGGGTGGCATCACCTACAAGGGGCTGGGTGGCATCACCTACTGTGGGCTGGGTGGCGTCACCTACAGGGGGCTGGGTGGCATCACCTACAGGGGGCTGGGTGGCATCACCTACAGGGGGGTGGGTGTCATCGCCTACAGGGGGCAGGGTGGCATCGCCTGCAGAGGGCTGTGTGGCATCACCTACAGGGGCAGGGTGGCATTGCCTACAGGGGGAAGGGTGGCATCGCCTACAGGGGGCAGGGTGGCATCGCCTGCAGGGGGCTGTGTGGCATCACCTACAGGTGGCTGTGTGGCATCACCTACAGGGGGCTGTGTGGCATCACCTACAGGGGGCTGTGTGGCATCACCTACAGGGGGCTGTGTGGCATTACCTACAGGGGACTTGGTGGCATTACCTACAGGGGATTTGGTGGCATTACCTACAGGGGGCTGGGTGGCATTACATACAGGGAGCTGGGTGGCATTACCTACAGGGGACAGGGTGGTATTCCTACAGGGGGCTGGGTGGCATCACCTACAGGGGGCAGGGTGGCATCGCCTACAGGGGGCAGGGTGGCATCGCCTGCAGGGGGTTGTGTGGCATCACCTGCAGGGGGCTGTGTGGCATTACCTACAGGGGACTTGGTGGCATTACCTACAGGGGATTTGGTGGCATTACCTACAGGGGACAGGGTGGTATTCTTACAGGGGGCTGTGTGGCATCGCCTGCATTGGGCTGTGTGGCATCGCCTACTGGGGGCTGTGTGGCATCACCTACACGGGGCTGTGTGGCATTACCAACAGGGGGCTGTGTGGCATCACCAACAGGGGGCTGGGTGGCATTACCTACAGGCGGCTGGGTGGCATTACCTACCAGGGGGGCTGTGGCATTATCTACAAAGGGCTGTGTGTGGCAACAAATTTAAATGAAATTCATCCGATTTTAAAACGGACAGGGAAAAAAACGGATGCAAATCGGGTCCAAATCGGCCGGTAAAAACGGCAAAACGGCCCAAAACGGAATCGGAACGGATGCAAACCGGATGCAAACCGGCCGGGAAAATCGGCCAAAAACGGCCGATTTTCCCGGCCGACACTCGGACCCTGTCATGTGAATGAGGCCTAAGAGTTCAATAATCAGCTATATTACAGTCTGAAGTGCACTGGTGAAGAGACGAATACTGGATATACACATGTAAGTGTAAACTCTTTGTGACTTTGAATCTGACAGATTCTCAGAAATGCAAACATTGAGTTGGGAAGGTGATGCAAAAGAAGCAAATACTAAATAATAATTAAGAAGAAAATGCTAAATACATGCAATACTATATTTAAAAGTTATAATTACTTTATTCTGTTTTTATTTAACCCCTTTAGAACAATTGACGCTTATATTCACTGCAGTCAGTTTGTGGTTCTGGCTCAATAAAGAATATATCCATCCCTGTTATCTTGTGGGTCCTGCTAAATTGTGTCAGAAGCGTGACTGTAATTCATAACCCTGCCGAGATTGGAGATAAGTCTGACCCCAGCAGTTTAAAGGGGTTGTCCAGTCCCCCAAAAAATTGATGGCCTATCCTCAGGATAGGCCATCAATATCTGATCGGTCGGGGTCCGACTCCCAGCACACTCACCGATCAGCTGTCTTGAAGGAGCCGCAGTGGTCATATGAGCTTTGCCTTCCCTCCATTTTCTTTACTGCACACACTGTGACTCACCTACACACTTGTAGAGGCGGTTCACAGTATTACAGCCTTCTCCTATTGAAGTGAACAGACTGTAATACTTCCTACTTCAAGATTTCATTTTGGGCTTGGATTTGCGTTTCAGCAGTCAATGTTTTGCTTTCCCTCTATTGGTGGTCCTAGCCCAACTCTGCTCCTTTACCCCAACTGCTCTAACTCTCTTTCTTACCTCACCCTTCACCTTTCCTCTATTGTCCTTTAGGCTGTCTGTTTGTGTGTCTTTGTTGACTTCACTACACTATAGTAATTACACTTTTATTGTCTGAACTGCTGATTAAGGCCCCATGCACACAACCGTGCCCGTAATCACAGTCCGTAATTATGTCTGAAATCTACGGTCGTGTTCATGGAACCTAACTGACTAGTAGAAGAAATAGTATCCCATATGTAATTGAACCCATCAGCATACATAGAGGTAAGGGGTCCTCATAGCAATGACTAAAATAGAGGCTCTTCTGGTGCACCCAACGACACCCCTAACTACATGGGACAGGAGGACTTGGAGCTTATTTGCCCCTCATTTCTTTTTCATAATAATTGGCTTAAGTCTCAATACCCTTTTTACCTAACACTGTAGGGCTTGTGGTGAGGGTAATCTCTGCAAAGGCTCTCACATCCCTATCCAGTCAAACTATGCTGGGCACGCTCTTTCCAGGGCTCTGATAGCAGTCACAATTGCTGCTCCTATGGGTCATATTCCCTTGATGGGACAGGCAAATTTCAGTTTTAAGTAAAGCTTATTCAGAAATACATTTACAGTGTATTGCAAAGGACAGTAAATTCTTAAAGAGAATCAACACTGTTAATAAATTTATAATAGTACAAACAGCTCAGGTATATTGGACTGAATGAAAGAAATAGGCAGACATATTTTATGCCTTCTTCAACTAAAAAAAAACTGTGTAACTATGTTGTTAACACATATGCTAGTTCTCAGGAGAATCCAGCTGACCTTTCTCGAGATAACTTAATGACACAATTGGGACTCTCACAGCCTCCTTATTTTGAGCAAGACAAAGGCTTCCAAACGTGCATTATAAAACACATTTAACCCTTGGTGTTGCCGAGAATCTGATGAATCCAGAAAGGACAGAATGAACATAAATCCCTCTTATAAAAGAGGTCATATTTTGCTTTTGCTATGGTAAGAGCTATTGATTTACCACCCACTGTTTTTGTGAACCACTGGAATTAGACTCAGTCTTTTACTGTGCATGCCCAACAATGCAGTCAATATACTTTTACGATGAACGCAGTATGCAAACATCAACTGAGTAAATTATCTGTGTGTAGCATTCACATTTAAGCTGCACTTGCTTAACATTCACATGTACCACATGTACCAGAATCTGTTGGGGTTTGCAGCAAATTGTCAAAATGGCAGCTGCCGGCGAGTGCCGACCGCCATTTTACAGATTATAGAAAAAAGAAGGGAGAAGAGGAGATAAAAAATAATAATAATAATAGAAAAAACTCACCAACTCCAAAGGTCTCCTGTGGCGACGTGTCGCTGCTGGCAGGTGGGATGATTTAGCTGTCCCATGTAATCGCTAAAGCCAATCACCGACTGCAGGGGTCACATGGGACAAAATGACATAATGACTTAGATGTCCCATGTGAACCCTGAAACCTGTGATTGGCTACAGCGGTCACATGGGACAGCTACGTCAGCTCGCCTGCCAGCAGTGATGCATCGCTACGGGAGACCAGTGGAGGTGGGAGTATTTTTTTTATTTTTGCGGAATCACACGTTCCCCAATCGCAAGTGTCTTGTTGGACTCTCTGATTCTGATAGTGTAAAGGATCTGCCAGACACAGCTTCTGTGTCGACGCCCGTGGTTAATCAGTCTGCACCTGCTCCTAAGTCTTCTACCACTCAGGCTGGGAGGCTGAGGAGTGGGAGAGTCTGTCACAGCCTGGCCAGACGGAGCTAGCTCCCGCCCTCTGTCTATTTATACCTTCATTTCCTGCTCCTCCTTTGCCTGTGATTCTGCCTGTTTCCTGACTCTGCTGCTGCTGCTTGTACTATTGTCCTCTGCTTCATATTGACCCTGGCTTTACTGACTACTCTCCTGCTCTGCGTTTGGTACCTCATACACTCCTGGTTTGACTCGGCTCGTTCACTACTCTTGTTGCTCACGTTGTTGCCATGGGCAACTGCCCCATTTCCCTTAGCTTCTGTGTACCCTTGTCTGTTTGTCTGTCGTGCACTTATTGAGCGTAGGGACCGTCGTCCAGTTGTACGCCGTCGCCTAGGACGGGCCGTGCAAGTAGGCAGGGACTGAGTGGCGGGTAGATTAGGGCTCACCTGTCTGTCTCCCTACCCCGTCATTACATAATCACAGGCCCATATACCTTTTCTACCCTGGTCCCTGACACAACAATGGACTCCCTTGAGACCCTGGCTCAGCAAATGCAGGGCCTCTCCTTACAGGTCCAAGCCCTGGCTCAGAGGGACAACCAGCATGATGCTACCCTGGTAGTGCCCCCCACCTCACCTCTTGAACCCCACCTCAAGTTGCCTGACCGGTTCTCAGGGGATCGGAATACTTTTTTCTCCTTTCGGGAGAGTTGTAGGCTCTATTTCCGTCTAAAGTCCCACTCCTCAGGTTCTGAGAGCCAGCGAGTGGGTATAATTATGTCCCGGCTCCAGGATGGGCCCCAAGAATGGGCCTTCTCCTTGGCTCCTGACGCCCCTGAACTTTTCTCTGTTGATCTTTTTTTTTCTGCTCTCGGGCTCATATATGACGAGACTGACAAGACTGCCTTTGCCGAGAGTCAGCTGGTGACCTTACGTCAGGGTAAGAGACCTGTTGAGGAGTATTGTTCTGACTTTAGGAAGTGGTGTGTAGCTTCTCGGTGGAATGACCCTGCCTTGAGGTGCCAGTTTAGATTGGGTCTGTCGAACTCCCTGAAAGACCTGTTAGTTAGCTATCCCTCTTCTGACTCTCTAGATCAGGTTATGGCTTTAGCGGTACGTCTTGACCGATGTCTCGTGGAACGACGACTTGAACGTTTTTGTGCCTTCTCCTCTGGCTCCCCCATGATGGCTCCCGAGGTTCCGTTGCTTCATTCTTCCACGGAAAACTCGGATGAACCAATGCAACGCGGGGCCTCCGTGTCTCCCCAACAACGTAGAGAGCTCCGCAGGAAGAAAGGTCTCTGCTTCTACTGTGGGGATGACAAGCATCAAGTGAACAACTGTCCTAGGCATAAGAATAAGCAGCCGGAAGAATTTCCGCACCTAAGTAACCATCGGGGAGGTCACTTGGGCGCACAGGTATTTCCCGTAAATATGAAACCTATTAAGATCTTACTTCCCTTTCAGGTCTCTTTTGAGGGTAGGTCTGCCACCGGCAGTGCCTTCGTGGATTCAGGGTCTTCTGCTAATATTATGTCTGTGGAATTTGCTATGTCTCTAGCTATGCCATTGATTGATTTGCCTAAACCTGTCCCGGTAGTGGGTATCGACTCCACTCCTCTTGCTAATGGTTATTTTACGCAGCATACCCCTGTTTTTGAACTCCTTGTTGGCTCCATGCATTTGGAGCAGTGCTCTGTACTGGTGATGCAGGGATTATCGTCCGATTTGGTTTTAGGCCTTCCCTGGTTGCAGATGCATAATCCCACGTTTAACTGGAATACTGGGGATCTTACCAAATTGGGTAATTAATGCATGACGTCACGTTTTTCTGTTAATTTTATTTCTCTCCCTGAGGAGGTGAACAACTCTACCTGAGTTTATTCAGGACTTCGCTGATGTTTTTTTCTAAAAAGGCCTCCGAAGTGTTACCTCCTCATAGAGAATACGATTGCGCAATCGATTTGGTACCAGGAGCTAAGCTCCCTAAGGGTAGGATATTTAATCTCTCTTGTCCCGAACGTGAAGCCAGGAGAGAGTATATCCAGGAATGCCTGGCCAAGGGTTACATTCGCCCCTCTACTTCTCCGTTAGGTGCTGGCTTCTTCTTCGTAGGGAAGAAGGATGGTGGTCTTAGGCTGTGCATCGAGTATCGAAACTTAAATAAGGTCACTGTAAGGAACCAGTATCGCCTTCCTTTGATTCCTGATCTCTTCAATCAGGTTCAGGGGGCCAATGGTTCTCTGAGTTTGATCTACGGGGGGCTTATAACCTTATCCGCATCAGAGAGGGGGATGAGTGGAAAACTGCGTTTAACATGCCCGAAGGTCATTTCAAATACCTCGTCATGCCCTTTGGGCTGTGTAATGCTCCCGCGGTCTTCCAGAATTTCATAAATGAGATTTTAAGAGACTACCTGGGGGTATTTCTTGTAGTGTACCTTGATGACATACTTGTGTTTTCCAAGGACTGTTCCTCCCACATTGAGCATGTCAGGAAGGTGCTCCAGGCCCTTCGGGAAAACAAACTGTTTGCTAAAACCGAAAAATGTGTGTTTGGGGTGCAGGAGATACCATTTTTGGGTCAAATTCTCACTCCTCATGAATTCCGCATGGACCCTGTTAAGGTTCAGGCTGTGGCTGAATGGGTCCAACCTGCCTCCCTGAAGGCGTTACAGTGCTTCCTGGGGTTTGCTAATTATTACAGGAGATTTATTGCTAACTTCTCGGTCATCGCTAAGCCTCTTACGGATCTTACTCGCAAAGGTGCTGATCTCCTCCACTGGCCTCCTGAAGCTGTCCAGGCTTTTGAGGTCCTTAAGAAGTGCTTTATCTCGGCCCCAGTGCTGATTCAGCCTAACCAAATGGAGCCATTCATCGTGGAGGTTGACGCCTCCGAGGTGGGAGTGAGTGCTGTCTTGTCCCAAGGTACCAGGTCCCTCACCCATCTCCGTCCCTGTGCCTACTTCCCCAGGAAGAATAATAATGAAAGCAAGACCCAGATAGTTGGTGGGCTAATTAACAATCAATATAAATATTTGCCTGCCGGCAAAAGGCCCTTTTTAACAACTACAAGCAAGATAAAATAACACATTTTTATTAGGCTATTATAGCAAAGACACACTACATAGAAATTAAAAATTATGTTCACTGCTGATAATAACCAGCATAGTACAATGTGTGCCAGTAGCAAGATTCAAAGTGTCAGTAGCAAGATTCAAAGTGTCAGCGGCTGCAGCACGCTGCACTCTGACCAAGGTCAAAGTCAGTATCAGAGATCAGCGGTATCAGAGATCAGCAGTAACAAGTTAAAATTTCAAAAGAGCCCCCCAGACATGTTTCACTGCAGATGCAGCGTCTTCAGGGGTATCGGGGCTAATGATAACGCGCCGCAAAATTCTGAGAGTTATATGCAGGAAGGATTGCCTTCAGCTGTTACCTAATTAACATAGTGGCCAATAGAAATTGATATTGAAGGTCGAGCCTCCACAACAGTGATGGACAGCCGACAGAACAAATAGCACACTCAGCATGCAAGAACCAATGAGACGTAGCGAAAGTGACACATGCGCACTAGACCACAGCGGGGAAATAGAATCCCACAGTCACTAGCACAGTAGCGCATGCACAATTGTTCATTTTAGCGAGATAGAATGTGGAGCCTCTACAGTAATAGCAGACAAAAGGACCAGTAATAGACTCGACATGCAGGGACCGTTAACATATAGCGGAGTTAGTGCATGTGCGAAAGGTCATCGCAGGGAGATAGAATCTCAAGTCAAAAGTACAACAGCGCACGCACAATGGTTCACTTTGCTAGATAGAGTCACATAGTTTGGGATTAAGAAACCACTGGAGCGCTTGCGTGAGGATAAATCTATAAGTGCTGACGTACTTGAAGGCTATGTTGTGGGCCAGGGTAACAGTCCATTTTAATGTTGTATTATACCAGACACGATCAATAGATCGTATGTCAAAGTAGCACCACATGTCATATTTATACTAAATTGCCACATTTATGTCAGTGACACACTGCAACACGAAACGAGAACACGGCACTGTTATAAAAAAATATGTAGTGCACTTGTCAATGAACAAGAAATCATACAGTAACAAAGTATGAATGATGGCAACTCAATACCATTAGCTACCTCTGTAGCGATATTACGGCAGTGTCAAGGGTCTCCAGAATGACAGGGCATATCTGTCATAACTAAAGCTAACCAACAATGGGGTATGGTACTCGATCAATGTAGTATAAAAAGCGCCAGCAGAAAAAACACAGTGGGTACAGAAACCTAATTATCCAGGGTTAAAGAAACGCCGCAAAAGTAAACCCCTCATTTAAACCACCTGGACCTGGATCCTGCTGGTGGTGTACATACAGATAACTCACGTAAATTAACATCAACTAACAGTTTATTACACTGGGAAAGCCATCATCCTGTGGCCCTCAAGAAGGGCATTCCCATTGGGCAATATCTTCGAGCCAAAAGGAACTGTTCTGATGAGCGGTCCTTTGAACTGGAATGCGATGGCCTTTTTTCTAAATTTCGTGCACGGGGATATCCTAAGAAGTGGCTGCATAAAGCGTATGCTAGGGCAAGAGCGACTGATAGGAAGGAACTCTTATATGAACGGAAATCAGCTGATACTTCACAACTTACAGCACCTACCAATATCAGATATATTGGCACCTTCGATGCGGGCTCTCGCCAAGTTAGGGAGATCCTGTAGTGACATTGGCCAATCCTTTTGGCTGATCCTGACCTTCGAGATGTAGTTTCCCATACTCCCAGCATTACCTATCGCAGAGGCAAGAATTTGCGCGATTATTTGGTACATAGCCATCACTCTGGACCAATGGTGGCATCTAAATGCTGGCTTAAGTCGTCAGTTGTAGGGTTCCATCCGTGTGGCCGTTGTTCGTTTTGTCATCTAATGCCCACAGTTAAACAATTCTCTAACCCACTTGATGGTAGAGTATATAAAATAAGACAGTTCATCAACTGCCAAAGTAAGGGCGTAGTCTATGTTGCCAAAAGTTTTGGATTTGCCATAATGCTTTAGGAAATTTGTAGTGAATGTGTAGAATCTATTTGCTCATCTGTACTGCCAAACTCATCTGTTTTTGAGTGACAGATATGCAGCCTAACAAAATCAGATTTCAGGCCGACGTCATAAACCACTACTAAGCCACCCGGACACAACTTAGAAGGGGACATCAGCTCACCTATCTCATGACAACATAAAAAGCCAATGCTACGCCAAACAAAGACGTCTCAAAAGGGAAAAACAAGCTGAAAGCAAAACTGACAGGGTGCGAGACAGTAAGTAAAAAAAATGGGCATCTACTCCCCAACAAACATATTCCTTCCATCATCCACCCAAAATCTCCGTACAGTGAATTGCTTGCTTAATCGGTTCAGGACCGGGCTATTTTGAGTCTTCAGGACCAGACACAGTATAGAAATTTTTAGCACTCGTTATTTAAACGGCTATAACTTTTTTATTTGTTGGGCTTTTGCAATGTTGTTTCATAGACAATGCAGGTTTCTTTTTTTGTATAATTTTTATACACATACTTTTTGCTATTTTAGAATTTCTAGGCTTAAAGTTTGAAAATAATAGTAAAACAATACGCTTTTTTACATTTCAGCCATTTTTTTCCGGTAATAATATAGTTTTACCCTAACATATACCTTTTATTTGTGATCATCATTGCCTGCCGAACATTTTGATATATTACATATCTCTTTCAGGGTAATTGGGTCAGGGATAACATTACGACAATGATTGGCGGGGGAATTTTTTTGAGGTGGGTATATTATGTGTATTTATTCTAAAAAAAAAAATTTGCACTTTATTAACTTTTTTTTATTTTATTAGTATGGTCTGTCCCTCAAAGTTCAGAAAAAATCTTTGGGGGCTTTATTTTTTAATTTTTTCTTCTTTTCCACCATGTTTTTCCCCTGTAACTGGGGCTGCACAGCAGCCCCAGGTACAGGGGATATTAGCCCCCTTATAGTGACTATTGTCACTAATAGGGCCGCTAATGACATCCCGGCGATCATGTGACCAGTCACATGATCACCGGGATCAATAACAATAACAGAACAGAAACAATCTGAGAAGATAGAAGCAGCGAAAGCAGGGACCTGACATTCAGCTGCCCGAGGGCTCTGGCAGCCCGACCCTGGCTGCCGGATGTTAAGGACACCGACCACTGGATGTTTATATACAGCCAGCGGTCAGGAACCGGTTAAAGGGTTTGTGCCATCAATGGAAATGGCAATATATATATACTCAATATACATTTTAGAGTATCTTTGTAATGTATTGTTATTTTAATAAAATGATTCCTCGTAGAAATATGGCAATTAACTGCTTGTAATATCTCCCCCTGGTGTTCAAATCTTAGTCTCTGCACATCTGTAATGACGGGGGGGAAGGGAAACGGACAAGTGAGCCCTAATCTACCTGCCACTCTGTCCCTGCTTACTTGCAACGACCCGCCCTAGGCGACGGGGTACAACTGGGCGGCGGTCCCTGCGCTCAGTAAGTGCACGACAAACACGACAAACATACAAGGGAATACAAGAAAGGGAAAGGGGCAGTTGCCCACGGCAAGACCGTGAGCAACCAGAGTGGTGAATGAGTCGAGTCAAGCTAGGAGTGTGCGAGGTACCAAACGAAGAGCAGAAGAGTAGTCAGCAAGCCAGGGTCTGAATGGTGCAGGATCAAAATAGAAGGAGCTGTAGCTGGGCCAGGAAACCACACGAAAAGAATCACAAGCCCAGAGGGACAGGAAGGGCAGGCTTAAATAGACCGAGGGCGGGAGCTAGCTGAGTCTGGCCAGGTTGCGATAGGCTCTCCCACTCCTAAGCCTGCCAGCCTGAGTGGTGGAAGCTGGAGTCAGTCTCAGGGATGTAGATTCAGGTGCTGACTGATTAATTATGGGAGTTAACCCCGAAGCTGTGCCTGGCAGATCCTTTACAGTACCCCCCCTTTTATTAGGGGCCACCAGACCCTTTCTAAGTGGACCTGGCTTACTGGGGAAACGCAGGTGGAACCTCCTGACCAATACCCCAGCGTGAACATCCCGGGCGGGTACCCAAGTCCTCTCCTCGGGCCCGTATCCTCTCCAATGGACCAGGTACTGGAGGGAGCCTTGGACCATCTTGCTGTCCACAATCTTGGCCACCTCGAATTCCACCCCCTCAGGGGTGAGGACGGGAACAGGAGGTCTCCTCGAGGGAGCCAAGGACAGGGAGCAGCGTTTAAGGAGGGAGGCATGAAACACGTCGTGTATACGAAAAGACGGGGGTAACTCCAGCCGGAAGGAGACAGGATTGAGGACCTCAATGACCTTATACGGCCCAATAAACCGGGGAGCAAACTTCTTGGACGGAACCTTGAGACGCAAGTTCCTAGACGACAACCACACCAGATCCCCGACCATAAACAGGGGGTTAGCAGAATGTTTTCTATCAGCCTGAGTTTTTTGTACGCTCTGGGACGCCTCTAGGTTCTTCTGAACCTGGGCCCAGACTGTGCACAGTTCCCGATGAACGACCTCTACCTCGGGATTGTTGGAACTACCAGGTGAAACGGAGGAGAACCGTGGATTAAACCCAAAATTACAGAAAAAGGGGGAGACCCCTGACGAGTTACTGACCCGGTTATTAAGGGAAAATTCGGCGAGGGGAATGAATGAGACCCAATCATATTGACAGTCAGAGACAAAACACCTTAAATATTGTTCTAGAGATTGATTAGTCCTCTCAGTTTGGCCATTGGTTTCAGGATGGAAGGCAGAGGAGAAGGACAGATCAATCTCCAACTTCATACAGAAGGCTCTCCAAAACAATGAAACAAATTGTACCCCTCTGTCCAAAACAATATTGACAGGGACCCCATGGAGACGCAGGATGTGTTTGACAAACAAGGTAGCCAACGTCTTGGCGTTGGGTAGTTTCTTGAGGGGCACAAAGTGGCACATCTTACTGAAGCGGTCTACTACCACCCACACCACCGACTTGCCTTGGGATGGAGGCAAATCGGTGATAAAATCCATGGAGATATGTGTCCAAGGTCTCTGGAGAATGGGCAACGAACGCAGTAAGCCCGCTGGTCGGGACCTGGGAGTCTTGGACCTAGCACAAACCTCACAAGCGGCGACGTAGGCCTTAACGTCTTTAGGCAACCCAGGCCACCAATAGTTTCTAGTAATGAGGTGTTTGGTACCCAGGATGCCTGGATGACCAGATAGTGCGGAGTCATGATTTTCCCTAAGTACCCTTAGCCGGAATTGCAGGGGAACAAACAGCTTGTTCTCAGGAAGGTTCCCGGGAGCTGAACCTTGATCAGCAGCAATTTCAGAGACTAAATCAGAATCGATCGAGGAAATGATTATACCTTCAGGAAAAATACAAGCAGGATCTTCCTCCGAAGGAGGGCTGGCCATGAAGCTACGCGACAGTGCATCAGCCTTAATATTTTTAGACCCAGCCCTATAGGTAACCAAAAAATTGAATCTGGTAAAAAATAACGCCCATGGAGCTTGTCTCGGGTTTAGCCTCCGGGCAGATTCTAGGAAAACCAGATTCTTGTGGTCGGTAAGGACCGTTACCTGGTGCCTAGCCCCCTCCAGGAAGTGGCGCCACTCTTAAAATGCCCATTTAATGGCTAAGAGTTCGCGGTTGCCAATATCATAGTTACTCCCAGTTGGCGAAAACTTCCTGGAGAAGTAGGCACAGGGGCGGAGATGGGTGAGGGACCTGGTACCCTGGGACAAGACAGCCCCCACTCCCACTTCAGATGCGTCAACTTCCACGATAAATGGCTCCATTTGGTTGGGCTGAACCAGCACCGGGGCCGAGATAAAGCACTTCTTAAGGACCTCAAAAGCCTGGACAGCTTCAGGAGGCCAGTGGAGGAGATCAGCACCTTTGCGAGTGAGGTCCGTAAGAGGCTTAGCGATGACCGAGAAGTTAGCAATAAATCTCCTGTAATAATTAGCGAACCCCAAAAAACACTGTAACGCCTTCAGGGAGGCAGGTTGGACCCATTCCGCCACAGCCTGAACCTTGGCGGGGTCCATGCGGAATTCATGAGGAGTGAGGATTTGACCCAAAAATTGTATTTCCTGTACCCCAAACACACATTTTTCGGTTTTGGCAAACAGTTTGTTTTCCCGAAGGACCTGGAGCACCTTCCTGACATGCTCAATGTGGGAGGACCAGTCCTTGGAAAACACCAGTATGTCATCAAGGTACACTACAAGAAATATCCCCAGGTAATTTCTCAAAATCTCATTTATGAAATTCTGGAAGACCGCAGGGGCATTACACAACCCAAAGGGCATGACGAGGTATTCGAAATGGCCTTCGGGCGTGTTAAACGCAGTCTTCCACTCATCCCCCTCTTTGATGCGGATAAGGTTATACGCCCCCCGTAGATCCAACTTAGAGAACCATTGGGCCCCCTGAACCTGATTGAAGAGATCAGGAATCAAAGGAAGGGGATACTGGTTCCTTACCGTGACCTTATTCAGGCTACGGTAGTCAATGCATGGCCTAAGACCACCATCCTTCTTCCCTACGAAGAAGAAGCCAGCACCTACCGGAGAAGTAGAGGGACGAATGTAACCCTTGGCCAGGCATTCCTGGATATACTCTGTCATGGCTTCACGTTCGGGACAAGAAAGATTAAATATCCTACCCTTAGGAAGCTTAGCTCCTGGTACCAATTCGATAGCGCAATCGTATTCTCTATGAGGAGGTAACACTTCGGAGGCCTCCTTAGAGAAAACATCAGCGAAGTCCTGAACAAACTCGGGTAGCGTGTTCGCCTCCTCAGGGGGAGAAATAGAATTAACATAAAAACATGTGGTAAAACATTCATTACCCCATTTGGTTAGCTCCCCAGTATTCCAGTCAAACGTGAGATTATGCAACTGCAACCAGGGAAGGCCTAGAACCAAATCGTACGATAATCCCTGCATCAACAGTACAGAGCACTGCTCCAAATGCATGGAGCCAACAAGGAGTTCAAAAACAGGGGTATGCTGTGTAAAATAACCATTAGCAAGAGGAGTGGAGTCGATACCCACTACCGGGACAGGTTTAGGCAAATCAATCAGAGGCATAGCAAGAGACATAGAAAATTCCACAGACATGATATTAGTAGAGGACCCTGAATCCACGAAGGCACTGCCGACAGCAGACCTACCACCAAAAGAGACCTGAAAGGGAAGCAAGATCTTAGTACGTTTCCTATTTACGAGAAATACCTGTGCGCCCAAGTGACCTCCCCGATGATCACTTAGGCGCGGAAGTTCTCTGGCTGCATTCTTACGCTTAGGACAGTTGTTCACTTGATGCTTGTCATCCCCACAGTAGAAGCAGAGACCATTCTTCCTGCGGAATTCTCTACGTTGTTGGGGGGACACAGAGGCCCCGAGTTGCATAGGTATCTCTGAGTCTTTCGGGGAGGAACGAAGCAACGGAACTTCGGGAGGCATCGTGGGGGAGTCGGAGGAGAAAACACATAAACGTTCACGTTGTCGTTCCCTGAGACGTCGGTCAAGTCGTACCGCTAAAGCCATAACCTGGTCTAGGGAGTCAGAAGAGGCATAGCTAACTAGCAGGTCTTTCAGGGCATTCGACAGACCCAACCTAAACTGGCACCTTAAGGCAGGGTCATTCCACCGAGAAGCTACGCACCACTTCCTAAAGTCAGAACAATACTCCTCAACAGGTCTCTTACCCTGACGTAAGGTCACCAGCTGACTCTCGGCAAAGGCAGTCCTGTCAGTCTCGTCATAAATAAGTCCGAGAGCAGAAAATAAACAATCAACGGAGGAAAGTTCAGGGGCGTCAGGAGCCAAGGAGAAGGCCCACTCTTGGGGCCCTTCCTGGAGCCGGGACATAATTTTACCCACCCGCTGGCTCTCAGAACCTGAGGAATGAGGCTTTAAACGAAAGTAAAGCCTACAACTCTCCCGAAAGGAGAGAAAAGCCCCTGAGAACCGGTCGGGCAACTTGAGGTGGGGTTCAAGAGGTGAGGTGAGGGGAACTACCAAGGTAGCATCAGGCTGGTTGACCCTCTGAGCCAGGGCCTGGACCTGTAGGGAGAGACCCTGCATTTGCTGAGCCAGGGTCTCACGGGGGTCCATAGTGGTGTCAGGGACCAGGGTAGACTAGGTATGGGCTTGTGATTATGTAATGACGGGGGGTAGGGAAACGGACAAGTGAGCCCTAATCTACCCGCCACTCTGTCCCTGCTTACTTGCAACGACCCGCCCTAGGCGACGGGGTACAACTGGGCGGCGGTCCCTGCGCTCAGTAAGTGCACGACAAACACGACAAACATACAAGGGAATACAAGAAAGGGAAAGGGGCAGTTGCCCACGGCAAGACCGTGAGCAACCAGAGTGGTGAACGAGCCGAGTCAAGCCAGGAGTGTGCGAGGTACCAAACGAAGAGCAGAAGAGTAGTCAGCAAGCCAGGGTCTGAATGGAGCAGGATCAAAATAGAAGGAGCTGTAGCTGGGCCAGGAAACCACACAAAAAGAATCACAAGCCCAGAGGGAGAGGAAGGGCAGGCTTAAATAGACCGAGGGCGGGAGCTAGCTGAGTCTGGCCAGGTTGCGATAGGCTCTCCCACTCCTAAGCCTGCCAGCCTGAGTGGTGGAAGCTGGAGTCAGTCTCAGGGATGTAGATTCAGGTGCTGACTGATTAATTATGGGAGTTAACCCCGAAGCTGTGCCTGGCAGATCCTTTACAACATCATTCTGGTAAAGCTCTGTAAGACGTGTAGTTTCTGCTCTTATCAGTTAAACAAATAGAGATAAATAAAGCCCAGCAGTAAGGCTTAATTCACATCTGCGCTAGGGCTCCGTTCCGACGTTCTGTCTTAGCTTTCCGTCGGAACGGAGCCCTGACGAGACACAAACGGAAACCATAGGTTTCCGTTTCCATCACTATTGATTTCAATGGTGATGGATCCATGCCAATTGTTTCCGTTTGTCTCCGTTGTGCAAGGGTTCCGTCGTTTTGATGGAATCAATGCCGTAGTCGACTACGCTATTGATTCCGTCAAAACGACGGAACCCTTGCAGAACAGAGACAAACGGAAACCATTGGCACCGGATCCGTCATCATTGACATCAATGGTGATGGAAACGGAAACCTATGGTTTCCATTTGTGTCTGTCAGGGCTCCGTTCCGACGGAAAGCTCAGACGGAACGTCGAAACAGAGCCCTAGCGGAGATGTGAACGCAGCCTAAGAGGTATACAGACAAAGTTACTCTAAAATGTTTATTGAGTGTATATATTGCCATTTCTAATGATGGCACAACCCCTTTAAAGCTCCCAAACCCCTGCACTGAAATTGAAAGCAAACCCCGGTAACATGCTTCTTCGCAACTACAGTTGATACACTTTCTTGGCCCGCGTAAATGCAGCTTGTGCTCAACCATCACTTCCAATCTCTCCACAGAATGCGCAAACACATTCCTGGAACCCACACATTCCAACCATTCTATCCACGCTTTACCATATGCCACCCAGGTGTCCAGAACCACTGAATTCCACACCAAGGGAATCAATTCCCCGTTGCCAACTCCCAAAGCCATTTTGGACAGGGAGTGCCCTCCAGATCCACCTCTGGCCACCTACCCACATGGAATTGAAATCGAGAGAGTGAAAACGGAAAACCATTGCAACAGTATTTAGCTCATTATCAACGAAAGATAGGGAGGTGGTAGGCATTTCTGTCTATTCTTCTAATAGTAATTTTTCGAAACATTGAATCGAGAAATGGAAAGTATTTAACATAAAATGGCACTGGTCACTGTTCACTGGACCCACAAACAAGATATCCAAATAATGCAACGCCACCTGAAAACGCACCACCCATTCCAGAAACTTACTAAACATTTTGAAGAAAAATATCATAATAGTAGCCATCGTCCACTACAAAACCCAGTAATTGAAGCAATCAGGGTGAACGGGCAACAATCTGAATGCCAATTCAACATCAGATTTTGCTAACAGGGCCCCCGACCGCACTCACTAGCATCATAGCCCATTCGAAGACAAGACTGCCGGGTCTCGTAGAGCTGCAGGACCAGTCATCCGCAGAAGGGGGAGGCGATCTCCATCTAGAGGTACTGGATTAAGTGAATTTCTATGGTGCCACGGCGGCGACACTGACAAACCTTGGGAGGAAGAACCTGAGGATCTCCCCCACAAGACTTGCACTGCCCTTCTGAGGACACCACAGGCGTGGCAGCAGGCTGTTGCACACCTGACAGGAACTGGGCTGATGAATAGACAGTCATGGGCAAAGGAGTTGCTTGTGGAATATAAAATAGTGGATCAACCACATGCACTGTGGGAGTCTCAGGCAAAAAGGGGTGAATACCTGTTGTGACACTATGGGCACCAGTGGCTGAAAAATCAGCACCACTAGAAGCCTAAGCAGCCATGTTAGCTACAGAGGGAGCAGAGGACGTGCAGGCAGGGAAAGCTAAAGCCCCTGCTTCAAAACAAACTAACTGCAGGGGAGAGGGCGAAGATAATCGTCCTGCTTCCGGCAGAGAAGAGCGGGTGAAGCTAATTCCCCTAAGGACACGTTCCATACCTGGAGCGTTTGCAGGAGCAGGGATAGGAGATTGCACTGACACAGTCATATTGACCGAACCACAGTGACGGCTGAGAAGCTTGAGGACTTGGACATAACCTTAACCTCAATAGCAGCTGAGAACAGCGGGTCGGCCACCCACTCCCCCCAGGAGCTGTAACAGTAGTAACAGCTGCAGAATCAGAGGTAGGAGAGGCAGCACCCACATCAGCCAGAACCTGGGTAAGGCAGCCGACTGACTCAGTCGCTCACTCCTTATTTTGTCAAAAAACTTGGACAAAAAGGAGTCAGCAATGATGCTGACTACTCCTCAAAGCATATTCTCTCACTGGGGTCAAAGGAAAAAGAAGGTCACCCCAGGAAGTAAGTAGTATTTAAAACCTGGGAAAGGAAACACCTGACCTTCACTGCCCAATTAGGTATGTGCTTTTCCCCCCAGTAAATTAACCCTAACTTTCCCCTTAAATAAGTGCGGTCACTGGCAGAAGCATTCCTTTTTTTTTTAGGAGAACATCATATAGTTCAGTGGTGGTACTAGCATCAGCAACCAAGAGCATGTCTCCTGGGTCTTGGACGCAGGGCTGCGAATCTCTGTATGTAAATAAACCTCAAAAGTATCCCTAGGACTGCACATAGACCTCTGCCATAGGTGGGAGGAACATGTGAGTGACCACCATGAAATGAGTGTCTGTGGGTTATACAGTGACAATATCAGTCTCTGCAAATATCCACATATCCCAGTCACAGGCGTCTCCTCAGCTCCCACCTGCCACATCAGTGAGGACAGTCCCAGCAGTTCTCAGCCACACTCCTGAAGCTGTCTCAGTCTCCACAGTTTTCTCTAAATTCTGCTCTCTTTCCAGACTTTCCATTCAGGGGTCTCTCTGTAAATTCTCTGCAGTCTCTCTCCTTTCACTTTCTTGTCTGCTCCTCTAGCACAGAACTCCTCCACCTGCTGCTCCTCTTCCTTTCTAGAACTTTCCTCAGTCTCCTATGCTGGGCTTTCTGGGGATGCTTAGTACAATCTGTCAAATAAACTCATTAGTAAAAATATTCCTTCTACAAATATAACAATCAGATAACAGTAATAACAAACTACAGTTACAGTATACACATAGTACAGAGGAATACAGGTTACATCTATCTATCTATCTATCTATCTATCTATCTATCTATCTATCTATCTATCTATCTATCTATCTATCTATCTATCTATCTATCTATCATCTATCTATCTATCTATCTATCTATCTATCTATCTATCTATCTATCTATCTATCTATCTATCTATCTATCTATCTATCTATCTATCTATCCTGATAATATAAACAACTTTATTAGTATGTAGAAAAATAAAAATACTATATTGTATACATTATATAAATCAGGATTAGCGTTTTATGTAGTACTTTGAATATTCACAGTTAATTATATAATATGGAGAATACTAGTACTGGCAGCTTTCGGAGTATTTCGCCTACAACCCACCCACACTGCAGTTGGGTCCCATGATATTCAGATAGAAGAGTCAACATAACATTTGCCATGAGAGCTGCTGTGATGCAATAACAGATGAATTTAATCTTTCAGCCTAACATACTGGTATAACTACAAAGTTCTAGAATGTTATAGTATGTGCTACGTGAACAAATAGTAGACGTGACAGATACTGTAGATTGAGTACATGTGTAAGATTGCATACAAATGTTCATCATGATATCATTATAGTTTCTTAGATTTTAAAAGAATTTCCAGGCACACTGACTAGTTGGTAAGCCTAGCATGTAAAATATTCCTAAGGACTGCCATACAAGTGGAATAGAGACAGACATAAGTACCTAAGTTCAAATGCTTCCAGCAAGCCCAAGTGCTCTCAAAATATTGAAAAGGCTAATCCACAATGACACACAGCATGCATGGACAAAATGTTGCATATTTAATGTTTTTGTACACCTTAACCCCTTAAGGACGCAGCCTTGTTTTAGCCTTAAGGCTCAGAGCCCATTTTTCAAATCTGACATATTTCACTTTATGTGGTAATAACGTGGGAATGCTTAAACCTACCCAAGCGATTCTGAGATTGTTTTCTCGTGACACATTGGGCTTCATGTTCGTGGTAAAATTTGGTCGATATATTCAGTGTTTATTGGTGAAAAATTGCAAAATTTAGAGAAAATTTTGAAAAAATAGAATTTTTCAGAATTTAAATGCATCTGCTTGTAAAACAGACGGTTATACCACCCACAATAGTCACTAGTTCACATTTCCCATATGTCTACTTTCGTTTGGCATCGTTTTTTGAACATTCTTTTATTTTTCTTGGACGTTACAAGGCTTAGAACATAAACAGCAATTTCTCATATTTTTAAGAAAATGTCAAATGCCTTTTATTTAAGGTACCTGTTCATTTCTGAAGTGGCTTTGAGGGGCCTATGTATTAGAAACCCTGATAAAACACCCCATTTTAAAAACTAGACCCCTCAAAGTATTCAAAACAGCACTTAGAATTTTTTTTAACCCTTCAGGCATTTCACAGGAATTAAAGCAAAGTGGAGGTGAACTTTGCAAATTTCATTTTTCTTGCGGAATTTCAATTTTATTCATTGTTTTTTCTGTAAGACAGAAGGTTTTACCAGAGAGACACTACTAAATATGTATTGTCCAGATTCTGCAGTTTTTAGAAATGTCCCACATGTGGCCCTACTGCGCTCGTGGACTAAAACACAAGCCCTAGAAGCAAAGAAGCACTTAGTGCATTTTGAGTCCTCTTTTTTTATTAGAATATATTTTAGGCAGCATGCCAGGTTTGAAGAGGTGTTGAGGTGCCAAAACAGTAGGAATCCCCCAATAGTGACCCCATTTTGGAAACTACACCCCTCAAGGAATTAATTTATGGTTGTTGTTACCATTTTGACCGCACGGTTTTTTCACAGCACGTATTTGAATTGGGATGTGAAATGAAAAAAATGTCATTTTTTCCAATAAAATGTCATTTGTGATCAAAATTTCTTATTTTCACAGGGAACAAAATACCCCATTTGGTTGCCCAATTTGTCTTTAGTGCAGCAATACCCCATTTGTGGTGATAAACTGCCGTTTGGGCCCATGGGAGGGCTCAGAAGGAAAGGAGCGCTATATGTTTGTTGGAGTCCAGATTTTGCTGGATTGGTTTTCGGGTGCCATGTCGCATTTGCAGAGCCTCAGGGGTATCAAAGCAATGGAAACCCACCAAAAGTGACCCCATTTTGGAAACTACACCCCTCAAGGAATTCATTTATGGGTAATGTGACCATTTAGACCCCATAGTTTATTCACAGAACTTATTTGAATTGGGCTGGGAATTAAATAAATATATATTTTTTCCAATAATATGTCATTTTAGCTCAAAAATTCTTATTTTCACAAGAAATAAAATACTCCATTTTGTTGCCCAATTTGTCCTGAGTGCGGCAATACCCCATTTGTGGTGATAAACTGCCGTTTGGGCCCATGGGAGGGCTCAGAAGGAAAGGAGCGCTGTGTGTTCTTTGGAGTCCAGATTTTGCTGGATTGGTTTTCGGGTGCCATGTCGCATTTGCAAAGCCCCAGAGCTATCAAAGCAATAGAAACCAATCACAAATGTCCCCATTTTGGAAACTACACCCCTCAAGGAATTCATTTATGGGTAATGTGACCATTTAGACCCCATAGTTTCTTCACAGAACTTATTTGAATTGGGCTGGGAATTAAATAAATATATATTTTTTCCAATAATATGTCATTTTAGCTCAAAAATTCTTATTTTCACAAAAAACAAAATACCCCATTCTGTTGCGCAATTTGTTCTGAGGGCCGCAATACCCCATTTGTTGTGATAAACTGCCGTTTGGGCCCATGGGAGGGCTCAGAAGGAAAGGACCACCATTTGGCCTACTGGGGATTTTCTAGTGTGAAGTCATGTATGCAGAAGCACCTGAGGTACGAGTACAGTTGAAACCCGCAAGAAGTGACCCCGTTTTAAAAACTACACCCTTAAGGCATTCATCTAGAGGTGTAGTGAGCATTTTGACCGGAGACATACACCCCATAAACTGTAATGTGGGTTCTCCCGGGTATGGCAATACCCTACATGTGGCTGTTATCAGCTGCCTGGGCACACAGCAGGGCTCAGAGGGGAAAGACGAGGGGGGATAAGCTGTGCGGAGGGCATCAGGGTAAGTAAAATTGGGGTAAATTATAAACCAAGGGATGTATGATAAAACACTCTTTCATACAGAGCTCTGGTTATTCGGGACACGTGTCACATTGATATATTGTGTCATCCCTTATCGCCCTCTTATAGCAGACTTTGCACCTCTTTTGACTTTTTCCCTTCTTGCCAGTTTGGGGAACTTCCCCTGGAAAGTGTTGCCGCCCTGGTACGATGCGTGTGGCCCCGCTTCCAGAAGTACTGGGTGCCCTCCCTTCTTGGTCCCTAAAGATTAGGTTCTTGATAATCACCTCTTGAAATTCCAGGAAAGTTCCCATCTGGCCTGCACATCGACGTAGCACGTACGCATTGTACAAAGCCATCTGTATGATGTGCCCGGCCAGCTTCTTATACCACACCGCATGGCGCTGTAGGGCTTCAGGACTTGATTTGACAAGTCCATCCCTCCCATGTACCTATTGTAGTCCAGGATGCAGTCTGGTTTGGGGGTGGCCTTTCCTTCATATATTCTAAATCTGTAGGTATACCCTGATGCACTCTCGCACAGCTTATACATCTTCACGCCATACCTTGCCCTCTTACCCGGCAGGTACTCGCGGAATTGAACCCTCCCTTTAAAATGTACCAGGGACTCATCAATAGAAATACACTTCTCGGGGTGTATGCTTGGGAAAACCGGGCACTGAAACGGTGTAATAGGGGTCTCCGTTTATACAAACGGTCACAACTGGGGTCATCTCGGGGTGGGCACGGCTCATTATCAGTATAATGTAAGAAGCGAAGTTTTGCCTCATTTATTTATTTTTTTAGGTTCCAGTTCAGTTCTGAAGTTGCTTTGAGGGGCCCATATATTAGAAACCCCTATGAAATACCCCATTTTAGAAACTAGACCCCTCAAAGTATTCACAACAGCATTTAGAAAGTTTATGAACCCTTTAGGTGTTTCACAAAAATTTAGAGCAAAGTAGAGGTGAAATTTACATTTTTTTTTTGTCAGAAAATCCTCTTTATACCATTTTTTTTATAACACAAAAGGATTTATCAGAGAAACGCAACTTAATACGTATTGCCCAGATTCTGCAGTTTTGAGAAATATCCCACATGTGGCCCTAGTGCGGTAATGGACTGAAGCACCGGCCTCCGAAGCAAAGGAGCACCTAGTGGATTTTGAGGCATCTTTTTTATTAGGCACCATGTCCGGTTTGAAGAGGTCTTGTGGTGCCAAAACATTGGAAACCCCCCAAAAGTGACCCCAATTTGGAAACTAGACCCCTTGAGGAATCCATTGTAGTTTTCTTGGGGTGCATTTGATCAGTTTTTATTCTATTTTTAGGTGGCGTGGTGACTAAAAAACAGCAATTCTACTATTGTTTTTTTATTCTTTTTTTTTACAGCGTTCACCGTGCGCTATAAATGACATATTCACTTTATTCTGCGGGGCGATACGATTACGGCGATACCAGATGTTTATAGTTTTTTTTTATGTCTTATGGCGTTTGCACAATAAAACACGTTTTGTAAACAATCATTCACTTTTTGTGTTACCTTATTCTAAGCGCCATAACGTTTTTATTTTTCAATCAATAAAGCCGTGCGAGGACTTCTTTTTTGCGTAACGAACTGTAGTTTCGATCAGTACCATTTTTCGGTACATGCGACTTATTGATCTCTTTTTATTCCATTTTTTGGGAGGTGAAGTGACCAAAGAATTGTGATTGTGGTACGGTTTATTATTATTTTATTTTACGGCGTTCATCGTGCGGGATAAATAATGAAATAATTTTGTAGTTCAGGCCGTTACGGACGCGGCGATACCAATTATGTATAGTTTATTTGTTTGTTTATATATTTTTATTAATAATAAAGGACTGATAAGGGAAAAAGGGGGATTTTTACTTTTAATACTTTTAAATCTTTTATTTTCTTATTTTTACACATCTTTTTTTAACTTTTTTTTTACTTTATTACTTTGTCCCACTAGGGGACATGAGGGCAGGAGTCCCTGATCGCTATTCTAATACACTGCACTACATGCGTAGTGCAGTGTATTAGAACTGTCAGCTACTCACTGACAGCAAGCATAGTGGGTCCTGACGTTGTCAGGACCCACTAGGCTTCCGTCTATGGCATAGCCGGACGCCATTGTTTGGTGTCCGGTTGCCATAGTCACCATCGCCGGCCGCTATCGCGTAGCAGGCCGGCGATGGCAGCTTAACCCCTAAAAAGCCGCGATCTCTATAGAACGCGGCTTTTAAGGGGTTAATCAGCGGGGACACAGCGATCGGTCCCCGCTGTAGGAGCTGTGACAGCTGCTGAACAAGACAGCAGCTGTCACAGCTCCTGTATGTGTCGGGAGGACGGCCGAAACGGCCGTTACTCCCGAGACGTACTATTACGGCATGGAGCGCGAACGATACAGCGGCCATGACGTAATAGTACGTCAAGGAGCGGGAAGGGGTTAAACAGAAAAGTTATGAAGAAAATAAAGATTTTTCTGAAGACCACTATTTCTTAATGCAAACCTTTAAAATATCAGACTGTCACTGAAGTTACAGGACAAAGACATACTGTGTACTAAAAATGGCCAAATATTATAATTTTTTTGCAAATCTCTGTTTATTAAAGAAGATGAACAATATAGAAAAATATCACAGCATATGTAAATTTGTGCGTAATGTAAAGACTGAAAATCGGGCTCACAGGCCCTACATAGGGTGCAAGAAGCGAAATATAGCTGCTGTAAACATGTAAACAGAAGGAACTATATGCATACAAACAATACCCACAATATCCATAAAATGTCAGCAGGAATGAGGCTAGAAAAATTCCTAGGTAAAAAAAGAGTATACGTGCTGCCAAAGCCAGCAAACGGTTTTAATAGGGAATCTACTTTGGTGTAGCATGAGTTAAGTGATTTGCAAGGCGAGGACCCTTCTATATTGTTTAATTGCCTCTTTTTCAGATGTCCACGTGCCCCCATAATAGTGACTGCAGACATAATTAGTTACTTTTTAATTTCTGTAAGGCTATACCTTCTTAAACTCTCCTCTGTCCTGCTCTGTGCTAGAGTGTACATGGGAAGGGAGTGTGTGAGACCCACACCAGCTAATAGAACTGGCTATGAACTCACCGGCACCTATAAGATTAGTGCTAGAATGAAAATTTGCTAGAAAAGGGAGGTGACAGGGACAATTAAATACAAAACTATAAGGGTGCAATTTTCTCACCTCTGTGTTGAAGTCAGCAAGAGAATAGCCTGTTGGCCTGACATCAAGGTCTATCGATCCCTGCTCTGAGGTCTACTGTAAGATTGCAATCTACTTGTTATTGAATCACTGGTTTAGCAATTCCCATAATGGAAGTTTATGGAGTTGCTAGATGAGCGATTCCCCAAAGGCTGCTGGAGACCCTCGGGACTAAGCGTGCAAATAAATCCGCAACCTCAAATCCGTCACAACTCTGATCAACAGAGTCTAAGGCTACTCTATGGTTTTTGTCAAAGCCCACTGCAAGGCAGGATGGTTTTTGCTGCATAAAACCCAGGTTGTTTTAACAGATTTTGGTGTTGGATAATAGGTGCAATGCAGGCAACACCAGAACAGGTAACCAGACAGCCAGAGGGTAAACAGAAAGTTCAAATCACAAAGCTTGGGGATGTAAGGTATAGCAGAGGTCAGTACCAACCGGGAGCAGAAAGTCCAGATCCGTAAGCAAGGGGTAATCCAGAGACAAGTCGAGGTACAGTTCCAAGAAGTCAAAATAGCCAAAGGTACAGGGCATAGTCAGTAGCTTGATCAAACACATGGAAACCAGGAAATTCACAAGCAAAGAATACAGAATCAACCCAGATTTATGTACTCCATCCTTAAAGACAGACAGAGAAAAGGAATAGGCTGAACAACTAAAACCAGAACCACCCAGAAGCTAGACTAGTAGTCATGGTCATCCTAAAGGGATGGACGTTTCCTAACACTACTGTTGTCCACCACTGATGTGCACAGAGATTTTAAATGTCATTAGAATTATCTAACTAACATCTAAGACTATCTCTTTTGTCTGGGTTTTTTTGGGGGTCTTTTTTTAGTAATAGTTTTGTAGAGGTCTTTTTATGAAAATTGACTATTTTGGTTGGTAGATTTTATAAAAAAAAATTATGTGTATTGGTCTGAGTGCTGATTTTGTTTTGAAAAATCAACAAGAAGAGTGAATTTGTAAAAATTATGGGAGGTGTGCACATTATTACAGTTGTCTCCAAAAGCAAGGTCATTCTCATGCTGTCGTTTGCTGCTGAAACAGAGTGGGAATGATTTAGGATAACGCTCTGCCATTTACAGCATAGACACTGCTTAGTTTTCAAGCCTGATTGGGTTAGAAATATGTAAATACACAGATTATCCAGTAATACACGTTATTGTAACACTGTGGGAACAGTGTGAGAATGACCAGTTTTAACTCCAGCCATTCTCAAGATAGTAAGCCAGTAAGGGTCATTTTTAACTGGCCCATTTTGGTCATAACGACGAGCGCCAATCAACGAGACATCTCGTTGATCGGCACTCATTTGCTCCTGTCACAAGGACATATGTATGGGGACGAGCGCTCATTACTACGATCACTCATCCCTATACATTTCTATCATGTTGGCAGCACATCTCCCTGTTTACACAGGGAGATGTGCTGCCGACAACGATAATATTTTAAGAAGCCCATAATATACCATAATCCCACTGATTGAAATATACTGCATGTCAGCCAATTTTGTTTAGCATATTGTAGTACACTGTCATTATTCACTACTACTATAAACTGGCAGAGAGTTTTCTTTTGGTTATAGGAAAATATAATGCAAGCATACATGAATGTGAAATTCTTCTACAATAATTCACAATTAAGATCACAAGTTTAACAAAACGAGTTCATCTAGTTAAATTAAACATTTGTGAAGCAAGACTCGCTTTTAAAAAAACATATTGGTGAAGGTTTTCAGATTGTTAGTGAAAAGAAGGATATTAGGTAAATTATACTAAATGGAAAGCTACAAGGATAAACCCAGTAATAAGAACATTTCAGCAGCTTCAAGGTAAAACATACTGTAGAGTAAGAGGTGCTTAAAATGCATTAAATATATTACTGACTGAGACATAGTTAAGGAAAGGATGTCGAAATGTCAGCCTGACTCATTTCATTTAATCTAGTTTATTCTATGTAAAAAAATTTCAGTATTACTTTGAGCTCCTGCTACTGTTGTCTCTAATCCACACATCTGAAACCATAGAAATTGTTCAACATTAGAATTAGATATATAAGTATTTTCTATTAAAGGGAAGTTTTATCTTAAATGAGATTACTGTTGTATCTATGACCCAAACCAGTTAACCCTATCCATCAGAGATTTATTTAGACTTAATAATCAATAATTGACCCCTTCCCTCCGCAGCCATTTTTTGGATTTTCATATTCGCTTTTTCCTCCTCACCTTCTAAAAGTCATAACATTTTTATTTTTCGTCGATATAGTTGTATGAGGGCATGTTTTTTGCCAGACGAGTTGAAGTTTTTTACAGCACCATTTATTGTACCATAAAATGTACTGGGAAACTGTAAAACATTTCTTTATGGGGTGGAATAGGAAAATCTAGTGATTCCTCCATTGTGTTTTCGTTTTTGTTCTTTTGGCGTTCATCCTGTGCTAAAAACGACATGTTAACTTTATTCTGTGGGTCAATGCAATTATGAAATTCTTAACTTTTTTAGTTAAAAATAGTTTTTTTATGTTTTACCACTTTAAGGGTATGTTCACAGGCAGTGGTTCCAGACGTAATTCGGGCATTTTACGCCTCGAATTACGCCTGAAAAAACGCCCCTAATACGCTTACAAACATCTGCCCATTGCTTTCAATGGGAATTACGATGTTCTGTTCCCACGAGCCTTTATTTTACGCTTCACTGTCAAAATACGACGCATAAAATGACAGCTCATCAAAAGAAGCACAGGACACTTCTTGGGACGTTTTTGGAGGCGTTTTTCATTGACTCCATTGAAAAACAGCTCCAAAAACGGCCATAAAAAACGTGAGTTGCTAAAAAAACGTCTGAAAATCAAGAGCTATTTTCGCCTTAAAACAGCTCCGTATTTTCAGACGTTTCTGGTCACTGCGTGTGAACATACCCTTACATGCAGAAAACTAATTGTTAAAAATAAAATTTGTGCCGTCATATTCTGAGAGCGATAACTTGTTTATTTTTCCACCGACTGAGCAATGTGAGGGCTCCTATTTTGCTTGGTACCATACAGTTTTATATTGGTACAATTTTGAAGTACATGACCTTTTCATCACTTTTAATCCATTTTTTTGTGGGAGATAAGGTGACCAGAAAATAGTAAGTCTGGCATTTAATTATTTTTTATTTTTTTACAGCGTTCATCATGCGGGTTAAATAACGCTATATATTGTAATAGTTCAGACTTTTACGGACACGTGATACCAGTTATTTATTTTTTTGTTTTACATTGCTTTTGGGGGAACATTGGAAAAGTGGGATTTTTTTAACTTTTAATATTTCTATTTTTTTATAAACCACAGATCAATGGATTGCAGTATATAGTGATCCTGACATGCTCCTATTATTTAGGATTACAAAGATGGCAGACCTGAGGACCTTCATTGGGCCCCCATGCTGCCATAACAACCATCGGCACCCCACGATCACGACAGGGGAGAGGCCATTGGAAGGTTTCAGGGGGCTGCCCCCTGTTTCTAACGGCTTAGATGTTCCAGTCGCTGTTAACCGCAGCATCTAAGGGACATCTAAAGGGTTAAATGAGCATGATCCCGATCGTTACACTTAAGTGTCAACTGTAACATACAGCTGACACTCTCATCTATGGAGCAGGCTCAGCCTGTCTTCACATTAGAGAAGATAGGGAGTTGGATAAAGCAGGGCTTAATAGGGATTTAGTAGCCAAGTAGATGATGGCAATATCAAATGTATGCTGACGAATGCAAGAAGTCTTACAAATAATGAATGAGTTGGAGATTCTTATGACTGACATAGATTATGATATAGGCCATAACAGAAACCTGGCTGGATTAGAGCCTTGACTGTATAACACATGTGGAGGGCCACATGGTGTTTAGAAAGGATAGAAAAGATAAAAAAGTTGGAGGGGTTCGTCTGTTTGTAATATACACCCTAAGAATAGTACTGAATGATGACATTGGTGTAAAGTGTGGATACATTATTGGTAAATATCCACGGCACGGGCACTAACAGTAAACTACTTTTTGGAGTTTGTTATAAGCCACGTAACATTACTGAACAGACTGATGATGAAATTCTGCAACAAATAGAAAAAAACAGCAAATAATAATTGGGTCCTTATTACGGGGAATTTCAACTATCCTGACATTAAATTGGATATAGAGGCTGCTGGTTGTGCTATAAGGTGTACATTTTTATACACAATTCAAGACAAATATTTTATAAGCCAACGAGAGGGGATAATGTTCTGGATCTGGTCTTATCTGACGGACCAGATACAATATTAGATGTAAAGGTCCATGAGAATTTGGGCAACAGTGACCAAACAAGTTTCAAAATAATATTCAATAAAGCAGTAATATTCAATAAAACCCTGTTCTACCTTTCTTGGTTCCCACTGCCTCCCGGGTGACTTTCTGATTACATGTTTGGAAATGACGAAAACAGCGTAGCACACTGAGCTACGCTGTATTAGTATCTACCATAGGAGTGAATGGCAGTTACGGAAACAGCATAGCTCGCATGCTATGCTGCTTCTGTAAACTGCCATTCGTTTCTCTGGAAGTTAAGGAAACAACGTAGCTCAGCGAGCTACGCTGTTTTCGTAATTTCCGACCATGTAATCAAGATGTGTCCCAAGAGGCAGCTGGAATCTAGAAAGATAGAATGGGGTTTATGGGGCCCTGTTCTAGAGAAAAGTGCGGGTCCCAGCGGTGGGATCTGCATTTATGTGACATTAATATGGCATATACTGTGGATACGCCATTAATTTCCCTGATGTGCAAACCCCTTTAAAGATATATTACATGAATCATTAGTAATTTTATACCCTCTGGTAACAAAATGTCTAGAAATAAAAGGGAACTAATATGACTGAATAGGGACGTACTCAATATAATAAGACAAAAATAAAAAGCATTTAAAACATTGAAGGCTCAGAATTTAGAAAAAGCATTCCAGGCTTGGAAAGATCTCAATTGGAAATGTAAAAATGAAATCAACTCATCAAAGTTAGCCACAGAAAAACAAATAGCTAATGACAGTAAAATTAATTCCATAACTTTTTATAAATATTTAAATGCAAAAAAGAAAATATCTGATAATATTGGCCCTATAAAAAATGACCATAGGAATATAGTTGTAGAGAACAAAAGGAAGGGCTGAGACACATACTTTTGGTTTGTGTTCCACGGTGAGCAGCCAGTGCCAGATATTTAGGGGAAAGTAATAAAAGTTCTCCACCAAATCTTACCTACTTGCGTCTTAGCAAATTAAATATTGATAAAGCCCCTGGCCCAGACGGCACTCATCCACGTGTATTAATGAAATTGAGCTTGGTAATTGACAGACCAATGTATCTTATCTTCTTAGACTCTCTTGTAACAAGATTAGTGCCACTGGATTGGAGGACGGCTGATGTTGTACCAATATTTAGGGATAAGAAACTTGAGTGTAACTACCGCCAATTTGATATCTGTGGTATGTAAGATATTTGAAGGTATTGATGAGATGAACTGCAAGTATATACTTATACGTATATAATCTTATAAAGGATATCCAGCATGGATTAATAATAAATAGGTTGTGCCTTAACAACATGCTCGGTTTCTATGCGGAGTTGAGGGGAAATCTGGATGTTGGTCATGTGGCTGATGTGCTAGATGTTGCAAAAACATTTAAAGGGGTTTTCCGGAACCAAAAAAATATATGTCTTTTAACTAAACAATGCAAAATAATACATTTTGTAATATACTTACCTTGGTTCCGATGTTTGTAGCGGCGTATCCCATCCTCAGTCACGTGACCGAGAGCTGACTTGAAATTGCAACTTCCTCCCCAGACCCGTCTATTATCTCCAAGTTCCTGTTTCCTGTCCTCCGAGTGTACGGTCACGTCACAAGTGACGTGCTGTACCACGTGTTTATGTAGAATGTCCTCATCCGATTTAGAGCATGCGGGGTTGACACACTCAATGTCCACCACGCATGCTCTGTTAGATGATGTGGCTGCAGGTGTACGGCGCATTGCATGCTGGGAAAGACGCGGTGCATGCAGGGAGGACAAACAACGGAAGAGAAGAGGATAGAAGATAGTGAGGTAAACAACCTCCAAAAGTTAAACAATAGGGCGCAATCAAAGAGGAAAGCTTTTTAAATAAGAAAACGTTATACACAGTGCATAACGTATTAATACAGAAGTGTTGCAATGATTTAAAAAAAAAAAAAAAAAAGATTCGGAAAACCCCTTTAATACTGTACCACACAACAGCCTTGCACTGAAGCTACAGACACAGGGACTTGGGGACAATGTATGCACATGGGTCAATAAAGAGTCTTTATAAATGGTACATACTAAAAATGGGCTAAAGTCAGCAGTGGTGTACAACAAGGATCTGTGTTAAAGGCTATTTACACTTTTGAAAACAAAATATTTTTTTTTACATTTAAAAATTACTTTTTATTGAAAATTATTTTTACTTTTTAAGATACAGCTGCTTTGTATCCTGGATAAACAGCAGCTGTATCTTGTGCTTAGACCTGTATCCGTTTCTAACTTCGATGTGATCGGTAACAGCTCTATCCTGCCACTGTCACTGAACCTGTCAGTCCTGCGGACCTGACGGATTCAGGTCTCAGCGCAAGATACAGCTTCTGTGTATCCAGGATACAATAGATTTCAAAGGTATACATAGCCTTTAAGCTGAATTCCTTTTAATCTCTTTTTTAATGACCATGTGGATGGGATTGAAAGTATTAATTTTTGCTGATGATATAAAATGTTGTAGGATACTTAATTGATTATAAAAAAAACCAGGAAGACCCAGTTAAACTGGAGAAAATACATGACAGATTAATTTTAATGTTGATAAACGTAAAGTAATGATCCTAGTCAGCGGTGATAGTTAAAAAAATATAAAGTAATGCACCTAGGCAACAGTAATAGTATTGCTGCATAAACATTAATTGAATAATACTGTGGCTAATAGAACAAGGGAAGCACTTGGATATTCTGGTTATGAGTAAGCTAAGCAGCAGTACTCAATGTCAAGTAGCAGCTGAAAAAGCAAATACGATTTTAGGGTGTATAAAAAGAGAGATAAAAACCTGTATTCAAATGTAATATTACCCCTATATAAATGCCTTGCAAGACCACATCTTGAATATGGGATTCAGTTTTGAGTTTCACATTATAAAAAGGAAATAGGAGGGAAGTAAGAGGTTTCAAAGTAGGGTGACTCGATCATTAAATGGGATGAGAGGTCACTCTTACATTGAGAGCCGAGAAAAATTGGGTTTCTTTACCTTGGAAAAAAGTCACTTTAGAGGTCATCTTATTAATGTGTATAAATATATGTTTTCAATACAAAAGAACTAGCACATAATTTATTCTTTCCAAGGCATTTACAAAGGGCTACATGATAATCATTGCGTGTGGAAGAAATGCATTTCAGACATCCATAGAGGAAAGGGTTCTTTACAGTTAGTAGTCAAACTATGGAATGCCCTACCCCAAGAGGTAGTAATGGCAGATACTATGTCAGCATTTAAAAAAAGGCTAGAAGCTTATCTAAAGACAAATGGCATTGAGCGTTATAAATAATATAGCAATGAATGATGTATAATTGATTGGGAAATTTGAACTTAACGGACGTGTCTTTTTTCAACCTATGTAACTATGATTATAGGGGCAGCAGTCTTGCATGAGCAGATGCTCTGTTAACAGCATTCACAGATGTGCTTTGCAGCACCCACATGAACCATAGGAAACAAAAGTCAGGAGATGACCCAATGACTTCTATGGGAAAGTATTCTAGGCATGCCCTGTGACCTATGTATATAATGTAAAATAACCAATGTGCTCTACCAGTATCCACGGCAAACAAGGGGGTATGGAAGTCTAGCCTCCCTTCTGTGCCAGGAATAAATGGCATTCCCTGCTGGCAGTAAAAGGACTCACACTTTAAGTTCAATAGGATCTTTCCACAGCGAAATTCTCACTGTTCAGCAAAAACATGAAATATAGACATAGTGCAATAATGTCTACAACCAGTATTAGGTTTCTGTCAATTTTTATTCATACTCACAAACATAGATTGAAAATCAGCATATCAAACATTTAAAGACTCCACGTGGCATCCAAACAGTCTAAGCAGCCCGACTCGAGTTTCGCCTGCATCAGCTTCTTCCGGTGTATAAACCATTATGTTACTGAAGCCCATTCCTGCTTTCAAATCATGTACAAAATGATCATAAAAATTCTATACAACCCATCAGCGATCATGCTTTAATTAATCAAATAAATGTACAAACTTTTAGCAAATAATCTTTCCAAAGTGATCAGCAAGATAGTGCATTCCAAGCAGGCGGGCATTATGTCCAATATGTCCACGGCAGTGAGCATAAGGCGCCTCTATCATAATATACAAGCTTGTCGTATAACTCAAAAAGATGCTGCAGTCACATCCTTGGATACGGCCAAAGCATTTGATAGTGTTGAATGGCCATACTTATGAGCCACGCTAAAAAAATGGGCTTTGGTAATTGTTTTCTAACGTGGGTGAAATTGCTATACTCATCTCCGAGAGCTCGAATATGGGCAAATGGATTATTGTCAGAAGATTTTCTCACAGACGAACACGACAGGGGTGCCCGCTGTTGCCGCTACTGTTTGCAGTGGCGATTTAGCTCCTGGCGGCAGCCCATAAAATGCCTTTTGAGGTGGAAAATCTAAGTATCAATATTTACCCACGAAGTGTGCGTTGTATGCTAATTACCTTTTGCTTTTTCTATCCAACTGGCCTATGTCCTTGAAATCAGAACTGTCAATAATAGATAACTTTGTTCATCTCTCTGGCCTAACAATAAACTGGCCAAGACAGTTGTTTTACCCTGCAGCCTTAACTTTCTTGATTTCAACAAAAGGTAAAAGACTGGTACAAATTGCCTTTTCCAGTTATTGGCTGGGCTAACCTGGTCAAAATGATCCTAATGCCCCAGTTGTTAGATTTTCTTCACAATTCACCAGTGTGGATTCCGGTAAAATTTTGATTGAAAAAAAAAAGGAATCCGGCGAATTAAGCTTTACACCAGGCAAAGGCCTAAAGATAATATGTCTGGCAATAACCTACCCGCAACTATATTATCTAGCAGCACAGTTGCAACATTTAAGAATGTGGGGAGCGAGTGAAATAACATCCACTTCTAGTAGAATTATACAGTCTTTGATACAGGATACATTTTTATTTGCAGCACTGGAAGTAGGGTACTTTACACAATCGTCTTGGATATTTCCTGCTCTAAACGCTACACATAAGTTGTGGTGGAATCTAACTGGCATAAACTGCTATATTGAGTATACCCCAATATGGCCAAATGTTCTGTAACCTGAATTGAATAAGCTTGATAAATTTGAGGCTTGGATAACTAGAGGTATTCATCGTAAGCATCAGCTATTCCTGGTTTGGGAATTTAAATCGCTTGCACAATTCCAGCAGCAACTTGAGTTACATCAAACTAGTTTTTACCAGTATCTACAACTTAGACATGTGGTCAATTCGCAATGTCAATTATCACCCATAATTTCAGCTACAAGTAATTTAATTCTTGCTATGGGGGCTACAGAAGCAGTAATCTCCCTACACTATTGATTATTATTATTATTATTACTATTATTATTAATAATAAGCATCATCCTATGGTAATACTTAATAAATGGAAACAATCATAGGCACAATCACAGATGAACAATGGCACAATGTTATTTAAATGTTCCAAAGGTTGCAGTTAGTGAGGCTTATAGGCTATCACAAATATACCCAGGGGCGGACATATCGCCAATGCAGCAGGTTCGGCTGCACAGGGTCCCAGAGGGGTGGGGGACCGATCAGCTGCTCTAAATGCTGTGCGCATAGATTGGCACAAGAACCCCATCCCCTCTGGGTCCCCATGCACGAGGCATAAGGAGGCCCATGCCGCCCAGCATATATCATTTACCATCCGGGCAGCACTGGCCCCCTCATGCCGGGTGGTGTCGCTAGCACCAGAGGGGGCCCCGGTACTAGCGACAGCCACATTCAATTGTATCTGCGTCCTCTGGACCCAGAAACAATTGATCCCTATAGGCTGCAGGCCACGTTAGGCCTGCAGCCTATAAGATGCTGAGGAGACTTCCTGCGCAGGCCGGCGTGATGATGTCACTGCATCATGCTGGTCTGCGCATGCGTCCCATCCGGAGTCTATGCAGCGGTCCGTCTCGGCGCAAGGTAAGCAGTATTGTTTTTTTTAGGGGTGGGGGGCTATGTGGCGATATACACGGGGGTAGGGGGATAAACTGTGACAATATACAGGAGAGGGAGCTGTATGTCACTATATACAAGGGGAGGAGGAAGCTGTGTGTCACTATATAGAAGGGTGGGACTGTGTGACACTATACAAGGGGAGCTATTTGTCACTATATACAAGTGGAAGGGGCTGTGTGTCACTATACACAAGGGGAGGGGGAGCTCTGTGTCACTATATACAAGGGGAGGGGGAGCTGTGTGGCACTATATAAAAGGGGAGGGGGAGCTGTGTGACACTATATACAAGGGGAGGGGGAGCTCTGTGGCACTATATACAAGGGGAAGGGGCTGTGTGTCACTATACACAAGGGGAGGCGGGGGCTGTGTGTCACTATATAAAAGGGGAGGGGGGAACTGTGTGGCACTATATAAAAGGGGAGGGGGAGCTGTGTGACACTATATACAAGGGGAGGTGGGAGCTGTGTGGCACTATATAAAAGGGGGGTTGTGTGACACTATACAAGAGGAGGGGAGAGCTGTGTGTCACTGTATACAAAGGGGGACTGTGGGGCACTATATACAAGGGGGTGCTGGGTGGCACTATATACAAGAAGGGGACTGCATGACACTATCTAAAAAGGGAGAGGGTTGTGAGGTGCTATCTACAGGTGATGCTGTGGTGCTATATACAGTTTGTTTAGAGGATGGGATATAGGTGGAGAGGGTGCTGGAAAAGCGAAAAAAATGAAAGTGAACGACTCTGATCAGAGAAAACATCAGAGAAAACATCACCTGTGAGTCACTGTGAATCTCCTCTGTATAACTGGCATCTACCACTATACGGTCACTACATAGTGGTAATATTGGTCCTTGTATAGTGGTTTTTATTCAGTAACAGTATGGGGGTATTATTCAGTCACTATGTGGTTATGTTGTGGTGGTATTATTCAGTAAAAGTATGAAGGCATTATTCAGTCACTATGTAGTTATGGTGTGGTGGTATTATTCAGTAACAGTATGGGGGTATTATTCAGTCACTATGTGGTTATGGTGTGAAGGTATTATTCAGTAACATTATGGGGGTATTATTCAGTAACAGTTTGGATGTATTATTCAGTCACTAGGTGGTTATGGTGTGGTGGTATTATTCAGTAACAGTATGGGGGTATTATTTAGTCACTATGGGGTTATGGTGTGGCGGTATTATTTAGTAATAGTATGGGGGTATTATTCAGTCACTATGTGGTTATGGTGTGGAGGTATTATTTAGAAACAGTATGGAGATATTATTCAGTCACTATGTGGTTATGGTGTTGAGGTATTATTCAATAACAGTTTGGGGGTATTATTCAGTCACTGTGGTTATGGTGTGGTGGTATTATTCAGTAAAAGTATGGGGGTATTATTATGTCACTATGTGGTTAAGGTGTGGAAGTATTATTCAGTAACAGTATGGGGGTACTATTCAGTTTCTAGGGGGTTATGTTGTGGTGGTATTATTCAGTAACAGTATGAGGCTATTATTTAGTCACTATGTGGTTATGGTGTGGAGGTATTATTCAGTAAAAGTATAGGTGTGTTTTTCAGTTTCTAAGTGGTTATGGTGTGGAGGTATTATTCAGTAACTGTATGGGGGTATTATTCAATAACAGTATGGGGGTATTATTCAATCACTAGGTGGTTATGGTGTTGAGGTATTATTCAATAACAGTATGGGGGTATTATTCAGTCACTAGGTGGTTATGTTGTGGTGGTATTATTCAGTAACATTATGAGCTATTATTCAGTCACTATGTGGTTATGGTGCGGGGGTATTATTCAGTAACATTATAGATGTGTTATTCAGTTTCTAAGTGGTTAGGGTGTGAAGGTATAGTTCAGTAACTGTATGGGGGTATTATTCAATAACTGTATGGGGGTATTATTCAGTCACTAGGTGGTTATAGTGTGGTGATATTATTCAGTAACAGTATGAGGGTATTATTCAGTCACTATGTGGTTATTGTGTGGAGGTATTATTCAGTAACAGTATGGGGGTATTATTCAGTAATAGTATGGGGGTATTATTCAGTCACTATGTAGTTATGGTGTGGCTGTATTATTCAGTAACAGTATGGGGCTATTATTCAGTCATTATGTGATTATGGTGTAGAGGTATTATTCAGTAACAGTATGGAGGTATTTTTCAGTCACTATGGGGTTATGGTGTGGCGGCAGGGGCGGATTACAATGAGGGCAATATGGGCAAGTGCCCGGGGCCCGAGGCTGGAAGGGGGCCCAGTTTGCCCCGGTTCTCCCTTACCGGCTGTTAAAATTACAGCCGGTTCAGAGAACCGGAGTGAAGCGGGACCGCTCACCCAACCAGTGGCTATACACTACACTACGCACTACACAATAAAAAAGTTACTATAGTAACGGGAGCCGCGGCCCGTTACTATAGTAACGGGAGCCGTGGCCCGTTGCTATACTAACGGGAGCCGCGGCCCGTTACTATAGTAACTACAGTAGTTACCTTCCTGTTTCCGGTGACGTCACCACCATCCTGAGTCAGGACATTCGCCGCTGCTGAAGAGCAGGGTAAGTTAAATACCCCTTTTGCTTGAAGCTGATGGCTTGGGGTCCGACTCCCAGGACCCCCGCCAATCACCTGTTTTGAAGGGGACGCAGCGCTCGTACGAGAGCTGGTGCTTTCCCTTCATTCTGGTCACTTGCTCACACTGAACCCGTGTGGGCGATTCACAGTGTGAGCGAGTAAGTGAAATGAAGAGGAAGCAGCTCTCGTACGAGTTCTGCGGCCCCTTCAAAACAGGTGATTGGGGGGTCCCGGGAGACGGACCCCAAGCCATCAGCTATTGATGGCCTATCCTGAGGATAGGCCATCAATGTTTAGGGACTGGACAATCCCTTTAAGCCTAGAGGGCCAATGAGACAGGATCACAGATTGTGTGATCCTGTCTGCTGGGCCCTGTATCTAAGCCAATCACATGGTAGGCTTTGATACAAGGCCCATGTGTGATCCTGTCTGTTGGGCCCTGTATCTAAGCATCTTACATAATCACATGGTAGGCTTAGATACATATTTAAGCCTACCACACTCTAGGTTTAGATACAGGGCCCCAGCACACAGTAATCTTATACTGTATAAGATTACTGTCTGCTGGACCCTGTATCTAAGCCTACCTTGTGATAGGCTTAGATACAGGGTCCCGCAGACAGTATCACACATGGGCCCTGTATCTAAGCCTAACACATGTGTTACTAATCGCTTTTTGTGTCTTTTCTCACAGGTTCGGTCGTTGGACTACGTAGGATTCCAGTACTACTTAGATGACGGTGTTTTTATGATCAATAAAATGGTTAATGAGGGTTGTCTGGGTGGTTTTTATTTCGATAAAACATTTTTTCTATGTCTTTGTTTGTTTTTTAAACTTTATTACTACCGCCTTATTAATGGACGCCGGCTGATTGACAGCGTCCATTACTAAGGCGAGGCTTAGCCGATGCAGAGGCTAACACTAAGCCCCTTTATTACCCCGGTACCCACCGCCACCAGGGGTGCTGGGAAAAGCCGGGTACGATCCAGTGCCCGACCATCTGCAGTGATGGTCGGGCAATGGGGCGGCCGCAAGCTGGTATTATTAGGCTGGGAAAGGCCAAAAACTGTGGCCTTTCCCCCCTGGTAATGTTAACCTGCTGCTGCTGGCTGGTTATGAAAAATGGGGGGGGACCCCGCCAGATACAACAGCAGCAGCCTAGCATTACCAAGGGGGGGAGGGAAGGGTCACTGTTTTTGGCCTTTCCCAGGCTGATATTACCAGCCTGTGGCTGACCCGGTACCCGACCATCACTAAAGATGGTCGGGTACTGATTCGTACCCGGCTCTTCCCAGTACCACGGGTGCCGGTGGGTACCGGGTTAATGGGGGTTAGTGTTAGCCTCTCTGCCTGCTAACATTAAGCCTCGCCTTAGTAATGGATGTTGTCAATCAGCCAGTAGCTATTAATAAGGCGGTAAAAGTAAAGTTTAAAAAAATACAAGGACATAGAAAAAATATTTTATTGATATAAAAAAACAAACACAACCCACATTAACCATTTTATTGAGAATAAAAAAAACGCTGTCATTGAAGTAGTCCTCGAATCCGACGTAGTCCAACAACCGAACCTGTAAAATAACACAAACACACAAAAATAATTAGTAACACATAAAAAAGCAAAACAATTCTTATACTTACCTTTTCTGGGTCCAGCGCTGGAACCGCAATGTCAGCGAGCTGGTCCCTATATCTAATCCTATCATGTGTGGTACTGTCTGTTGAGCTACTGTATCTAATCCTATCATGTGTGATACTGTCTGTTGAGCTACTGTATCTAATCCTATCATGTGTGATACTGTGCTGAGCCACTGTATCTAATCCTATCCATAGTTTGTACGGTCGTAGTGCTATAGATATGCTGTCTCCTATACACACACACACACACACACACATATTCAGGGGCACAGTGTATAGTGCTATTATATTCAGGAGTGTAGTGTATAGTAATATTATATTCAGGAGTACAGTGTATAGTACTATTATATTCAGTAGTACAGTGTATAGTAATATTATATTCAGGAGCACAGTGTATAGTACTATTATATTCAGGGGCGCAGTGTATAGTACTATAATATTCATTCTTTTTGTTAAACAGCAACTCCCAGCATTTCCTAACCATTGTTCAGGCTATACTGGGAGCTGTCGTTTTATGATGTATAAATTTATATGGCAGGGGTTTAACTGAATTTGCAAATGATCTCTGTACTGAACTGAACTGTATTTGTTCTGGTGCTGTATATATGTACTGAGCTTGATTCTGGTGCTGTGTGTGTGTATATATATATATATATATATATATATATATATATATATATATATGTACTGAGCTTTGTTCTGGTGCTGTATAAATATATATATACTGAGCTTGGTTCTGGAGTTATATATATGTACTGAGCTTGGTTCTGGTGCTGTATTTATGTACTGAGCTTGGTTCTAGTGCTGTATATATGTACTGAGCTTGGTTCTGGTGTTGTATATATGTACTGAGCTTGGTTCTGGGGCTGTATATAAGTGCTGAGCTTGGTTCTGGGGCTGTATATATTTACCTTCTCTTAAGGTAAAAGTATAAGTTAAATCTACTTTTACCTTAAGAGAAGGTAAATATATACAGTAAAAACTAAATCCAAAAAACCATGGAGGAATCTCAGTTTTTTCCAATTCACCCATTATATGGTACTTTACATGGTGCCAATAAAAACTATAACTCCTCCTGCAAAAAAATAATCCTTCACACACCCCTCCATTGACGTAAAAATAAAAAAGTTATAAAGCTCCTGACCACTTCAGTGTCTCAAAGTATTCTGCTTTCTTACTTCTATATGGCTCATTCTGCTTTTACAGCTAAATTAAAACCGTGCCAGGTCTGTGGCCGCCTAAACAGAAATCTGCAAATATATACGGTACAGCGACTTCGGAGTTTGCGGGGGGGGGGGGGGGGACGACGACCTGAAAAAGTGCCCGGGGCCCATGGTACCCTTAGTCCTCCTTAATGTGTGGCGGTATTGTTCAGTAACAGTATGGGGGTATTATTCAGTCACTGTGTGGTGCTGGTGTGGTGGTGTTATTCAGTATCAGTATGGGGTATTATTCAGTCACTTTGTGGTTGTGGTGTGGTGGTATTATTCAGTATCAGTATGGGGTATTATTCAGTCACTATGTGGTTATAGTGTGGAGGTATTATTTAGAAACAGTATGGAGGTATTATTCAGTCACTATGTGGTTATGGTGTAGTGGTAGTATTCAGTAACTGTATGGAGGTATTATTCAGTCACTATGTGGTTATGGTGTGGAGGTATTGTTCAGTAACAGTATGGGGGTATTTTCCAGTAACAGTATGGGGTTATTATTCAGTCACTAGGTGGTTATGGTGTGATGCTATTATTGAGTAACAGTTTGGGGGTATTATTCAGTCACTATATGGTTATGGTGTGGTGGTATTGTTTAGTAACAGTATGGGGGTATTATACAGTCACTATGTGGTTATGGTGTGGTGGTTTTATTCAGTAACAGTTTGGGGGTATTATTCAGTCACTATGTGGTTTTGGTGTGGTGGTATTATTCAGTAACAGTATGAGGGTATTATTCAATCACTATGTGGTTATTGTGTGGAGGTATTATTCAGTAACAGTGTGGGGGTATTATTCAGTAACAGTATGAGGGTATTATTCAGTCACTACGTGGATATGGTGTGGCGGTATTATTCAGTAACAGTATGGGGCTATTATTCAGTCACTATGTGGTTATGGTGTGGAGGTATTATTCAGTAACTGTATGGGGGTATTATTCAGTCACTATGTGGTAATGGTGCGGAGGTATTATTCAGAAACAGCATTGGGCTATTATTCAGTCACCATGTGGTTATGGTATGGAGGTATTATTCACTAACAGTATGGGGGTATTATTCATTCACTATGTGGTTATGGTGTAGAGGTATTATTCAGTAACAGTATGGGGCTATTATTCAGTCACTATGTGGTTATGGTGTGGAAGTATTATTCACTAACAGTATCGGGCTATTATTCAGTCACTATGTGGTTATGGTGTGGAGGTATTATTCAGTAACAGTATGGGGGTATTATTCAGCCACTATGTGTTTATGTTGTGGAGGTATTATTCAGTAACAGTATGGGGCTAATATTCAGTCACCATGTGGTTATGGTATGGAGGTTTGATTCAGTAACTGTATGGGGCTATTATTCAGTCACTATGTTGTTATGGTTTGGAGGAATTATTCAGTAACAGTATGGGGCTATTATTCAGTAACTGTATGGGGGTGTTATTCAGTTACTATGTGGTTGAGGTTTGGAATTATTATTCAGTAACAGTATGGCGGTATTATTCAGTCACTCGGGGGTTATGTTGTGGTTGTATTATTCAGTAACAGTATGGGTGTATTATTCAGTCACTATGTGGTTATGGTGTGGAGGTATTATTCAGTAACAGTATGGGGCTATTATTCAGTCACCATGTTGTTATGGTATGGAGGTATTATTCAGTAATAGAATGGGGGTATTATTCAGTCACTATGTGGTTATGGTGTAGAGGTAGTATTCAGTAACTGTATGGAGGTATTATTCAGTCACTATGTGGTTATGGTGTGGAGGCAATGTTCAGTAACAGTATGGGGGTATTTTCCAGTAACAGTATGGGGTTATTATTCAGTCACTAGGTGGTTATGGTGTGATGCTATTATTCAGTAACAGTTTGGGGGTATTATTCAGTCACTATATGGTTATGGTGTGGTGGTTTTATTCAGTAACAGTTTGGGGGTATTATTCAGTCACTATGTGGTTTTGGTGTGGTGGTATTGTTTAGTAACAGTTTGGGGGTATTATTCAGTCACTATGTGGTTTTGGTGTGGTGGTATTGTTTAGTAACAGTATGGGAGTATTATACAGTCACTATGTGGTTATGGTGTGGTGGTTTTATTCAGTAACAGTTTGGGGGTATTATTCAGTCACTATGTGGTTTTGGTGTGGTGGTATTATTCAGTAACAGTATGAGGGTATTATTCAATCACTGTGTGGTTATTGTGTGGAGGTATTATTCAGTAACAGTGTGGGGGTATTATTCAGTAACAGTATGAGGGTATTATTCAGTCACTATGTGGATATGGTGTGGCGGTATTATTCAGTAACAGTATGGGGCTATTATTCAGTCACTATGTGGTTATGGTGTGGAGGTATTATTCAGTAACAGTATGGGGGTATTATTAAGTCACTATGTGGTAATGGTGCGGAGGTATTATTCAGAAACAGCATTGGGCTATTATTCAGTCACCATGTGGTTATGGTATGGAGGTATTATTCAGTAACAGTATGGGGATATTATTCATTCACTATGTGGTTATGGTGTAGAGGTATTATTCAGTAACAGTATCGGGCTATTATTCAGTCACTATGTGGTTATGGTGTGGAAGTATTATTCACTAACAGTATCGGGCTATTATTCAGTCACTATGTGGTTATGGTGTGGAGGTATTATTCAGTAACAGTATGGGGGTATTATTCAGCCACTATGTGTTTATGTTGTGGAGGTATTATTCAGTAACAGTATGGGGCTAATATTCAGTCACCATGTGGTTATGGTATGGAGGTTTGATTCAGTAACAGTATGGGGCTATTATTCAGTCACTATGTTGTTATGGTTTGGAGGAATTATTCAGTAACAGTATGGGGCTATTATTCAGTAACTGTATGGGGGTGTTATTCAGTTACTATGTGGTTGAGGTTTGGAATTATTATTCAGTAACAGTATGGCGGTATTATTCAGTCACTCGGGGGTTATGTTGTGGTGGTATTATTCAGTAACAGTATGGGTGTATTATTCAGTCACTATGTGGTTGTGGTGTGGAGGTATTATTCAGTAACAGTATGGGGCTATTTTTCAGTCATCATGTTGTTATGGTATGGAGGTATTATTCAGTAACAGTATGGGAGTATTATTCAGTCACTAGGTGGTTATGTGGTATTATTCAGTAACACTATCGGGGTGTTATTCAGTTACTATGTGGTTAAAGTTTGGAAGTATTATTCAGTTATAGTATGGGGGTATTATTCAGTCACTCGGTAGTTATGTTGTGGTGGTATTATTCAGTAACAGTATGGGGCTATTATTCAGTCACTATGTGGTTATGGTGTGGAGGTATTATTCAGTAACAGTATGGGGCTATTATTCAGTAACAGTACGGGGGTGTTATTCAGTTACTATGTGGCTATAGTGTGGAGGTATTATTCAGTAACAGTATGGAGGCATTATTCAGTAACAGTATGGGTATATAATTTAGTCACTAGGTGGTTATAGTGCGGTGGTATTATTCAGTAACAGTTTGGGGGTATTATTCAGTCACTATGTGGTTATTGTGTGGAGGTATTGTTCAGTAACAGTATGTTTTTTTTTTTTCCAGTAACAGTATGGGGTTATTATTGAGTCACTAGGTGGTTATGGTGTGATGCTATTATTCAGTAACAGTATGGGGGTATTATTTGTCACTATGTGGTTATGGTGTGGCGGTATGATTCAGTAACAGTATGGGGGTATTATTCAGTCACTATGTGGTTATGGTGTAGTGGTATGATTCAGTAATAGTATGGAGGTATTATTCAGTCACTATGTGGTTATGGTGTGGTGGTATGATTCAGTAACAGTATGGGGGTATTATTCAGTCACTGTGTGGTTGTGGTGTGGTGGTATTATTCCATATAAGTATGGGGTATAATTCAGTCACTATGTGGTTATGGTGTGGCAGTATAATTCAGTAACAGTATGAGGGTATTGTTCAGTCACTATGTGGTTATGGTGTAGTGGTATTATTCAGCAATAGTATGGAGGTATTATTCAGTCACTATGTGGTTATGGTGTGGCGGTGTGATTCAGTAACAGTATGGGGGTATTATTCAGTCACTGTATGGTTGTAGTGTGGTGGTATTATTCCGTATTAGTATGGGGTATAATTCAGTCACTACGTGGTTATGGTGTGGCAGTATAATTCAGTAACAGTATGAGGGTATTATTCAGTCACTATGTGGTTATGGTGTAGTGGTATTATTCAGTAACAGTGTGGGGGTATTATTCAGTCACTATGTGGTTATGCTGTGGTGGTATTATTCAGTAACAGTATGGGGGCATTATTCAGTAACAGTATGGAGGTATTCAGTAACAGTGTGGGGGTATTATTCAGTAACAGTATGGGGGTATTATTCAGTAACAGTATGTGGGTATTATTCAGTAACAGTATGGGGGTATTATTCAGTCACTATGTGGTTATGGTGTGGGGGTATTATTCAGTAACAGTATAGGGCTATTATTCAGTCACTATGTAGTTATGGTGCGGCGGTATTATTCAGTAACAGTATGGGGGTATTATTCAGTTATTATGTGGTTATGGTTTTCTGTTATTATTTAGTAACAGTATAGGGGTATTATTCAGTCACTATGTGGTTATGGTGTGGCAGTATTATTCAGTATCAGTATGGAGGTATTATTCAGTCACTATGTGGTTATGGTGTGGCGGTATTATTTGAGGACCCTTGCCACCCAATTTACCTGGTATTATTTAGTAATAGTATGGGGGTATTATTCAGTCACTGGTTATGGTGTGGATGTATAATTTAGTAACAGTATTAGGTATTATTCAGTCACTGTGTGGTTATGGTGTGATGGTATTATTCAGTAACATTATTTTCATTATTTATGTTTGTTACTTGTGTTTTAAACGAGTAATAAAATGTGCAATATAGATTTGTATAGTTTTACAGGTGCCCTGGCGTAGTCAGGTTATGGGGGCCCTAGGCACATTCTTTGCACAGGGGCCCATGCAGTCTGTGTCTGGCTCTAAATATACCTTATCCCAAGAGTATATAGGACACCATAACTACTTTTTGAAAATGTTTTTTTATGGCTGATGACTTTAAGGGTATGTTCACACACAAACTCAAAAACGTCTGAAAATACGGAGCTGTTTTCAACGGAAGTTTTTTAAGCCACTCGCCATTTTCGCTGCGTTTTTCAAGTGTTTTTACGGCTGTTTTTGGAGCTGTTTTTCTATAGAAGTGACATGCATTTTTTTCATGGCCGTTTTTTTAAGCGGCCATTTTGAAAAACGGCCTGGAAAAAACCGGCCCGTCGAAACAGAACGTCGTTTTTCCCATTGAAATCAATGGGCAGATGTTTGGAGGCGTTCTGCTTCTGATTTTTCAGCTGTTTTTCGGGACGTTAAATATACTCCGATATACATTTCATCACCTGACATGACCACCTACCACATGCTGATCGGCATTTATTCAGAAGACACCTTCTTTCAGCCCGGTCTCAAACCACAAGAATGGGGCTAACTAATAGGAAACAGTTTTTACTACCTTCATTTATGAAAGTATCTCGCTTACCCAGCCAATAGGATATACATCGCTCAACCCAGCCAATAGGATATAACCTGACTCATTTGGTCTGATACCACAGGAAAGCTACTGTAGCACAAATTACTGAAAAAGTTAATGCTGGCTATAATAGATCACACAGCGTTAGCTAAATAGCAGCTGCACAAATCTCTCTGCTAGTTTGCTACAATGTATCAGTATGAAGTTTAGGCTCTTTAGTACTCAGGATTAGGACAACAAAAAAAATAAAAAATAAAGCTTATTAGAAAGTTGTAGAACTTTTCATGTATCCAATTACTAAGTTTTATTTTCATAAAAAAAAACCCACAGAAAACCTCTTCAAGGGGACTCTAAAGTGAAACTTGGCAAATATTTCCAAATATAATCTGTGCCATTTTGTTAAACCTTAAAAAAGGATAAAAAAAGAAAAACACAATAGTGACATCACAAAATGTTTGTATTATCATCATGTATTTATCCAACTAAGGCCTCATTTACACGAGCGTGTGCGTTTTGCGCGCGCAAAAAACGCTGCGTTTTGCGCGCGCAAAAGGCACTTGGCAGCTCCGTGTGTCATCCGTGTATGATGCGCGGCTGCGTGATTTTCGCGCAGCCGCCATCATAGAGATGAGGCTAGTCGACGCCCGTCACTGTCCAAGGTGCTGAAAGAGCTAACTGATCGGCAGTAACTCTTTCAGCACCCTCGACAGTGAATGCCGAACACAATATACACCAACCTGTGAATAAAAAAAGACTTTCATACTTACCAAGAACTTCCTGCTTTCCCCGGCCGTTGCCTTGGTGACGCGTCCCTCTCTTGTCATCCGGCCCCACCTCCCAGGATGACGCCGCAGTCCATGAGACCGCTGCAGCCTGTGATTGGCTGCAGCCTGTGCTTGGCCTGTGATTGGCTGCAGCTGTCACTTGGACTGAACTGTCATCCCGGGAGGTCGGACCGGAGTTATCGGTAAGTCAGAACGTCTTTTTTTTTTTACAGGTTCATGGATTTTCGGAGCGGAAGTCACTGTCCATGGTGCTGAACCAGTTTAACGCTTTCAGCACCGTGGACAGTGACTGTCTCCTGACGTCGCGTACCCGAACATTTTTTACCGGTTTCGGACAAAACGAGTTTGGCCGAACCCGGTGAAGTTCGGTGCGCTCATCTCGAATTTGACACTCCGTTTGGATGTTTGTAAACAGAAAAGCACGTGGTGCTTTTCTGTTTACATTCAGGAGTTTGACAGTTCTTGCGCGAATCACGCAGTTCGCACGGAAGTGCTTCCGTGCGGCATGCGTGGTTTTCACGCACCCATTGACTTCAATGGGTGCGTGAGTGCGCGAAAAACGCACGATTATAGAACATGTCGTGAGTTTTTTTCTGCGCACACGCGCTGAGCGCAATTCACGCATCGTCTAAACTGCCCCATTGACTAATATAGGTGCGTACGACATGCGTGCAAAGCACGCGCGTCGCACGCGCGTATATTACGTTCGTGTAAATGAGGCCTTAGTTTGGATTTACTCATTTTCAATACCATCACCACTCTGAAGACACCTAACTCCACCCTTCATTCTGTGAAATATCTCCTACTTGCCTGCAGAAGACTGGAGAGTCTATTTCATCCCAGTTTCATCTGTCATGTCCTTTCTTTGACTAGAACTCAACTTTTCAAAATCATGTCTCTTTTTCTTCCCCTTTTCAAGTAATATTCAACAACTGGTGTCTCAAAGTGTGCAATGCTATCTTTAGGGCACGTTCAGACGTGAGAGAATTTTTCCACTGCATATGTTGGTGTAGATTAGGGGCAATTACGCAACGAATCTGCACCAACATTTGCATTTTTGACAGGTAATTCAGACGTTGCAGATATCACAGCGGACTTGCCAGAGATTTCAGTTTTTGCATTGCGAAGGCTGAAATCTGCAGTGAAATTCCGCTTCTTCTCCGCAATGGAAAGAGCATGCTGCGGAGGGAAAAATCTCCACCGCAGCCTAATTTCCGCAAAGTAATTTTTTGCAACGTCTGAACTAACTTTCCTAAAAATTTATAGAAAGAAATGAAAAAAACGGCCGCTTCAGAATTCCACTGCGGACTGTCCGCAGCGAAATTCCACAGCAATTCCGCCACGTCTGAACGTGTCCTTAGAGTCAATTCACACTGAGCTTTTTGGTGCTGATTTTGACGAGGAATCGGTGCCAAAAATGTTCAAAAGCGTCCCCCACATTAATCAAAATGGCAGGCAGAGGTTTTTTTTTCCCGGGCTGCTTTTGGCCGCTTGCATGAAAAAGCGGCATTTCCTTTCTTGCCTTGGTTTCCGCCTCTGACCTCCCACCAAATCAAAGGGAGGCAGAAAAAACCCAAGACGTATTCTGCAGCGTTTTCTGCCCGCGATCCTTTGATTTGCTTCAATGGCTGCAGGTGAAAAATACCGCATATACACGCAGAAAAGTTTGTGCAGGCAGTTCAAAATCTGCCTCAAAATTCCGGAATTCTGCGGCAAATTTTTTCTGCCTTCAAAAAAACTCAGTGTGAACAGGGCCTTACCATTGTGTCTTTGGGTCAATAAACAAAGACCTACTGTTTTGTTTATTTTTTCATTTTAAGTATTTTGTAAAATCTGTGGCGATCGATTTCATAATATATAGGTAAATGTTGAACTAAGTGACAAAACATTATAAAGTACATAGTCTTGCTGTAAGTGTCATCAGCCGCCTCGACGCGCATTTTTCTATAGTCTTCCTCAGGACATGCCTCCTGAGGAAGCCTATAGAGAAAGGCGCGTCAAGGCCGCTGATGACTTTTAGAGCGAGAGTTTAGTAGGTGAGCCACATCCATACACAACTTAGTAACCAGTTCAAAGTTTTTGTAGTCATGTTGGTAACTTTATGGTAGGACACAGGTATTTACAAATTAGACTGTGTACTGTTTTACCACTTAGTTCAATATTTACCTATTTATTGTATCTATTCATGGAACGGATGCTTTTGTAGTCACTTTTGGTAAACTTTTTTGATAGGATATAGCTATATATAAATCAGAGTGTGGACTTGTTACATTCAGCTCCACACCTACCGTCCTACCTAACTCAGTTTAAGTGTGCATCAGCTCAATGTTGTTCTTTATCTTTATGTAATATCTATGTAGATTTTAAGTATATGAAATAAAATATTTTAACATATTCCTGAATTTTTCATGGTTTGTATGACTCCTGCAAGGTCAATTATAGGTTTATTATATTCATGTGGAGTTTAATCTCGTTTATACTTTTGGACCATATATAAGATTATTTGAGATATATATCATGTATGGGCGAACAGGCCAAAGTTCATGGAAGGTCTCCAGGACTGTGTGACCATATTTCCTGTTGTTAGGGCATACTTAATTATGCCATAAAAGTTGCCTGTGTACTTATAGTAAACAGACTAATGTATTAGCACAAAGATATATGCACGTACATTCTCAACATTTTACATGCTTTTATAAAAAAATAAACATAATTGTATTGCTACATCCGTAAAAGTATGAACTATTACAGTATAACTATAATATATTATTTGACCCGCAGCGTGAACGCTGTAAAAAACACAAAGCATAAAACGATAGAATTGTCACCCTACCTCCCCAAAAATGTAATAAAATGTGTTAAAAAATTTGTATATACGCCAAATTGCTACAAATAAAGACTACAGCTTGCCCTGCAAAAAAGAAGCCCTCACACAGCTCCATCGATAGAAACATCTAAAAGTTATATGTCACAAAATATGGCAACACAACTTTATTTTAATATTTTTTTTTTTAAAACAAACTGTCTTTATTTTGGAAAAGTAGTAAAAGATATACTGTATATTCACTGCATTGGTAAAATTGATTTCTTAACTTTATTTTGTGGGTCAATACAATTCTGGCAACGCCAGATATATATAATATAATATATATATATATATATATATATATATATATATATATATATATATATATATATATATATATATATATATCTGGCGTTGCCAGAATTGCATTGACCCACAAAATAAAGTTAAGAAATCAATTTTACTAATGCAGTGAATGCCGTAAAAATAAAACCCAGAAAGCTATGCAGAAATCGCAGATTTTTCTTTAACACAATTTTTATTAAAGGTTTTTCAAAGTTATACAAAAATAAACAAGACATTAACATTGGAAATATTGAAATGTTTTTTTACAAATTTATGACATCGCAAAAAGCATAAAGATTTAAAGTTAATCTAATAGTCAGTATACACATACATGTATTAGAAACATACTGGGTACATAATAAGATAATCATAGTGTCGTTAATTAATAATGTAACCAGAATTGAACTTCCATAAGTTCAATTTTTACTATTTTACACCTTTCCAATGTAAAAAAAAAAACAAAATACAAAAAACATAAAAACATACAGACAAACATAAAGTCCCTGCTCTAGGATTTAGAATATACATAAGGACCCTAATACACTTTTATGAGGTCTTTCTATAAAGGAAGCTGTGAGCCATTAAAAGCAAGCCATTTAGACCATTTGTAAACAAATTCATGTGTCTTATGTAATCTTGTGGAAATTAAATGTTCCATAATACAATTGTACTGAACCTTGTGCAAGATTTCTACCTTAGACAGAATAGAAGCGCTTTTCCATCTCTGAGCAATACTTGTTCTCGCTACAGTTAGCACATGTACCATAACCGTACTATTCTCAATGCCTATATCCTCTAATTTCAAAGAAAGCAGTGCTACTTCTGGTCCCCAAGGAACCGGAAAACCGATTATGCTGGTTAACATTCGTTGTATATCTACCCAAAACGGAGCGATGACATCACAACTCCACCAAATATGTAATAATGAGCCAACAGAAGCGTTGCATCGCCAACAGATATAGGACACCATAGGAAACATTTTGGATAGGCGGTATGGAGTCATGTACCATCTATAAAGCAATTTTCGAGAGGCTTCCAGATGATTTTTCTAATCAATTCCACCCCATATAATACTTTTTGAGTTTCCCAGTGCATTACATGCTACATTGAATGGTGCCATTCAGAACGAAAACTTCAAAACAAGCCCTTATTTGACTATTTTATTGGAAAAATAAAAAAGTTATGGCTTTTAGAACGCGGAGAAAAAGTGAGAAAAATTGCTGCGTCCTTTGGTTTCAAAAAAGTTTTCATTCTTAAGGGGTTAAGGAAAATATTTTGTCTATACTATACTCTTTGCTTTCCCCATGTACCTGAATAGTGCTGCTTTTTGTTTTCTTTGAAGATTTTTTTTTTTATAAGAATATATGCTTGCAATAGCTGGAGCTTGCAGCCCATGTGACTGCAATGGGACCACCTGATCTGTACTTTGATTTCAGTGTTATATGGTCACCTTGCTAGGGAGAGCAAAACATTATTTTGCCTAGTATATGATTAAGACACAAATAATCATTCCTCCCTTCCTGTGTGGGAAGTTATGCTGCAACCTGTCATTTATTCACATAGAACTAAGCATACCCTAGTACTAACTAGGCAATGGTAACAAGAATGCAGGGTCTGTAATTGAAAAAATAAATACTTCACAAAATATAAATAATTACAGGGGGATTGTATATAAACATGTAACTATGACTAGATGCACTATAGGTGGGGATTGGCGTGTTTCTTGATCTGTATGTCTGTGTAATCATAAGAAGCAAAGCTGAATTTTATTTTGGGCAAAAACCAAAAACTTATTTTGGGTAAACCCTTCTCTGACACCTGTTCACAGTGGTGCTATACCACCTTATCTAGACAACCAGAGGAGAATGGTCATCTTACAATGGATAATGGGATGACTCTACTGACCTTGTCTAAGCCTATGTCATGGTCGCAGGGTATGTGGACCCACTAGGCCGCTCTGCTGTAATGGAGAGGCAGCTGACCAGGTCACAGTCTATATGAAAGTCTATAGTAGTTAGTAACCCTTGGGTACCTGAACTAGTCCAGACAGTGGCTGTGGCTTCAGCACGGATGAAGGTCGGTGCAGCAGGTAGAGCCAGACGTGGCGGGCCGTATCGAATGTGGCAGAAGACACTGGATATGGCAGAAGACACTGGACGTGGCAGAAGACACGGGACGTGGCAGAAGACACTGGACATGGCAAACAACAGCAGATGCAGTAGACATGACTCCAACACTAGTAGGCACAGGAACAAGAACAGCACGGGATACAGGAACAGGTAACAGGGCAGGGGTATGAACTGAAACGGGAAACACTAAGGGACCATTTGCAGGACAGACTTGGGATAAACTAACAACGCTCAGGCAAGGATCAAAAGGGCTGGGGCCTTCTTATAGACCAGGAAATCATGTGGTTGATGATGATAATTGTTTTACAGGTGCGCGCGCTGGCCCTTTAAGAGCAGGCACGAGCGTGCGCGCCCTATGGGACACAGCAGACCGGAGCAGAAGTGAGCACTGGTGTCTCCTAAGAAGGAGATGGGGACCAGCGCTCACGGATCCATGGCTGCAGGCGTTGGGAGGTGAGTAAACCCGATGGCCCGTGGCCATGGATGCTACGGTATCCCCCCTCTTACGCCCCTCTTCTTGGGGCCAGAGCGAGAGAAGAACTTCTTAATGAGAGCAGGAGCACTGAGGTTCTTTTCTGGCTCCCAGGACCTCTCCTCAGGACCAAACCCTCTCCAGTCCACCAAATAGAAAGTCCTTCCTTCTACCCTTTTGCAGTCCAGGATCTCCCTCACCTCAAACACATCAGAAGAACCGCTGGGAGCAGCTGTGGAACTAGAAGTCTTGCTGTAGCGGTTCAGGACCACTGGTTTCAGGAGGGTACATGAAAGGAGTTGGGGATTCTGAGGGTAAGAGGCAGCCGCAGCTTATAGGAGACGGGTTTTATCTGTTGCAGAATTTCGAAAGGACCAAGGAACCTGGGAGCAAACTTGTATGAAGGCACCTTCAAATGAATGTTCCGAGAGGATAGCCAGACTTTGGTACACGGAAGATACTGAGGTGCCTCTTTTCTCTTTGTATCTGCCTTTCGCTTCATTCGATCGACTGACAGCAAAATAGAGGACCGGGTCTGTTGCCAGATTTGCAGAAAGTCCCCATATGAAGAGTTAGCAGCGGGTACCTGAGATGTAGTCGACACTGGAAGAGGGACCCTAGGATGTTGACTGTACACAATGTGAAATGGAGTGGAGGTGGTGGATTCACTTGTGTGGTTGTTGTACGAGAACTCGGCCCATGGAAGAAGTTGTACCCAGTTATCGTGCTGTAAAAAGATGAAGTGGAGGAGATAATTCTCCATGATCTGGTTGATCCTCTGAACTTGCCCTTTGGACTGGGGGATGATAGGCTGAGGAAAAGTCCAATCTCACATCCAGTAGTTTACAGAGGGCTCTCCAGAACTTTGAGGTAAACTGAACCCCCCGCTCGAACACAATGTGAAGAGGCAAGCCATGTAAGCGAAAGATGTGTTGAATGAAGAGACTCGCCAGTCGGGGAGCAGAAGGTAGGTCGGTCAGCGGGATAAAATGTGCCATCTTAGAGAACCGGTCCACCACCACCCAGACAGTGATGCATCCTGCTGAGGGGGGAAGGTCTGTGACAAAGTCCATCGCAATGTGCTGCCAGGGGGCATTGGGTACAGCCAGAGGTTGAAGCAGGCCGGCAGGCTTGGAGTGAGTAACTTTGTTAGAAGCACACACCGTGCAAGAAGAGACAAAGTACAGAACATCTTTAGGTAACGTGGGCCACCAGAAGTGACGAGCAATCAGGTCTCAGGTTTTACGGACACCAGCATGCCCAGCCAGTTTAGAACTGTGTCCCCAGCGTAGAATTCTTCTCCTGCTTGCCAACCTAACAAAAGTCCTCCCCGGAAGGATGTCTCTAGCCTGCAGAGGATTAGCAGTGACAATGCAGGACGGGTCTATGATAATCTGAAGGGACTCCACTGTGTCTTCCGTCTCAAACGATCTGGACAGGGCATCGGCCCTCACATTCTTGTCAGCGGGATGGTAGTGGAGCACAAACTGGAAACGGGTGAAGAACAGCGACCACTTGGCTTGACGGGGATTTAGTCATTTTTACGGACTGAAGGTAGGTAAGGTTCTTGTGGTCGGTGTAGACCAAGATGGGGTGAGCTGCGCCCTCTAGAAGATGTCTTCACTCCTCCAGAGCCAATTTGATGGCCAGCAGCTCCCGATCTCCAATAGAGTAATTGCACTCAGCAGAAGAAAAAAAGTCTTGTGTAGTAGCCACATACTACTGCCTTTCCTTTGGAGCTCCTCTGGAACAGAAGTGCACCTCCACCAACAGAGGAAGCGTCTACCTCCAATGAGAACGGCCAAGCTATGTCAGGATGATGGAGGATCGAAGCTGAAGTGAAGGCTTTCTTGAGGCTAATGAATGCGGACTCTGTCTCTGGAGTCCATACCTTGGCGTTCACACCCTTCTTGGTAAGGGTAGAGATGGGAGCCGTCAGAGATGAGAAGTTTGGAATAAACTGCCGGTAGAAATTGGCGAATCCCAGGAAACACTGTATGGCCCTTAGGCCTTGAGGATGTGGCCATTCCAGGAAAGACTTTAGTTTCTCAGAATCCATCTTAAGACCTTGATCTGAGATAATGCAGCCCATGAAGGGCAAAGTCCTCTTTTCAAAGACGCACTTCTCCAACTTGGCATATAAATGATTCTCCCTTAGTCGCAGAAGAACCTGATGGACATGCCTCCGATGGGTCATCAGATCTGAGGAGAAAATCAAAATATCATCGAGATAAACTACAACACACATATAGAGATCTCGGAAAATATCATTGACGAATTCCTGAAATACTGCGGGAGCGTTACACAGTCCGAAGGGCATCACTAGGTATTCGTAGTGCCCATCACGAGTGTTAGATGCCGTCTTTCATTCGTCACCCCGGCGAATCCGGATTAGGTTATAAGCCCCCCGCAGGTCTAGCTTAGAAATTTTTTGGGCTCCTCGTATGCGATCAAACAGAACAGAAGCATTTTGAACCAGTTCAATGGGACAGTCATAATTCCGATGTGGAGGCAATGTCTCAGCCTCTCGCTTGCAGAAGACATCCGCAAAACTGGCATACGGAGATGGTAGACTGGAGAGTGACTGAGGCAGAGGGGGCATAACAGGACGGACTTGTGACAGGCAATGGCTATGGCATCTGGAACCCCATTGAAGAATTTCTCCGGAACTCCAGTCAAGAACCGGGGCGTGTAGGCGAAGCCATGGCAGACGCAGCAGAATAGGATTGATAGTCTTAGGTAGTACAAGGAATGTGATCTGCTCCGAGTGAAGAGCTCTGACCCGTAGTGTCAACGGCTCTGTGATGAACACAATCGGATCAGGCAATGGTAGACCATTCACAGAGGCAACAGTCAGGGGTCTCTCCAGAAGACCTGTGGGTAGATGTAAACGATCCACTAGATCCTGCTGGATGAAATTAGCAGCCGCTCCGGAGTCAAGATAGGCGGAGGAGGGATGTGACGTCTCTCCGGAGAGGATGGCCACAGGTATCGATAATTTGGGAGAGGTTTTAACATTTGGCGACGTTCCACCTAGGGTTGCCTCTCCAACCAACCCTAGGTACTGGAGTTTCTCGGTTTCTGTGGGCATTGGTGCACAAAATGACCCTTAAGGCCACAATACATACATAGTCTAGAGGAGCATCTGCGCTGCTTCTCCTGTTCAGACCACCGGACTCTATCCACCTGCATGGGTTCTTCAGGTAGCGCACTAGGGGAAGGCAATAGTGGTCTCTGAACCGAGGGTGCTGGTCTGTGGACCTGGCTCTCCTGTCGAACCTCTTGAGTGCACTCCCAGATTCTCGTATCAACCCGAGTGGCTAACAGAATGAGGGCATCCAAGGTAGAAGGAAGGTCGCTGGTTGGCAGTTCGTCCTTGATGTGAGAGGACAGTTCCTGCCAGAAGGTCACCACCATTGCCTAATTGTTCCATGCCAGCTCGGCCGCCAGGGTACGTAAGGAGATATCATACTCCCCTACCATGGAACCCTCTTGCTTGAGGGTCAACAGAGTAGCTGCGGCAGAGGATGTTCGATCCGGCTCCTCGAACACGGCACGAAAGCACTGCAGTAACAAGGCTAAGTCCGAGGATACAGGTCCTTGTTGCTCCAAGATTGGGTTCGCCCATGCGAGGGCCTTGCCAGCAAGAAGAGAGATGATAGATAAATGCTACCTTGGCCTCCTCGGGGGGGGGGGGGGGAATGGCATTGATTAATGAATCCTCTACATGCTCTGGGATCACCGAGTAGGAAGAGACAGAGGAACTGTGGATCCGGAACCAACAGGAGGAGCATCGGGCAGTGGTACAACAACAGCCTCTGGAGGAAGAGAGGTGGAACAGTGAGTTGATCCAGATGGACCATGATAGAATTTACAGCCTCAAGGAGTTCATCCTGACGTGTGCGTAGGTCATGCATCTCTGTCTGTATCTTCTGGACTGCGGTCTTGGGCTGGCCAGCAGATTCCATGGCCTGAGCGTACTGTCACGGACACAGGGTATGTGGACCCACTAGGCCGCTCCGCCGTAGCGGAGAGGCAGCTGACCAGGTCACAGTCTATACGAAAGTCTATAGTAGTTAGTAACCCTTGGGTACCTGAACTAGTCCAGACAGTGGCTATGGCTTCTGCACGGATGGAGGTCGGTGCAGCAGGTAGCGCCAGACGTCGCGGGCAGTATCCGATTTGGCAGAAGACACTGGACAAGGCAGAAGACACTGGACGTGGCAGAAAACACTGGACGTGGCGGAAGACACTGGACGTGGCGGAAGACACTGGATGTGGCAAACGACAGCAGGTGCAGTAGACACGACTCCAACACTAGTAGGCACAGGGACAAGAACAGTACGGGATACAGGAACAGGTAACAGGGCATGGGTAACAACTGGAACGGGAAACACTAAGGGACCATTTGCAAAACAGACTTAGGATAAACTAACAACGCTCAGGCAAGGATCAGAAGGACTGGGGCCTTCTTATAGACTAGGAAATCATGTGGTTGATGATGATGATTGTTTTGCAGGTGCGTGCGCTGGCTTTTTAAAGGGAATGTGGGAATTTTTTTTTTAGTTAAACAATTATTATTTGAGTGATTACACATTGTTTTAATTTTTTTAATTTTTACAAGTAAGGAAATATTATAAATTAGATTCTAATTTATAACATTTCCATGTGCTGGGCACTAGAGGGAGCACTTCCCAAAACTGCAGCATGGTCAATGTGGTAAAGCAACCTCATTGCTTTATGCTGCAAATTTGGGGTAGACACACTCTCTAGTGTCCTCACACAATCCCCCCTCCCTTATTCTGGCTAGTGCCAGGAGAAGGAGGGGGTTTGAATCGTCAAACCTCCTACACTGTGTGCCGCCATTTTCTGAGTGAATGCACAGTGTAGGAGGATTAGATACAGTGCTCAGCAGACAGTATAACACAAACATACACGAACGTAAAACACACATCACATACACGAACATAACTTACCTGCTCCTGCCGCCGCTGCCGCCTCCGCTCCTATTCCTTGTGCCTTCGCTTCCTTGAACATATGGCCGGAAGCCGCGGCCGGAAGTCGTCATCTTACTGTCCGGGCGCGGCTTCCGGTCCACATGAAAATGGCGCTGGATTTCGCTCTGCCAAAGACCTTCCTTTTGGTCTGTGTGGGAGCTGCACATGCGCCGTTCACACACAGACGGCGTATGCTGTAGTGAATGGAACGGCTCCCGTTCGCATTCTCTATGGGGTTGTATGTGCCGTATTCCATCTCTGTATGTGTCGTTAATCGACACATACAGAGATGAAAAAAAAATGGCAGCCCCCATAGTGAAGTAAAAGTAAGAAAAAAGTTAAAAGTAGAACACAAGAACACATAAATAAAATGTATTTTAATATCATACTAAAAGCAATTGGATAAAAAAAATAAAAATTAATGACACCTTCCATTTAAGAGCGGGCACGAGTGTGCGCGCGCACCCTACGGGACACAGCAGACCGGAGCGGAAGTGAGCGCTGGTGTCTCCTAGGAGGGAGATGGGGATCCATGGCTGCGGGCGTCGGGGGGTGAGTAAACCCGACGGCCCGTGGCCATGGATGCTACAGCCTACACAGTAAAGCAAAAAAGTGAGCTGCAAATATGCTAGTCTATTGTGTGTGCCCCAGTGAATGAAGTTAAAACTGAAATACTTCAGGATGTATAGCCAAAATAAAAAAAATCAGCCTAAAATGTTTATAAATATGTTAATAATAAAAACATAACTTAAATAAAGTGTCAATCTCTGATGACAGATTTCCTTTAGTTGAAGACTAGCTCATCTGTAATCTACTAAGAAAACAGCAACCAGGTCTCTTTATCTATCTAATACTATAAAGATCATCAATAAAGGCCATCTACTCAATCTCACTGAATAGAATAGAATATTGGTGTCTATTATCCATGACACTGAAACTGTATAAAGTCCGGTTTTCATCTTACTAAAGTGAAGCATATGTATTGCTGGTCTGACACAGAGCCATTTCCTGTTTCATAACCATGTGTAGTATTAGAGATGATTATTATCACCCATGCAACATTTTAAGAAATGTCCCGGTCAAGTTTGGCTCTTATATTGGCCATTATAAAGTAAACTTTACATGAGAAGATCAGGTTTAACTATGAGGGTATGTTCACACGCAGTATTTTCAAACGTAATTCGGGCATTTTACACCTCGAATTACGCCTGAAAAAACGCCCCTAATACGCCTACAACCATCTGCCCATTGCTTTCAATGGGTTTTACAGTGTTCTGTTCCCACGAGCCTTAATTTTCTGTGTCGCTGTCAAAATACGGCGCGTAAAATGACGGCTCGTTAAAAGAAGTGCAGGACACTTCTTGGGACGTTTTTGGAAGCGTATTTCATTGACTGCATTGAAAAACAGCTCCAAAAACGGCTGTAAAATACGCGGCGAAAAAAGCAAGTTGCTACAAAAACGTCTGAAAATCAGGAGCTGTTTTCGCCTGAAAACAGCTCCGTATTTTCATACTTTTTAGCCACTGCTTGTGAACATACCCTAATTGGCGAAGAGGACCAAAAAAATTGACCTATACACGGCGCTGCTAAAATTAAATTGGTGAGGTCGATGAATGTAGATAATAATTTAATAGGCTATTAAATTATTATCTACATTCATCGACCTCTCCAATTTCAGTTTAGCAGCGCCGTTTATAGGTCAGTTTTTTTGGTCCTTTTCCTCAATTTCTTGGCGGTAACATTGTTTGTTCCCCCGGATCTGACCTCGGCAGCAGCTTATCTCCTAATACCACTGCACGCATCAGTGTTGTGCCTGACCAAGTACAACCTGACAAGGTGAGCATATACCTCATCCCCTTTTTAATCTGGTGATCATTTTTATCTGCACTATGGTGGCGCCGTGCATCTTCTCTTTTCTCTATAACACAACATACCCTAATTGTTAATCATAAAATAGAATATAACAGCTAATTTATTATTTCCTTGCTATTGTCATAAATTATGGTAAATTGTATAATAAAAAGAAACAATTAATACAGACACTTGCTGCATCTAAAATATAAGAAAAGATGCAATAGTTGTTGTGTACACATTTTACCCTACAAAAAAAACTGTTTTAATTTTAATATATTTGGTCACTGCTCCACAACTGAAAAATTTATCATACAGCAAATGTTGCAATAATACTAGCATTGCAGCTCAACTCAAGAATGTTATTATCAAGTTCCCAGGGGAACAGACTGTAATAGCTGTACTTTGCTGTTGGCCATTGTCTAAATTAAAGTGGATTGACATATAATTGACTTTTTAGACGCTGTACCACATTGCAATAATGCTATTGAAAAGGAAACACTTAAAAAATATATTTATTGAAGACTTGGGTCATCTGTATCACTTATATAGCTTTGAAATGATGGAGAACAGACTTATGTTACCATTCGTTCATGAAAAAGGATCAAATTGTAGTACTGAGTTATATTGTATAACACTGGGATTTCTAGTAATCTCATCTGCACTTTGCCAAATTTTTCCGCATATCTATTTACCTGTGGTGCAAATTTAACATCTGCAGCAAGTCAATATCTTGCGTTTCCGTTTCAGAATTGCATCTAACAAGTTTGTAAAAAAAAATAAGCACCAAAATCCACAGTATAAAATCTACACCTGTTTTCGCATTAAAATTTAAAATCCGCACCGAAAAACGCATCAAAAAGTGCAACATTAAGTGCAGATTTTACCTGCAGAATTATCTGTGGTTTTGATGCAGATTTTTTGCATCAGATTCTGCAATGGGTGCATGTAGCCAACGAGAGCAATCTATAATTAACCCCTTCCCGCAAAATCACGTACAGTTACGTCATGGGAGATGGACTGTTCCCGCATCTCGACGTAACTGTACGTCATGGAGATGAAGCTGGCTCAGGAGCTGAGCCAGCGACATCACCGCCGGGTGACAGCTGTATGTTACAGCTGGCACCCTGAGGTATCGGCCAGGACCGGAGCTAGCCTCCGATCCGACCGATTAACCCCTCACATGCTGCGTTGAATAGCGATCGCAGCATGTGAGGAGTTTATAGCCATCGGCACCCCAGCAACGTGATCGCTGGGTTGCCGGTGGCTGCAAAGGCGATCGGAGGGCTAATGCTTACCTCCCGGTCCGCCAGCAACGGAATCCTCCTATGCCCCGTCGTCGGCGGGGCCCAGGAGGCTTCCGGTACCATCGGCAAGATGGCGCCGGCTCAGCTTCCGGCTCAGAAGCTGAGCCGGCGTCATCAGCAGTGGGTGTCCGCTGTATGTTACAGCGGACACCCCGATCTATCGCCAGGAACCGGAGCTAGCTCCGATTCCTGGCATTAACCCCTTCGATGCAGCGATCCATTGTGATCGCTGCATCCTAGAGGTTTGTAGCAAATCGGCAGCCTTGCCACGCGATGGCAAGGCTGGCGACTGCTACCATGGAAACAGGAGCCCTAACAATGGACTCCTGTCTGCCATTACGTAAGCTGATTAGGCCCCGCCCAGAGGCGGAGCCTGATCGGCTTGCTGTCAGTGAACAACTGACAGTTCTAATACATTGCACTACATAGGTAGTGCAATGTATTAGAACATCAAACAAACTGTTGGACCTTCAAGTCCCCTAGTGGGACTAAAGAAAAGTGTCAAAAAAAGTGTCAAAAAAGTAAAAATAAAAGTTGTAAAAAATACAATAAAAGTTTCAAATAATAACACAAAACACAATCACCCTTTTTCCCTTATCAAGTCATTATTTTTTCAATAATAAATAAAGCCATACGTATTTGGTATCGCTGCGACCGTAACGACCTGATCTATAAAATTATTATGTTATTTATTCCGCACAGTGAACGCCGTAAAAAAAAAACCTAAAAAATACTGACATAATTGCTATTTTTTGGTCACTTTGTCTTCCAAAAATTGAAATAAAAAGTGATCAAAAAGTCGCATGTACCTAAAAATGTTACCTATAAAAACTATAACTCGTCTCGCTAAAAACAAGCCCTCATACAGCTCCGTCGACGAAAAATGTAAAACCGTTATGGCTCTCACAACTTGGCGACAGAAAAAATCCATTCTCTTTACAAAAGTTATTTTATTGTGCAAAAAGTTGTAAAACATAAAAAGTGCTATAAATTAGGTAATACCGGAATCGTACTGACCCGCAGAATAAAGCTAACATGTAATTTATAACGCATGGTGAACGCTGTATAAAAAGAACTAAAAAAATATGCCAGAATTGCTGTTTTTTGGTCACCTTGCCTCCCAAAAAAAAAAGGATAACAAGTGATCAAAAAGTCACATGTACCCCAAAATGGTACCAATAAAAACTACAGCTCGTCACACAAAAAAAAACAGCCCTCATACCACTACGTCTTTGAAAAAATAAAATTAGTCAAGGCACCAATAAGCCAGGAAATAAAAATATGCAGTTGTGCCGGCCCGAGGGGAACGTTTCTTCTGTTTCAAGTGGCGAATTATCAAGGCCCCTAAAATTAGGGATCCAGGAATGGGAGGGCCCAAACATATCTGCTGGAAGTGAGGGCGCCCGTATTATACCAGGACAACACTTTCCCAGCAAAATTCCCCAAACTTCAAAAGGTGCGGAGTGCGGACCAAAAGGGGGATAAGTAAAGACCATTTATTAGTGCGACACCGGCCTGTGCAGAAAGGATTGTGTCACAGCATAATACACATCTATGGATTATTTTATTGTTTTTTTTTACCCCACTATACCACCTGACTATGCCCCTTATATACTCCGCCCACCTTACATGTGCCCCCACATTATAAACGGAAACACCAGTAAGACTCCAAACAAAACTACTACAAGCAAAATCCACGCTCCAAAAGCCAAATGGCGCTACCTCCCTTCTGAACCCTACAGTGTGCCCAAACAGCAGTTTACTTCCACATATATGGCATCACCATACCGGGGAGAACCCTTTTAACAATTTTTGGGGTGTGTGTCTCCAGTGGCACAAGCTGGGCGCCACATATTGGCATATCTATTGAAAAACCATTTTCACTCTGCAATATCACGTGCACACCAATTTCTGCCAATCACCTGTGGGGTTAATATGCTCACTACACCCCTAGGTGAATACCTTGAGGGGTGTAGTTTCCAAAATGGGGTCACTTCTGGGCTGTTTTGGTCCCACAGGGACTTTGCAAATGCGACATAGCGCCCAGAAACCAATCCAGCAAAATCTGTACTCCAAAAGCCAAATGGCGCTCCTTCCCTTCTGTGCCCTACTCTGTGCCTAAACAGCAGTTTATGACCACATATGTGGTATTGTCATACACAGGAGAAGTTGCTTTACAAGTATTGGGGTGCTTTTTTTCATTTATTTGTTGAGAATATGAAACATTTTCAGCTAAAACTACGTCTTATTGAAGAAAAAGGATTTTTTTTATTTTCACTGCCCAATTCTAATAAAATCTATGAAACACCTGTGGGGTCAAAAAGCTCACTACACCCCTAGATGGATTCCTCAAGGGGTGTAGTTTCGTGAATCGAGTCACTTTTGGGGAGTTTCCACTGTACTGGCACCTTAGGAGCTTTGCAAAAGTGACATGGTGTCAAGAAACCAATCCAGCAAAATCTGTGCTCCAAAAGCCAAATGGCACTCCTTCTCTTCTGATCCTTTCCGTGTGCCCAAACAGCAGTTTATAACCGCAAATGGGGTATTGCCGTACTCCAGAGAAGTTGCTTTACAAATGTTGGGGTTCTTTTATTCCTTTATTTGTTGAGAAAATGAAAAATGTTGAGCTAAAGCTACGTCTTATTGGAAAAAAAGGATTTTTTTTATCTTCACTGCCCAATTCTAATAAAATCTATGAAACCTCTGTGCGTTCAAAATGCTCACTACACCCCTAGATGGATTCTTCAAGGGGTGTAGTTTCCTAAATGGAGTCACTTTTTTGGTGTTTTCACTGTTTTGGTCCCTTAGGGGCTTTGCAAATGCGACGTGGTCTCCGCAAACCATTCCTGCTAAATTTGAGCTCCAAAAGCCAAATGGCGCTCTTTCCCTTCTAAGCTCCGCCGTGTGTCCAAAAAGCCGTTTATGACCACATGTGGGGTATTGTTTTACTCGGGAGAAATTGCTTTACAAAAGTAGTGGTGCATTTTCTCCTTTTAGTCCTTGTGGAAATTAGAAAAAATTAGCTAAACCTACATTTTCTTTGAAAGAATGTAGATTTTCATTTTCACGGCCTACTTCCAATAATTTCTGCAAAAAACCTGCGGGGTCAAAATGCTCACTATACCCCTAGATAATTTCCTCAAGGGGTATATTTTCCAAAATGGTGTCACTTTTGGGGGATTTCCACTGTTTTGGTGCCGCAAGAGCCTTTCAGACCCGACATGGAGCCTAAAATATTTTCTAATAAAAAGGAGGCCCCAAAATCCTCTAGGTGCTCCTTTGCTTCTGAGGCCGGTGCTTCAGCCCATTACCGCACTAGGGCCACATGTGGGGTATTTCTAAAAACTGCAGAATCTGGGCAATAGATATTGAGTTGCGTTTCTCTGGTAAAACTTTCTGCGTTACAAAAAAAATAGATGAAAAATGAATTTCTGCAAAAAAAAAAGGAAATTTTAACATTTCACATCTACTTTGCCTTAATTCCTGTGAAACATCTAAAGGGTTAAGAAACTTTCTAAATGCTGTTTTGAATACTTTGAGGGGTGAAGTTTTTAAAATGGGGTGACTTATCGAGGGTTTCTAATATATAAGGCCCTAAAATCCACTTCACATCTGAACTGGCCCCTGTAAAAATAGCCTTTTGAAATTTTCTTGAAAATGTGAGAAATTGCTGCTAAAGTTCTAAGCCTTGTGATGTCATAGAAAAATAAAAGGATGTTCAAAAAACGATGCCAATCTAAAGTAGACATATGGGGGATGTTAATTAGCAACAATTTTGTGTGGTATAACTGCCTGTCTTACAAGCAGATACATATAAATTTAGAAAAATGCAAATTTTTGCAATTTTTCGCTACATTTTGGTGTTTTTCACAATTAAATACTTAATGTATCGAGCAAATTTTGCCAGTAACATAAAGTCCAATGTGTCACGAGAAAACAATCTCAGAATCGCTTGGATAGGTAAAAGCATTCCGGAGTTATTACCACATAAAGTGAAACATGTCAGATTTGAAAAAATTGGCTGTGTCCTGAAGGCCAAACCAGGCTGTGTCTTGAAGGGGTTAAAATTGTATTCGATACTAGACAAAAAAGATATCACAAAGACAAAAAATATTTAAGCCAAATTATCCAAGAAAGCATCCTAAATGCCCATAGGTATAAGGCTGGATTCACACGAGCATGTTCGGTCCGTAAAGGATGGAACGTATTTCGGCCGCACGTCCCGGACCGAACACACTGCAGGGAGCCGGGCTCCTAGCATCATAGTTATGTACGACGCTAGAAGTCCCTGCCTCTCCATGGAACTACTGTCCCGTAGTGAAAACATGATTACAGTACAGGACAGTTGTCCTGCAGCGAGGCAGGGACTCCTAGCGTCGTACATAACTATGATGCTAGGAGCCCGGCTCCCTGCAGTGTGTTTGGTCCGGGAATTGCGGCCAAAATATGTTCCATCCTTTACGGACCGAACATGCTCGTGTGAATCCAGCCGAATAGTAAAGCAATTTCAAGCAAAGCAATAGGGATATCAATTATGCAAAGGTGGGGAAGCGATAAAGTTTGTAGTCTGTCTCTTTATATCTTGTTTTATAGAGCACCCACTCCAAAAGGGGCAACCCTATCCCCTTACCCCAATGCTCCCTCATGATTAAAAAAAAGTGCCCTGATGCATTTTCCAGCGGGAGTTTATCAAGGGACAAAAAGGGATCATAGAGAGCAGTAATAAAGATGCAAGGAAATGATACAGGTTCAGCGATGGAAATAACAAATATAAACCATGTACCAACAAAGATAAAGACTGCAAATAGCAAAAATAGCTTAGCCCGCAATGGAACCTTTTACTCCGACCGTGCGCCGATGATCCTAAAGAGAGAAAAGTATAAGGTATGTTCACTCGGCTTATTTTCGGCCGTTTTTCGGGCCGTAAACGGCCGAAAAATAGCAGAAAAATCTTAAGCAGAACGCCTCCAAACATCTGCCCATTGATTTCAATGTGAAAAACAGCATTCTGTTGCGATGGGGCGTTTTTTTACGCGCCCGTTTTACAAAGAAGTGCATGTCACTTCTTCAGATGTTTTTTGCGCCGTTTTTCATTGACTCTATAGAAAAACAGCTCCAAATACGGCTGTAAAAAACGCAGCGAAAAACAAGAGTTTCCGTTCATGGGTTCGCCTGACGGAATGCTCAGATGGAACCCATGAACGGAGTCCTGTCGAAGATGTGAACGAGGCCTTATAGGCAGGTTTTTCTGGCTGATATAAATATGGTATTGCAACTCAGCACCTTTGAAGTGAATGACGCTAAGCTGCAATACCACACACAACCTGTGGACAGGTGTGGCACTGTTTTAGGAAGAAAGCAGCCATGTTTTTCTAATCTGATCTGAAACCATGTCCTATATAATGTCTGTGATAACTCGTCTTGTAAACAAGAAAAGTATAGATCTCCTTGTTTTTTTAATCCCTCTTTTTTTTTTAAATCTTCCCAACGCTGGGTGGAGCTTAGCCGTCACATGATTGTGTGGACCTGCCAATAGACAGCTGTGTAGATACAGGTAATTAACATACAGCTGACACATTCTCTGGTGTGGGAAAAATCTGTCATGGATGTTCCATCCACAATCTACTAAATACCATACTGTTTGAGTGAACACAGGCAGCACAAATCTTGAACGTTGTACAACTAATATTACAGTTAAACTCTATGTACTTGCTTATTTTTCACCAGTATTTTTTAGTTTTTTTGTGAACACTTCGTAATTGCTTGTAGACTGCATGTACAAGACTTCATTCAAAGAGAATCTTGTGTACTGGCGAACTCTACGATTTACAAAGAAAGGTTTCAAGATTAATTGAAGTGAAATATTTCAAAGGATTTCTTTGGGCATGACACCTTCATTTTGTTTTCTTTTCTCCAGCTTCACAGAGAAGTTTGCAATCCTGGAGACATGTTCAGAAAAGGGTTTCTTAATAATTTCTTAATAATTTGTCTGTGTCCCGCTGTTATTTCTGAGCTGTGGCTGTTTGCGTGTTTGCGTGGTTCTTTAGCTGTTTATTGGATTGATTTTCTGGTTGACTGTGAGTAATTGGCATGCTGTGGGGGTTTCTGTGGATGTTATCAGCTGCTCTTCCAGTCCCTAAGGACTTGCATAAGTCAAAAAATTATTTTAGCATGATGTAGGATTCGCTAAAACCGCTAAAGCAACATTTTATCATTTTAACCATTAACCGTGTTATGATCTATTCTGTTACCTGCTTTAATGTAGTGAATAGATTACAATTGCATTTCATAATTATGGTTGTCACTATTCAGTATATAATGTCATCTTAATTTCACATTGCGTTATACTTAGGACTCCTTTACGCATTGATATTTTCTGGCGTTTTAAACTGTATGAGAAAATACACGTTAAAACACGAGTTTTGGAAAATATTAGGACTTTTTCACACACAATTTTTCTGGCAATTTTAACTTTATCAAAAATCGCCTCTACAAACGCTAGCGTTATATAAATGTAACCTGTATTTTAAAAAAAAAAAATTTATGGCGTTCTGGTAGCAATTTGGTGACATTTTGTACATGCTGTTTTTCTGTCATTTTTGAAATTGAGAAACTTGTGGGAAAAACACCTGAAAAAACGCCATACCCACAGCAAGCATGCCACAAACCAAAACGCAGTTGTGTGTAGTGCATTTAATATTTTACTATAGACGATAATGTAACATCTGACCACACTCAAAAACGCATTAAAAGTGCAACAAAAATAGCCATTAAAAACGTCATGAAAAATGCAGCAAAATATTGTGTGTGAATTCAGCCTTAGGCCTCATTTACACGAGCGTAATATACGCGCGTGCGACGCGCGTGCTTTTCACGCATGTCGTACGCACCTATATTAATCTATGGGGCAGTGCAGTCGATGCGTGAATTTTGCGCTGCGCGAGTGCGTTGCGTAAAACTCACGACATGTTCTATAATCGTGCGTTTTTCGCGCATCACGCACCCATTGAAGTCAATGGGTGCGTGAAAAACACGCATGACACACGGACGCTCGTGCGTTGCATGCGCGAAATTCATGCATCACTTGTTATGTCCATGAAAAAGAGTTTATAAAGCTGGACAAAGCAAACAAAAACCAGGAAGTGCTTGCGTTTTCACTGCGAGTGGGCAAGCCTATTGACTGACACAGAACTTTCCCTCCACTGACATCTGCTGCCATGCCGCGTGGGATTGACGTGGAACGCCTCATCGCCCTGGTCCAGGGCCATGGTGCGATTTGGGACACTCGCGCGGAGGCGTACCACGACCGCACGGTCAAGGAGGACGCCTGGGAGGAGGTAGCGAGGGAACTTTTTGGCGAGGAGTGGGAGAGTGGCCGAACCCGGGACCGCAGTCGGTTGGGTGAGTACCATGTTTTTTCCTGCAATGCAATGTCATCCCTATTGAAGAACTGGGGCCCTGTATGTGTCTTCTGCGCATTTGCCCAATGACCTTTTGTGGAGCAGGCGCATCACCGTGTACCATGTCATTGGCAGGGCAGGGCCCCTAATTTTAGTGAGAGGGCACAGTTCTTATGGCGTTATATTTGTTTTTACTCCAACAGTCCAAGACATCAAAACATGGTGGCGGAGCTGCCGGGACCAATTCCGCAGAGAAATGGGGGAAAAGGGACGCAGCGGAGATGGCAGGTCGCATAAGTGCCCCTACATGTACACCAAGCAGTTGATGTTCCTGAAGGACATAATGGAGATGCGCACGTAAGAGATTCTGCTTTTGCATGTGTCTAATGTGTGTTCGCCCATGTCCTGTTTGCCATCGTGTTGTTGTGGGCATTGTTCTATATTCTGTTCTTACGCAATTTTCCCATTATAGAACCACCGACAATTTGGAGGATACGACTGAGGAGACGGACATCGGAGAGTCTCTGCCGGAACCTCCTGCTGCCCATGTGCTGCCCCTTAGGCCCGAGCCGACACCCCTGGACCCCGCCCCTGGCCAGTCTGCACGGGCCGTCGCCTCTCCGTCTGAGGAGCGCCCCGTGTGTGCCCCCACTCGTCGGCGCCGTGCTCCACAGGCCTCCGCAGCTGGGCAAGTTGATAGCCGGGTCCTTGAATATCTACGCCGAGCCGCGGATGAGGACGGGAACGACTCCTTTGGGCGCAGCATCGTTCCCCTACTCCAGCTGGTCCCCATGGATCGTATGGCCCGTCTGCAAGCGTCAATCATCACCTTGATCGACGTCTCCACTCCGCCCCACAATCCAAACCACTGCTTCACGACCATTGAGCAGTGGCGTGGATTAGTCATGCCGGCCACCACGCCCCAGATTCCGGCAACATTCCATCCAGCCCCCCAGATGCCACGGCCGCACCCCTATATTCGCCCTATGGCTCCCCACTTCCCTGCCCCAACGTACCACGGACAACATCAGCACCACTATGCTGGCGAGGAACAACCTCCGCAGCTCCAGGTCCAGCATAGTGGTGCTGAAATGCCGGCGTATTCCTCCCCGGGCCACCACTACCAACACCTGTGAGTGTGTTGGTGTCGTCATATTTGGGCGGGCATTTTTTTGTGTATGAAGGGATGGCAACTCGTCCTCTCATCTAGATTACACGATGTTGGTGTTTGTTTGTTTATACAATATGTATGTGTATTTTCCTGCCCACACCATGTTTCCGTTGTGTGAATTCCGAACACATTAAAAACATGGCTGTTGATTGTTTCTATTGCGTGTTGTTTTTCTTTTACACCCCTCAACACAATGGTTGACCCACATTTCTTTTGGCTATACCCTCTCACACTTCTGGCCTTTGGGCCCAATGCATGCACACGTGATATGAGGTTTTAGTTAATCTCTCGGGGTTTGACATTGTTTGCAAGAGGTGTGAACGTTTGGGTGCTGTCATGGGCCCCGAAACACACTAAGTACACTTGCAATTGGACTTGCCTAACTTTAGGCCGCCCATCTTTCTATCTCCAGAAACCATGTTGCCAAATGTCAAAAGTCCTGCTCAAACCCCGACAGATGTAAGCTCGCAACCCGCGTCAAGGGTCCTCATGTTTTGCGAGTCCCTAACCCAACACGAACCCCAAAAACTTCAAAAAACACTGGCCACATGTGACGTGTGTAGTGAAGCCTCCAAACAACAGACAACCCTTCAAAGGTCATCACGCCCCCACGTTGCGGCTCCTGATGGGCACTCGAAATATGCCACCAAAGTATTCCCGCACTCGAAGGCCGGATGAGAGTGATCGGCCGAGAGGAATAACCGGGACAGTGTGGCTGCTGCCTGCATGTGTTAGGATATATTCTGCATCAAAGGTGGCATCATTAATGCGGCAGAAGTTATGCAGACCGACACACGCTTGTATAACGTGTCACATTCTGCATGGACAATTGCATTCTCGTCAGAAAGACACGCCACCTGTTCGACATAATGCCAAAGGCACATTCCACACATCGACGAGCTCGGCCTAGGCGGAGATTGAACATGCGCCGACGGTCAATCAAGCCCCTTCTCGCAAAAGGACGCATGACTTGCCTTGTCAGGGCAAACCCCTCATCCGCCACGATGACATACGGGATTGGGGGTCCGCTGGAGCCCGGGAGGATGGAAGGTTCCGGCACCGGCAGTCGATTATTCACGAGTCACTTCCCCATTCTTGATGAACGGAATATGCGGGCATCTGCCGAGCTTCCATACGAGCCGATGTCAACAATAGTGAAACAATAATTCGTGTCCGCCAAGGCTAACAATACCATGGAAAAAAACTGCTTGTAGTTATAGTATTGCGAGCCACTGCGTGGGGGCTTTCTCACATTAATGTGTTTGCCGTTTAGGGCACCAATGCAATTTGGAAATTCACTTGCTCTAAGAAATCCCTCAGAAATACTTAGCCACTGTTCTGTCGTGGGCTGAGGCATGACCGTGGTCTTTAACCTCTGCCACAACACGACACAGGTGGATGTGACAATGAACGAAATGGTGGTCACTCCCAAAAGAAATTCAAAATGTAACGAATGATAACTATTGCCTGTGGCCAGAAATCTAGAAAACAAAGAGAAAGAAAAAGAAAGCCACAACACATGTTAGGGGGGGGGGGGGGGGCTGGTAAAGCAGACAGCGTCATTGACTAAGTAATAGCAACTGCACACATACCTCAAGGTCACAAGCAGAGGTTCCTCGGGCGAAATGCAGCGTCTCATGTTGGTATTCTTGTAGGTGAGACCAGAGCGAGTTTGCTCAAGCAGAAGGTCAAATGTGGCCACAGACATGCGGCAGAAGGCTCGAAATTTTTCTGGATGCCGTCGTAAGTCCTCATACAGGCTATGGAAATGGCCTTTCTTCGTACGTTGGGCCACAAGTGGATGAACCCAAATGTGACATCTTACAGGCGTCTGGTGCAGCAGCATGGGTCGACGCTCCCCAAAACTACGTGAGATCATCCAGGCAAGAAGCACACGTGCCAGCGACTGAGAAGGCATAAGTGTGCCGTGCAAAGCCAATTCCAACTTCAATGGAGAAACACACACTGGGGTTTCTGCAGAGGCGGAAATAAGGTGCAAAACTGGCTTCTCCCAGCAAGCAGGGGTTGGGCGAGCTGGCCTATTTGTAGGCTGGCGGCCTCGCATTATTCCCCGCTGCGTTTTTTACGCGCGATGCAAACGCTAGTCGTGCGCGCATTTAAAACGCAACAACGCTGCGTATACGCAGTGCAAACGCAATGCCAACGCGCGCAATACGCTGCGTTTTTTACGAGCGCAAAACGCACACGCTCGTGTAAATGAGGCCTAACAGCGTTTTTTTTTTTATAGGTTTAAGAATGCCACAAACTGAAACACAGTTGTATGTAATGCATTCTATATTTCCCCTCTAGACTTTAATGTAACATCTGGCTGCGCTAAGAAATGCATTTAGAAGAAGACCTGTCATGGGTTTTCGGCGCTGTAATTAAATTTTTTTATGGCCTTCCCGTTGTCCCGCTACGGCAACTGCTCAGCTTAGCGCCTAATATGCTAATTTTGAGTAAAGGTACATAGAGGAGGAGACCTTCTCTCTCCTCAGTAGGCATTGCCTCCTGTATCACTGTGATCCTGTCCAATCAGAGCAGACAGCCTCACAGTGATGCAGAAGACCCGCTCTGATTGGATAGCGTATAGTGCTGGAATTGAAAGGAAAAGAGGGATAAAAGTATGTAGATTTTAAAAAAAATAAATAAATATGACAGGTCCACTTAAAAAATGCTGTTAAAGACAATATCAGTGAATTCAAAACTGCAGCAAAATGCTGTGTGTGAATCAAGCATCGAAAAGGTTTCTGTATTATTAACTCGGTTATAAAAAGTTTCACCAATTTCTAATATACTTTGTGTTTCAATTCCTCACAATTTTTCGAAGCTCTGCTTGCTGTCGTTGGATACAAACATTTCTGTTTACATCCAGAGGTACAGACCCAGTCCTGCACGCAGCTAGAAAGTGGAAACAATTGTGTCTAGTCTAAACAATTCTCTGTGATCTAAATAACCTGGAATCTAGACTGATGCATTTTGCCTACACTGATACATTTTGGTTAACTACAGTTTTAGGACAGGAGAGAGATTTGTGCTGCTTATGTAGTTAGCCCTAAGAGGATTGTCTAGACTGGATGCAATTGTACACCGGATATTTAGATGGATTATTGTTTTAAGTATCTCTTACTATGTCCATCTATAAAACCTTTGAGCTTTGGTCTTCCTAAATTTTCATGTGAGCATGGCAATTCCCATCAAAAATTAGATTTTTAGAATACTGGTATTCCAAAAAGAATTGAGACATTTAGGGTAAAGCCACACAGAGCGGCTGTCAAATACCCTGTTAACGGCCACGCATTATTGTGGGTAAAACGGCCCTTTATCTGCAAAATCGTGTGCCATAAAGTTTGTATTAATTAATGACCACACGATTTTGCAGATAAAGGGACGTTTTACCCGCAATATCACGTGGCCATTAAACAGGGTATTTGACAGCATTGCCGAACATGGTGCTGGCGCGTTTGTTGGCCGTGTTGCGACCATGCCAGGGCCACTCCATGTAGCCTTATCCTGAGTAACTATAGATCCATACAAATCAGATATCAGATTTTCTTGAATATATACAGTCCATATTTTGTTAACAATTAACACATATTTCCTGAATCTTCTCTAGGTTTTAAGCACTAGTGAGTAGTGACTTCTTATACAGCGGGTTGTATCATATCACTTTGTTGATACCATGATTGTAACGTTCACCGGGGTTGTGGACCCACTGGCCACTCCGCCGTTACGAAGTAGCAGCTGGCCAAACCAATATAGGATAGTCACTGGTTAAAAGTACCTGGATGGCTGGCTGGTGCCGGATTGCTGGAAGCTGGCTTATCGGAATCTGGCTTTTGCTGGCTTGTGCTGGATTAACGGAAGCTAACTTGTGCTCGATTATCGAAGCTGGTTTGTGCTGGACTATCGGATGCAGACTTGTTCTCGGACACTGGACTCGGATACTGAAGTCGTCACGGACACTGGACTTGACACGGATGCTGGACACAGATACTGAAGTTGTCACAAACAGTGGACTTGACACGGACACTGGACGCAGATACTGATGTCACGGATACAGTTTTCAGGAACAGGCTATGGAACCTTCGCAGACTAACACTGGGTTAGCAAGAACATTGCTCAGGCACTGGGCTAGTGGGCGGGGTTCTTTAAATAATCTAGGTTGTCCAGGGATAGGCTGGGGAAACACTTTTCCTGGTGCGTGCGCTGGCCCTTTAAAACATGCTTGGGCACAGTCCAGGGGGTGGGGTGGCAGAGAGCAGAGGGCACTGCCGTCCCTGGGAAGGGAGACATCTGGCGGAGATTCAGTCCTGTGGTCGCAGCTGCCGGTAAGAGGGGCATGGCAGCGATCAGCGACCGTGGGCATCACAATGATGCTGTAACTGTAATTTAACATATACTTTAGGTGGCTCCAAAGTTAAATTTTGGGGGGCGTGGCTTGGCTGCTGAGCTGAATAGCTGTTTCAGTGCTTAGCTCCTGCACATTTATAGCAACTACAGCAACTTATACTTGACTTCTCACTCATCAGAGCCTTTTGACCAAGTCCTAACACTCGGGGAAAGAAACCCCTAAAGAGACAGGAGAAAATTATTGAGTTTTACTTTCCTCATACCTCATGCATCTGAGCCAACGACGGGACCTTCGGATCAATGATATGATGTCATATCTCTCCGGCGAAGCAACTCCTTGCCTTCCAGACCAAGCAAGACATTCTTGCCGCCTCCAGATAACTCTACTAGCCTGCCTCTTCCCGCAACGATCTTTTATAGATGCTCATTATGGCCTAGAATGGGAAATGCTGTTAAGGCCTGATGGTTCACTACTTCAAGGCTGTTGTATCAGCTTTTCTGTCTCTGTGTTATACTTTTTATTTTGTATTGTTACTATCTGGAATGATGTACTAATCTTTATTTTCCTAATGGTTATCTATGCACTTTGATATTATGCTGCAGTTGGAAATACTCTGCACATCCCCTCTCAGTGGGGCACATACAGACAGAGAATTTTGAGCATTCTCATGAATATGTCACAATGGTAACAAAAAAACACCCCCACAGCATGATGCTGTCACCACCATGCTTCACTGTAGGGATGGTATTGGGCAGGTGATGAGCAGTTATGGTTGACCTACTGGAGGATTATCCCATCTGCACACAGGATTTTTGGAGCTCAGCCAGAGTGACCATTGGGTTCTTGGTCACCTCTCTTAACAAGGCCCTCGATCACTTAGTTTGGTGACGCGGCCAGTTCTAGGAAGAGTCCTGGTTGTTCCAAGATTCTTCCATGTTGGAATTATGGAGGCCACTGTGTTCTTGAGAACTTTCAGTACAGCAGAAATTTTCTGTACACTTCTCCAGATCTGTGCCTCCACACAATCTTGTGTCTGAGCTGTGCAGGCAGTTCGTTACGCCTCATGACTTGGTTTTTGCTCTGATAAGCATTGTCAGTTGGGAGACATTATATAGAAAGGGGTGTGTCTTTTTAAATTTCCAATCAAATAAATTTACCACAGGTGGACTCCAATCAAGGTGTAGAAACATTTCAAAGATGATCTAGAGAAATTGGAGGCCCAAGAGCTAATTTTTAAGTGTCATAGCAAAGGGTCCTAAATATTTATGTCCATGCAAAATTAGAATTTTCATTTTTATAAATTTGCAGAAAATGCTAAAATTCAGTTTTCACTTTGTCACTATGGGGTACTTATTGCAGAATGATGGTGAAAAGCTAGATTGTTTTTTTTTATTATAGCACAAGGCCTCAACATAACAAAATGTGAAAAAAGTGAAAGTGTCTGAAGACTTTCTGAATGCATTGTACCATTTTAATTGATCCCGAAATCTCCAAAACCATTAAAAGTCTTCCCTTGAGTAAATCGCATGGCTCTGATAGGTTAACAAATTAATATTTTAGGTCATTTTAACATATCTTTGTATCTAATTTTCGCCAAACTTACCATAGTGCTGTGACAACTGGCACATTCCCTAAAGAAAACTAATCATCATTAATATTTACTCTCCAGAAACCTGGGAAAAACCAAGACATCCCTCAGAACTTTTAGCCTATTTCTCTACTTAAGGAGGCTCTGTCACCAGATTATAAGTGCCCTATCTCTTACATAATGTGATCGGCGCTGTAATGTAGATAATAGCAGTGGTTTTTATTTTGGAAAAACGATCATTTTTTAGCAAGTTATGAGCAATTTTAGATTAGTTTCTTAAAGACCAAGTGGGTGTTGACCAAGTGGGTGTTGTACAGGAGTGTATGAGGCTGACCAATCAGTGACATACACTTCTCATTGTTCCAGCCCAGCATGATCCACAGCACAGTGGGATTTTGCAGTGAAAGAAGCTGGGCTGGAACAATGAGAAGTGTATGAAGCTGATTGGTCACTGATTGGTCAGTGTCATACACTTCTTTACAACACCCACTTGGTTAAAAGTAAAAACACGCCCAGTGGTCTTTAGGAAACTAATCTAAAATTGCTCATAACTTGCTCAAAAATGATCGTTTTTCAAAATAAAAACCACTGCTGTTATCTACATTACAGCGCCGATCAGACTATGTAGGAGATAGGGCACTTATTATCTGGTGACATAGCTTCTTTAACGCAGATCTAAAATGTTATGCTAAGCTTTTTGCCTCTAGATTAGTCCCATTCCTGCCCTCCCTTGTCAAGGAAGATCAAGTTGGGTTTGTAAAAGGCCGACAAGCCCCAGACAATACTATATAACTTCTCGTAAAATACCTGCGATTTTGCTTTCGCTTGAGGCAGAAAAGGCCTTTGATCGTATTAATTGGACGTATGCTTTTCCAGTATTGTGGCAAGTGGGCTTTACGGGAAACATTTTAACTGTCATTCATGCTGTGTACTCAGATCCCTCAGCCCGTGTATTTACTAATGGCTCTTTGTCCGATGAGTTTCATATTATTAACGGAACAAGACAAGGGTGCCCATTATCTCCCTTGATTTTCATCTTATCTAAGGAACCACTCGCTCAGGCCTTGTGAGAAGATGCTTTTGTAAAAGGTATTAAGATTGGAGATCGTACGCATACTGTTTCACTATACGCTGATGATGTGATACTTACCTTGTGGAAACCTCAGTCTTCATTAGACAGTACTCTTGATATAATTAAAAGATTTGGAGCTATTACTTATTACAAACTTAATACTCAGAAATCACAGATACTCCCTTTAAATCTATCCCATGCATTATGAAAAGAGATGAGCGAATCGGGACAACCGAACCCGGTTTCGGTCCGAACATCGGGAAAAGTTCGGTTCGCAGCGAATCCGAACTTCACCGGGTTCGGCCGAACACATTTTGACCGAACCCGGTCAAAAATATTATACAAATCGGCAGCCACTTGTCTCTATCAATCACTGATAGAGAAAAGAGGCTGCTGATTAAAAATAAAATAAAAAGCATTTCATACGTACCCGGTCGTTGTCTTGGTGACAAGTCCCTCTTCTTCCTCCAATCCGACCTTCTTTCCTGACGCTGCAGCCTGTGATTGGCTGCAGATGCCACTGCAGCCTGTGATTGGCTGCAGAGGCCACGGCAGCCTGTTATTGGCTGCAGCGGTCACATGGGCTGTAACGTCATCCAGGAATGTCGGGTCGGATGTCGAGAGGGACGCGTCACCAAGGCAATGGCCGGGAGACCGGACTGGAGGAAGCAGAAAGTTCTCGGTGAGTATGAACGTCTTTTTTTTTTTACAGGTTACTCTATATTCTGATCGGAATTCACTGTCCAGGGTGCTGAAACAGTTACTGCCGATGAGTTAACTCTTTCAGCACCCTGGACAGTGACTATTTACTGACGTCGCCTAACAACGCTGCCGTAATGACGGGTGCACACATGTAGCCACCCGTCATTACGGGGCCTCATGCACATGACCGTAAAAACACCCGTTATTACGGGTCATAATTACGACCCGAAATAGCGGGCCCATAGACTTCTGTTAGCCACGCGTACCTTCCCGTTTTCTCACGGGAAGGTGCCCGTGCCGTTAAAAAGATAGAACATGTTCTATTTTTTTTATTTTACGGGCCGTGCTCCTATACTTTATAATGGGAGCACGGCTCGGAAAAACGACCGGCTGCCCGTGGCCGGCCGTGCTCATCTCCTGAAATACTCTGTGCTGCCTTAAACTCTGTGGACAGGTCAGGATCCTGTTTCTTTTAAATGCTGCTGGGGAACCCGCTCGATCCACTATATAAGGCTGCGCTACAGTGCTGGGAATAAGTGACTGGGGCAGAAGAGGATGGAGGTGCAGCCTCATATAGTGGATCGAGCGGGTTCCCTAGCAGCATTTAAAAGAAACAGGATCCTGACCTGTCCAAAGAGTTTAAGGCAGCACAGAGTATTTCAGGAGATGAGCGTGCGGATCTTGTGCGGGGTGGTGACTTGCCAATCAAGTGAAGGTGTTATTGAGGACAGGAGAGGAGGAGAGGTAACAGACAGAGAGCTACGTAATGGTAAGAGCAGAGTTCACAGCAGCACAGAATATTTCAGGAGAGGAGCGTGCAGACACTGGCGTAGCTATAGGGGTCGCAGCGGTCGCAATTGCGACCGGGCCCCCGAAGCCAGGGGGGCCCACGGCCCCCCGCACCACATCAATAAAAAGTTACTATAGTAACTCGGGCCGCGGGCCCCTGTTACTATAGTAACATACTTTACTTACCTTCCTGGTTCCGGATCGCAGCGGAGGTCCTGACGTCAAGCGCTGTGCGCAGCGCATGACGTCACAGCGCTATGCGCCGCGCACAGCATCGAGACGACAGAACTCCCGCTGCGGCCGAAGAGGAAGGTAAGCTTAGTCCTGACTGGCGGCGTCTGACTCCCGGGACCCGCCAATCAGCTGTTTTGAAGGGGCCGCAGCACTCGTACGAGAGCTGCTCCCCTTCATTCCTGTCACTTCATTCCGGTCACACTGTGAATCGGTGTCGGCGATTCACAGTGTGGGCGAGTAGTGAAATGAAGGGGAAGCAGCTCTCGTACGAGTGCTGCGGCCCCTTCAAAACGGCTGATTTGCGGGTCCCGAGAGACACATCAGCTATTGATGGCCTATCCTGAGGATAGGCCATCAATGTTTAGGGACTGTACAACCCCTAAGCCTACGATGTAGCAGGCTTAGGGGGCCCATGAGACAGGATCACAGATTGTGTGATCCTGTCTGCTGGGCCCTGTATCTAAGCCAATCACATGGTAGGCTTAGATACATGGCCCATGTGTGATCCTGTCTGCTGGGCCCTGTATCTAAGCCAATCACATGGTAGGCTTAGATACATGGCCCATGTGTGATCCTGTCTGATGGGCCCTGTATATAAGCCTACCACACTGTAGGCTTAGATACAGGACCCCAGCACACAGTAATCTTATACTGTATAAGATTACTGTCTGCTGGACCCTGTATCTAAGCCTACGTTGTGGTAGGCTTTGATACAGGGTCCCACAGACAGTATCACACATGGGCACTGTATCTAAGCCTAACACACGTGTTACTAATCATTTTTTGTGTGTTTTCTTACAAGTTCTGTCGTTGGACTACGTCGGATTCCAGGACTACTTCGATGACAGCTTTTTTTTTATTTCAATAAAATATTTTTTCTATGTCTTTGTGTTTTTTTTAAACTATATTACCACCGCCTTAGTAATGGCCGCCGGCTGATTGACAGTATCCATTGCTAAGGCGGGGCTTAGTGTTAGCCGATGCAGAGGCTAACACAAACCCCCTTTATTACCCCGGTACCCACCGCCACCAGGGGTGCTGGGAAGAGCCGGGTACCATCCAGTACCTGACCATCTGTAGTGATGGTCGGCCACTGGGGTGGCCGCAGGCTGGTATTATCAGGAGGGGAAAGGCCAAAAACAGTGGCCCTTCTTACCTTGGTGATGCTAGGCTGCTGCTGCTTTATTGTATCTGGCTGGTTATGAAAAATGGGGGGGACCCCACGTCATTTAAAAAAATAAAAAATAATTGGAAAGAACGATGTGGGGTCCCCCCCAATTTTCATAACCAGCCAGATACAACACAGCAGCAGCAGGCAGTATTACCAGGGTGGTAAGGGCCACTGTTTTTGGCCTTCCCCAGCCTAATACTACCAGCCTGCGGCCACCCCGGTGCCTGCCCGTCACTACAGATGGACGGGTACTGGTTCGTACCCGGCTCTTCCCAGCACCCCTAGTGGAGGTGGGTACGGGGTAATAATGGGGGTTAGTGTAGCCTCTGCACCGGCTAACATTAAGCCTCGCCTTAGTAATGGAGGTTGTCAATCAGCCAGCGGCCATTACTAAGGCGGTGATAATAAAGTTTAAAAAGATACAAGCACATAGAAAAAATATTTTATTGAAATAAAAAAACAACCCTCATTAACCATTTTATTGAGAATAAAAAAAACGCCGTCATTGAAGTCCTGGAATCTGAAGTCCAACAACCGAACCTGTAAAAAAACACAAACACACAAAAATAATCAGTAACACATAAAGAAGCAAAATTATTATTCTTACCTATCCTGGGTCCAGCGCTGGAGACGCAATGTCAGCGAGCTGGGCCCTGTATCTAATCCAATCATGTGTGATACTGCCTGCTGAGCTGTGTATCTAATCCAATCATGTGTGATACTGTCTGCTGGGCACTGTATCTAATTGTATCTTGTGTGATACTGTCTGCTGGGCCCTATATCTAATCCGATCATGTGTGATACTGTCTGCTGAGCCACTGTATCTAATCCTATCATGTGTGATACTGCCTTCTGAGCCACTGTATCTAATTCTATCATGTGTGGTACTGTCTGCTGAGCCACTGTATCTAATCCTATCATGTGTGGTACTGTCTGCTGAGCCACTGTATCTAATCCTATCATGTGTGATACTGTCTGCTCAGCCACTGTATCTAATCCTATCATGTGTGATACTGTCTGCTGAGCCACTGTATCTAATCCTATCCATAGTTTATAGGGTCGTAGTGCTATAGATATGCTATGCTGTCTCATATACACACTTTTTTTTGGGCGGACACATGTGTATTGGGGCTATTTCCCTGACATTTTAAGCCCTGAGGGTATGTTCACACGGCAGCATCCATTACGGCTGAAATTACGGAGGTTCAGGAGAAAACAGCACCGTAATTTCAGCCGTAACGGCATGTGTAGGCGTCTTTCGCTGCGTCCATTATGGACGTAATTGGAGCTGTTTTTCTATGGAGTCCATGGAAAATGGCTCCATTTACGTCTGAGGAAGTGACAGGCACTTCTTTGACGCGGGCATCTTTTTACGCGCCGCCTTTTGACAGCGGCGGGTAAAAAAAAATGACCGTCGGCACAGAACATCGTAAGACCCATTCAAATGAATGGGCAGATGTTTGCCAACGCTTTTGAGCCGCATTTTCGGACGTAATTCAATGCTAAAACGCCCGAATTACGTCCGTAAATAGGGTGTGTGAACCCAGCCTTAGTGACACCGCCGGCTGCTAGTGCTGCATTGTTGGGTCACTTAGGAGACCCAGCGATGCAGCTGAAAGCTGCGGACTGTCGGCCATGAGAAGTTTGCGGGGGGGGGGGGCCCAGTAAGAATTTTTGCATCGGGGCCCATGAGCCTTTAGCTATGCCCCTGCGTGCAGATGTTGAGGAGTGTATGACGCTGAGAGGCCGCGGCAGCCTGTGATTGGCTGCAGAGGCCGCGGCTGCCTGTGATTGGCTGCAGAGGCGGTCACATAACGTGCGTGACCGCCACTACAGCCTGTGATTGGCTGCAGCGGTGACATGGATGAAACGTCATCGCTGGAGGCCGGACAGGAGGAATGTAAGTATGAACGTATTTTTTTATTTTTTTTATTACATTAAAATTGTATTTTCCGCGCGCCAAGCATGGTACTGTCAAGGTTGCTGAAAGAGTTAGTGCAGCCCATTAACTCTTTCAGCACCCTGGACAGTACCATGCTCGGCGCACGGAAATTACAGGTTCGGTCAGAACTAGTTCGGTCCGAATCGAACTTTTTCGTGAAATTCGGCGAACTAGCCGAACCAAACTTTTCATAAGTTCGCTCATCTCTAATTATGAACCCCTTTTAGCTCACATTTCTACAGAAGCTCAGTGGCTTACTAAATTTGAAGTTTCGCGGATTGGTAGGATAGTAGCTTTAAAAAAGCTTCAATTGCCAAGACTCTTATACTTATTTAGAACCCTCCCTATAGATATACCGAGATCCTTTTTCCTATCTGTAAGATTATTTCTAAATTTGTATGGGCTAACCGTAAACTACTTATTTCCTACAAATTACTCACCAGAGATAAAAGAAAAGGTGAGTTAAGGATACCAGCTATGCTTAACTATTTTGTAACATGTCAGGTCTCCTAAATGATTCACTGGTGGATTTTGGACCTTCATAAACACTGGGTACACATTAAAAATACTTTAGCTTCTCCAACCAGCCTGAAAGCCTTGTTAGTAGCTCCCCTTTGAATAATTAAGTTACCAACTTACATCTCTCCACTCTCATGAGCCTCCTTGACTTACTGGTCACAATTTATAACAACTCAGAAAATACAATGGCCATGCCAATAACACACATCCCACTGGATTTATTGCACTTAGCTATCCCTCACTTGAACGTTACTTTATGAGTTCAGAATGCTATATCCTCTTTAGCTGACATATAATGGTGACCTTCTCATGTCATTTACAGACCTATCTATACAGTTTTCGCTTCCTCTAAGGGATTTCTACACATTTTTAAAAATTAGACATTTCCTGTACATGCAACGATGTTGCATTAATCCAATATAATTCCTCTATATTTAATATTCACAATAAGAGGATTAAAGACCTTAAAGAGGCTCTGTCACCACATTATAAGTGCCCTATCTCGTACATAAGGAGATGGGCGCTATAATGTAGATGACAGCAGTGCTTTTTATTTTAAAAAAACCGATCTATTTTCACCACGTTATTAGCGATTTTAGCTTTATGCTAATGAGTTTCTCAAAGGACAACTGGGTGTGTTTTACTATTGACCAAGTGGGCGTTGTACAGAGGAGTGTATGACGCTGACCAATCAGGGTCATACACTTCTCTCCATTCATTTCCTCAGCACATAGGGATCCTTTTAGATTGCTATGTGCTGTCTTATATTAACACATTAACGTGACATTAGACAGTGAATAGACATTCCACGGGATGTCTATTCACAATCTCTGCACTTCGTTATTGTTTCTATGGTAGTTACAGCAGAGCAAGCGTAATCCCGTGAGATTACGCTGTAAATGACATGTTACAACGAGATTACGCATGCTCTGCTGTAACTACCACAGAAACATTAACGAAGTGCAGAGATTGTGAATAGACATACCGTGGAATGTTTATGCACTGTCTAAACGCTTCAGTGATTGGTCAGCGTCATACACTCCACTTTTAAAACGCCCACTTGGTCAATAGTAAAACACGCCCAGTTGTCCATTGAGAAACTCATTAGCATAAAGCTAAAATCGCTAATAAAGTGGTGAAAATAGATCGTTTTTTTTTATAAAAAGCACTGCTGTCATCTACATTATAGTGCTGATCTCCTTATGTAGGAGATAGGCCACTTATAATGTGGTGACAGAGCCTCTTTAAATCTATATTGATGAATGACCATATTCGATTTCAGAAAACATATCCTTTCAGATTATGGAAAAAAGGAAATAGATATATCTTTTACTGATGCTAAATGGGTGCGGGCACTTAGCTTGATTATTACATCTCTTAAATGTGGTTCACACTTCGCGGCTGATATGAAAACCGTGTTAAGTTGCTATTTTACACCAGATCGCTTGCATTATATGTATCCAAGCTCTCCACACACTTGCTGGAGAAACTGCGGTTGCAAAGGTACACTATACCACAAATGCCCAAATCTAACACCCTACTGAAGCTCTGTTTTGCGTTTAATATCGGATGTGTTACATATGCAGATTATTGCTTCTCCCCAATTGGCCCTACTTTCTTGGTTCGTAAGATACTTTTAATTGCAAAACTAGTCTTAACGAGGAATTGGAAAAGTCCAACTATCCCATCCCTTACAGAGTTCATTTCCTCAATTAACACTACCTTCCTTGGTAACTATTGCCTAAGGGAACCATACGGTTAATTTATTTTTCTGTGTTTGGAGCGCTTGGACTCAGAATTCCCACTGTACTACATCATATTCACAATAATTTATTGCTATGTTATAATAGCTGATGCTTTTTGTTTTACTTGCTGGTTGCACTGTATTTTATTAGTATCCAATTGTTACTGGATTGTTTACATACTGAAAACTCTTAATAAAGAACTATTGAAACAAAGTTGAATTTTGCTTTAAGTTACAAATTACAAAGGAAAATTTAGATATGGAAAATTAGGTTTGGACCTCATACTGGTCTTGCAAATAATATATATTGTGTGAATATTTTACAAACAAGTGTTGCTAAGTAACTTTTTTGTCTGCATGGAAACAAATGAATCATTAATTGCTGGTACATAACCAGATTATTATCCGTTATCTTCAATATTTCTCTTCAGTGGGTAATCTCTCATATATAGCCTGAGTCCTTCTATGTAAAGCGGCATCACATATGAAGATTTTGGTGCATTTTTTTTAAGCCAAAGCTAGGAAAAGGTCAATTAGGAATGAAAAGTATAAAAGAATGACTTATAATTTTCCTCTCTTTTGTGTCCACTCCCGGCTTAAAAAAACTGCACTGAAAAATGCAGGTTTGTATCCAGCCTTATGCCACTTCATCCATTATTCCTTATGCCTGCACATGTTTGCTGACTAGTGTCTCTTGCTCAGTTGCATATGGTTGCTCCTACTACCAATACCACCATACTTTACTTCGTATGAGGGCTATGTGGATGGAGGCAGAAGTGGTCAAGCATTCGTTTTTGATTGTTAATACTAATGTAACAGCATGTCAGTGTATTTATTCAAAGAAGACATTTTAATTTATGAAGTATACTTTTAGAGTTATTTAATTACCTTCAAAATAATATTTACCTCACAATCCTGTAAATGGCTGTAGGACAAATGGCTGCAGCAGGAGCCTTTTCACACTGCTTGGTCTGCAATAAGAGACAAGGAACACTAAGCCATACCCCTAAACAGATTCTCACCACCTACTTGGCTGCAACCCAAAAATGGAAAGCATCAAGAGGAAAATAATATCTGTGCTCTCCGGAAGATTGCTGTAAATCCCACCCTGCACAGTGATCTCTGCATATGTCACAGAGGATGCCCACAACACTCTCCCATAGAAGTCACTTTCTGTCTGCTGTAAAGAAATTCTTTGCAGCTGCAGTTACAATCAACTGAGGCAAGATTGCTGCCACCATGATCGTGTTAGGAAAATAGAAGTGACATCTTTCGTATTATCACTTAAAATGTATAAAACTAGTGTGATTTTTTTTTCTTCTGTAGAGTAGTATGTAAAATTTCATGTCAACTTGACTTTTGAGTAACTTTTAAATTTGTATTTCTCGATGTAATTAATTTACTGTAGTGCAAGCTTAATTTAAAAGTAAATACATTATATCCAGAACACCATAAGTCAGACAAAGTAAGTCTTACATAGAGGATTACAACTGAATAATAGCTAAATGAGTTTGTAAAAATTATTTCTCCCAAATTCTTAATCTAACATTTGCAGCATCTATATTAAGTGGAGAATGAAATGAGTCAACAGAACTAGTACTCCACATGCATAAGCATTGACAAATATAATTTGCATGCACAAAAAAGGGCATCTATTGTGCTTTGTCTGTATCAGAAACAAATAGCTGGGAATTAGTCCCTTCCTTAGATAAGTGTAACAACAAGATGTACAATACAGAACCAAAGGGGGTCTAATGAGTGCATTAAAAGTGACGATAGCAAGATTTGTACTGATATACCTGTATGCGCCTTTTCAGAAGATCAACCATAGACCGACAGTATATGCATGGTAATAAAATTCATGTAAGCGGTACTGTAGCACTTATAAATAAATTTAAAGACAGTCAAGCAAATTACACATCAGATTAGGACACCATTATAGTTGTATCATCCTTACTAAAATGTTGTAACTTCTAAATTCTTAAGGAAGAACATGTGTCGCCTATTTTTATAGATGAATACACCCACTCTGTTATGTAGAGCATTTAAAGAATGAAGTTAAGACTATAATAATTGGGATATTCTATCAGTAACTTTCAAACAAAAGTACTAGAGGCCAAATGCATTTTTTTGTAATTGGTTACTGGCAAAATACAATGGATTTGAGATGTATTTCCAATGAATATGAAATATAATGAAAATGTTACATGTTGCTTGAAGTGTAACTACTGTACATATGTTTTTCTGTTGCTATATGTTTTATAAAAGCTACGCAGATGTCTAACCTCTATTTACCACTAGACACTAGGGTTTTAATGCCCAGGGTGGATACATGTAGGGCCAGTCACACAACATACTTATTTTTTCAACATACTGCCCAATGTGCAGATTTGTCCTGGACATGCTGGACTCACCCATGCCAGTCTCAGTACAGCACAGTTAGTACAGCGCTGATTGATGTAGTAGCACTCAGCATGTGCTGCTGTCCGCTGCTCCACCAATTAGACAAGAGAGTAGTCAGCATTCAACACCTGGGGAGCCAGGAGGTAGCGCTGCCAGACTTCTGCTGCTTGTCTACAGACTCCCGCCCGCCAACCTGTTCAACAAGCAAGTGAGAGAGGCTAGTGAGGAAAGCGCGGCGGAAGCGTTTCCTGACTACCGCTGCCCCCCTTTAAGACGCCTGCTCAAAATGACAACAACGAGGGTACCATGGGGAGGTGGGGATGACGAGGGTACCAGTGGGGGGGCACTATTTCCCTTACTTAGTATACAGATTGGGTCATTGCAGTAAATATTTCCAACAGGCTACAATATATTTATGTGATTCTTCCAACTCTAATGCCTGTTACCCATTTCAGGCCCACGTCCTCCTCCCACTCTTTTTCTTTTATAACACGCTTTTCCTCACATATTGATTTGGTGTTTGGTACTAAATGTAATAAAATACCTTTAAAGTAGTTGTATGAGATTATAAAACAGCACCAATTTTGTCTACGGGCAGTGTCTGGTATTGCATTCACTTGCTTGGGGCTGAGCTGCAATACCGTACACAGCCTATGGAAAACAGAAGCGCTGTTTCTGGAAGCAAGTATCCCTGTACATACAACCCTTTTAACCATTAATTACATAGGTTACCGTACCTTATAATGTACTGGAAAACATAAAAAAAAATCTTTGTAGAGTAGAAAGTGAAAAAATAGACATTACTCATATGTTTTTTCTGTTTCGTTGTTACAGAGTCCACTGTGCAGCAAAAAAGACATCTTAACTTTATTCAGTGGGTTAATATGATTACAGCGATATAATTTTTTTTTTTTTTTTTTTATGCCGTCCTACTTTTACAAGGAAAAATCTATTTTAAAAAAAACAAAACATTTGTTTTGTGTCGCCATATTCTGAGAGCCAGAACATCTTTATTTTTCTGTGAATGGAACAGAAACATGCGTACAAACTTGACCAATTTATCACAGTAGAGCACTGTCTGATATATTTGGCGCATATTGATAGACTTGATAGACTTTGGACTGGATTATTTTACACCACTATTTTGCAGCAAATTAAAAGCGCACGCCTTTCACAAATCTGACGTTTCTTACAACTTTGCTTAGCTGTGCCCCCTTTTAAAAACTGTCTGAGGCGTAAAATCCGCCTAAAACACATGATAAATAGGTGATGACACAACCTAATTATCTGGATAGTGCCATTCCATCATGTGTGTCACATTGCAAATGTGTATAGTTACATTATATATAGTAAGCTCTATTCACATCTGCGTTGAGGTTTCCGTTTATGACAGAGACCGCAATGAGGGGACGGATGAGATTTTATTTAAGATTCATTAATTGTAAGGCTGGGTTCACACGACCTATTTTCAGACGTAAACGAGGCGTATTATGCCTCGTTTTACGTCTGAAAATAAGGCTACAATACGTCGGCAAACATCTGCCCATTCATTTGAATGGGTTTGCCGACGTACTGTGCAGACGACCTGTCATTTATGCGTCGTCGTTTGACAGCTGTCAAACGACGACGCGTAAAAATACAGCCTCGTCAAAAGAAGTGCAGGACACTTCTTTGGACGTTTTTGGAGCCGTTTTCTCATAGACTCCAATGAAAATAGCTCCAAAAACGGACGTAAAAAACGCCACGAAAACGGCGCGAAAAACGCGAGTTGCTCAAAAACAGCTCCGTATTTTCAGACGTTTTTGGTCACTACGTGTTTTTGGTCACTACGTGTGCACATACCCTCACATAGATGTGATCATAAATAGGTCAATTGCCTGTGGGTGGCGTTTCAGCTGCATGTGGTTTTCGCGCCGTGCGACCATACCCTCTGCCTCACTCATCGATAGGGAGTGTGAGCATTAAAGGGGTTTTCCCATGAAGGACACAGGATATGTCATAAATGTCAGATAGATGCCTGTGGGACCTGCACCTATCTCTAGAACGGGGGCCCCATAATCCCCGTTCTAGCTTTTTGTGTTCGTTGATCGTCACTCAGTGATCGGTTATGTATGGCGAAAATCAGGGCCGTCCCTAGGATATATGGAGCCCTATGCAAAATGATCTTTCGGAGCCCCACCCCATCATTAAAAAAAAATGCCCCATAAAAAAATTATAATGCCCCTTTAGTGCCCCCATACAGTATAATTATAATATTTAATAATATAATCTATTACAACCCCTTCAAGGACACAGTATTTTGCCCTCTAATTGTGCCCACAGTATTATGCCACCTGTGGTACCCCTACACAGTATAATGTACGCTTAGTGGCCCCCACACAGTATAGTGCCCCCTGTAGATTTTGCCATATAGCCTCCCTGTGGACAGTGCCATACAGCCCCCCCACCTCCCCCTTGTAGACAATGCCATACAGTCCCCCACCTCCCCCTTGTAGACAGTGACCCCAAACAAAAACAAAAATTGTACTCACCTAGGCCCCATTCCCATGACGAACTGAGCTGCTCCACGGCGTGATCCTGTAGCCTAGTACAAAGTTTCCCAACCTTTTCGGACTTGAGGCAGCACTGGAAAAATAAAATTTCCTCAGGGCCCCTCTACCAAAAATTGTTTCAAGAAAGACAGAAAGCGGCTATGAACAAGCACTACACTCGTAGGGTATGTTCACACACGTTTGTGCCTCAAAATTCCTTCGGCAACTGACAGCGTTGTTTGACCTTTTTTTTGTGTTTTTTCTTAAGCTGTTGAAGCGAATGCAAAAGACGCAGGAAAAAAAGCTCCAAACGGGCGCCACAGGTATTTTCTGCCTCCTATTAATTTAAATTGGAGGTCAGAGGCGGAAACCACTTGAAGACCATCAGCCCCCCACTCACAGTAAAATGACCATCAGCCCACCACTCACAGTAAAATGACAATCAGTCCACCACTCACAGATTCCCCCTGTAGGTAGCGCCACACAGCCCCTTATAGGTAGCGCCACACAGCCCCTTATAGGTAGCGCCACACAGCCCCATATAGGTAGCGCCACACAGCCCCTTATAGGTAGCGCCACACAGCCCCTTGTGGGTAGCGCCACACAGCCCCTTGTGGGTAGCGCCACACAGCCCCTTGTAGGTAGCGCTAGACAGCCCCCTTGTAGGTAGAGCTAGACAGCCCCCTTGTATGTAGCGCCAGACAGCCCCCTTGTAGGTAGCGCCAGACAGCCCCCTTGTAGGTAGCGCCAGACAGCCCCATTGTAGATAGCGCCACACAGCCCCCTTGTAGATAGCGCCACACAGCCCCCTGTAAAGAGCACCACACAGCCCCCTGTAAAGAGCGCCACACAGCCCCCTATAGAGTGTGCCACACAGCCCCCTGTAGGGAGTGCCACACAGCCCGTGTAGGGATTGCCACACAGCCCCCTGCCATGGAGTGCCGCACAGCCCCCTGCTATGGAGTGCCACACAGCACCCTGGTAGGGAGTACCGCACAGACCCCTGGTAGGGAGTGCAACACAGCCCACAGCCCCCTGGTAGGGAGTGCCACACAGCCCCTTGGTTGGTAGTGCCCCACAGCCCACTGGTTGGTAGTGCAACACAGCCCACAGCCCCCTGGTTGGTAGTGCCACACAACCCACAGCCCCCTGGTTGGTAGTGCCACACAGCCCACAGCCCAAAGCCCCCTGGTTGGTTGTGCCACACAGCCCACAGTACCATGGTAGGTAGTGCCACACAGCCCCCTTGTAGGTAGTGCAAGGACTATGACATGACCCTGATCGCTGGTGGGCAATAGACATTCAAAAAAGGACAACTGTGCAGGAGAACACAAAATACCCAGCTTTCCCAGCTATCAAATAAATGTGTGGAAATAAACTAAGATATAACTTTTATTTAGTCTAGTCCTTTTAGCTAGATTAAATAAAAGTTATATCTTAGTTTATTTCCACACATTTATTTGATAGCCGGGAAAGCTGGGTATTTTGTGTGCTCCCGCACAGTTGTCCTTTTTTGTAGGTAGTGCCACACAGCCCACAGCCCCCTTGTAGATAGCAACCCCCCCCCCTGTCAGTATAGATAGTGCCACTGTAGCTCCCTGAAGGAGTGGAATCCCCATGTGGCCGGTGATTCCGCTCCTGGAGCCCAACTTGATGTCTCTGTCCATATATGGACAGTGACATCAGGTGAAACTCCTGAAGCGGAATCCCTGTCCACAGCGTTGCCGACGCTGTGACCGTCGATTCCACTCCAGGAGAAGCTCCTGTCGTCTGTGTCCATGACATCATTGGCTTCCCCTGGAGTGGAATCCCCTGTAATAGCATCTGCAATGCTGTGACCGGGGATTCCGCTTCAGGAGTTTTTCCTGATGTCACTGTCCATATATGGACAGAGAAATCAAGCAGCGCTCCAGGAGCGGAATCCCCGGCCACAAGGGGATTCCGCTCCTTCAGGGAGCTACAGTGGCGCTAGTAGATAGCAGAGCAGGGAGATACCTCCCTGCCCTGCTATAGTGCCGTCGCTACCGCTATAGCAGCCGCAGCGGCTGCTAGCGGCACCACCGCCCTCATGCCCAGTGTCACCGCTAGCAGCCGCTATGGCTGCTACAACGGTAGCGACGGCCACTAAGTGAAGAAGCGCCTAGGGTGGAAAGGCGACTGCCTAAGGCCGGCCCTGGGTGCAGTTAGCGAGTGGCACCTGACCCGCTGGTAGTTGCAATGGCGCGGGGATACACACACCCGCTGGTGCCCCTCTTGCAGTGTGGCGGCAGGCGCCCTGTGCGACCGCACTGGTCGAACGTATATAAGGCCGGCCATGGCGACAATCGATCAATACTATGATTGTTCCTCCAAATGCATTTCCATTATGTTGACAGCACATCTCTCTGTTTACACTGGGAGATGTGCTGCAGAACAGTGAACATTTTTTTGGCCACATGAACGACCAGATCAGCCATGAACGCTCGTTTGCCCGATCATTGGCACGTGAAAAAGGGCCTTACCTAACTAACACAAACTAAACAAACCCCACTCTACACCCGCTCGTCATATCCACCACTGTCCTAAAGGTATGGCTTCCCTAACACTCGGGTGATCAGCTGTTATTACTGTTGAAAGCTTTGTGCTTCTGTTAATTTTTCCTGAATTACAGCAAATGCAGTGTTCAAATTAATGGGTATGTAATACATGGTTGTGTTGAATCTGCCACAACGTGAACTACTTTTTCTAGTAGCTCTCTCTTGGAATCCTCTGTATGATGTTCATATATCCTAAGAGGCAAGCAATAGAACTGTTTTATGTGGCATTATTTGTAGTTTATGTAGGTGGCATTTTTTGGTACGTATACATTAGCGCTTATCTTATATTAATTTTCACTTTGGCAAAAATGCAGAAAAAAAGCAATTCCGTTGCAGCTTTTTTTTTTTTTTAAAACATACACCGAACATAATAAGTAATTCTATATAAGTATTGCACAGGTTGTTACGGACGTGATAATACCAAATATATATTATTTAATGTTTTTGACCTATATTTAGTAAATCACAAAAATAAAGGTACCATGCCCAATATATGAAATTAGTATCAAATGTATTACTTATATAAAGATATTTATTTGTATGCATAGTTTCATAGTTGATAAGGCTGAAAAAAGAAACCGCTGCATCAAATACAACCTATAATCCTACCGTGTTAATGCAGAAATAGGCAAAAAAAAACATGTGGTGGGTGGCAATTTCCACAAATAGCAACTAAAATAAATCCCTGGATCAACACCCCTTTGCCAGAATCTATTACGAATACGTTTCAATATCATATTTTTCAAAAAAGTAATCAATTCCCTTCTTGAACTTGTTTATTGAGTCAACCATCACAACATCTTGTGGAAGAGAGTTCCATAGTCCTACTGCTCTTACAGTAAAGAGTCCCTGTCTATGATTATGGCGAAACATTTTTCCTGTAGACGTAGAGGATGCCCCCTTGTCATTGTTACAGGTCTAGGTGTAAAAAGATCATTACAATTAAATTAACTTAATTTGTACTGCAATCCACCCATTCCCTTAATTACCTTGTTCTCCCCCCTTTACACCCGTTCTAGTTCAGCCATGTCCTTCTTATACATAGGTGCCCAAAATGGTACACAATATTTCATGTGTGGTCTGACAGATGATTTGTATAGAGGCAAAACTATGATTATGTCATGAGCATTTATGCCTCTTTTGATACATCCTAGGATTTTATTTGCCTGGGCAGCAGCTGCCGGGCACTGGTTGATAAATATATATATCCCCAAGTCTTTTTCAGTAGCAGTTCTACCCAATGTTTTACCATTGAATGTATAATTGTAGAATTTGTTTCCTCTGCCCAAGTGCATAAACTTACATTTATCCTCATTAAACTTTATTTGCCAATTCTCTGCTCAAACCTCCAGCTTAAACAAAGTCCAAAATTCCTCTGTTTTGATTACTTTATATACTCAGCAGCTATGGTGACCTTCCCACTGAACTCACCAGACATCAGAGGTGTGGAGAGGCAGTGGTTAATGGGGATGAATCTGCTAAGGTCACTGCTTGAGAGTTGATGCTGCTGTTCATAGGAGGGGGTGTGGCTAGAAGGTCCTTGCACATCAGTACCTGCACAGATTTACTGTGCTGTGTGTACAAATGTCTGTGTTATTTGCTGATTGAACAGTCAGATTTGACAGAATTCTGTGTGTAAAATGTGACTGCTCAGTGAGCAGATTACACACAGATTCTTTACACACAGCACAGGACATGCAGCTTCCATAACGGTATGTTCACATGCAGAATCAAAAACGGCTGAAAATTACGGGACTGTTTTCAGAGAAAACGGCATCTAATTTTCAGCCGTTTTTTAACCTGAAAACGTTTTTTTTTAGGTGCTTTTTGGAGCCGTTTTTGGAGCTGTATTTCTATTGACACAATGAAAAACAGCTCCAAAAATGGCTCAAGTGACATGCTCCTTCTTTTTACGCGGCGTCTTTTTACGCTGCATTTTTTAAAACAGCTGCGTAAAAAAATGCCCCGTCTGAACAAAACGCTGTTTTTCCCATTGAATTCAATGTGCAGTTGTTTGTAGGCGTTTAGCTACCGCTTTTTCAGGCGTATTTCGGGGCGTTTACGCCCTGAAATATGGCTGAAAACACAGTGTGTGAACATACTCTAACACTTCACTTCACTTCACTTCACTTCACTGCAAGAACCTTTGAATCATACCTTCATACACTGGCAGCTGCCTGTATTCAAACTATTAGACACACAAAAAGATTACTGCTGAATTTTTAGGACAAAAAGTGCATCTAATATTTGGAAAAATATTGTAATTCCTACAGAACGCAAGGGGTGTATGCCATCCGGACACGGTGATTTGTCTATTTAATTGTTTTTATGGGCGCGCTGCACTTCTTGCTGGGTTAAGCAGGTGGCATTTGATGGAAAATTTACTTTATCCCTTATCATGTCATCTGTTATTGGATTTTCCTATTGAATTACAGTAGAGAAAAAGATGTTTCAGCAGCCATGACTTTTTTATGTTTTCATTGACGTGGCCGTATGAGTCCTTGTTTTATGAGAGAGAAATTGTATTTTTTATTCACAGTTTGGGGGTAGAAAAAAATATTTTTACTGCGTGAATATAGGAAAAAGCGATTTCTCGGCATTGTTTTTCTTGTTTATTTTTTATCCTGTTCACATTTCAATGCTAAATAACCTGTTAGATTCATTCTCCATTAAGGAATAACTTTATTTCCAACTCTTTTTTTTTACTTATAATGTATTAGCATAACATTTGCATAAACTCCTAATGCAATTTAATAACGGGCTAGGTAATGCTATAGAAAAAGCATTCTCCCTTTGTTAATGCAGGGGCCACTCCTAAATAAATGTTTAAACAGAAAGAAAATGACAAGCTGAAAGCTGTATATATATAAAAATATAACAATTTTTATTGATCACATAAATGAGACAGACATAGTTTTAAAAAGGTACAAAATGGACAAGAAGACTCTATAATATTTCAGTTTTTAACATGAAAGGCAGAATTCCTATATCTTTACAGCGATATATTGTGCATCCTAAGAGTAGGGATATAAGGAATGGGTGGTAGGAGACTCAGTAATAGCTAAATCTTCATGAAATGCTGATCAAGTGTGGGCATAATTCATAGATAATTTTTAGAGAGATTTATAAAAACAAGTAGTCACAGAAGAATTTTCTAAAAACCTTACCCATATTGGTACTCATGTAAGTCTGGATACCATGTAAAAGACCCAAACGAGCGTTTCACGGTGTGTGCTTCCTCAGGGGGTGCAGGGGTTCCTGCACCGCCTGCCATCAAAAGTCAGTGGGCGGTCGTTAAGTGGTTAAAGTGGGATTTGATCTGAGCTGATTACCTGTAACAGCTCCTACCCACAAGAATATTCACAGATACTATAAGTTTTATCTGACAACTGTCTCAAACCAATGTTTGTTATCTACTTTGAGATTCAACTTAAAGAGGCTCTGTCACCAGTTTATAAGTGCCCTATTGCCTACCTAATCTGAAAGACGCTGTAATGTAGATAACGAAGTTTTGTTGTTTTCTAAAAAACGTTTATTTTTGACCGAGTTATGTTGATTTTTCGTTTTATGCTAATTTGTTCTAAATGCCCAACTGGGCGTTGTTTTTTTTACTTTTCACTAAGTGGGAGTTGTAAAGAGGAGTGTATGACGCTGACCAATCAGAGTAATACACTTCTCTTCATTCATGTCCAGCTGTACTCACAGCGCAGAATGAAAAGACATTGCCTCCAGATTAGCTAGGAGATAGGGCACTTATAAACTGGTTACAGAGTCTCTTTAGCACCATTATACATATACATAATATCTTAAGCTAAAAACAACTTGTATTACCTGGGAAGGCTGCTCAGGGTCTCTTCGTGGGAGGCGGGTATGATGATAAGGTTGGCACCGGTCTGCCAGGACTGTTCTGTAGGCAAATCAAACAGAATTTACCAGCAACAGCTGTAAAACCTGGGGCATACCAATTAGATCTTACCAAATTGATTCTTGCAGTCTTAGAGGCATATGTGAGGCCACATACCATCAATGCAAGTGCCATCAAGAATGCCTTGGATGCTACCATGTTTACCATCCTTATCTGTCCACATTCCATTAGAATCTGGTTTTCGTTTACAATCTTTTTGCAACATAATCATTTAGGGTATGTGCACACGATAGCAGGCATTTACGTGTGAAAAGACAGACTGTTTTCAAGAGAAAACAGCTGCCTCGCTTCACACGTAAATGCTCCTCCTCGTAATATATGAGGCGTCTGTGACGCTCGTAAATCTTGAGCTGCTCTTCATTGAGTTCAATGAAGAACGGCTCAAATTACGTTGCAAAGAAGTGCCCTGCACTTCTTTGCCGAGGCAGTCAATTTACGCGTCGTCGTTTGACAGCTGTCAAACGACGATGCGTAAATTACAGGTCGTCTGCACAGTACGTCGGCAAACCCATTCAAATGAATGGGCAGATGTTTGCCGACGTATTGTAGCCCTATTTTCAGGCGTAAAACGAGGCATAATACGCCTCGTTTACGCCTGAAAATAGGTTGTGTGAACCCAGCCTAATTGATATTAATCTGGTAATGCAATTGAAGAAAAACATTAACAATGACATCTTTTATGTCAAACATTCACATTGAGCAGTATACTAAAATTGATACATACAAACTGATTTTTCTACTTTTTATATATACTTCACAAATTTTTCTTATCAAACAGCTGGTTCAATCCTCAGCAAAACTAAATAATATTGTGCACACGCAGACCAGATGCAGGTATAGTTCGTGGTCTGAATTTTCTGTTCTAAAGTTTTCCTTTCTCAACAAAAAAAATGTTTTCAAATGGGAATCTTCTTCCACTGAGAAGTTATCATTTACAACTTATAACACTGACATATGGCTCCAATAATCCAATGCTAAGGCATGCTGATCCAGAATTTTACATAAAACTTAACCTCAGTATTTAATATTCCCACAACTCTTCTTGAATACCGTTATCAAACAAACTAAATTGGGATAGCATCTAGAAAGCTGCTGATATCTTAATCATCGTACAAACACCAGTTCAATACTTGGGGTAAAAACTATTCTCCTGTCCTTACACACGACTTCTGTAGTGGGGAAAATACTGGCCAGGCTTCAGGCCACCCTGAAAACAGGTCTACGCATACGAGCACATTTTCATACACACCTACCTCGGATAGTTGTATGATCTGCAGTCGCTGCAATAGGTAATCTGGCCGTGGTGCAGTTTTCATAGGTACCATTGCTTTTTTACCAATTTACCTGCCGTGCGCATATTATGCAGGCTACTACAAACCTAGTGGTGGCATTATTGAATCCAGGGACAAGCCAATTTGCTGATACCTGGCTGCACATACTCTCCTTGCCAGGTGTGTCATCTCTTGCGCTCTCAATTGGCTTACCCGATGATACAACAAAGTTCCTACTACCAATGGGCCCATAATTGTGGGTGATGCCAAAAGCGTACCTAGATTTAGTGTAAATGTCGGCCGTCTTACCTTTTGCCAGGTTGCAAGCCTCAGCGAGCACCTCCAGCTCCGCTTCTTGAGATGAACAAGAAGGTGGGAGTGGTTTCTGGATGATTTACCTCGTGCATCGTGTATCCTGTCTTGTATATACATACTGTATATGATGAAGTATCTACACATTCCAAATTTACATTGGAAACCCATGTTGCATATAGATAAACTATTTCAAAAGGGTGGAGTCTTATTTTTCGACAAGAGAAGAAGGATCGCCCTCAGGCGATAAGCCAAATTTCCCAACTACCAAAAATAATAAAATAAATCTTTATTCGCTACCGTGTAGCCCTGAGGACGCTACTTTGTAGCGAAACATGTCGGGGGGGCTTCTAATCTTATTTTAATTCCTATCATTGACCGGACCTACTATCTATCTAGTTGATTATAAAAATCTAACTTGCTGAACCTAGTAATACGTGCTCTATTGGTATCTACCTAATGCTTGTACTTACAGGCAAATCACTGTTGTCCGGTCCTTTGGTAGTGAGAATTTTAAATCTGTTTGTGTAGTCTGTCCTGCTACAAGTAGCGAATAAAGATTTATTTTATTATTTTTGGTAGTTGGGAAATTTGGCTTATCGCCTGAGGGCGATCCTTCTTCTCTTGTCCATTAATAGTGTGCCTGCCAACTACCTGGGGTCTCCCCTTTATTTTTTTGAGTCTTATTTTTCCACACTCATCTGATAATCCAGAACACTTGTAAATCCCACCCCATCTGGTCCTGTAGAGGCCTGGTTAATACCACAAACAAACACAAAATATTTTACTAAAATCTAGCATAAAACTAACAATGTTTAGGCGAGTTTCACCTCCTTCCCATGTAAATCTGTAAAGACTCATCTGTGAGTGACATCACATCGGCCTCCTGTGCAGATTTTCTAAAGGGGAATGGTCTCTTACACATTACCTCATATTGAGTGGTGAATACACCACCGCATACCCAGTGCCATATTTACCGTTCTGGAAGGATTTGGAACCATCTACACAGAAAAACTCAAAATCTGGGTTACTCTCATACACATTTAATCTGGGTTACTTATTGGGGTCTCATACACATTTAATCTGGGTTACTTATTGGGGTCTCATACACATTTTGTAGACCTAGCTCTAAATTCATTAATTCAAAACAAAACATTGTGTATTGTCAACGAGACGTACCAGATCAGTCTCATCACTACTACCCCTTTTTGGAATAATGTAGCAGGTTTCAAAACTACATATCTCAACATAGTGAGGCTGGGCACTCTATCTGGGGGCACTAGTTTGGCCCCCTGTAATACGCAATAGCCTAGAACAAAAATGACTTTTTCCTGACAAAAGTGCATTTTATCTTTTAGATACCTTGCAGCCGTTTACTTTTAAAACATCTTACATTTTTAAAATTACATTTAGGCAGTACTATACCACTTGCCTGCATGTGTGAAAGCAAAAATAACAATTGTAATTCTCTATCTAGTAAAACAGAGAATATTATGTCTGCTAAGTTAATTACTACAAACCAGTAAACTGTGTGTGCGAGTAGGGAACAGTAGGCAATGAAAAACTAGAAGGACCCTAGTAGGTGGCGGGTATATGAATAAATAAAAAATTACTAATATACCTAAGGCACAATTTAACCCTAATTTCCAACTACTTAATTAGTAATGAAAAATAAAATATAACTTTTATTAACATAAATTAAATATTTCCAAAACGGACACACAACACACAGGGTTAAAATTAGCCAATGTTAGCTAGCAGAGTGCAATGAGTCAAGATACGTTGCTGAAATATTTGGAGTAGATTCATGTGGTAACTAAATGCATAAGTGCGCCCTAAAAGAGATGGGTTTAAAGATCAAACTGAAAGATATTCAATTAATCCACTTAAAAGAAGTTCTATCGGATTTCAATTTCCAGCTCTGGTAACAACATGGAATACAGTCCTTGGGGGAAATATGCGAAGAAGGTAAAATTAAGACATTTGTGGAACTGAAGAAAATATACAATATATGAAATTCACAGATCTTTTCCTATCAGAGACTTAACTCTCTTCTAAAGTGATTGGGGCTAATTAAAAAAATAAGTCCAGTAGGTGGCACACCTCATGGGTATAGTGGTTACCTTCACTCAGATCAGAAAATGAAAGGAGGTATATTGGTTATTTATAGCGATATCATCAATTCCAGAGCCAAAGAGAAGCTTACCTTTATGCTGAGCTGGGAAAAGGAGTTCGATAATCGCTATCCACTGAGAGTTTGGCGTCAAGCAATAAAACAAGGCAATAAATACTCTCTCTGTATTAATCATATAGAAGCAACAAAAAAGACTCAACTAAGGTGTCATTTGTCCCCGTTGAAACAAAAAAAGATGTACCCAGAATACTTGGGCATGTGTTGGAGAAAATGTAACGTAATAGCAAATTTAAAACATATGTGGTGGGATTGTCCCAAAATTAAACATTTTTGGAAAGAGGTTTTTACTTTTATATCCCAAATTTGTAGGCGAGTTGTATCACCTTCACCTGAGCTGGGGATTTTAAGTATATTTTTTGAAAGTATTCCTTTAGAGTGTAGATGGATAGCTAATCAGATCAATTAATTGCTGCAAGATCATTAATAGCCTCAAACTGGAAAAAATATGACTATTCAGATGGTAATTTCCAAAGTGAATCAATGCTATACCTATGAAGTGTGTTTAGCGGATAGTGGAGTACGAAATTTTCAACAAACTGTTAGAAAATGGTCTAGATGGCTACTCCTGATGGACTCTGAGTCTGGAAATAACTGATATGTTTTACCATGTATAGTGTAATTATGGTCTTATTTTATTTATGTATTTATTTATTTATTTTTTCTTTGTCCTTTCTCTTTTTTTTTCTTGTGAGGGGGTTTTTAGATGTGGGTTTAGAGGAGATATTTGAGAGCATTTTTATTCTATTGTAATGTATCTAAAGAATATTGTAAATATGAATAAAATGACAGTGCTCCAGCACTGGTTTAAAAAAATAAAAAATAAATAAATAAATGCATAAGTGTATCAGCCGGACAATGAACTACCACCAAGTGACCGTTAAAATTCCCATATAAATGCTAGCTAACAAAGATATTAAAAGCGACACAGCCCCCCGACATGTTTCGCTACTAACGTGGGGCTAATGACGAAACTCCCTTCCTTTAAAACCTCGGATTGACGAAGGAGTGGGTGTGTCCACATATGGAGCCAATAGAAGTGTCTGAAAAGAGACAAACCCCCGTCTACTAAGATTGGCATATAAACTATCCAATAAAAAAGACTGGAGAACACTCCAATCAGTAAGCTTGCGCGCATGCCTATCCCAAAGGAGCTAGTAATTCAGCCGGTCCAGTCAATGATCTTACAAAAAAGTATGTATGCGCATGTCTGAACACTTAGAATTCTGTAGTCAGTACGTCAAGCGGGTAGCATGCTCAAGTTCCATAGTAGCTCCCTCTAAAGAACGTAAATTACTAAGTGCACAACTTTGCTAAGTGCGCATGTCAGGATACTTAGAAGAAATAGTGATGTGCAGCCACAATTGATAGTGTGACTATGTGCATCCACAGACTAGAATTTGACAGCTGATCTATATGTAGTAAAACAGCTAAGATCAATGAATGAAAAAATATATAGTTTATCATGCAACTCCATATATGCCTTTGTTGTTGACAAACAATTTTGAAGTAAAGTAAGCACTGGATGAAGTGAAGGAAAAAGGAAAAACTAAAAACTGGTGTACGAAGCCTAAATGGAAAATAATAGGACTACGGTAATATGAAAATTGTATGAATAAATATAAATATCATACATAACCATAATAATAATATATACATATATAGTAATAATATCTATCAATAGTTATTGATTCATATTAATCAACGTAGATTGATAGGCAATTGGTAGGAAGATTAAATGGGAAATAAACTGCAAAATCATTTTTGCTAGAAAATTAGGGTAATTACATTAGTAGCAGAAAATTATTAAAATAAAATTAAAGCTAAGTATAATTTATAGAAAAGCTACAAAAGTAAAGCCCTCATTTAGCCCATTGGGGTTCAAGGAGTTTAATCTATGAATCCATCGGCCTTCTTCCTGCAACAATTTTCTATCCAAATTTCCATCTCTGGGGCCCAATTTGAGTTGGGTAATACCCCAAAACTGTAGGGTACTGATGTTACCATTATGAACAGACCTAATATGTTTAGAAAGAGGAGTATCTTCTTTGGTATTAATAGTACTGATATGTTTCAAAATACTTCTTCTCAATTGTTGAACAGTCTTGCCTACATATAATTTCGGACACGTGCATCTGGCAGCATAAATGACTCCACTATTCTGACAGTTGATGAATTGCCTGATGGTAAAAGATTTGCCATTAGAAGGATTACAGAAACTCTTCATGGTATGCATAAAAGGGCAGAAAGACCACCTACCACATGCAAAAGAACCATATGTAGGAGGTGGAAGCCAAATGTTCCGCGGGATGGAAGGTTTAGAATAGTGACTATGTACCAGAAATTCACGGAGGTTCCTACCTCTCCTGTACTTGACATTAGGGGTGGTGGAAATAGCATAATGAAGGTTGAGATCTGCTTGTAGAATAGGCCATTGTTTTTTGCTAGATGTTAAAAATTTGGGAAGAACAAACGTCAAAATTTCCTATGCATCTGACAAAGGATGAAGATTTTTTATTTTTGTTACTCCTTGCCATAGAGCAGTTCTCCCCTCTAAGTCATCCTATCTCTAGCGTAGGCTCTATTAGAGATGAGCGAACCGGGACAACCGAACCCGGTTTCGGTCCGAACTTCCGGAAAAGTTCGGTTCGCGGCGAATCCGAACTTCACCGGGTTCGGCCGAACCCGTTTTGACCGAACCCGGTCAAAAATATTATACAAATCGGCAGCCACTTATCTCTATCAATCACTGATAGAGAAAAGAGGCTGCTGATTAAAAATAAAATAAAAAGCATTTCATACGTACCTGGTCGTTGTCTTGCGGACGAGTCCCTCTTCTTCCTCCAGTCCGACCTTCTCTTCTGACGCAGCAGCCTGTGATTGGCTGCAGAGGCCTCTGCAGCCTGTGATTGGCTGCAGAGGCCTCTGCAGCCCGTGATTGGCTGCAGCGCTCACATGGGCTGCATCGTCATCAAGGAGTGTCGGGCCGGATGTCGCGAGGGACGCGTCACCAAGGCAACGGCCAGGAGACCGGACTGCAGGAAGCAGGGAGTTCCCGGTAAGTATGAACGTCTTTTTATTTTTACAGGTACTCTATATTGTGATCGGTAGTCACTGTCCAGGGTGCTGAAACAGTTACTGCCGATCAGTTAACTCTTTCAGCACCCTGAAGAGTGACTATTTACTGACGTCGCCTAGCAACGCTGCCGTAATGACGGGTGCACACATGTAGCCACCCGTCATTACGGGGCCTCATGCACACGACCGTAAAAACACCCGTTATTAAGGGTCGTAATTACGACCCGAAATAGCGGGCCCATAGACTTCTGTTAGCCATGGGTACCTTCCCGTTTTCTCACGGGAAGGTGCCCGTGCCGTTAAAAAGATAGAACATGTTCTATTTTTTTATTTTACGGGCCGTGCTCGTAATTATGAGCACGGCCGGCCACGGGCAGCCTGCCGCTTTTACGAGCCGTGCTGTCATTATAAGGGTATGTTCACACGACAGCGTCCGTTACGGCTGAAATTACGGGGATGTTTCCACCTGAAAACATCCCCGTAATTTCAGCCGTTACGGCATGTGCAGGCGCTTGAACGCCGCGTCCATTACGGACGTAATTGGAGCTGCTATTCATTGGAGTCAATGAATAACGGCTCCAATTACGGCCAAAGAAGTGACAGGTCACTTCTTTGACGTGGGTGTCTAGTTACGCGCCGTCATTTGACAGCGGCACGTAAATTACGCCTCGTGTGAACAGACAAACGTCTGCCCATTGCTTTCAATGGGCAGATGTTTGTCAGCGCTATCGAGGCGCTATTTTCGGACGTAATTCGGGCCAAAAACGCCCGAATTACGTCCGTAATTAGTGCGTGTGAACATACCCTGTGTTCACACGCACTAATTACGGACATAATTCGGGCGTTTTTGCCCCGAATTACGCCCGAAAATAGCGCCTCGATAGCGCTGACAAACATCTGCCCATTGAAAGCAATGGGCAGACGTTTGTCTGTTCACACGAGGCGTATATTTACGCGCCGCTGTCAAATGACGGCGCGTAAATAGACGCCCGCGTCAAAGAAGTGACCGGCCGGCCGTGCTCATCTCCTGAAATACTCTGTGCTGCCTTAAACTCTGTGGACAGGTCAGGATCCTGTTTCTTTTAAATGCTGCTAGGGAACCCGCTCGATCCACTATATAAGGCTGCGCTACAGTGCAGCATTTAAAAGAAACAGGATCCTGACCTGTCCACAGAGTTTAAGGCAGCACAGAGTATTTCAGGAGATGAGCGTGCAGATTCAGTGCTGCTGTGAACTCTGCTCTTACCATTACGTAGCTCTCAGTCTGTTACCTCTCCTCCACTACTGTCCTCAATAACACCTTCATGATTGGCAAGTCACCACGTAACGGTAAGAGCAGAGTTCACAGCAGCACAGAGTATTTCAGGAGATGAGCGTGCGGATCTTGTGCGCGGTGGTGACTTGCCAATCATGTGAAGGTGTTCTTGAGGACAGGAGTGGAGGAGAGGTAACAGACTGAGAGCTACGTAATGGTAAGAGCAGAGTTCACAGCAGCACAGAATATTTCAGGAGAGGAGCGTGCAGATTATGTGCTGTTGTGAACTCTGCTCTTACCATTACGTAGCTCAGTCTGTTACCTCTCCTCCACTCCTGTCCTCAATAACACCTTCACATGATTGGCAAGTCACCACCCCGCACAAGATCCGCACGCTCATCTCCTGAAATACTCTGTGCTGCTGTGAACTCTGCTCTTACCATTACGTGGTGACTTGCCAATCATGTGAAGGTGTTCTTGAGGACAGGAGTGGAGGAGAGGTAACAGACTGAGAGCTACGTAATGGTAAGAGCAGAGTTCACAGCACTGAATCTGCACGCTCATCTCCTGAAATACTCTGTGCTGCCTTAAACTCTATGGACAGGTCAGGATCCTGTTTCTTTTAAATGCTGCACTATAGCGCAGCCTTATATAGTGGATCGAGCGGGTTCCCCAGCAGCATTTAAAAGAAACAGTGTGTGTGTTTGGGTATGTGTCTTTGTCTGTTTTTGTTTTTATATGTGTGTTTGTGTATATGTGTGTTTATGTGTGTTTGTGTATATATGGGTGTGCTTGTGTATATGTGTTTGTGTATATGTTTATGTATATGTGTGTGTATATATGGGTGTATGTGTATATGTTTGTGTGTAGATGTTTGTGTGTGTGTGTTTTTGTATATGTGTGTGTTTGTGTATATGTGTGTATATGGGTGTGTGTTTGTGTATATGTGTTTGTGTATATGTGTGTGTATATATGGGTGTATTTTTTATATATGTTTGTGTGTAGATGTTTGTGTGTATATGTGTGTTTGTGTGTATGTGTGTGTTTGTGTATGGTTGTTTGTGTGTGTGTGCGTGTATATATGTGTGTAGGTGAGTAGAAGTATTGTTATTGTTCACATTGATAACTGTTTTTTTATGTTGTTGCAGATTTTGATGTACCGATTGGACTACATCTTCGATTCGTTGGACTACTGCGTAGATCTACGTTTTTTCAAATTTTAATAAAATGGTTAACGAGGGTTTTGTTGGGGATTTCTTATTTCAATAAAAAAGAATTGTCTTTGTGTTTTTTTTTAAACTTTATTAGTGCCTAGATAATGGCAGTTGGCTGATTGACAGCGTCCATTATTAAGGCGGTACTTAGTGTTAGCCGGTGCAGAGGCTAGCACTAACCACCCATTATTACCCCGGTACCCACCACCACCAGGGGTGCCGGGAAGAGCTTGGTACGATCCAGTACCCGACCATCTGTTGTGATGGTCGGGTACTGGGGCGGCCGTAGGCTGGTATTATGAGGCTGGGAAGGGCCAAAAACAGTGGACCTTCCCACCCTTGTAATGCTAGGCTGCTGCTGCTGTGTTGTATCGGGCTGGTTATAAAAATGGGGGGGACCCCACGTCGCTTTTTTTTTGGAATTTAACAAATTTAACAATAGACGTTGGGTCCCCCACATTTTTAATAACCAGCCATATACAAGGCCGCAGCAGTCTGGCATTACATGGGTGGGAAGGGCCACTGGTTTTGTCCATTCCCAGGCTAATAACACTGTGTTGTATGTGGCTGGTTATGATAAATTGGGTGGAACCCCATGTCTTTTTAAAAAAAATAAAAAAATAAATAAAATAATTTAAAAAAATGACGTGGGGTCCCCCCCACTTTTATAACCAGCCAGATACAACACAGCAGCAGCAGCCTAGCTTTACAAGGGCGGGAAGGTCCACTGTTTTTGGCCCTTCCCAGCCTCATAATACCAGCCTGCGGCCGCCCCAGAGCCCGACCATCACAACAGATGGTCGGGTACTGGATCGTACCTGGCTCTTCCCGGCACCCCTGGTGGTGGTGGGTACCGGGCTAATAATGGTGGTTAGTGTTAGCCTCTGCACCGGCTAACACTAAGCCTCGCCTTAGTAATGGATGTTGTCACTCAGACAGTGGCCATTACTAAAGTGGTAGTAATAAAATTTGAAAAGATAAAGATATAGATAAAATATTTTATTGAAATAAAGCACCCCCAACACAACCCTCATTAACCATTTTATTGTAGAAAAAAAAACCGTCATCGAAGTAGTCCTCGAAACCGACGTAGTCCAAACACCAAACCTGTAAAAAATAAAAAATAAATGAAATAAAACATGTCGTAGGCTTAGATTCAGTTTAATGTGTGATACTGACTGTTATACCATGTATAGAAGCCTGCCGCGAAGTTGACTTAGATGCAGGGCGCCAGCAGACAGTATCATACATGGCCATACAGACATATATACAAACAAACATACATGCAAACATACATACATACATACATACATACATATATACAAACATACATACATATATACAAGCATGCACATATATACATGCAAACATACACACATATATACATACATACATGCAAACTATCATACATACATGCATACACACACACATGAAAACATACATACATACAAACATGCAAAGATACATACATACATATATACAAGCATGCACAAATATACATGCAAACATAAATACATGCAAACATAATTACATACATGCACATATATATATAAACATACATGCAAACATACATGCAAAAATAAAAACATGCAAACATACATGACAACATACATACATACATACATACATACATACATGCAAACATACATACATACATGCAAATATATACATGCAAATATACATACAAACATGCACATATATACATACATGCCAACATACATGCACATATATAAATACATGACAACATACATACATGACAACATACATATATACATGCAAATATACATTCATGCAAACATACATAAATGCAAACATACATACATACATACATACATACATACATACATACATGCAAACATACATAAAATGCAAACATACAAACATACATTCATGCAAACATACATGCAAATATATACATGCAAATATACATGCACATATATACATACATGCCAACATACATACATACATGCAAACATACACACATGCAAACATACATACATACATACATGCAAATATATACATGCAAATATACATACAAACATGCACATATATACATACAAGCCAACATACATGCAAACATACATGCACATATATACATACATACATGACAACATACATACATACATACATACAAACATACATACATGACAACATACATACATGCAAACATACATTCATGCAAACATACATACATGCAAACATACATACATACATACAAACATACATTCATGCAAACATACATACATGCAAACATACATACATGCAATTATATACATGCAAACATACATGCACATATATACATACATACATGACAACATACATACATACATACATACATACATAAATACATTCAAACATACATACATACATGCAAACATACATACATACATGCATACATGACAACATACATACATGCCCAAAAAAATAAATAATACGTTCATACTTACTTTCCTCCTGTCCGGCCTCCAGCGATGACGTTTCATCCATGTCGCCGCTGCAGCCTGTGATTGGCTGCGGAGGCGGTCACGTGGGATGAAGCGTCATCCTGACGTGCGTGACCGCCACTACAGCCTGTGATTGGCTGCAGCGGCGAAAGGGATGAAACGTCATTGCTGGAGGCCGCACAGGAGGAAAGTAAGTGCGAACGTATAATTTTTATTTTTTTATTACATTTAAATTGTATTTTCCGCGCGCCGAGCATGTACTGTCAAGGTTGCTGAAAGAGTTAGTGCAGCCCATTAACTCTATCAGCACCCTGGACAGTAGCATGCTCGGCGCACGGAAGTGACAGGTTCGGTCCGAACTAGTTCGGTCCGAATCGAACTTTTTTGTGAAATTCGGCGAACTAGCCGAACCGAACTTTTGAAAAGTTCGCTCATCTCTAGGCTCTATGTAAGGTATTTTTCGGATATCCACATGCCACGAATTTGTGATATAACATGTCACATTCAGATTGAAATGTGTGTTCATCTGAACAATTTCTTCTAGCTCTTAGATATTGCCCTATCGGAATGCCTTTCTTAAAAGTGCGGGTGGATGAAAACTCTCCCAATGTAAAAAACTATTTGTGGCAGTTTCCTTATGAAATATATTGGTGTGGACACTGCCACCAGGATCCAAGGAGATTTTGAGGTCAAGAAAATGAATTTCTTTTTTATGTCTCTTATGAGTAAATTTCATCCCAATACTGTTGTTATTGAGGATAACCATAAAATCTAAAAAAAAAAGAGTCTTGTCACCATCCCAAAAAATAAGAATGTCATCAATATACCTCCCCCAAAATAAAATGTGACAAGTGAAAAAAAGCAAATCATCAGGGAAAACTAAAGTGTCTTCCCACCACCCTAAAATCAAATTAGCATAAGTGGATGTACAAACTGTGCCCATGGCAGTATCTTTAAGTTGATGGTAAAATTTCCCATCAAAAAGAAAATTGTTGTGAGTGAGTAGGAATTTCAGAAGTGATAAGATAAATCTGTAGTGTGCCTGAAACTGAGTGCATTTGGTGTTCAAAAAATATTGTAAGACATTAAGACCTAAATCGTGCTTGATATTAGTGTAAAGGGATTCAACGTCAATACTTGCTATCAGGGTAGTCGATGAGACATTAATCTCCTGGATCCTGGTGAGAGTGCCCTTAGTGCCCCCCAGAAAGTAGGGTATAGCTGTCACAAAAGATGAAAGAATTTCATCCACATACATACTTAACCCTTGCGTGAGATTGTCATTCCAAGAGACAATGGGTCTACCAGGTACAAGACGGGTGTCCTTATGTATTTTTGGCAATGCGTAAAAGGTTGATAGAGTGGGGCTAGGATTAAACATCAGTTTGAACTCATATGAAGAGATAAGACCCTGTGATTTGGCATCGATTAGTAGACAACGCAGATCAGACAAAAAACGATCAGTAGGATTTTTGTCCATAATGGTATAGTCCACTCAGTCCATGATGACAATATTACCCCTCCTTGTCAGGTGACTTAAACATTATTTCTTCATTTTTATGAAGCTCAACCAAAGCGACTTTCTCCAATTTACTGAGATTGCTTAGGGCTTTAACTTTATTAGATTTAAGCTTACATAGCTCTACACTGACCATTTTGACAAAAATGTCAATGTGTGCGTACTGTGAAAATGGTGGTTTCATTAGGTTGTAGGGATGAAAAAGGGCCAGTAGCCATATCAGCTGCATATTCATTTTCATTTGATAAATCTTCAAGAACACGAAGGGTCCTGAGTTCGGCTTTAACAAGAGATTCAGTATCAAAGAAATTTCCCTTAAAATGTTTGTGCAAGGCAAGTTTCCTTGCAAAAAGATTTCTATCCTTTGTCCAGGTGAACTCATCAAAAGCAGGAGTGGGAGTATAGGGTAAGCCTTTCCGCAAAAGTATTTCCTGATGTAAGCTCAGCTGGACAGAAGACAAATTACAGATCTGCATTTCATCGAAAATGCAGTTCTTCATATTGGATTTCGTTACTTGATTTGACTCCATGATACATTGGGTGGTCCTAAAAAAGGAAAAGTGAATGCCGTTTGTACATCAAATTGATGAAGTGGTATGTTATCCGTGGAAAAAACTAATTCTGCCTCAGAAGATAGGTCATCTGGATTAAATTTTTTGGACAGGAAATTTGCCATTGCCCAGAAAAATTTATTATGGTCACAGGTGATTGAATTTCATGGTGGAAAAGGGGGGGGGGAAGAAACTAAGGGTGATTCACCTAATTGTAAACAGTTAAAAACTAGAAGGACCCTAGTAGTTGGCGGGTATATGAATAAATAAAAAATTACTAATATGCCTAAGGCACAATGAAACCCTAATTTCCAACTGCTTAATTAGTAATAAAAAATAAAATACAACTTTTATTAACATAAATTAAATATTTCCAAAAAGGATACACAACACACAGGGTTAAAATTAGCCAATGTTAGCTAGCAGAGCGTAATGAGTCAAAATACGTTGCTGAAATATTTGGAGTAGATACATGTGGTAACTAAATGCATAAGTGCATCAGCCAGCGGAAGCAGGACGCTGAACTACAACCAAGTGACTGTTAGGGTATGTTCACACGCTTAACCAAAAACATCTGAAAATACAGAGCTGTTTTCAAGGTAAAACAGCTCCTAATTTTCAGACGTTTTTTAAGCCGCTTTCGTTTTTCATGCCGCTTTTTACGGCCATGTTTGGAGCTGTTTTTAAATAGTCAATGAAAAACGGCTCCAAAAACGTCCCAAGAATTTACATGCACGTCTGTTTCGCGGCCGTTTTTTTACTCGCCCGTTTTTCAGAACGGTCGCGTAAACAAAAAACGGCCCGTTGGAACAGAACACCGTTTTCCCATTGTAATCAATGGGCCGATGTTTAGATTCTATTTTTCGGCCGTTTTTCGGCCCGAAAAAGCCGAAAATATGCCGTGTGAACATACCCTTAGACTTCCCATATAAATGCTAGCTAACAAAGAAATTAAAAGCGAGACAGCCCCCCTCAGGGGTCTAAGGGGGCTAAATACAGCGGGCTCTAAATTCCCTTCCTTTAAAACCTCGGATTGACGAACGAGTGGGTGCGTCCACATATGGGACCAATAGAAGTGTCTGAAAAGAGACAAACTCCCGTCTACTAAGATTGGCATATAAACTATCCAATCAAAAATACTGGAGAACACTCCAATTAGTAAGCTCTGAGCGCGCAAGCACATCACAAAGGAGCTAGTAATACAGCCGGTCCGGTGAACGATCTTACAAAAAAGTATGTATGCGCATGTCTGAACACTTAGAATTCTGTAGTCAGTACGTCAAGCGGGTAGCATGCTCAAGTTCTATAGTAGCTCCTTCTTAAGAACGTAAATTACTAAGTGCACAACTTTGCTAAGTGCTCATGTCAGGATACTTAGAAGAAATAGCGATGTGCAGCGACAATTGATAGTGTGACAATGTGCATCCACAGACTAGAAATTTACAGCTGATCTATGTAATGTAGTAAAACAGCTTAGATCAATGAATGACAAAAGTTATAGTTTATCATGCATCTCCATATATGCCTTTGTTGTTGACAAATAATTTTGAAGTAAAGTAAGCACTAGATGAAGTGAAGGAAAAAGGAAAAATAAAAACTGGTGTACAAAGCCTAAATGGAAAATAATAAGACTACGGTGATAGATATTATTACTATATATGTTATTACTATATATGTATATATTATTATTATGGTAATATGTATGATATTTATATTTATTCATTCAATTTTCGTATTACCGTAGTCCTATTATTTTCCATCGGGCTTCATACACCAGTTTTATATTTTTCCTTTTTCAGACCAAACGGGCAACAGGATAATCTTTGATAACAAGTGACACACTACAACAGATCAGTAGAAGTTTTTTCCTCACAGTCCAAGCTGCAATCCTTTAACTACACTTGTAAGTTACAACTTCTCTCAATCGTCCTCTACATCAATGCATTTCAAAGGGGGTGGGGGGGGGGGTGTCATCACTCTTATTCTGGTTAACAGTTTCATTGTCGGCAAAAATCATAGCAACAATTCAAGAATTACAGATTTTCAACAACAACTCAAGATAATGTATGCATCTGCAATCATTCATCACTCAAAAAGTTTTAACATATCTTTTTGGATCCATTCTTTCATACCATTTTTGGATACATTTCCCAACGTCCGACAGATATTATGACATGACAGCTAAATTCCAAGCCTTACGAAATACATGTGTGAAAGGTTGTGTAAGAATAAACTCCTTACCTACCCCGTTTTTTTAATTCACAAATGCAATGCCTGACCTCTCCTGTGACAGCTATCAGATTATCAATCTCACAGGTTTTAGCACCAAAAACTGTTGCAGACGTCATGGCTCAAAATACTTAGACTGAAATTTAGGCGAGTGTTTCAACTGACACTCATTCCAGGAGATTTATCCAGATACTAATCATTGATTATATCTATATATTGGAAAGAAGTAAGCCACACAGACATTGCTTGTATGTTCAAAAATAATCCTCTGAGGTTTATTGCCAAAACCAATTACAATAATATCATTCAAAAGGGGTGTAGGCTTGAGATTAACCAATCAGAGGCAATGTGATTCACTGATTCAGCCAGTAGCATACAATGAGAATATTTCATATTGAGCCAATCACAGACATACCATACATTTCAAATGCATTATTATAATTCTTCATTACTTGCTTACGTCACTTAACACCTGGTCCATTTCTCTTGGCAAGAATACAATAGATTGTTCTTCTGGATGTGTGGAAGTTTTGTGAATTATATTCAAATATAAAATGTGAATGCTGGGATAAAAGGAAATATTTGCAAATGTGATAACTTTATGCCTTGGCATTCAGCCAGACTGCTAATTGCAAGGTAACAGAAGAAACTTTCAAAGATTACATACAGTGAAGGAAATAAGTATTTGATCCCTTGCTGATTTTGTAAGTTTGCCCACTGTCAAAGACATGAGCAGTCTAGAATTTTTAGTCTAGGTAAATTTTACCAGTGATAGATAGATTATATAAAAAAAACAAAAACAGAAAATCACATAGTCAAAATTATATATATGTATTTGCATTGTGCACAGAGAAATAAGTATTTGATCCCTTTGGCAAACAAGACTTAATACTTGATGGCAAAACCCTTGTTGGCAAGCACAACAGTCAGACGTTTTTTGTAGTTGATGATGAGGTTTGCACACATGTTAGATGGAATTTTGGCCCACTCCTCTTTGCAGATCATCTGTAAATCATTAAGATTTCGAGGCTGTCGCTTGGCAACTCTGATCTTCAGCTCCCTCCATAAGTTTTCGATGGGATTAAGGTCTGGAGACTGGCTAGGCCACTCCATGACCTTAATGTGCTTCTTTTTGAGCCACTCCTTTGTTGCCTTGGCTGTATGTTTCGGGTCATATTCGTGCTGGAAGACCCAGCCACGAGCCATTTTTAATGTCCTGGTGGAGGGAAGGAGGTTGTCACTTAGGATTTGACAGTACATGGCTCCATCCATTCTCCCATTGATGAGGTGAAGTAGTCCTGTGCCCTTAGCAGAGAAACACCCCCAAAACATAATGTTTCCACCTCCATGCTTGACAGTGGGGACGGTGTTCTTTGGGTCATAGGCAGCATTTCTCTTCCTCCAAACACGGCGAGTTGAGTTGATGCCAAAGAGCTCAATTTTAGTCTCATCTGACCACAGCACCTTCTCCCAATCACTCTCAGAATCATCCAGATGTTCATTTGCAAACTTCAGACGGGCCTGTACATGTGCCTTCTTGAGCAGGGGGACCTTGCGGGCACTGCCGGATTTTAATCCATTACGGCGTAATGTGTTACCAATGGTTTTCTTGGTGACTGTGGTCCCAGCTGCCTTGAGATCATTAACAAGTTCCCCCCTGTGTAGTTTTTGGCTGAGCTCTCACCTTCCTCAGGATCAAGGATATCCCAGGAGGTGAGATTTTGCATGGAGCCCCAGATCTATGTCGATTGACAGTCATTTTGTATGTCACTGGTAAAATTAACCTAGCCTAAAAATTCTAGACTGTTCATGACTTTGACAGTGGGCAAACTTACAAAATCAGCAAGGGATCAAATACTTATTTCCTTCACTGTATATTTCTGAAATAGAAGGGGGAAACTCATTACAGGTGGAATAGAATCCGGCCTGCTTGATAATTCACAATGTAATTTAATACAGAGAATATAAGCAAATTGACCATTCATCCCACTTTAACTCCTTAACGCCGAAGGACGGATATATCCGTCCTCAGCAGCTGCTAGTTCGCGCAGGAGGACAGATATATCCGTCCTGTGATCGCTCGGGTACTGCCAGTGTACCCACGCGATCAGCGGCAGGAGCACGGCTCTTATACACAGCCTGGCTCCTGCTGCAACTGCCGGAATCGAAGCGCGCTCCGATTCCGGCAGTTTAACCCATTAAATGCCGCTGTCAATAGTGACAGCGGCATCTAATGTGTTTGACAGAGGGAGGGAGCTCCCTCTGTCACCCGATCGGGGCCCCCGCAAACAAATCGCGGGTCGCCGTCGGGTTTCCATGACAGCCGGGGGTCTAACAAAGACCCCCAGGTCTGTCTTCCGCAACTGCCTGTTTGGCGATGCCGGAGGCATGACCTAACAGGTTGCCTGTCAGTTTTACACTGACAGGCAATAATGCTTTGGTATACGAAGTATACCAAAGCATTATATATGCGATCGGCACATCGCATAGTGAAGTCCCCTGGTGGGACTTTAAAAAAAAATGTCAATCAGTTAAATAAAGTTTGTGGGGAAAAAAATAAAAATAATTACAGTCAAAATAAAATAAAACTTTTTCAGTAAACTTTTATTCAGTAATCATGTTTTCAGTAATCATGTTTTCAGTACGGGACAGTAGTTCCACGGAGTAGCAGGGACTCCTAGCGTCGTACATAACTATGATGCTAGGAGCCCGGCTCCCTGCACTGTGTTCGGTCCGGTACTTGCGGCCGAAATACGTCCGTCAATTACGGACGTAATTAGTGTGTGTGCACATACCCTAACAGTTCAGGGTAGCAACCAACATAGGTCAGAAACAGGCTGAGTTCTCTACACAGGTATCACAAATAGAGGGATTAGACAACACATGGTCAGTAATCAGCCAGGGTTCAGGACATAGCTATCAGGAACATTGGTAAGGCCCCATGCACAAGACTGTAATTTTAACCCGCAATTACGGATCCGTAATTGCAGATCAAAATACGGATCCTTTCATTTCTATGGCCCACCGACACTTTCCCGTATATTTACGGGTAAGTGTCCAGGCCATAGAAATTACCCTTAAAAAATAGAACACGTCCTATTTTTTATTTCGCGCACCATCCTTCTATACTTTGTAATGGGAGCACGGCCCGCAAATGCGGGTGACAGTCTGCGGCCGTCCATACCGTAATCACGGCTACGATGGTGTGCCGCCTGCACAGATCATAGCCGTGATTACGGACCCCTGCATAAAGGAGTAAGCCCCTGCCTAAAAGAGTAAGACAGAAGCCTAGTCAATACCTAGCCAAATGTTAGTACACAGGTAATTGCAAAGATGACGTGCAAGGGCCAGGCTTATATAGGAATTAAACCAAAAAACAAATCAATTAGGAGCCTGAAGACAAGAAGGATTAGCATATATAAAATATATATTTTTTATTTAGTTAAATATCTTAAAAACAGAAACATGAATATTACATATATGTAAATATGGATATAAGCAGAATGTGTCAGAAGACAATGGTGTCAACAATGAAAATAAAATACATCACTATATTTAATGAACTTAGGTAAGTATACATTGGATATTGTCTACAGCATAGAAAATCCTGGTTGATGCACAGATATATATATTCAGCAAACTTAAGCTGATGTAATAGAAAATCAAGGCGCTGTTCTGTACTAAACAGCCAGCCAGAGTTGAGTAGGCAAGGACAATGTAAAGCAAATGCAAACAGTAAATATTCAATATACTAGAAAGGATGTTATGTGTCTGCTGAGTGATTTGGCATCATATACTGGAAGTGGTGTATTTAAATGGTAACTTTTGACTGTAGATATAAATCAGTAATAATGGGTCTTACTTGGTCAGTATCTTTCAAAAGGTTTGTTTAGCAAGTGTACTGTGCCTCGACGCGCGTTTCTCTAGGTATTCCTCAGGAGGCGTCATATTGGAAGTCCAAAGGGTAAACAGATCAAAGAATCTCAAGAGGCAAAAACACTGTGTCGCCATGTCTAATGACCACAAAAATGTCAAGTGTGACTAGGATAAAGCATTCCAGTAAAAGCACACAGTGATGCTAAATTTTAGCACTCTGCCAGCATTTCAATTTGCACGCTTGCAAAGCCATGTGCATATCCAAGACATCAAAGGCAGGGATAATGATTGAATGGCTTTCATTTGGACACTTACTATGAAAGTACAATGATGGAACTACACCCTGAACTCACCCAGTTTTCATAGATGCGGCTTTGTCCGCTGTAAATTAGAGGGCATTAACTGCACTAGATGAAATCATATCCACAAATTGCACAAAGTTATCCAGTCCCACGTGTCATAAGTGTTCGTAGTAGAAAAAAAAATGTTAAAGGCTGTGGATATAGCACAATATGGAAGAAAAAGAAAATCATGTGCACTATATAGAATTTTTTTTTTAAAAGATCACTTATCTTTATTTACAACCTAATTGTTTATAGGAGCCTATTCTGTAAAGTGTTTTCTGTTGTTGAAATTTTCTTCACAAATAATACATTGGAATTTGAGTGAGTTTTTGTGCCCTATTTGTTATTTACATATTTATATTGTATATGCCACACATATCTTTCCATTATTTTCTCTACACATACAAACACACACACAAACAAACATATATATTATGTAAAGAAAATCTGGCCAATAAAATGCAATGCAGCAGTTTGTACATATCATCCAGGGCTGGTAGCCGTTCTGAATACGGGAGCCATGGAGACAAGAAGGACGCTCTGTCTCCTATTGCATTGTTATGAGCAGTCTGCCGCACATACACAATCCATGCTGCTGCTCAAAGCAAGATCAGTTAGGGTATGTTCACACGGCCTATTTTCGGCCGTTTTTCAGGCCGAAAACGCCCGAAAAATGTCCGAAAAATCGGAATGAGAACGCCTCCAAACATCTGCCCATTGATCTCAATGGGAAAACGGCGTTCTGTCCCGACGGACCGTTTTTTGTGGCATTTTCTTACGCGTAAAGAAGTGCAGGACACTTCTTGGAACGTTTTCGCTGCGTTTTTTGCAGCGTTTTTTTACGGGCGTTTTTGGAGCTTTTTCAATGGAGTCTATGAAAAACAGCTCCAAAAACGTCCCAAGAAGTGACCTGCACTTCTTTTTCGCGGCTGTTTTTTTACGCGTCCGTTTTTCAAAAAATGGCCCGTCGGAACAGAACGCCGTTTTTCCCATTGCAATCAATGGGCAGATGTTTGGAGGCGTTCTGCTTCCGACTTTTCGGCCATTTTTCGGCTGTTTACGGCTCGAAAAACGGGCGAAAATAGGCTGTGTGAACATACCCTAATACTGAAGCGATTTATAAAAACTTTTATAGGGAACACTCCTGCGCTATAATAGTTTTTAACTGAAAGTTGAGGTACACTTTAAGGGTTCTGGTCTGGAGTCTGAATTTCTTTGTGTTGCTATCGAGGCTGTGGACGTCTGCAGAAGCGAGGAGCCAAAGATGTCTTGTCAGGAAACTCTGCAGTGGTCAGGAGAAGTAACCATGGTGGTCTGTCCCAGAGAGATAAGAAAAGGAGAGCGAAAGACTTTAATGAGAGCAGATGTCACCTGTGAGTCACTGGATTTATAGAGGAGCTGTCACATCTCCTGACATGTCTCTTATAGAAAAAAAACTTGTATTCCCCATAAGACAACAATTCTGAAGCATCTGCTCTGTGTTGTGCCATTCCTCTGTTATTCTTTCTAGAAATTTATGAATAAGGACTGGCCTGCACTGAGACTATTTGTGATTTTTAACTATAGAACTACACTTGATAGTTAAAATTAATAAGTCGTGCCTAAAAAAGTTTTCTGTGTATTCCAGGCCTAATTAACAACTAAGGCCTCATGCACACAAACGTAAAAATGTCCGTAATTACGAGCCGTAATTACGGCCCGTAATTATGGGACCATAGACTTCTATTGGTCACGGGTACCTTCCCATATGCCTATGGAAAGGTGCCCGTGCTGTTGAAAAATATAGAACATGTCCTATTTCAGGCCGTAATAACGGCACGGGCAGGCCCATAGAAGTCTATGGGGCTCCCGCGATTACGGGTGGCTACGTGTGTGAACCCGTAATTACGGGAGTGTTGCTAGGCGATGTCAGGGGATAGTCACTGTCCAGGGTGCTGAAAGAGTTAACTGATCGGCAGTAACTCTCAGCACTCGGGGCAGTGACTACCGCTGGTGTTAATAGTATTAAAAGTTAACTTACCCAGAAATCTTCTTCTTCTTCTTCCTCCAGTGCGGCCTCCTGGGATGTCAAGGAGGATGGTAACACCCTGTTGTTAATTTGTTCATACTTTTTCCGGAGGAATAACAGAGGAACAGCTCAATGCAGAGTTCTAAGAAAAGATGTTCTATAATTGTTATTTCTTGGGAATAACAATTATTTACTAAAACAGACATGTCAGGAGAGCAGACGGGTTCTCTTGCATTGTTACGTATTCTGGCTGTGACTGTGTCTGATCAGTGCTGTACAGTGTGAAGTGTAATGATATTCTGCAGTGAGCCAGTGTAGAACTGGTATTTGACCACATTATAGTCACTGTATAGACTGTAGAATGATAATACTCTGCAGAGTGTTGGGTAGAACTGGTATCTCACCACGATATGGTCACTGTATTATTGGTTATATTGGTGTTTGTATAGTGGTAGCGTCAGAGGTTGCAATAACGCCTGTACAGGCAACTTCGCGCTTTAAAAAAAAGTCTCAGGCGTATTTTTACACATGAAATTTAACCCCGTAATCTCTTCAGCACAGGTGTTGCATTCAAGTATAGTGCTGTAGCGCTCATCTCCCTCTTCAGTATGCTGAAAAAGAAGAGGAGTGCCACAGCGCTATACTTGCTTGCAGCACGTGTGCAGAAGAACCAATGAGAAAGCTCCTTACTCGCAGCCAGCTGTGAGTAAGAAGCTTTCTCATTTGCTGCAAAAGTGATTTCTGCACAGCCTCTGCTGTGAGACTGGTTTGTGAACGCTACGGCACCGAGACAGTCTCCTGTATATAGTAAGCAACATTTTTTATTGACAAGCAACAGCAGCAGTTTTGTTCAATTGGAAGGATTTTTACTTTGACTGCGATCTTGTAAGACAAATTGGTCCAATTTGGACCTTTTGTCTTTATTTTAAGATTGTGGTGGTAAAAATCCTTCCAATTTATTATACAAATAGGTGAAAATTATGCGCAGTACCGCTGCATTCATATGGGGCGGAAAGGAACGGCCAGGAAAGCCCCCTCTCCGGAATGATGGGATCCCAGCAATCGGACCCCAATAATCAGATATTTATCACTTATCCTGTGGATAGGTGATAAATATCGATTATAGGAAAATTCCTTTAAATAGTACTAGATGTCTTGCGGCAGTGGGTGGGGCATAAACATTATTTGATAAGTTTAATTGTTTCAGTTCAGTATTTAAACTGATATTGTGTTGACTTGATCTGTTCGTATGGTCTACTGCCCTGTCCCTGAGTGACATGATTTGTACTTTAAGAAAAGTAGAGTTTCACACTTATGTTGATTATAAACCCATTTGACATTATACACTAAACATTACTTGCTATTTATGCATGAAAGCATTGTTATAAGTTATAGTAATGTTTCTCTGCATAAATAGCGCGTTTTTAACACTGCATATTATTCATTTGAATCACCACAAATTATGTACTCCTCTTTGGCTAAAAATACTCCTTAAAAATGCTAAGAGGAGTAATTTTAACCTGCTGGAAAATATGTAGTGTGCCCTCTGAGTAGCGTCGTTATCCCAATGCCTGTCTGTGAGAGTGTGACTAGATGTTTCTATGTTCCATGTTTATTTTCGTCTTTTTGTTGATGGTGTAATTTTCATATTAACCCCTTAGTGACCAGCCTATTTTAGACTTTACTGACCAAGCTATTTTTTTAAGTTTTTCCATCGTCTTATTCAAAGAGCTATAACTTTTTTAATTTCACGTCAACATAGCTATATAAGGTCTTATTTTTTTGAGGGACAAATTTTATTTTTTAATAGCACCATTTTGGGGTGCATATAATTTATTAATTAACTTTTATTAACTTTTTCGGGGGGAATAGAAAAAAAACAGCAATATCTTCACTCTTTTTGGCGTCCTAAATTTACGCCGTTTACTATGTGGTATAAATAACACAATAACATTATTCAGCGGGTTCTTACCATTGCAACGATACCAAATTGATATAGTTTTCTTTTTTTTACTACTTTTACACAGTAAAAACCCTTTTTTTTTTTTCAAAATTATTTTGTTATGGAATTTCAAGATGAGCGATTTCCCCAAAAACTGCTGGAGACTTCCGGGAGAGAGCGTGCAAATAAAACCGCAACTTCAAATCCGTCACAACTCTGATCGACAGATTCTAAGTCTACTCTAAGATTTTTGCCAGAGCCGACCGCAAGGTGGGTATAGTCTTTGCTGCATAGAACCCAGGTTGTCTTAGCAGAGTTCAGTGTTGGACAGGAGGAGCAATGCAGGCAAACCTGAAGAGGAACCAGCCAGCCAGAGGGTAAACAGAAATGCCAAAACAGAGCAAGTGGAAATCAGGTACAGCAGAGGTCAGAACCAGCTAGGAGCAGATAATCAAAATCGGTAAACAAGAGGTTAACGAGAGACAAGCCGGGTTCAGTTTCCAAGAAGTCCAGAAGTTAGAAGTACAGGGAGTGTCAGAGCTTGATTAGAACACTAGAAGTATAGTAAAATCACTAGCAAAGACCAGGTGGAGGAAGCAGAAATAAATACAACCCCACACCTAATTGGCAGAAAGACATAGAAAGGAGATAGACTCAAAGTAAAACAGAACCGCCCAGAAGCTAGGACAGTAGTCATGGTGATCTTAAGGGAACAGCCATTTTCCTAACAGATTTGTTTTTGTGTCTCCATATTTGAAGAGCCATAACTTTTACATTTTTCCACCGATGCTGCTGTATGAGGATAGGCATCTGTTAGGCCATGCCTCTGGCATTAACTGGGTGCCTTTATTAGGCCCCTGGCTGCCATAGAAACACCGGCACCCTGCGATCGCATTGCGGGGTGCCGGTGGGGTGAGAGAGGGAACCTCCTCCCTCCAAAACCACTCAGATGCGGCGCTCGCTATTGAGCGCCACATCTGAGGGGTTAAATGAGCGGGATCTAAAGTCATTTTGATCTCGCACGTTCGAGCAGGTCTGCTCCAAGCCCTCAGCTACCTCTGGTAGCTGAGAGCAGGGAGATTTAACTGCTCCCCGCTATGTTTATTCATTCTGATGCAGCGCCGTAAAAAAGGCAATTGCATCAGAATACAGCCCGTTAGTGGCCGCCTTAAAAACACCTATGGGTGATCACTAACGGGTTAGCGTAAGTAAAAAAAGTGAAATTTGAAACAGCGCGCAGTTACTTCCCCCCCCCGATAGATTTAAATCCTTGATCCGCCCCTATGCTAACCACTGTATACTACCGTGTTTCCCCGAAAGTAAGACAGTGTCTTACTTTCTTTTTATCCCCAAAAGCCCCACTATGTCTTACTTTCGGGGTATGTCTTATATTGGGAAAAAATTGTCGAATTATTTTTTATTTTTTTTTCACAAACTTTATTTAACTGTTTTACTTTTTTTTTTTTAGTCCCACCAGGGGACTTCACTATGCGATGTGCCGATCGCATATATAATGCTTTGGTATACTTAGTATACCGAAGCATTATTGCCTGTCAGTGTAAAACTGACAGGCAACCTATTAGGTCATGCCTCCGGCATCGCCTAACAGGCAGATGCTGAAGGCAGACCTGGGGGTCTTTGTTAGACCCCCGGCTGTCATGGAAACCCGACGGCGACCCGCGATTTGTTTGCGGGGGCGCCGATCGGGTGACAGAGGGAGCTCCCCCCTCTGTCAAACACATTAAATGCCGCTGTCACTATTGACAGCGCAATTTAATGGGTTAAACTGCCGGAATCGGCGCGCGCTTCGATTCCGGCAGTTGCAGCAGGAGCCAGGCTGTGTATAACAGCCGTGCTCCTGCCGCTGATCGCCTACCGGTGACGTATGGAGACGTATGGAGAGGGGGGCGGCGCGGAAGTGGGCAGGAGGCGGCAATACCCCCGTGTTTCCCCGAAAGTAAGACATATGTCTTACTTTCGGGGTACGGCTTATATTAGCCGACCCCCCTGAAACCCCCGATACGTCTTACAATCGGGGGTGTCTTACTATCGGGGAAACACGGTAGGAACACTCTACAAGTCCTGACATTTTGGAGATGCCCTGACCCCAGCCGTCTAGGCATCAAAAATTGTCCCTTGTTAAAGTTGGGACATAGTTTTAATTTTGCCATGGGGGGGGTCTCTAGACTGTGTATAATACATATAGAAAAAAGGAGGAACTTCATTCGGCACTTATAGTTTTAAAAGGAAACTGTGTTCCAATTTTATTGTAAACAAATAAAAATTTTCAATATGCAAAAGGGGTGGTTTGCAATAATAGTTTTCAGAATACTATTATTGCAAACCACCTCTTTTGCATATTGAAAATTGTAGTTTGTTTAAAATAAAATTGGAACACAGTTTCCTTTTAAAACTATCAGCGCTGGATTAAAGTTCCTCCTTTTTTCTGTGACTCCTACCATGTGCCATCACGAGGATCCAGGTGCAGTCTGAAGACACAGCAGTGGTGAGCTGGAGGATACCTCCTAGTTTTTTCTCTATCTATAATACATATAGTAAGAGGGAGGGGGTCTCTAGCCTGCATAACATGTACAGTAATGGGGAGGGGCAGTTCTAGCTGCATATAATGTATAGCAAGGGGGAGGAGGTTTTCTATCTTGCATATAATATATAGTAAGGCGACGGGGTCTCTAGCCTGCATATAATGTATAGTAAGTGAAGAGAGGGGGTTCTAGTCTACACATATTTAGTAAGGGGGGGTCTCGAGTCTACATATAATATATATTGATGGGAGTCTGTATTCTGCAAATAATACATATAGTAAGGGAGAGTCTTTAGCCTGTATATAATATATAGTGTGGTGGGAGGGGGTCTTTAGCCTGCATATAATGTATAGTAAGCAGGGGGGGGGGTTCTAGTCTGCACAAAATATATAGTAAGGGGGAGGCGGGGTCTCTAGCCTGCATGTAATGTATAGTGAGGGTGGGTCTCTAGTCTGCATATAGTATATAGTAATGGGGAGAGGGTCTCTAGTCTGCATATAATATATGTAGAAAGGGAGGGTCTCCAGCCTATATATGATATATAGTAAGGCAGGAGAGGGTCTCTAGCCTGCATATTATATATAGAAAGGAAGTATGCTTACTTCCCTTTGAAATCTAAAGTTTTCCAGCAGTGCCATCAGCTCAGAACTAGCAGAAACTAATGCGACCCAGGTACACCGATCTACTGTTTGGAGAAGTCTGGCCAGAAGTGGTCTTCATGGAAGAATTGCGGCAAAAAAAACATACCTTCGATGTGGAAACAAGGCTAAGCGACTAAACTATGCACGAAAACATGGGAGCTGGGGTACAGAAAAATGGCAGTAGGTGCTCTGGACTAATGAGCATAGATAAAGTTAGAAAAACAAGGATATCTGGGTGCTGCTGGATGAAGGACTGGAATCCATTTAAAAGAGTTATTTTATAGGGCTTGTAACGGCCGCCGCGCCGTTCCCCGCTTCTTCCATGGCCTCCTCTCCGGTTCCTGTATCCTCCATTCCCTCATGCTCATCCCGAAATCCACTTACCCGATCCAGATGCTCTGCTGGCTCTGGGCGGCGTCAGGTAACTGCATCTCTTACCTCCCTCCACGGCCGTCATCCATGATGTGTGGCTGCAGCCACTAGAGGGCGCGCGCGCTGACTCTTCCCTTCCTAAAGGGCCAGCACATGTCAAAATCCAAGAACTTCCTATTTAAGGATCCTCCTCCCTCAGATCCTTGCTTGTTCAACCAAGTTATCCCTGTGAGCTTCCCTGTACCAAGTCTCCATGTTAACTTGCCTTTTGCCTTTGTCTGGATTTCCCATTGTGACCCCAGCCTGAACTTTGTACTATCCTTGTCTGCTGCCTGCCTTTACCTATTGCTATCCATACCCGTAATGATGTCTGCTGCCTGTCCTGACTTCTGGCCTATACATCTGACTGCCTCTAAACCCGCTGTGTCAAGCGTTGCCCTGGGTTACAAGCACCATCTCCCTGACGACACAGAGGATCTACAAACAAACCTGTGAGAACCGTTATAGTTTGAACAAGCCATGGATCCCCTTGACAGCCCTGCCTGATGCGGCTGATATGGCTCAGGAACTTTCAAGACAACGAGTCTGCCAAGATCAGCTTTTCCAGCTTCTGCAAAATGTGTCCACTTGTTTGAACGAACTAGCGCCTCCGGCGCCTCCCATACAACCACCACCACCGCAAGCTCCTGTCTACAGTCCAGGACTACATTTACCTATGCCTGCCCGCTGTGATGGAAACCCCAAAACCTGGAGGGAATTTGTAAAACAATGCACCATCCATTTCAGAGAGGGCTAAGGTGACCTACATCATGTCCCTGCTTTCTTGCTGGCTTGGGCATAGCTCTTATGGGAGAGAAACGACCCCATAATGTATAATATTCAGAACTTTCTGTTAGGGATCTGCCAGGTACTTCATCTAGCTACACTCCTGGGATTAATCAATCCACACCTGAGGCCAGACCTGTTCGACTGACACCTTCTCCCACCAACCAGGGTGGCAGGCTCAGGAGTGGGAGAGCCTATCGCGGCCTGGTCTCTCGGAGTTAGCTCCGCCCCCTGCCCTTTATTACCTGCCCTGTGCTCTCCCTCAGTGCTTGTAATTCTTTTGGATTCCTGGCCCCACTGCTGCTTGCTCCAGCCTGCTTCTGCCGTGCTTCTGCCTTGCTGCAGTTCTGCTTGACCTGCTTTGCTTGCCCTGGCTTGCTTCTGTCTCCGTGTCCGCTCGGGTCTACTCACTTCGTCCTGGTCCTGACTGTTCGTTCGCCGCCCCGTTTCCTCGTGGCGTTCCGTGGCTACTGCCCCTTCCCTTGCGTGTTCCCTGTTTGTCTTCCTGTGCACTTAGCCAGCGTAGGGACCGCCGCCCAGTTGTACCTCGTCGCCTAGGGCGGGTCGTTGCAAGTAGGCAGGGACAGGGCGGTGGGTAGATTAGGGCTCACTTTCCCTTCACCTCCTTCCTGCCATTACATAATTACAAGCCCTTACCTAGTCTACCATTTCTCCTACGCTGACGCTATCATGGACCCCCTTGAGACCCTGACCCAGCAGATGCAGGGCCTCTCCCTACAGGTCCAGGCCCTGGCCCAAAGGGTCAATCAGGGTGACGCTGCTTTAGTAGTACCCCTCACCTCACCTCTAGAACCCGACCTCAAGTTACCTGACCGGTTTTCAGGGGACCGTAAGACGTTTCTCTCCTTCCGGGAGAGTTGCAGAACTCCTCAGGTTGCAGAACTCCTCAGGTTCCGAGAACCAGCGGGTGGGTATCATCATATCCCGACTCCAGGAAGGGCCCCAAGAGTGGGCCTTCTCCTTGGCTCCTGACGCCCCTGAACTTTCCTCTGTTGATCGTTTTTTCTCTGCCCTCGGACTCATTTACGACGAGACTGACAGGACTGCTTTAGCCGAGAGTCAGCTGGTGACCTTACGTCAGGGTAGAAGACCGGTTGAGGAATACTGTTCTGATTTTAGGAAGTGGTGCGTAGCTTCTCAGTGGAACGATCCGGCCCTAAGGTGCCAGTTTAGGTTAGGATTATCTGACGCCCTGAAGGATCTGCTGGTTAGCTACCCCTCGCCTGACTCCCTTGACCAGGTTATGGCCCTAGCAGTACGACTTGACCGACGTCTCAGGGAACGTCAGCTAGAACGCTTCAGTGTGCTCCCCTCTGACTTTTCTGCGATTCCCCCCGAGGTCCCGTCTCCTCGCCCCTCCACGGAGGACTCGGAGGTACCTATGCAACTCGGGGCCTCCATGTCCCCTCGACAACGTAGGGAGTTTCGCAGAATGAATGGTCTCTGCTTCTACTGTGGGGACGACAAGCATCTACTGAACACCTGTCCCAGGCGCAAGAATAAGAAGCCGGAAAACTTCCGCGCCTAAGTGATCATCGGGGAGGTCACTTGGGCGCACAGGTATTTCCCGTTAATGTGAAACGCAATAAAATTTTGCTTCCCTTTCAGGTCTCGTTTGCTGGCCGGTCTGCCACGGGCAGTGCTTTCGTGGATTCTGGCTCATCTGCTAATATCATGTCTGTGGAATTTGCTATGTCTCTAAAGATGCCTTGTATTGATTTACCTTATCCTATCCCTGTAGTAGGAATCGACTCAACACCCCTTGCTAATGGTTATTTTACTCAGCATACTCCTGTTTTTGAACTCCTGGTTGGCTCCATGCATTTGGAGCAGTGCTCTGTACTGGTGATGCAGGGATTATCGTCTGATCTGGTTTTAGGCCTTCCCTGGTTGCAGTTGCATAATCCCACATTTGATTGGAATACTGGGGATCTCACCAAATGGGGTAATGAATGTCTGATGTCATGTCTTTCTGTTAACTCTATTTCTCCCCGGGAGGAGGTAAACACACTTCCTGAGTTTGTTCAGGACTTCGCCGATGTGTTTTCTAAGGAGGCCTCCGAGGTGTTGCCCCCCCATAGAGATTACGATTGCGCTATCGATTTGGTGCCTGGTGCCAAGCTTCCTAAGGGTAGGATATTTAATCTTTCATGTCCTGAACGTGAAGCGATGAGGGTGTATATCCAAGAATGCCTGGCCAAGGGTTTCATTCGCCCCTCGACTTCTCCTGTAGGTGCTGGCTTCTTCTTCGTGGGGAAGAAGGATGGTGGTCTTAGGCCGTGCATTGATTATCGTAACCTGAATAAGGTCACCGTAAGGAACCAGTACCCACTTCCTTTGATTCCGGATCTTTTTAATCAGGTTCAGGGAGCCCAATGGTTTTCTAAGTTCGATCTACGGGGGGCATATAACCTTATCCGCATCAAAGAGGGGGATGAGTGGAAAACTGCGTTCAACACACCCGAGGGTCATTTCGAATACCTGGTCATGCCCTTTGGGTTGTGTAATGCCCCTGCTGTCTTCCAGAATTTTATTAATGAAATCCTGAGAGAGTACCTGGGTAATTTTCTTGTTGTGTACCTTGATGACATACTGGTGTTTTCCAAGGACTGGTCCTCCCACGTGGAGCATGTCAGGAAGGTGCTCCAGGTCCTTCGGGAGAATAATCTGTTTGCTAAGACTGAAAAATGTGTCTTTGGGGTACAGGAGATACCATTTTTAGGGCAAATCCTCACTCCTCATGAATTCCGCATGGACCCTGCCAAGGTTCAAGCTGTGGCGGAATGGGTCCAACCTGCCTCCCTTAAGGCGTTACAGTGTTTTTTAGGGTTCGCCAACTATTACAGGAGATTTATTGCCAACTTCTCGGTCGTCGCTAAGCCTCTTACGGACCTTACCCGCAAGGGTGCCGATGTCCTCCATTGGCCCCCTGAGGCCGTCCAGGCCTTTGAGACTCTCAAGAAGTGCTTTATCTCGGCCCCCGTGCTGATTCAGCCCAACCAAGAGGAGCCATTTATTGTGGAGGTTGACGCTTCCGAGGTGGGAGTGGGGGCTGTCCTGTCCCAGGGTACCAGCTCCCTCACCCATCTCCGCCCCTGTGCTTACTTCTCTAGGAAGTTTTCGCCCACGGAGAGTAACTATGATATTGGCAACCGCGAACTTCTAGCCATTAAATGGGCTTTTGAGGAGTGGCGGCACTTCCTGGAGGGGGCCAGACACCAGGTAACGGTCCTTACGGATCACAAGAATCTGGTTTTCCTAGAATCGGCCCGGAGGCTTAATCCTAGACAAGCTCGGTGGGCACTATTCTTTACCAGATTTAATTTCTTGGTTACCTATAGGGCTGGGTCCAAGAATATTAAGGCTGACGCTCTGTCACGTAGTTTCATGGCCAATCCTCCTTCCGAGAAGGATCCCGCTTGTATTTTACCCCCTGGTATAATCGTCTCTGCCACGGATTCTGATTTAGCTTCTGATATCGCGGCTGATCAGGGTGCAGCTCCCGGGAACGTCCCTGGGGACAAACTGTTTGTTCCCCTGCAATACCGGCTGAGGGTACTCAGGGAAAACCATGACTCCGCTCTATCCGGTCATCCTGGCATCTTGGGCACCAAACACCTCATTACCAGAAACTATTGGTGGCCTGGGTTGCCTAAAGATGTTAGGGCTTACGTCGCCGCTTGTGAGGTTTGCGCTAGGTCCAAAACCCCTAGGTCCCGACCTGCGGGCCTACTACGTTCCTTGCCCATTCCCCAGAGACCTTGGACCCATATCTCCATGGATTTTATCACCGATTTGCCTCCATCTCAGGGCAAGTCGGTGGTGTGGGTGGTAGTCGACCGCTTCAGCAAGATGTGCCACTTTGTGCCCCTTAAGAAGCTACCCAACGCCAAGACGTTAGCTTCTTTGTTTGTGAAACACATCCTGCGTCTCCATGGGGCCCCAGTCAATATCGTTTCTGACAGAGGGGTACAATTTGTTTCCTTATTTTGGAGAGCTTTTTGTAAAAAGTTGGAGATTGATCTGTCCTTCTCCTCCGCCTTCCATCCCGAAACCAATGGCCAAACGGAAAGGACCAACCAATCCCTGGAACAATATTTAAGGTGTTTCATCTCTGACTGTCAATTCGATTGGGTCTCATTCCTTCCCCTTGCTGAATTTTCCCTGAATAATCGGGTCAGTAACTCGTCAGGGGTCTCCCCGTTTTTCTGTAATTTCGGGTTTAACCCTAGGTTCTCCTCCGTCTCCCCTGGTTGTTCCAATAATCCTGAGGTAGAGGAGGTTCATCGGGAACTGTGCACTGTCTGGGCCCAGGTTCAGAAGAACCTAGAGGCGTCCCAGAGCGCACAAAAGATTCAGGCGGATAGTAGACGTTCTGCTAACCCCCGGTTTGTCGTCGGGGATTTGGTCTGGTTGTCGTCCAGGAACTTGCGCCTTAAGGTCCCGTCCAGGAAGTTTGCTCCCCGATTTATTGGACCTTATAAGATCATTGAAGTCCTCAACCCTGTATCCTTCCGTCTGGAGCTCCCCCCATCCTTTCGCATACATGACGTCTTCCATGCCTCCCTCCTTAAACGCTGCTCCCCGTCCTGGTCCCCCTCGAGGATACCTCCTGTTCCCGTTCTCACCCCTGAGGGGGTGGAATTCGAGGTGGCCAAGATTATGGACAGTAGGATGGTCCAGGGCTCCCTCCAGTACCTGGTCCATTGGAGAGGATACGGGCCGGAGGAGAGGACTTGGGTACCTGCCCGTGATGTTCACGCTGGGGTATTGATCAGGAGGTTCCACCTCCTCTTCCCCACTAAACCGGGTCCCCTTAGTAAGGGTCCGGTGGCCCCTCATAAAAGGGGGAGTACTGTTAGGGATCTGCCAGGTACTTCATCTAGCTACACTCCTGGGATTAATCAATCCACACCTGAGGCCAGACCTGTTCGACTGACACCTTCTCCCACCAACCAGGGTGGCAGGCTCAGGAGTGGGAGAGCCTATCGCGGCCTGGTCTCTCGGAGTTAGCTCCGCCCCCTGCCCTTTATTACCTGCCCTGTGCTCTCCCTCAGTGCTTGTAATTCTTTTGGATTCCTGGCCCCACTGCTGCTTGCTCCAGCCTGCTTCTGCCGTGCTTCTGCCTTGCTGCAGTTCTGCTTGACCTGCTTTGCTTGCCCTGGCTTGCTTCTGTCTCCGTGTCCGCTCGGGTGTACTCACTTCGTCCTGGTCCTGACTGTTCGTTCGCCGCCCCGTTTCCTCGTGGCGTTCCGTGGCTACTGCCCCTTCCCTTGCGTGTTCCCTGTTTGTCTTCCTGTGCACTTAGCCAGCGTAGGGACCGCCGCCCAGTTGTACCTCGTCGCCTAGGGCGGGTCGTTGCAAGTAGGCAGGGACAGGGCGGTGGGTAGATTAGGGCTCACTTTCCCTTCACCTCCTTCCTGCCATTACACTTTCTCTCCACATTTAAAAAGGTGTTTGAAGAACCAGGTCGGGCGTCTTCAGCAGCTTCCTCTCTTCTCAAGCTCCGGCAAGGAACCTCCACTGTAGGCCAATACGCCATTCAATTCCACACCCTGGCTACAGAACTCCAGTGGAATAACGAGGCTTTGGTATCTACATTCTGGGAGGGTCTGGCGGGCCGAATCAAGGATGAACTTGCTGGCCGAGACCTTCCACCATCCTTTGGATGACTTGATCACTCTTGCCAATCGGATTGACATACGTTATTGCGAGAGACAACAAGAATCCGCTCATGGTAATCGGACATCACAGTTGGCACCAACCTTCCAAAGGCCTCTTCTTGCCTCGTCTTCCTCTCAGTCGGATGAACCTATGCAGGTGGAGAGAACAAGACTCATGCCCGAGGAGCGCCAGAATAGAAGCAATTTGAATTTATGTTTATATTGTGGTGGAAAAACGCACTTCCTCAAGGACTGTCCAGTGAGGCTGGAAAACTCCAATGCCTAGGGCAAGTAGGAGAGGCTACCCTAGGTGGAGTACCACCCTCTCAAAAGATGACCATACTGGTAAAACTGTCCTTTGCAGGAACCCCTTTCTCCGTTCAAGCCTTTCTAGATTCCGCCTCCGCTGGGAATTTTATGTGCCAATCCCTGGTAAATCACGACCAGAACCCAATTCAAAAACGAACCAACCCTTTGTCCATTGCTTCTGTGCATGGGAGGCTTCTACAGGAGACTATCTATCTTGTCACCAAGCCCATGTTCATGTTAACAGGAGCGCTGCACCAGGAACGTATCTCCTTCAACCTTTTAAAGAACTCTTTGCTACTGGGTCTACCGTGGTTGCTGAAGCAGTCTCCTGTTATTGACTGGACTGGAGGTCAAATTACCCGCTGGAGTGACTTATGTCACAAACTTTGTCTACAATCAATTTGCCCATCTATGCCTCAGCCTACAGAACCTAACTCAACAGGACTTCCTACTCCATATAAAAGCTTCTCTGATGTTTTCAGTAAACAACAAGCTGAATCGCTGCCACCTCACAAGCCATACGACTGTGCCATAGACCTGGTCCCCAACGCCACGCCTCCCTGAGGTAGAGTCTACCCTCTGACTTTGCCCGAGACGGAGGCCATGTCTCGGTATATCCAAGAGAATCTGGAGAGAGGGTTCATCAGTAAGTCCTTCTCTCTTGCAGGGTTTTTCTTTGTGGGGAAAAAAAGATGGCTCCCTGCGTCCTTGTATTGATTACCATGGGTTGAATAATATCACATTGAAAAACAGGTACCCGTTACCGTTGATCTCTGAACTCTTTGACCGTTTACAGGGTTCGAGAATTTTCACCAGACTTGACCTTCGTGGAGCTTATAACCTGAACCGTATCCGCGAAGGAGACGAATGGACAACCACGTTCAACACTCGTGATGGGCATTTTGAATACCTCGTCATGCCCTTTGGACTCAGTAATGCTCCTGCGGTTTCCCAGGCATTTGTTAATGACATTTTTCGAGATCTGTTGTACAGCTGTGTGGTGGTATACCTAGATGAGATTTTAATCTTTTCTCCCAATATTCGGACTCATCATGTGCATGTGCGCCAAGTGTTACAATGTTTGCAAGAGAACTCTCTGTTTGATAAACTGGAGAAGTGCCTCTTCGAGAAAACCAGCCTGCCTTTCCTGGGGTATGTCATTTCCGACCAGGGGCTTCAAATGGATCCAGCCAAGCTGTCCTCAATTCTCAAATGGCCTCATCCGCAAGGACTCAAAGCCGTCCAATGACTGCTGGGATTCGCAAATTATTACCGGCAGTTTATTCCTCACTTCTCCTCTATGACAGCCCTTATTTCTGCTCTGACCAAAAAGGGGGTTAATGCCAAAGACTGGACCACGGAGGTCGAAGCCGCATTCCAAGCTCTTAAAATTGCCTTATCTTCTGCTTCAGTCCTACAAAGACCGGATTCCACCAAACCCTTTGTTCTGGAGGTTAATGCTTCATCTGTGGGAGTCGGAGCTATTCTTTCACAAAAGAGTTGTAGAGGGAAACATGTGGCCTTTGGCTTTTTCTCCAAATCATTTACACATGCAGAGAAAAATTATGGTATTGAAGATAAAGAACTCTTGGCTATTAAATTGGCCCTGGAGGAGTGGAGACATTTGCTATCATCATCTACACAGATCATAAAAACCTCCTTTACCTGCAATCTGTTTAACGACTGAATCCTCTCCAAGCACGGTCGGCAGTATTCTTCTCCAGATTTGATTTCCATCTTCACTACAGACCCGCTGGAAAGAATACCAAGGCTGACGCCTTATCTCGCTCTTTTGACCCCACAGATCAAGAGCCCAGTCCCCAGTTCATTATAGATCCAGAACGCATTATGATCGCTGCCCCGGCTGAAGTGGTACACATTCCCAGAGGAAAGACCTACGTACCCCCTAAACAAAGGGATTGTGTTCTTCGTTAGGGTCATGCCTCCAGGGTTTCTGGGTACCCTGGCATAAAAAAGACTCTCAATTTGATTAGCCGTCAGTACTGGTGGCCTTCCATGTTCCAGGATATTAAAGACTTTGTTTCAAAGTGCTCCATCTGCTCTCAAAATAAAGTCTCCAATTTAAGACCTGTCGGTTTTTTGCATCCTCTACCCGTACCTGACTCTCCCTGGTTACACATTGCCATGGACTTCATTACTGATCGGCCAAGTTCTGCTGGGTGTACCGTGATCTTGGTAGTCGTGGATCGCTTTTCCAAAATGGCATATTTTGTACCCCTTTCAGGCCTTCCGTCATCTTCCCGACTGGCAACGCTGTTTATAAAGCACATCTTTCGCCTCCATGGTCTTCCTAAACATATTGTTTCTGACAGGGGAGTACAGTTCACATCCAAGTACTGGAGAGCCTTGTGCAAACTGCTGGAGGTCAAACTTGACTTCTCTTCCGCTTACCATCCTCAATCCAATGGTCAAGTAGAGCGGATGAATCAAATACTTGAAAGTTTCCTCAGGAATTTTCTGTCTCCACGACAAGACGACTGGGCAAGTCTAATTCCATGGGCCGAATTTGCCTACATCAACCATACCGGGGAATCTACCCGCTCTTCTCCATTCTTCTTGGTGTATGGCCAGCACCCAGAAGTACCTCTGCCATTTTCCGTACCTTCTGAGTTTCCAGCTGCTAACATGGTCCACAGTGACTTTGTACATATACCGTGTTTCAAATTATTATGCACATTGGATTTAAGTGTCATAAATATTTAATTATTAGTTTTTCAATTAAAATCATGGATAGTATTGTGTCTTAGGGCTCTTTGGATCATTGTAATCAATCTCAGACACCTGTGATAATTAGTTTTCCAGGTGTGCCCAATCAAAGGAAAACTACTTAAGAAGGACATACCACATTATTAAGCAGGCCACAGGTTTCAAGCAATATGGGAAAGAAAAAGGATCTCTCTGCTGCCGAAAAGCGTGAAATAGTGCAATACCTTGGACAAGGTATGAAAACATTGGATATTTCAAGAAAACTTAAGCGTGATCATCGTACTGTGAAAATATTTTTGGCTGATTCAGAGCACAGACGGGTTCGTTCAGATAAAGGCATAATGAGGAAGTTTTCTGCCAGACAAATTAATAGGATTAGGAGAGCAGCTGCTAAAATGCCATTGCAAAGCAGCAAACAGGTATTTGAAGCCGCTGGTGCCTCTGGAGTCCCGCGAACCTCAAAGTGTAGGATCCTCCAGAGGTTTGCAAGTGTGCTTAAAGCTATTATTCGGCCAACCCTAAACAATGCTCACAAGCAGAAACGGTTGCAGTGGGCTCAGAAATACATGAAGACTAATTTTCAAACCGTGTTGTTTACTGATGAGTGCCGTGCAACCCTGGATGGTCCAGATGGATGGAGTAGTAGATGGTTGGTGAATGGCCACCGTGTCCCAACAAGGCTGCGACGTCAGCAAGGAGGTGGCAGAGTCATGTTTTGGGCTGGAATCATGGGGAGAGAGCTGGTAGGCCCCTTTAGGGTCCCTGACGGTGTGAAAATGACCTCTGCAAAGTACGTAGAGTTTATGACTGACCACTTTCTTCCGTGGTTCAAAAAGAAGAACCGTGCCTTCCATAGCAAAATTATCTTCATTCATGACAATGCACCATCTCATGCTGCAAAGAATACCTCTGCGTCATTGGCTGCTATGGGCATAAAAGGAGAGAAACTCATGGTGTGGCCCCCATGTTCCCCTGACCTAAACCCTATTGAGAACCTTTGGAGCATCCTCAAGCAAAATATCTATGAGGGTGGGAGGCAGTTCACATCAAAACAGAAGCTCTGGGAGGCTATTCTGAAATCCTGCAAAGATATTCAAGCAGAAACTGTCCAAATACTCACAAATTCAATGGATGCAAGAATTGTGAAGGTGATATCAAAGAAGGGGTCCTATGTTAACATGTAACTTGGCCTGTTAAGTTTTTTTTGATTGAAAGAGCTTTTGATTTCTGTAAATATGACCTCCTGATGCTGCAAATTCAACAAATTACCATTTTAGTTCTCTTTACAACGTTTAAAATGTTTTGATCTCTGTTGTGCATAATAATTTGAAACAGTGCATTTTGAGTTTTATACTTCTAAAAAAAAATCTGTTATTATTAGGAGATTTGTTCAATAAAATTCGCATTATACTCCAACGGTTGATGGCTTGAAGATTATACTGACTGTCATTTGCATCGACTATTTAGGAAAATCAGCGAAAAATAACATTTGCATAATAATTTGGAACACGGTGTATATGGCAGAGGGCCAAGGACTCCATCCACAAAGCCGTAGCCAGGTTCAAGAGAAACGCGGATAAAGAACGCAGGATACCGCCGCAGCTCTTTCCTGGGAATAAAGTCTGGCTGTCCACACGGTACATACGACTGAAGACTCCTTGTTACAAACTGGCTCCTCATTTTCTGGGTCCTTACGAGATAACAGAACAGGTCAATCCAGTAACTTTCAGACTTCGCCTTCCTCAGTCTAAAAATCTCAAATTATTTCCATATTTTTCTGCTGAAACCTACAATATTCAACTGATTTTCCCAAAAAGTTCCTGTCCATCCTGCTCCTGCAGCTGATGCCGAGTTTGAGATTAAATAAATTCTAGATGTCAAAAGAACACGGGGAGATTGTGGTACCTGGTGGACTAGAAAGATTATGGTCCTGAGTAGAGATCATGGGAGCCCGTGGATAATGTCAACGGCCGAGCTCTCATCAAGGACTTTGAACGAAGGTTCCCAAGCAAGCCAAAAAAAAAGGGGGCGTAAAGGGGGGTACTGTAACGGCGGTTCCCTGCTTCTTCCACGGCCTCCTCTCCGGTACCTGTACCCTCCATTCCCACATGCTCGTCCCGAGCTCCACTTACCCAATCCGGACGCCCTGCTAGCTCTGAGTGGCGTCAGGTAACTGCATCTCTTACCTCCCTCCGTGGCCGTCATCCACGATGTGCAGCTGCAGCCACTAGAGGGTGCGCGCTGACTCTTCCCTTCTTAAAGGGCCAGTATGTGTCAAAATCCAAGAACTTCCTATTTAAGGATCCTCCTCCCTCAGATCCTTGCTTGTTCAACCAAGTTATCCTGTGAGCTTCCCGGTACCCAGTCTCCCTGTTATCTTGCCTTCTGCCTTTGTCTGTCTGGATTTCCCATTGTGACCTCAGCCTGAACTTTGTACTATCCTTGCCTGGCGCCTGCCTTGACCTATTGCATCCATACCCGTAATGACGTCTGCTGCCTGTCTTGACTTCTGACCTATACATTTGACTGCCTCTAAACCCGCTGTGTCAAGCTTTGTCCTGGGTTACAAGCACCATCTCCCAGAAGACACAGAGGATCCACAAACAAACCGGTGAGAACCGTTATAGGGCTATGCGTTTCAACACCGAACAGATGTCTTTCTCAGGCAAGTGTTCAGTGTTGAAACAAGTAGCCCTATGAAATAAAATAATGTTTTTTAAACAGATTCCAATCTATGTTTTTCATCCAGCAGCGGCGAGATATCCTTGTTTTTTTAACTTTATCTATGCTACTTGTTGCAGATGATTTTATGCCTAACCGGCCAAGGAGGAGCTGCAGCTGGTCCTAAAGTGCTCAAAGCTACTGTTAGAGTCTGTTATTAGCACATCTCACATAGGTGAGTAGTTATATATTTCTCTGTCCATTCTCAGCATACCAAAACATTTCTTCGCTATAGAGTGCCATGTTTTTGTTTCTTAAACAGCTCTGGACTGATGAATCAAAATTTAAAATATTTGGCTGTAACAGAAGGCAGTTTGTTTGCCGAAGGGCTGGAGAGAAGTGCAATAATGAGTGTCTACAGGCAACAGTGAAGCATGGTGGAGGTTCCTTGCAAATTTGGGGCTGCATTTCAGCAAATGGAGTTGGGGATTTGGTCAGGATTAATAGTGTCCTCAATGCTGAGAAAGAAATACAGGCAGATACTTATCTATCATGCAATACCTTCAGGGAGGCGTCTGATTGGCTCCAAATTTATTCTGCAGCAGGACAATGACTACAAACATACAGCCAATGTTACTAAGAACTATCTTCAGCGTAAAGAAGAACAAGGAGCCCTGGAAGTGATGATATGGCCCCACAGAGCCCTGATCTCAACATCATAGAGTCTGTCTGGGATTACATGAAGAAACCGAAGGATTTGAGGAAGCCTACATCTACAGAAGATCTGTGATTAGTTCTCCAAGATTTTTGGAACAACCTCCCTGTCGAGTTTCTTCAAAAACTGTGTGCAAGCGTACCTAGAAGAATTGCTGCTGTTTTGAAAGCAAAGGGTGGGCACACCAAAAATGTATTTGATTTTTAGATTTCTCTTCTGTTCATTCACTTTGCATTTTATTAATTGATAAAAAAAAAACAACAACTATTAACACTTCTATTTTTTAAATCATTCTTACCTTGCAGCATTTTTTCATAACTATATATATATATGATCACTGAAATCAATTTGTGGGTTCCTAAAAGAAACAAGTTGTATCACAGAGTGGGAACTCTTCATAAAACATAACCTTTATTCATTAGGCTTTATTCAGACGAACGTGGGGAAACTCGGACGTGAAAAACTGCAGTTTTTCACATCTGAGTTGCCCCCGTGCGGGTCCCATTTTCAAGGATCCCGTAGACTTGAGTCTATGGAGGGGTCCGTGACAACTGAAGAAAATAGGACATATTCCATTTTTCAAAGATTCCTTTACACGGTCTGTTGAAACACGGGCCATGTAAATAGCCCCATTGAAATACATGAGTCCGTGTGGCGGCCGTTATTTTAACGGCCGTCATACGGATGTTTTCTACGTTTGTCTGAATAAGGCCTAATTCAGATTAAAATAATCTAGGTAATCCTTTTGAATACAAATACCCCTGACACAACCAGGGTTGAATCAAATAAGCACTCCACAATAATCACCTGGAGTATCCAGAAAATGGTATCTAGATGGCATGGTACCATACGCCACCTATGGACAAACTCAAGGGATACATAAAATGTTATCGCACGACACTGACACTTCATAACTGTCCCAAAGCGTTTCCCCAACCTGGTTGGTTAATCAGGGGACAATATTAGACAATTTGTGTGTAATTGGAGAGCCATAAAGGTACATATACATATATGATAAATATTTGCTTGTATCAGCACATTTGTGCCAGATTACAACTCACTACTCCTGGGAGTAAGGATCAGTTCACACGATGTGTCAATACTGCGTTTTTTCCGCAGCAAATACAGTAGCAGCAAAGTGGATGAGATCAAACAAATCTCCACTCGCTGCGTAAATATTGAGCGGAAAAACGCTCAGAAATTGACCTGCGGTGTGGAATTTTATTCCGCAGCATGTCAATTGTATTTGCGTAAATGCTGCTTATTTGTTGTGGGTTTTCCCCATTGAATTCAATGGGGAGGTAAAAGCCGCAACAACAGCAGTTATTGCATTTTTGCGGCGACAGGTTCACAGCGATTCCACCACAAAAAACGCAACTCAGAAAAAAAATCTTATACTTACCCGGGAGTCTGTTCTTCCTCCAGACCAGCCTCCTGGGATGATGTTTCATCCCATGAGACCACTGCAGCCAATCACAGGCTGTAGCAGTGGTGTCACGATCTGTCGGTATGTGGACCCCCTAGGCCGCACCGCCGTGGCGGAGTAGCAGCTGGCCAACAACAGTCCTAGTACAATAATACCTTATAGTACAGACAGTAATGGAGGCACGGCATAGATGAATTTGTAGACACCAGACGTGGTGTATATCAGCAGGTGTTACTGGTGGCACAACAGGTTACGGCACAGAAACAGATATAGCACGAGATACAGGATAAGGTAGTAGGGCACGGGAACAACGGGAACAGGATAACACTAAGGGACCATTTGTGAAGACTAACATGGGTAAACACAACAATGCTCACGCTTTTTATAGTCCAAGGTGATCATGGGCTGATTACAGATCTTACTCATGTGTGTGCACTGGCCCTTTAAGGCCAGACGCGAGTGCGCGCGCTTACCCTACGGGAACCAGTGCAGCGTCTCTCAGGAGGAAGATGCCAACCGGCACTCACTTGTCCATGGCCGCGGCCGTCGGGGGGCAGGTAAGAAAGACGGTCCGCGGCTGTGGACGTTACAAGAGGTCACATGTGATGAAACATCATCCCAATAGGCTGACCTGGGTGATGTCAGAGGGGCTGCCTCCCGGGATGATTCTTCATCCCATGTGACCGCTGCTGCAGCTAATCACAGGCTTGCTCCCCAGATAAAATTTGCCAGCCAGCCCATGACCAGGCTCTCAAAATGTGACTGGTGGAGGAAGGAACAGGTGGATGGAGATAGTACATTTTACAAAACATGCTGGTTTATACAAGCTGTAGATGGAGGCTTGGCATTCCACATGGTCTGTAATGACTTCCTAGGAAGGTGTGGTGCAATAGGGGTATTTGTATTCCAAATAATTACCTAGAGTATTTTAATCTGAATAATGAATAAAGGTTATGTTTTATGAAGAGTTCCCACTTTGTGATACTATTTTTTTCACAACTGCCTAAATATTTTGCACAGTACTGTATAGTAATGGGGGAGAGGGGTCTCTGGCCTGCATGTAATATATAGTAATGGGCTGGGGGGTCTCTAGCTTGCATATAATTTTTATTAAGTGGGGCAGGGTTTCTAATTTGAATAAAATATATAGTAAGGGGGAGGGAAGTCTCTAGTCTGCATGTAGTATATAGTAAGGGGGAGGGAGGTCTATAGTCTGCATGTAATATATAGTAAGGGGGAGAGATGTCTCTAGACTGCATTTAATATATTGTAAGGGGGAGGGAGGTCTCTAGCCTGCATGTAATATATAGTAAGGGGGAGGGAGGTCTCTAGTCTGCATGTAATATATTGTAAGGGGGCATGATCTCTAGTCTGCATATAATATATATTAAGGGGAGGGAGGTCTCTAGTCTGCATGTAATATATAGTAGGGGGGAGGGAGGTCTCTAGTCTGCATATAATATATAGTAAGGGGGAGGGAGTTCTCTAGTCTATATGTAATATATTGTACGGGGGAGAGAGGTTTCTAGTCTGGATGTAATCTATAGTAGGGGGAGGGAGGTCTCTAGTCTGCATGTAATATATAGTAAGGGGGAGGGAGGTCTCTAGTTTGCATGTACTATATTGTAAGGGGGAGGGAGGTCTCTAGTCTGCATGTAATATATAGTAAGGGGGAGGGAGGTCTCTAGTTTGCATGTACTATATTGTAAGGGGGAGGGAGGTCTCTAGTCTGCATATAATATATTAAGGGGGGGGGGGAGAGGTCTCTAGCCTGAATAAGAGGGATTCTCTAGCCTGCATATAATGTATAGTAAGGGTGTGGGGTCTCTAGCCTACATATAATGTATAGTAAGTGGGATGGGGGTCTCTAATCTACATTTAATATATAGTAAGGGGGAGGGGGTCTCTAGCCTGCATATAATGTATAGTAAGGGAGGGGTCTCTAACCTACATGTAATTTATAGTAAGGGGTGGATTTGTTGTCACAAGATCAGAAACCAATAATTTTGAGTTCTTGGATCCCCCTGTTGCTAACAGCTCAATCATGTATCTAGGATTGTACAGTACATGCATGTGCGATCCCCACATGAGAACATCACCTCCAGCTGTTTTTAAGGGCGGCTGAATATTAAGCCTATTCGCCTGTGTCGCCTTTATACGTCAGGCATAGGTAAGCAAGTTAAGGATGGGCTGCTACTTATGGGCGAGTGTTGTACTTACTCCCCAGCTAAAATTTGCCAGCCTGCCCATGACCAGGTGTTTTTTGTAAAAAAGACTGTTCCTGCTCTTTACAGTCAAATTGCAGGGGTAGTTTACTAAAATTAAGTAAGTGGGTCTAACTGAACTGCAGATTTATAATCCTGAACATACAAAGTCACCTAATGTCAAGCCTCCTGCACACGTCCGTAGTCGTGTGCACGGTCAGTGAAGATGGGCACGAATGGCTGCGGCCATGCTCCCATTATAAAGTATAGGAGCACGGTCTGTAAAATTAAAAAAAAAAGCACATGTCGGATTCTTTCTATGGCCCATACACCTTCCGGTAAATATATGGGAAGGTGTCGGTTGGCAATAGAAATGAATGGATCCGTACTTTGATCAAAATTACGGTCGTGTGCATGGGGCCTCAGTGTGGAAAAACGAACTTTCCAAGTATGTGGTTTGTGGCTATCGCAATTGTGTTCAGGAAATACACTTGCCAAGTGAAGTCTCACATCACTCCATATTCAACTGCTAGTATCAATATATGCAAACATGTGCAATATTTTTTCGATACTTGTTGCCTTTGAATGAAAATCATTTACTCACGATACCAGCTTTGTATGTGAGACATCCCTCAGGGTTTCTTTCTTTTATTCAATTTTTTGCTACATTCTCTAAGTATTCAAGCTGAGAGCGCTGAGCTCTTTCCTCCAACCTTTACACCCTGCCGGGACATTTCGTTACACTCTGACCTTGTATTTACGTGTGCAGGTGGAGACAGATACTTTGGAGGAGACTTTAAATAGTACAAAAATTACATAAAATGTTTCATACATTTTTGTTTTAAAAACATAAATCATATGTTATAAACAAGAGTTAATGATCATACATCAACTTTATAGTATTTGAATTTTTTTTCCCAAATCCCTATATATGGCTTGATAGACTGATCGTTCATGAGAATGCCTTAAAACTACACGCCTCATTTAACCATCTATGTAGGTGCTAAGGCTTCTAGTTTAGTGATCCAGAAGACCTCACATTGCAATAATAATCTTCTCTTTTCCTCATCATTGTCCCTAACCTCAATCTCAATCGCAGGTCATACACAAAGGGAACAGCTTTATAAAAATGTCTTGCCTTTGGCGTTTCATAAAACTCTTTTTTATCGATCTCTTTTTTTATTACCTTCAATTTGCATCCTCTCGTTCTGTTGTTGTACTTTTATATTTTTTTCAACTTGATTTATGTTCATTTAATCATATTTTGATCCTTCTGGAGGTTTGTCTTATGTAAGCTTTCTCACAGGGGCATTTGAATAAATATATTAAATTTCTTGTGTCACAGATATAAAAAACCTTTATTTGTATTTTATATCCCCTAGTTGGATGACACACTAGAAAAGATTGTCTATCTAGCCTCTTCTTATGTATATCACTTCTAATCAAAGTATTATTGAATGATCTACCTTTACGGTACGCAAATATTAGTCGTTACTTAAACTAAAACCCACAAATGAGGTCCTGTCTTAGGAGGTTCCAATATTTACGTTTTCTTTCCACGAAAGGTGCATGTTTCTCAAATGTAGATGTGTATACCAAACGGTTTGATTTTTTTAATTCTTATTTATTTTTTGTTTCTTATCTCGGGATCGCTCTACCCCCACCACCCACATTATCTATAATTTTGTACTGGTAACCTCTATTCACAAATTTAGTTGGTATTTTTGTTCTATTTTTCTCATACTCTTCATCCGTGTTAGCAATTCTTCTTGCACACATAGATTGACTTCCAGTTGCCTACTAAGCACATGTGGAGAGTGACAGCTGGAGTAATGGAGCAAATAATTATGTACCATCAGTTTAGAAAATAATGTTGTCTCAAATTCTTATTTTTTCTGTGTTATTTTCACATCTAGAAAATTCATGGCAACAGTTCATATAGCTAACAAAACCCAATAAGGATTGTTCATAACCTTTCCATAATAGAAACATATCATCCACTTACCAAAGCCATGTGGGCGATTCGTTGATCCTTTTTTCTCCAAATATGTGTATGTCCTCAAATGTCGCTATGAACATAATTGTAAATAAAAATCGTTATGAAAATGAAAATATTTTTTGGTCAAAACCAGCTCTAATAGTGACATTAGAGACATGATCACCCCATTGTCCAGTGATGTATCCCGACACAAATATTCTTTTATGCACATTAAACCTTCAGTCAGTCATATGTTTGTGTAAAGACTCTGTACATCTAATGTACATATGTATGTGATATCATCACTTGGTATCTTCTCTATTTTATGGTATTGTACGGTCTCTTTATATGACCCTGGAATGCTGCAAGCACAGCATGCTGATATTACATTTATAATTTTTGGGAAACACTGTGCACTCTGCAATGTCCCAAAGGAGAATGAACTCTAGATCACTGCAAGAAAATGCACTGAAATGGCACACATTTTTTTTATTTGGCAGTACATTGTGCTCTGTACATGTCACAGATAGTAAAAAAGGAAAACACCCTGAAATATTGTGTGCTCAAAATACTGTAGTTACACTAATTATTTCTTAGACAACAGCATACCTAAATTAGCAATTTTGATGCTAAAATATAAAAAACCATAATAAAAAAAAATTGATGAAAATCCAAACAAAACAATTCCAAAAAGCAGATGCTGTGTGCAATGGTGGATCATCATATGGCCGCCCAAACCGCACATAATCTTAAAAAATTATGGTCCCGCTTCCAACTGAACCTTCCAACTGAGCCTCGCTCCTGCATTCACTCTGCTGTGAGCAGCTCGGCGCAGGCATACATATGGGGGCATTATACTGTATAGGACAGCTAAGGGGAACCTTATACTGTATGGGACAGCTATGGAGGGCATTATACTGTATGGGCAGTTATGGATGGCATTATACTGTATGGGGCAGCTATGGAGGGCATTATACTGTGTGGCAACTAAGGAGAGCATTATACAGTATGGGGCAGCTATAGGGGCCATTATACTGTATGGGGCAGCTATGGAGAGCATTATACAATATGGGGCAGCTATGGAGAGCATTATACAGTATGGGGCAGCTATGGAGAGCATTATACTGTATGGGGCATTATAGTGTATGGGGCAGCTATGTTGGGCATTATATTGAATGGGGGGCATTATACTGTATGGGGCAGCTATGTGTGGCAATATAATGTGGGGGCAGCTATGGGGGACATTATACTGAGCAATTACAAGAGCTGCAGGTCCAAGGGGGGGAGTCGCTGTGTAGCACTATATACAAGGTGGGGGAGTGGCGCTGAGTTGCACTATACAGAAGGGGGGATTGCTGTATAGCACTATATAGAAGGGGGAGTGCTGTGTATCACTATATCTAAGGGGGATTGCTGTGAAGCACTATATACAAGGGGGGGCTTTGTGGCACTATATACAAGAGGGGGAGGGCTGTGTGACGCTATTTACAGCGATCTGTGTGTAGCGCTATCTACAGGGGGTAGTATGGCGCTATTTAAAAAGGAGAGGGCAGTTTACAGGGTACTGGGTGTGAAGCTATATACAGGGGGCAGTGTGTGATGCTATCTACATGGTGCTGTGTATGGTGCCATCTATACGTAGGGCTGTGTGTAATGCTATCTACAGGGGGATGTGTGTGGCACTATCTACAGGGGGATGTGTGTGGCGCTACCCACAGGGGGGGTGTGGTGCTATCCACAGGAGGGGTGGCGCTATCCACAGGGGGATGTGTGTGGCGCTCTCTACACAGAGGGGGGTGTGGTGCTATCTACAGGGGGTGTGGCGCTATCCACAGGTGGGGGTGGCGCTATCTTTAGGGGGTGTGTGTGGCACTATCTACAGGGGAGGGGTGTGTGATGCTATCTACAGGGGCTGTGTGTGCTGCTATGTTCAGGGGGCTGTGTGTATGTGGTGCTTTACTTTACAGTGTTTGACACAATTATAGGGGCGCAGTCTATGGTGCTATAATATTTAGGGGCACAGCGTTTGGTGATATTTTATTCAGGGGCGCAGTGTTTGGTGCTATTATATTTAGGGGCACAGTGTGTGGCAGCATGATAATTTTATCTTTGTTTATAGGTGCGGAAATGTTGGAAAAGTGAAGAGCCGAAGACATCTGAGTGCCAAATTGTGCAGAAATGAGTCATGGCCGGGTGAAGTCGTCATGAAGTCTGGACCTGATGGAGTAGAAAAGAGGAAAAAAACTACGTCGTCACCTGTGAGTCACTAGATTTATAGAGAAGCTGTAATCTTTCCTGACATGTTTATTATAGGAAATCCTTGTATTTCACAAAAAGTCTTTGTGCCGTCCAGGACTGATAGACAAATAAGTGTTACTATTCCCCTTGTTAGGAGAATGTGTCCCTACATAGTGCGTTACTGTGAGCGATGGTTGGAGACTGTCAGTATGTAGGGACACAGCCTTTCGACAAGGGGAATCGTAACACCCATTTGTTAATGCCTGGACAAAAAGGAAGTGTTAACAATAGTTACAGGGCGGTGGTGGAGAAGGGGGGCCCAACTTTGAGTAACAGCCCAGGGCCTATGGTCTACTTAATCCACCACTGGCTGTGAGTCTCCTTTAGGACATAGACAATAAATGGCTGAGCTCTCTTTAAGTCACTCTCCATGCTAAAAAATTGTGCCAGCATCACTTTGCTCTGACAAGGGCATTCTGGTAAGAACGTTTTATTACTTATCCATTGTATAGGTGATAATTGCCAGACTGATGGGGGTCCAACTGCTGAGAACCCCACCAATTACCAGAACTGCTGATAGGAGGAGTTTAAATGGAGTGGTGGTTGAGCATGCACACTTCCCCTCTTTTTAAAGTATTTGGCACTAACAGAAACAGCTGAGCACAGAACTTTCACTCACACCAGTATAGCAGTTAATAGAAATAGCAGTCAATAGCGAACGCTGCATCTATGCAGTTAGAAACAGGAGGGCGGCCCTCTCTGACGTTCCATCGCCCCCCCTCTCCCCGCTATGCGATAGCAGGGTTATGATAGTCGCCATAATAGCCTGGGGGCGTAATAAAGGCCCTGAGGTCTGCCATAACTGCCTGAGGTCTGCCATCTTTGTACAACTATCAAGCCATGCCAGAGACAGTGCCTGTCCAAAGCACAATATACTGCAATACATGAATATGGGGGACTAGTAAAAAATAGTTAAATAAATTTTTTTACATATAAGAAAAATATATTAAAAGTTCAAAACAAAAAAAAGCCTATCCCATTTCCCCCAAAAGCAATGTCAATTTGTTTTTACATAAAAGTCTGAACTATGACAATATAACATTATTTAACATGTAAAATAGTAAAACGTAAAAAAAACAATATAAATTTGGTATCGTCGTAATCGTATTAATCTGCCGAATAACGTTAAAATGTCATTTTTACTGCATGTTGAACACTGTACAAACGAAAACCCCCCAAAAATGAGTCAATAAATTTTTTTCCCATTCTACCCCACAAAGATTTTTTTTCTAGTATCATAGTACATTATATGGTACAATAAATAGTACCCTGTAAAACTACAACTCATCCCGCCAAAATCAAGCCCTCATACGGCTTTATCAACAGAAAAATAAAAAAGTTATGGCTTTTAGAAAGTGGGGTGAAAAAAAATGAAAATAAAAAATCTGAAAAATGACTGTGGAGGGAAAGGGTTAAGTATGGTTTTCTAATGGTCACACAACATGCCTGTTTGGGATGGCCAGATTATCATTGGAGCTTCAGCCTCCACTGGTTCCTGGACTCTGCTCTCAGGGGGCAACATAGAACTAAGCTGACTGCGACGAGGGACCGCATATCGATGTCATCACATTGCCTATGCTGTTCTGCAGAAGCTACAAGACAGCGTGGAAACGTCGGGAGGTCAGTATTCTTTACTGGAGAGGGGGCATGGACAGTTTTTAAGGGGCAAAGTGTGGACATTATTTACTAAGGTGGGACAGTGTGTGCATTATTTTCTACGGGGGCACAGTGTTGACAATATTTGCTAAACAGGCAAAGTGTGGGCATTATTTGATAAAGGGGTACAAAGTGGTATTATTTACTCAAGGGGCACAGTGTGGGCATAATTTGCTAAGAGGCATTATTTACTAAGGTAGTACAGCGGGGTCATTATTTACTAAGATGGCACACTATGGCCATTATTTATTCATAAGGAGCACATTGTGGACATTTTTATTATTCAGGGGACACAGTGTGGGACATTATGTTATTCAGGGGCATAGTTTATGGCGGTATTATAATCATGGGCCACAGTGTGTAGCATTATTATATTTAGGTGGTACATTGTATAGCAATATATTAAGGAGGCACAGTGTAGGGGATGTGTTGCAAAAGGAACTGAAGGTATCTGGGTGGCAAATTCGGCAGAAACATGTAGTGGCTGGGAAAAGTGAAGGTATGGACCAAATGGAGAAAAAGATGATGGCAAACAACAACAATCAGAGAAGATGTCACTTGTGAGTTACTAAATGTTAGGGTATGTGCACACGATGAGAGGCTTTTACGGCTGAAATGACAGACTGTTTTCAGGAGAAAACAGCTGCCTCGTTTCAGCCGTAATTCCTCCTCCTCGCATTTTGCGAGGCTTCTCTGACAGCCGTAAATTTTGAGCTGTGCTTCATTGAGTTCAATGAAGAACGGCTCAAATTACGTCTGAAAGAAGTGTCCTGCACTTTTTTTGACGAGGCTGTATTTTTACGCGTCGTCTTTTGACAGCTGTCAAACGACGACGAGTAAATGACAGTACGTCGGCAAACCCATTCAAATGAATGGGCAGATGTTTGCCGACGTATTGTAGCCCTATTTTCAGACATAAAACTAGGCATAATACGTCTCGTTTACGTCTGAAAATAGGTCGTGTGAACCCAGCCTTATTGTTTATTCTGCCTCTAACCTTCTGATTAATACTGTAGTGAATTTTTTGTGAAACAACACCTAACATCATTTTTTCCCATTCTTAAGGAAGCTGTAATTTTATGCGGTACAAAGTAATAAGGCAGCGATTAACCTTATTTTGCAATTTATTTCTATACTACTTGGTTCTGGTACTGTATATATGTTATGAGTTTGGTTTTGGTACTGTTTTTGTTATGAGCTTGGTTTTGGTACTGTATATAAGATATGAGCTTTGTTCTGGTGCAGAATTTAATGCACTGAGCTTATTCTGGTTCTGAATATATGTACTGGGCTTTGTTCTTGTCCTGTATTTATGTACTGAGCTTGGTTCTGGTACTGTATTTATGTCATAAACTTGGTGCTGTATATATGTACTGAGCTTTGTTCTGGTGCTGTAATTATGTACTGAGCTTGGTTCTAGTGCTGTATTTATGTACTTGGATTGGTTCTGGTGCAGTAGTTATTTTATGAGCTTGGTTCTGTTTCTGTAGTTATGTGCTAATTTTTGTTCTGGTGCTATATATTTATGTGCTGAGCTTAGTTCTGCTTCTGTAATTATGTTATGAGCTTAGTTTCTGGTGTTGTATTAATTTTATAAGCTTGGTTCCGGTACTGTATTTATGTAATGAACTTGGTTCTTCTACTGTATATATTTAAGGAACTTGGTTTTGGTGCTGTATTTATGTAGTGAACTTGGTTCTGGTTCTGTATTTATGTTATGAGCTTAATTTTGGTACTGTATTTATGTACCAAGAGTGGTTCTTGTACTGTATTTATGTACTGAGCTTGGTTCTGGTGCTGTATTTATGTTATAAGCTTAGTTCTGGTGCTGTACTTATGTTATGAGCCTTGTTCTGATACTGTATTTATGTATCGAGCCTGGTTCTGGAACTGTATTTATGTACTGAGCTTGGTTCTGGAATGATGTACTGAGCTTGGTACTGGTGCTGTATTAATGTCGAGCTTTGTTCTGGTGTTGTATTTATATTATGAGCTTGGTTCTGATGCTGTATATATGCACTTAGCTCTGTTCTGATGCTGTGTTTATGTACTGAACTTGGTTCTGATGCTGTATGTATTTATGGAGCCTGGTTCTGGAGCTGTATTTACGTACTGAGTTTGGTTCTGGTGTTGTATTTATGTAGAGAGCTTGGTTCTAGTGCTGTATTTATATACTGAGCTTGTTTTCAGTGCTGTATTTGTGTACTGAGCTGTGTTCTGGTGCTGTATTTATGTACTGAGCTTGGTTTTGATACTGCATTTATTTACAGAGCTTGGTTCTGGAACTGTTTTAATGTACTGAGCTTGGTGCTGGTGCTGTATTAATGTCGAACTTTGTTCTGGTGCTGTATTTATGTTATGAGCTTGGTTCTGATGCTGTATATATTCACTGAGCTCTGTTCTGATGCTGTGTTTATGTACTGAACTTGTTTCTGGGGCTGTATTTATGTACTGAACTTGGTTCTGATGATGTATGTATTTATGGAGCCTGGTTCTGGAGCTGTATTTACAAACTGATTTTTGTTCTGGTGTTGCACTTATGTAGAGAGCTTGTTTTCAGTGCTGTATTTATGTACTGAGCTGGGTTCTGGTGCTGTATTTATGTACTGAGCTTTGTTTTGATACTGCATTTATGTACAGAGCTTTGTTCTGGAACTGTATTTATGTACTGAGTTTTGTTCTGGTTCTGTAATTATGTTATGAGCTTGGTTCTGGTGGTGCATTTTTGTTATTCTAGACTGTTCATGACTTTGACAGTGGGCAAACTTACAAAATCAGCAAGGGATCAAATACTTATTTCCTTCACTGTATATTTATTTGCATTGTGCACAGAGAAATAAGTATTTGATCCCCTATCAACCATTAAGAGTTCAGCCTCCTCCAGACCAGTTACACGCTCCAAATCAACTTGGTGCCTGCATTAAAGACAGCTCTTACATAGTCACCTGTATAAAAGACTCCTGTCCACAGACTCAATTAATCGGTCTGACTCTAACCTCTACAACATGGGCAAGACGAAAGAGCTTTCTAAGGATGTCAGGGACAAGATCATAGACCTGCACAAGGCTGGAATGGGCTACAAAACAATAAGTAAGACGCTGGGTGAGAAGGAGACAACTGTTGGTGCAATAGTAAGAAAATGGAAGACATACAAAATGTCTTCTGGTTTCAGCAAAAGAAAATAGTTTTTTTATATAATGAAAATGTGTACAATTTACCGATATACTTTATGTATCAAGTCCTTACGGTTTCCAAGACCTCTGCTTGCTGTCAATCAATTGTAACCTTCATTGTGTACTTCCTTCCATTCAATAGGAACTATTTACTTCCAGGAGATAATTATCTGTCCTGGTCATGTGACGGACACACGTTTGTGGGATTGATTACAGCTACAGTACAGTTATCAGAGCCGTGTCTTGTAAAAAGTCCTGCACCTGTGTGGTTAACACATGACCAGGACAGATTTTTAAACAGTTCCTATTGAATGACAGTAAGCAGAGTTCTTGAAAATAAAAATTGATACAGAAAGTATATTACAATTTTTATAATTTTTCATTATACAAAAACTAACATTTATTTGCTGCAACCGAAATACCTCTTTAATGGTATGTATGATTAATTATTCTTTAGTATAGTACTTTTATGTCTTCCTGCTTCCTGAAACTAAACATGAACAAGACTAATCTATCTTTTTCTATCACAATCTGCTTCCAAAGATTAATATTCTTATCTGTTAACAGTACCCCAAAATCCCCTTCTTTACGAACACATTGCCTAGGGGTAACATTTGACTCAGCCCTCACATTTGAACCTTACATCCTCACATTCTCACTACCGCCTGTCATCTCCAACTCAGAAACTCCATAAAATGTACTGTATCCGTTCATTCCTTACACAGGGGACTACCAAAATGCTAATTAACACATTAATATTATCCCAGCCAGACTACTGCAAGAGCCCATTCTGTGGCCTGCCAACAAATAGACTAACACCCCTCCTAATCTCTAATGCACAGATACCACCCGACATGCAACCTCTGCTCTCTGATTGAAAACTTCCTCTTTGCTACTTAAATCACCTCCTCACAATCTAGATACAAGACTTCTCTCATGCTTACCTTCTCTTCCGGAATTCTCTCCCTCATTCCAACAACATTCTTACATTTCTATATATATATGGTAATAAACGATAGTAAGAATTTTACTGATAAAATCAAGCAAAGGATGCTTACAGCAAAGGACCTATTACACTGGCCGATTGAGGCCGCTGCAGCGAGCGCCAATCAACGAGACAGCTCATTGATCGGCGCTCATTTGCTCCTGTCAGAAGGAGCTATGGATGGGGTCGGTCGCTACTCTGAAGTTTACACAGGGAGATGTGCTGCCAACAACAATAGTATTTTACTTTTTTAAAACTATACGATCAGCAGATAATTGAGCGTTTGCTCGTTCATCTCCTGATCACTGACCTGTTTACACAGGGCAATTATCGGCAACGAGCGTTCTATGAACGCTTGTCTGCCCGAAAATCGTCCAGTGTAAAACCCCCTTAAGTCTATAAAAGGGTGTTGCTTTCTCTATATGTATATTTAGTATTGTTAATTGTATTAGAATTTTTATTGAAATTAAACCACCCCTGTGATTGACATTTTTCCTTTGCGTCAAGGACGACTTAAGTAAAGTGCTGATTTTTTCAAAACTCTGCCAAGCCTATAAGGCAGCTGGCCCATTTCTTTAGCCTTATGACTTTGAAAAGTAATAGTGTATAGAAAAAAGTTTGCCTTTGGATAAGACTTTTAAAAGACACTACAAAATTTTGGCAGACATGAATGAAAACCAAAACCAACGTGTCCTGTGGATAAATGAGTGGTCAATTTTATGCTCCACTGCTTTTTTTTATCGAGCTAGTAAAAATAGATCTTGTTTTAGCTGGGTGAGCGTGCTGAACAACTCTTCTAATTTGTCTCTGCCTCTCTTCAGCAATGGAAGTAAGCGTTCCTCACTCATTGGCAATGTTCCAGACCGTTGTACTTCGTTCTGACTATTCCTCTTCTTTTTTTAAGCTAATAGTGTTTTGCTGACACTTCTCATTTGCTAGAGTCGCTTTGCCATGAAACATTTTAATTGACATTAAAATATATGCTGCTTTGTTCGAATAGCAGTTCCGTCTGGCTTTTTTGTCTTTTGCTACACTGTTTCCATGGAAACATGTATAACAATGGTGGGTCTGCTGCCGTAAAAGTATTGCCGCAGTGAATTTCAGATTGGTAGACAATTAATATTCATGAAATGACCGCAAGGTTAACTATTGCTCACTGAGTTTTCCTTTTCATATCAACATAAAGATGGCAACAGATTTGTTTTAACCCAAGTCAGATGTTTGTTAAGATTTGCTCCAGCTAATGTTCCTTATGTTATATTAGCAAAATGTACCGTTAAAACCCATTTACAGGTTTTACATCGATGTTTACTATTAGCTATAAACCTCAATATTTGCTAGCAGAGCTATAAAATAATTAGTACCAGACAGCAATGTGGCTGAACTTATGTCTGTCACAAAAGAGATTTCTTCTTTTTTTGAAAGGAACAAGAGGCCCATTGGCCCTTAAACACATTATGGTTTTAGCACCTAATATCTGCAGTTAGTAGAACTAAAACTATTAAGATGTGGTAATTTAATCATATAAAATTGGCCATCTAATATGATGAGAACTGTAGAGAAATCAGGATGGCAAAATCAAAACCTTTGAACTGCTCTATTTCGGTCGATAATCTTTTGGCTAGTGTGCAAAAATTGGATAGATCCTCACTGTAAAAGAACTTATACACTCATGAACGGCGAGATATTATCTTATAGAAAAATGATACTGTTACTGGTTTCAAAAACGTAGTAGACCGATTCAGTAACATTTTGGAATGATATTCAGTGTTTTTTGTCAGTAATCATTATTCCTTAGGCCTCATGCACATGACCGTAGTCTTCATCCGTAATTACAGATGTAATAGCAGTCCCATTCATTTCTATTGACCGTGGACCCACTTCCATATATTTATGGATGTGTATCCGGGCCGTAGAAGTGTCTACAGAATATAGAATATGTCCTATTCTTGTCTTCAATTGCGGAAACGGACTCGCCCATAGAAGTCTACGGACGCTTCCTGAATTGCAGATGTCTACAGATGTGCATCCGTATTTGCGGATCCGTATTTGCGGAAAGTAAGAATCCTTATGGTCGTGTGCATGAGGCCTTAGTAAAGAGCTTTTAAACTGTAAAGTACCTTTGATTTAGGCTAGATCTCCATGGCGACTTGTGCGCAATTATCATGTTAGACCACAGGGCAATAAAGCATGCTTTTGTGTCTACTATAATCCTATGGGGTTGCATAAAACATGTTTTTTTCCCCCATAAGGTTAGATCGCATTAAATTTTTTATGAAACTGTATTTAATGCAGTCCTCTAATATATAAGTAAAGCCAGAAGCACACTTTAAGAGATATCCATCAAAATAGTAAGACTTGAAGAGAAAACAGGTATGTTATTAGCATGCAAATAATTGTGTATACATTTATGGGCTATACACATTTATGTCTGAAATGAGCTGAGACATTGAAATTTCTAAAACCAATATACACAATGCATCGTTCCTAAGGCAATATTTGTAGAGCTTGACTCTATGGTTAGATAATTCCTATGAAAAGGTGAGTAGTCAAGAGTTAAAGTGTGCCTCCAGTTATATAAAAAAATGGTTATAGTGCGGGATTGTGCAAAACAAAAATGTTTCTATGAAACTCGGCGTGGTGACACTTCTTTCTTCTTCTAATGATACAGCCTTAGTAAAGGCAGCAGTAAGAACTTCCTGCTCAGACTTTTGTGGGTCGCTGATGTACTAACATATGATAAAAATACAGTTAATATCATCAAAATGGATTAAAATATAAGTCCTCACAGTACTAACATATGTAAAGAGAAAAAAAGGGGGGAGGGGAGGACAACGGAGCACCTCTAAGGTAATATTGTATGGAATGAATTGCAAGAGTAATAGAAAGTGAGTTGGGTTACTCACCTAATAGCATTGTGCGAGTGTAGGCACAACGCTACTGCTTTGCATGGATACTGAAAACGATCTTTTCTTGTAGTGTCGGCTGCCACCCACTGCTATCCCACGGATGAAATCTTCTTAACCTGGGGAGACGAATACAAGGAGTTTTGAAGAAAGATTGCAGTTTTCGGGACACGGCGCCTGACCAGTGAGTAATCAAATCGATGTGTAGGATTTGCTGCATTTTTATTATTACAAAAGACACTACGCGTTTCAGGACTGGACAGGTCTCTTTCTCAGGTTTAAACCTGAGGTATTATCCTGAGGAAGGGACCTGTCCGGTCCTGAAATGCGTAGTGTCTTTTGTAATAATAAAAATACCGCAAATCTTACACATCGATTTGGTCAGGCGCCATGTCCCGAAAACTGCAATCTTTCTTCAAAACTCCTTGCTGATGTACTAAGACATTTCTCCTTGAAAAACAGTTGTTTATATCATCCGACCTTTCATGATACTGGAGGCGGGTCTATGGAGAAATGCACAAAAAATATTTGTAAACTTGGGCTTTGTTATAGAGTGTGTAGGATACAGTTAGGTCTTATTCACACGAACGTATAATACGTTCGTGCTACGCGCGTGGAAATCACGTGCGTCGCACGGACCTATGTTACTGAATGGGGCCGTTCAGACTGTCAGTGAATTTCATGCAGCGTATATCCGCTGCGTGAAACGCACGACATGTCCTATATTTGGCCGTGTTTTGCGCAGCACGCACCCATTGAAGTCAATGGGTGCGTGCAAATCGCGCTCGGCACACGGAAGCACTTCCGGATGCCTCGTGTGATTTGCGCAACAGCAGTAAAAACAATGAATAAAAACAGAAAAGCACCACGTGCTTTTCTGTTTGTAAACATAAAACCTGAGTGTCATCATGATGCCGGCTGTGCGAAAATCACGCAGCCGCGCACCATATGCTGATGACACACGGACCTTTTGCACGCGCAAAACGCAGTGTTTTATGCGCGCGCAAAACTGACACGTCCATGCGAATAAGGCCTTAGATTAGGTGAAAATTAATTTAAAAGCATGCAGAGTTTCCGTTTATAAAAGAATGAGTGGATTGGGTGGGAGGCTGACATACTAAGACATTCCTTCTTGAAAAACAATTCTTAATATCATCTAACCTGTGATACAGTAAAACTTCTCAACTTTCCACCTCTTTGAAAAACCACACCCATATCCTTGATTTCCTATTTACAGATTTTCAGTTTCACCATATATTATGCATACTAACCATCTTCTTTGAGAGGACCACCCCCCTAGAAGACCACTTTTGCAATTTCAGATGGTCGTCCCATATAGTTTTCACTGTATTTTCCTGATATTGTAGGCAGATCAATTGAAAAATGCACAGAAAATTATTTACATACTTGGGCTCTGTTACAGCAAATGTGTGTTATAGTAATGGCCGGACCTAGGCTGAAAGCCATAAGGGAAGTACAGCATGAACAGGGTTGCAGGTAGGGAAGAGTTAATTATAAGTAAGAGGAGAAATAGGAGGGGTTTTGAAAGGGGGATGCTATGGGTGAGTCAGGGGTGATAAAAAGGTCAGTCCAGTGAGTGATTCACGCCATTAGCAGAGCAGACTGCAGGTGTTGTTTCCTCTGTCTACTAACTTACCTTACTTTGATGGAGGCTTTGTTGGTCTAGCTGCGGGCTTCAGTGGCCGAGCGTGGCATGGCATGGCTTGAAGAGGAGCTAGGGAGGACCGGCTCGCAGGAGATGTCCGGAGGAGTGTCGGAGACGGCCAGTAACAGCGTGTCGCCAGGGTCTTCTCCGGCGGCACTGTTGGTCTCTAACCTGCTTCCTGCTGCGGAGCAGGTCGAGTCAGCGCCTCCCCAGCGGCGGCGTTCCTAGCGGACGCGTACTCCAGCGCGTTTGAGCCTGGATGTCCTGTCACGAGTAAGGCGCAGGATTCGGATCACCCCCAGGGACCCTGCGGGGCGGGCCCCTGGCTCCACCTCCCGGCGTCGGCGGCCTTGAGAGGAATCAGGCACACCGGCCTGACTCTGCGGAGATGGGGGAGCAGGCTTCCTTGCACCACGGACTGCCCTCTGTCTCCAGATCCATGCTACGCAGACCTGTCAAGGCTCCTGTTGGGCAGCCCGCACGTCGCCCAGATGTGAGTCCTGGCTGGTGGGGACACAGCACCCATGCTGCGGAGATGGGGGAGCAGGCTTCCTTGCACCACGTACTGCCCTCTGTCTCCAGATCCCTGCTACGCGGACCTGCGGCGGGCCGGCCTGTCAAGGCTCCTTTTGGGCAGCCCGCACATCGCCCAGATGTGAGTCCTGGTTCTTCGTGTAGGCCGCAGTCGGCGGTCGTACGATGTGCTGGCAGTGGGCGGCACCCCACCGGCACCAACCACGAGGCTGTTCCGGTCGGACGGGATGTGGTCTCCCTATCGTCTGAGACGTACTCTGGGACCCCCGAGATGAGGCACAGCTGCCATTCATGCAGCGGCTGTCCAGCCCCTGATGGTCAACTACGTGGATGTGGATGTCACAGAGGATGGCGGTGATTTCTCCTTCGCCCCGGCTGGTGGGGACACAGCACCCATGCTGCCCAGTGAGTCTATTTCACCTTCATTTTCTTTTCCCGCAGTGTTTAGGTCCCCTGGGGTGGGGGTGAATCCCGGGTTGGGACAGCGGTAGATGTAGGTAATTGTGATGCGCCGCCGTCGTTGTCGGGGTGTGGTAGAGTAGGGGGATGTGTAGGAATTGCTGGGTTGTGTTAGGGAATTGTTGGCTCGTTGCGATGGGGGCGACTTATCGCGTGCCCCCTCGCCTATTACTGAGTGGGTTCCGGCGCCGCTGGGGTTGGCCATTGGGGGGATTCAGTCCACAGGAGTTGGGTCTTTGGCTAAAGAGTCAGGGCTGACGGTGTCGGTCCAAACGGACAAGGATAAGGATGTGGTCAGGGTGCGGCTGGATGATAAATCTAAGGGGGAGGTTTATGTGTGCTTTGAGAGCCCTTTAGGTGCACATTTGAAACAAGAAGTTAGGGAAGAAATATGGAAGGATGAGTATGTGGAGATATTTTCCCCGCTCCCCCTGGAGAAGTTCAATCTTGACAAGGGGAAACGGTTTGAGAGCAAGAAGGAGGAGGAAGAGAAGCGTCAGTACCATTTAATTCACCAAACTTTCGTGAACTGGTTGCAAGCGTTTGCCATCCTGGCGAGTGTTATAGGTGAAAAAGCACCGGACAATTGTTCTGGCCTTTTTTGTTACATGGATGCCATTGGTGAAGCGCATCGTGTTTACAGGGGTCAGTCATGGCTGCGTTATGACGAGCAATTCCGAAAGAGAAAAGCGGTTCGTCCTAACACTAGGTGAGATAATAATTATATTGGTCTGTGGTTGCGCGTTATTGCTCCAGTTAGTTTAGGTCAGTCCTATGACGGGTCCGTTGAAGCTGGCCCCTCTTCACAATCCGGCCAAGGTGGTGCTGGATCGGGGGAAAAATCCAGCCTTTGCTGGCAGTTTAACGAGGGCCAGTGCAAGTTTGGAGCAGGGTGCAAATTCAAACATAGCTGATCTTCCTGCGGCGGGAAGTGACACGGAGCGGCCAAATGCTTTAAGAAAGATAAGGGAAAAGGGGTGGGAGGTCCTAGCCATGGGTTAGACGCCGGTGAATCTGTTCGAGATGCAGCCTTATCTAAATAGATTTCCCGATAGGGCTCGAGCGGACCTATTTTCTAACGGTTTCCGTTTCGGTTTCAGGATCCCTTCCCCTCCTCACGAGGTCCCCTTTTCTTTGCGGAACTTGTGGTCTGCCCATCAGTATCTGGCGGTTGTTACGGAAAAATTAACCAAGGAGGTCTTTTTGGATGGCAGGCCCCTTCATGGATAGTCCTTTCCCCGATTTGGTAGTGTCTCTGTTCGGTGTTGTCCCAAAGAAGGAGCCAAACAAGTTTTGGCTTATTCAATACCTGTTGCACCCGTGCGAGCGTTCGGTTAATGATGGCATTGCTCCTGAGCTTTGCTCAGTGGTATATACGTCTTCTGACGCGGTGGTTGATTGGGTTCAGTGCTTTGGCAGGGGGGACTTGATGGCTAAAATGGATATCGAATTGGCGTTTTGCCTCCTCCCAGTTCATCCCGACAGCTTTGGTGTGTTATTGGAACGAGTCTTATTTTGTTGATCGGTGCCTCCCGATGGTTGCTCAATTTCATTCACCTATTTTTAGGCTTTTAGCTTTTTCCTGGAATGGGTAATTTGCGACGTGGCGGGTGCTACGTCGGTCATCCATTACTTTGGATCACTTCTTATGCGTAGGGCCTGCGGAGTCTTCTGTGTGTTCTGTTCTGCTTAGCACCGTCTTTCGGCGTCCCATTGGCTCCTGAGAAAACTGAGGGTCCGCGGTCCTGTATCGTGTTTCTCGGAATCACGTTTGATTCTTTCAACATGGAATGTCGACTTCCCAGAGATAAACTGGTCTCACTGCAGGCAGACGTGCTGAAGGCTAGACATTTGCGCAAGTTAACTCAGAGATTTGCAGTCCCAACTTGGAAACTCAATTTTGCGTTCCGTATCATGCCTATGGGAAGGGTATTTTCGAGGATGCTAGCGGGGGCCTTGGTGGGCATGCAGGCACCACATCATTTTGTTCGCTTAACTAGGGACCACAGGGCTGATTTGGCGGTGGTGGATAGTTTAGACTCGGAATTGTTTACTGATGCTTCCGGCAGCGTGGGTTTCGGTGCATATTGTAAGGGGCAATAAATGGTGTGCAGCGCGGTGGCCGCCAGAGTGGTCGGAGCTTGGTCTGTTACGTAACCTGGCTCTTCTGGAACTTTTTCCTATTTTGGTAGCGGTAGAAATTTGGAGTGACCGGTTTCGGAACAGCAAGGTTCATTTCCATTGCGACAATATGGGGGTAGTGATGGCCATTAATTATTTGTCTGCATACTCTTCCCCGGTGATGTCTCTTGCATCATCTGGTTCTGCGGTGCCTCTCTCTGAATGCTTGGGTAGTTGCAGTTCATGTACTCGGAGTTATCAATTCTATTGCCGATCTCTTTCTCGTTTGCAGTGGAATCCGTTTCGATTGTTGGCTCCAGAGGCAGACTCGGTGGGGATCGACTTCCCACAGCATCTATAGGGCTTGGTTTGCGAGCAGCAGGAGGACTGATTCGGTCTTCTCTAGCGCCTGGTACTTGGGTAGCTTACGATACGGTATCAGGGGACTCGGTAAGGTGGTTGGCAAATTTGGATGGTGTTCGTCAGTATGGGGATTGGGTGGTGGCTTTGCTGGGATTCCTTTGGCAGGTTTCTGTATTGGGCTAGTCAGCTTTGGCCTTCGGTTTTAAACTCCGAGGATCCGAAGATATCACAAAACATTTCTAGGTTGCCCAGGCCCTGAGGGGTTATTGCTGGGGTAGGGTTCTATCGGATAGGTGTCGCCCGGTTTCTTTTTCATTATTGGAACGATTATGGGAGGTTTTGGGTGACGTGTGTTTTTCGCCTTATGAGGTGTGTTTGTACAGGTTGGCTTTTTTTTGGGCCTTCTTTGGGGCCCTTCACATAGGGGAATTGGTGGCTCCCAGCACTGTGAGACCCGGGGGTTGCGGGTCGAGAATGTCGTGTTGCTAGTCGATAGGGTCGAATTTTGGATTCGGCAGTCAAAAACGAACCAGGTTGATCGAGGTAACAGGGTAGTGTTCTGGAAGGTACTCAGGGCGTGGATGTGCCCGGCATTCTGTTTTATGCGATATCATTCTATTCGCTCGTCTTCCTGTGAGTCAGCTACTGTGCCATGTGGATGGGTCGTTTTTGTCTAGGTACCAATTTACTTGGGTATTTCAGAAATGCCTGGCAACGTTGGGGTTGGATGGGTCTGTTTTTGCTCCTCATTGGCATAGGGGCGGCTACGGAGGTGGCTCCTTGGGGATTGGAGCCTGAGGTGGTTAAGTGGATAGGTCATTGGAAATCGTATAGATTCCGATCCTATGTGCGTCCGCAGTTTTTGTGAATTAGGGATGTGGTTCTTTATGAAGGGTTGGGGTTATGCTTGATCTATCTCTAACTATTACCCCCTTCTTTTTTTTCCTTTTTTTTATCATTTAGATTCAGCCCCCCGGTTAGTGTGGATACTCGGGCACCCCTATGTGCATTGTGGGGCTGAACGGGCTGATGTCCGCCTGGATGGGCGACAACTGGGTTTTTCCTGGTCCACAGCAATTGTTCGCTGGCTCGGTATTCGAGGTATGTCATGGAATAGGGTTCTGCCAGCACTTCACTGTTGGGCGCAGCTTGATAGGGCCCCGGATGTCTTGGTGTTACATGTGGGTGGCAATGACCTCGGGGTGCGCACTTTCACAGAGTTGATTCGGGACATTAAATATGACCTTCTCCACCTCTGGTACTCTTTTCCCGGGATAGTGGTGGCATGGTCGGAAATTGTCCCTCAGAGGGTTTGGCGACAGGCTCGCTCAGTGGCGTGCCTGAATTAGGCCCGAATAAAAGTTAACCAGGCGGTCTCTAGTTTTGTGGTGAGGAATGGTGGTGTCTTTGTACGTTATGATTTTGAAGACAGCCTTGGGGGTTTTTGGCTGCCGGATGGGGTTCAACTTAACGTGGTGGACATTGGCCTGTGGGCCTTGAGAATCCAGGAGGGAGTGGAACAAGCTCTGATGCTTGGTGGGCCTCTCATACTTGAAGGTTTCCAAGTATGTATGTGTGGCGGATTGGGGGTCCTTGGAGTTGGTAGTAAATTGGTGTGGGGGGATTCATCGGGTGTATGGTCCCTCCCAAATTATAATTAGCTTGGTGATCTGGCATAATATTGGGCTCCTGCTGGGGTGTGGTTTATACTTTAAACAGCCATCTGTGGTTGTTAATGGTGCCCCTGAGCCTGTGGGGAATCGGCGGAGGGTAATATTTTACATGAGTGGACAGTCTGGGGGCCAGATTTTGTAGCTCCAAGGACTCCCCTTTAAAATAGTGTTTGTTATATATTGATATATAAAATGACGTTTATTTATGTATGTTTGTTAATAAAATGGCTGCTGTGGCCAAAATTAATTCAACCAAAGTCTCTGTGTTATAAACAAAACAGAAGAAATTTGATCCAGCGCTGGTTGATTTAAAAGGAAAGGATGTTCCAACTTTATTCGTACAAATGGTAAAATCTGATGGAGGTAAGGGTGGCTGCATCAGCAATAAGCCTATGCGTTTCTGACAGATCACCTGTCCTTATTCATGGCACAATGACTGGATCAAATTTCTTCTGTTTTGTTTATCCACATCATTTGCAGCCACGGAGGATCCGAGCGCAGTCCACACCTGGACCCACGTAACGGTGAACTGGAGGAGTCCTGCTATTTTCTCTGTGTTATTATTGGGAACTGGTGGGTTAAGGGTTATGGTCACTTGACAGTCAGGAGGTTAGGAAAATCATCAGCCATTACCACCTCCAGCCACAAGAGGCCACTATAACCCATTGAACTTGCCCTTTTCCAAGATGGCCAGTTTTACCTCGGAAGAATCCATCTTGGTTCCTGTTTCCTTTGCTTGAGTATCTGTTTTCTCTGCTCCTGCTGCCTTGCACTTGCTCCTGTTGGAATATTTATCTACTTGTGTACCGACCCGGCTTCATCTGACTACCTGATTGTGTACCAACCCGGCTTCATCTGACTACCTGCTTGTGTACCGACCCGGCTTCATCTGACTACCTGCTTGTGTACCGACCCGGCTTCCCCTGACTACCTGCTTGTGTACCAACCCGGCTTCATCTGACAACCTGCTATATCTGTATGTTTGCTCTTCAGCTAAAAGGACCCAGCTTAATACACTAGTATCGTGACAGAATACTCAAGCCAGAAATGGATCCTGCCGAAGACATACCTATTAAGCGACTTGTAGCAGGTTTAAGCACTATATTAATTGAATGCCAGAGTGAATTAATATCCCTGAAGAATAGTTTTGCTGCCCTTGAGGTACATGTGACTCAGGAGGTTCAAGTCTGTTCGCAAAAGATCCGTGATGCACATAATGGTTTTCAGGAATTTATAACTAAATTATCCCAGCAAGAAAGGCGCATTTCCGATTTGGAGAATCGATCAGTTCCACAATCTGCAGCTTCACCGGGTACTCTCCCTCTTCCTCCAGCCCGTTTCGGAGGAGATGCCCAAAAGTTTTGTGGATTCATTAGTCAGTGTCGGATGCATTTTGAATTATATGAGTCTCATTTCAGATCTGAAAGATTAAAGGTACGGTGTATCCTTTTGCTTCTCAAAGATGCGGCTTTGGCTTGGGCCTCTCCTTATATTGAATCTAGTAGTTCAATACTGTAGAAACTTGATGACTTCCTCACAGCAATAAGACAAACGTTTGATGATCCAAATCAGAGATATACTGCCGAAAATACATTATTGAGGCTACGTCAGGGGAGACGCTCAGTAGCAAAATATAGTGCAGATTTTCGAAGATGGGTTATTGACACCACATGGAATTCTGAAGCACAGCTATCTGTCTATCGTAAGGGACTTTCTGACCCAATCAAAGATGAATTGGCCCAAGCCGAGACTCCCACAGAACTTGAACCTTTTATTAACCATTGTCTTCGTATTGATGCTCGACTAATTGAGAGAAGACGAGAAAAGAAGGCTTCCACTTGGAGTTATTCCAGTTATTGTGAACCCATGATCTCCAATTATTCAAGGAACTCTGAGGTTAAATCAACTAATGAACTGGAGACTGAATCTATGCAAGTAGACGCAGTTCACAAACAGAGTCTTGATGAAAGAAGAGAGCAACGGCTCCAGGAGAACTTGTGTCTGTATTGTGGCAAACCTGGACATTATGTGTCAAACTGTCTCAAAAGACTGTAGCTACATTGGCAGACGCTGACCTTTATGACCAGGAGTCTATCATTTCCAGTACGCCTCAGCAGGTGTACGCAGTGATCCCTCGTCTGTCCCCATTAGCAGCAACTGAGAACAAAGAAAACAATAGTTCGCACATCTCCATTCCAACTCGATTCCAAGTTGGGTCTCGTTGGCTTTCCACTTCCGCGATGGTAGATTCTGAGGCGAATGGCAATTTTATGGACATTACGTTTGCTCAGAACAATCAAATTAAATTCAGAGAAATGCCAACACCAGTATTGATGGAAACCGTAGATGGTTCACCTTTTGAGCTTAGGTCCGGTTACTCATGAAACTGAACAGTTGAACATAGTAATTGAACCAAATCACTGCGAGGCTCTTAACTTCTTGCTTATCTCATCCCCTTAGTTTGATGTTATTTTGGGGATTCCTTGGTTGACGACACAAAACCCATCTATTAACTGGGAATCAAAGACCATTTCTTTTCCCCAGGAGATTGCTGCTGCTCAGGCCGATTCTGTATCCTCTTTCATAAATATTAATACTACCAATAGCCTCTGTTCTAAAGTGGCAGAACAATTACCTCCTCAATATAAATAATTCTCTGACGTCTGTGATAAGAAAAATGCTGAACAATTACCACCTCACCGGCCATATGATTGCCCTGTGGATTTATTACCTGGAGCAGCCATACCCTTTGGAAGTACATACCCATTAGCTGGACCTGAATTAAAGGTTCTTAAGGAGTACTTGGAAGAAAACTCAGCAAAGGGTTTTATTGGTGCTTCTACAGATCCAACCCTTATAAATCCCCCAGTGGACTTGCATTTGTCCTATCGGAATAATTTCTGGAAGTATAACCATCGTTTGTATGTACCAGCAACATCACGATTGAAAGTTTTGCAATTTGTTCATGATTCCAAACCGGCAGTTCAAAAGGGTGTTCAGAAGACCCAAGAGTTACTGTCTAGATATTTCTGGTGGCCAAAATACAGGGAGGATGTTAAAAGATTTGTATCGTCCTGCAGTATCTGTGCATGGTATAAGACTCCCCGTACCTCTCCGCTTGGACTTTTGCAACCCTTGCCTGTGCCCTCTCATCCATGGGGTTCGATCTCAATGGATTTTATTGTGGATTTACCTCTGTCTAAGGGCATGACTACAATCTTAGTAGTTGTAGATAGACTCACAAAAATGGCTCATTTTGTGCCCTGTCATGGACTTCCTTCTGCAAAGGAGACCACAGAGTTAATGATTAGGGAGGTGTTTCGACTGCATGGCGTTCCTGATGATGTAGTGTCTGATCGGGGAGTGCAATTCACTTCGCGCTTTTGGAAGCAATTTTGTTCTGCTCTCAATATCCATATTAATTTATCGACTGCTTTCCATCCGCAATCCAATGGTCAAACAGAACGTACTAATCAGTCACTGGAACAATATCTTCGTTGTTATATTTGCCAGCTGCAAGATGATTGGGTTGACATTCTACCAACAGCAGAGTTCTCCTACAATAACTCCCAAAACTCATCCACAAGACAAAGTCCTTTCTATGCCAATTTGGGCTATCATCCAAGTCTCCTTCCTAATTTTTCAAGAGATTCTTCCATTCCCGCTGTAACTGCTAGATTGGAGTTGCTACAAGATAACCTCAAGATACTAAAAGAGACATTAGATCATGCCCAGGACACCTATAAAAAGACTGCAGACAAGCATCGTAAAGCTGCACCAGTGTTTAAGGTTGGCTACAAGGTCTGGCTCTCTACACGAAATCTGAAAGTGAGTGTGCCTACCGCTAAACTAGGTAAAATATTTGTGGGTCCCTTTAAAATTTTGACACAGGTCAGTCCAGTTGCTTTCCGACTTTAGCTTCCAGACTCCATAAAGGTTCACCCAGTATTCCATGTCTCTCTACTTAAACCAATTATTCCAAATTCGTTTCCTGATCGTATTTCATTTCCCCCTGATTTGGTTCAAGTTAACGAACATGAAGAATTCCTTGTGGAGAAGATTCTGGATTCACGTATCTTTCAAAATCGACTTCAATATTTGATACAATGGCAGGGTTATGGCACAGAAGACTATTCATGGGAACCAGAAGAAAACATCCTTGCTCCTCGGTTGTTGAGAGAATTCCACCAAAGATACCCTGAGAAACCTAGCCAGGTACCGTCCAGAGGACGTCATTGAGAGGGGGAATACTGTTAGGAATATCATCGTCCATTACCACCTCCAGCCACAAGAAGCCACTATAACCCATTGAGCTTGCCCTTTTCCAAGATGGCCAGTTTTTCCTCGGAAGAATCCATCTTGGTTCCTGTTTTCTGTTTGGGCCTATTAATAGGTACTTCCTGAATATAGCCTTTGCTTGAGTATCTGTTTGCTCTGCTCCTGCTGCCTTGCACTTGCTCCTGTTGGAATATTTACCTACTTGTGTACCGACCCGGCTTCATCTGACTACCTGCTTGTGTACCAACCCGGCTTCATCTGACTATCTGCTTGTGTACCGACCCGGCTTCATCTGATTACCTGCTTGTGTACCGACCCGGCTTCATCTGTCTACCTGCTTGTGTACCGACCTGGCTTCATCTGACAACCTGCTATATCTGTATGTTTGCTCTTCAGCTAAAAGGACCCAGTTTAATACACTAGTATCGCGACACAGGGGGTCTAGGGATTAGGTCTCAGAACGTACTCTGCTATCCCATGGTCAGGTAAAGGTAAAACGAGGGATTCAAAGTTTCTGTTCATAAAATGTGTGGATGTAATGTAATAAAATTTGTATGTACTTGTTATGCCAAATGGCGGGCAGAAGTGGACAGCCATGATAAAGATCTCTGGTTGAAGGCTTTAGATATAATCCAAAGGATTTAAATAATGGCTCCATAGGGTCTCTCTGTATACTGTACACATGCTTTATTATACACCCAAGACTTATTTCAGACATGATACATACAATGCTGCAAATTTATTAATATTATATAAAATAATGACAGCAGATGAGACAGGCAGAAGATGTGCCAAATTTATCACAGTGGCGCACACTGTCTAATACATTTGGTGCAACTTGATAGACATGCTAGACACTTTCCTCTAACTTATGCAAATTCTTGGTTGGCTTACTTTAGGCCAGTATTTAAAGGGGTTTTCCCACGAGAGACATTTATGACATATCCACAGCCTTTTAAGGCTCAAAAAGTGTCTAAAACACGTAACAAACCAGCTGCACTCAAGTACGCTGCTATGTGCACCATTTCTGGTGCTTTTACCATAGTAATTCTGCCCAAGATGTTTTGAAAATGTCCTAAACTGTTTAAATATTGGACAGAGATTTTACAAATTCTATAAACTACATTTTAGATTTCTATTTGCTATGAAGCTAGAAGCTGTATTATAGGTAGTGATGTGAGAATTGTTGGCACTTATCATACTAAATGAATTGCCCTAAAAGGGTAATTTTCCTTGCAGAAAGAGAAATCTATGAGTTCTCCGATAAGTTTGGTTTCTTCTCATAAAACATGTCTGCAATTTCTGAAAAGAATCAGAGGACCTCTCCTAGATGAAAAATATATTTGCTCTTTGCTGTTTAGTTATTTTACACTTCACGGGATCATACTTTAATAAAGATAACTGTCAATAGCATAAGTGCCGAAAAACTGTATGTTTATACTTTGTAAGGCCAAAGTACATTATATTTCCTTTTAAATGCTTTCTTACAGCAATGCTATCAAAGTCAGCTTTGTGGTGCGAAGAGAACTGTAGATATTAAACGCTTTGTTGTTGCAGATGATATCTTATGCTAAGCTTACAAGAGTCATGCAATGTTACACAAATTTATTCAGATAAAAATGATCTCTTGTTGTCTGATTTCCTTTGTTAAATATGTTTAATATTCATAAAACACAAGCTTGTAGATTTATGTTCAATATTTATTCGGGACAGGGCAAATTCAGCTTTTTTCCTGCCTGAGGTGAAAATTTATATGGCGACCCCTGCCAAGAGATTGATTGACATCCCTGTGGCGGTTTTACGACGCTACCAGCCACCTCCAACTCTTGTCCATGTGTTGTTGCCTTGTACTCCCCAAGCATGTACAGTCAGCGGGCTATTATTCCTGGGCATGCATGGTGTAGCGGAGGCTGGTAGTGATGTAAGATGGTCAGGTGGTGTCAATCAAGCATGGAAAGGTGAGTTTGAAGACCGGACTGCGTAACACTTCAGGATAACGGCACTGCCCCCATAACTCTTCAAAGATTAATTACCTTATAAATTTTACTGCATCTAAAAAAATATGCAGCGGTTTGTTTTAAAATGTGGTCAGGTCATGTATTATAACAAGGTAGCAGCTTAGGGGGCTAAAACGACATGACCGGTTAACTTTGAATCTAAAATTAAATTCAACAATTCCAGCAGCCCTGCAATTTTTGTCCTTAGAAATATATCCTATATGTCCTACATAAATACAGAATAAGACCCAAGCTTAGTTCATAAATACAGTACCAGAACAAAGCTCAGCACATAAAAACAGCACCAGAGCCAAGCTCAATACATAAAGCACCACAACCAACCACAGTACATAAATAAAACACCAGAACCAAGCCCAGTACATAAATACAGCACCAGAACAAATCTCAGTACATAAATATCGCACCAGAACTAAGCTCAGTACATAAATACAGTACAAGAACCAAGCTTGGTACATATGTATACAGCACCTGAACCAAGCTCAGTACATAAATACAGCACCAGAAACAAGCTCAGTAAATAAAATCAGCAGCAAAACAAAGCTCAGTACATTCCAAACTTGTGTTTCAAACACAAAATTTATGGATGTTGAATGAGTGCATTGAAAACTTATGAGGAGAAGACTAGCATCTGGTATATTTGACACAAGAACAGCCATTTATGAAAGGTGAAGGTTAAACAATACATATGCAAAAAATCAAGGCTTTGTTATACACAAGATGTTATCTCGTCTTCATGCGCCAAACTGAACGGAAATCTGCTATGATTCACTGAACATAAATTGACATTAAAGAGTTCACACTGACATAGGAGTGCCTGGCAACTGTTTTGTAACAGATGCTGAACAAATACAATGGCATTCATATCAGTCAGGTCACTTGTGTCAATAACCAATGGTGCACTGGGAGACATTAGATTCTTAGAGTAATCATTCAAAATGCATGCTGATGGCACGTGGCTATTTAGATGGAAACCTACAATAACATTTTCAGTGAAAGACAAATTATAAAGCAGTAACTTGCACATTTTAGCTACAATGTTCCCAAAAGTCATGGAGGTTCCATTAAAGAGTATTTGCACTTTCGCAAAACTTTTGTTATGTTTTAGGGACATATCAGAAGTTTTAATTGGTTGGGTCCGGGTGCTAAAACCCCCATCATTGCTGAAATGAAGGAGCAGAAACTCTCAGCTGAGTGCTCTACACCATCGGCTGCAATTGGTGCTCCTCCCTAGGCTGAAGACAGACTTACATAGAACGAGCCTATCTTCAGCCTAACATGGATCGCATATCACAGCCAAAGGTGCAGAGCTTCCATAAAATTTATTATATTGGTGTGATTCTCAAGTATTAGGCTTAGTCGCTGAAGATTTTTGTGCACATACACACATGACACTCACATTTTAAGCACATGCCACACCCACTCATTCGATTCATGGCGCACACATGACACTCACACTTTGGGTACATGCCACAGACATTGGATATATGCCTTTTACACTCACCTAGCTCACATACATGCTGCACAAACAGTACATATAACACTTATCCTGGACAAATGTCACAATACACACTGCAAATATGTCAGTAATGCTGATGTCACACAGTTATCACTATATGTTAAAATATGCCACTTTAATCACACTGTGATGGATACTTACAAGCTTTTTTGTGCCCACTGCTAACCATTGACAAGCAGAATCCAGGCAGGCAGGCAGGAAAGAGACAAGCCTGGTTGAGGCAAAGCCTTGCCACCACTCACCACAACTGTGCCACCAATTTGTAGCAAACATCCTCTTTCCCCTACCAACTCTCCCCCCGCTTAGGCTACATTTACACTAGACTTTGTTGCAGGGTATGTTCGCCATGTACACTAGAAAATGCTCCCGATCTATACTCTGAACATCTCCATAGTATTACTGATCATGACATATACCAAAGAGTTTAGTTTTTGAATAGGTTTGGACAGTATGCATCAACATATCATTTTTTCACTTTATTAAATTGTATTGTATTATTTTTTGAATTGGAGTCAATGGGTGTTGTATGCTGCAACTGTATTTCGTACAGTTTTATACATCCAGGATCTACGTTTAGCATTTATGTAAGGAGAGTTTCTCGGTTTAAATGCTGAACATGCACGACAAATGGGGTGTGAACGAGCCTAATACTATTTTCCAGTCCTACATGCTGCATAAAACAGGTTTAAAGTCCAGTCCTTTTTTTCCACTCCCCACTATGAAGATTATTGTGGCTGGGATCGCCCCTCACCCTTCAGGGTCCCTGAAAATACTGTTGGAATTATGTTTTTTATTACCTTACTATCCTAATAATATAAGTCAAATGTAACTTTATATGTGGCTTAAAATAAAAAACTAATTTCTGAAAAAAAACAAGCCATGCGTTAATAGTAAGGGTATGTTCACATGCAAACTCAAAAACGTCTCAAAATACGGAGCTGTTTTCAAGGGAAAACAGCTCCTGATTTTCAGATGTTTTTTAAGACACGTGTTTTTCACGGCGTTTATCGCATCGTTTTTTACGTTTTTCAAAACGGCCGCGTAAAAAAAACAGCCCGTCAGAACAGCCAAAAAACGGCCGAAAATAGGCCGTGTGAACATACCCTCAGACTAATGAGAGTCTGGCAGCTAGGTCCACGGTGCCACGTCCATGCCACGATTGCAATTCTTTCTGGCTTATGTCACTTCTGCTCCCCTTTCTTAGTCACTTTCTACTGAAATGAATGGGAGTTAATTCAGCTATTGAGTACTCTTACTCATATTTTCCCATAATTTATTTTTATTTTATTGTATTTTACCAGTCATTTGGTGTTTGAGCAACTATCTGATAGATATTGCACAAAATCTATAGAATAATATGTTAAGTTGGCTTACTCAATCCTATTTTGGAGGGATAAAATACAAAAGAATAGCATGTTAAAGAATTGTATATGGGATTCGGTGACACATTTATTAAATTGTGTCAGGTTTAATACGAGAAGGTGGCATGAGAAGGTGAATTGAAAGCCAACCCAATTAAATTGCATGTCAGTCATCGAAGATCAGATAACACTTTGCATTATGTTCCAGTCATCCAATGTAATAATGTTTCTAAAAATAATATCCGCTACCCCATGATACTGTAAAAAAATGGAATCTCTTCATATTATAGTCCGAGTACAGATTTTTTATTTTATTTATTTATTTATTTTTCTTGACAAATATATTTGTAAAAGAGCCTTACATGATTTATGATGTAATGTTGCTGCAAATTACCTAAGCACTATCAGATAGGGCTGTGCATATTGAACAAGCACAAGAAAATGACTGTGAGTGGCAATTTTAGGCTAAGTGTGGACTGGCAAAATTTTAAAATAGGTCTCGAGATAAGTGGGTTAGGGAGTTTCAGAATACGAAATAAAATGTAAAAAATATATCACTGATCAAGGAAAAAGGAAGCTTTGCAGGAAAGTACAATATGATTTAGTATACAAGACACATATCACAGAATTTTCTGTGACCCTGATACAGCTAAAACATAACCTTTATTGAAACTACTAAAATGTTATTACATTTTTGACATACGAATAAGAACATCATAGGCTGAGCACTTAACATTGACAATAGGTAGGACAATGCCTTTCAATGAGCTAGTTTTGCCCTATCAGCCCTGAAAAGAGTCAAATACTCTCATGAAAATGGCAACAGCAGCACTAACCCTTGGATAATATCCCTGTTTTATCCTATTTGGACTCCTTAGGGGATTATTATTGAGACATGACTAAAAACAAAGCAATAGCAGTATATCAGTAAAGACTATCGCACGCCATATTTAAGAACTACATGCAGTAGTACAAGCTTCTTGAAAGTGTGCCAATAATAAAGTGAGACCAACCCCTTCACCTTGATTAGATAAGATGACCCTTCCCAATTGGTTAAAAACCACATGAATCTACCATGGAAATGCCAATCAGCATCTAAACTATCTTAATTATTACTATTTGTAGATCAGTTTGTGATCTAATATAAACAATAATAGGTAGTAAAAAGCGCAGATCTTGCACGATTATTGTGCTGTTACTTAGAGAGAAGGGTTAAACAATGGACACACAAACTAGTGGACAAATCATGCTGTTATGAGAAGAGAGAATAAACAGTGTACATACATATATCATTATATACTTAGAGTTGTCTACTGTCTGACAAACTATATTGGGAAGGTACCGAGCAGTCCACGAATGAGTGACCAACAGATTGTCCAATTCTACGACCTTGATAAAAACAGGGAAAGACATATATCGGCCTTAAGTACAACATAACAGAGCTCGGTACACTGCCACATACACCATGCATCCTACAATATTGAATCAAATATTAAATCCAGCTTTGGCAAAATTTAAGGCGTAAATGAAATGCATGATAGTCATAGCACCAAACTCACCCAATATCCTTTTGTCATACATTTATATTTAGTATCCGTTTTAAGTGGGTACCGAAGGAACATTTCATAACAGGTCCATTACATGTAGAAATCAAAGGATAGCTCCACCAAGACCCATTGCAAACTCTGTATTTAAAGACCTTATGGTTCTAAGACTCACTCTATGTATGTATCCAGCAAGAGCCAAGTACAGACAAAGTGTTAGGAAACATCTGTTCCTTTAAGATCGCCTTGACTATTGTCTTAGCTTCTAGGCGGATCTGGTTTTACTTTGAGCCTATCTCTCTTCTCTGTCTTTCTCCTTATTACAGGTAAAGGTGGAGTATTTATACCTGGCTTCCTCCACTCCTCCACAGTTAGGGTTCCGTTCATGGATTTCCCTGACGTAAAGCTCCAATGCAATGGAACCCATGAACAGAGCCCTGACGCAGATGTGAACAAAGCCTAAGCTCCAACAAAACCCCCCATCCTTGTAGTGCTGTCCAAGTCCCTACTCTACAGTTACAAGAAAATGTATACATTTATACCATAGCCTCATTTCAGGCATTATATTCGGAAAGATAATATCACATAACTCCCAAATACATATTCTGGGTGCTTTACTATTAACAGTGTATTGCAAAGTTCCCTCATTAATAGTGCCAGCAGATTGACTCTGTTAATGGTGTCAATGGTATGCCCCAAATATTAGACCCTTTAATTGTGCCAGCACAGTAACTCCGATAATGGTGTTAGTGGAATGACCCAAATACTAGCCTCTTTAATGGTGCCAGTAGAGTGCTTTCAGTATTAATACCAGTGCTATCACTCCCACTAATCAAGCAAGACCAAAATAAAAATATAAAAAAATCTTATTCCAGCACCCTGCACGTAGGAAGTGTTTATGAGCCGCCACTCACAGATTCTACATCTCCTGATGCTATTCTATATTAGCAACTAAGATCAGCACTAGGACGGGATTTCAGTTTAGCTCCATTCAAGTAAATGGGACTGAGCTACAATACCAGACACAGTCCATGAGCACAAGTTATGCTGCTTCTGGAAAAAAGCAGGTATTTTATTCTAGTCTGATACAACCCATTTAAGACTTTGTATATTATCTGTATGGTGACAAGACTCACAAATGCAAAGCTAGAGTTATTTATTAATGGCATCACCATGTAGAGTTTTGCAGAAGAACTTCTACAATACAATACAATCAAAGGTTCCTGTAATGGCAGGGGGTAGGGAGACGGACAAGTGAGCCCTAATCTACCCGCCACTCTGTCCCTGCCTACTTGCAACGACCCGCCCTAGGCGACGGGGTACAACTGGGCGGCGGTCCCTGCGCTCAGTAAGTGCACGACAAACACGACAAACATACAAAGGAACACAAGCAAGGAAAAGGGGCAGTTGCCCACGGCAACACCGTGAGCAACCAGAGTGGTGAACGAGCCGAGTCAAGCCAGGAGTGTGCGCGGTACAAAACAAAAAGCAGAAGAGTAGTCGGTAAGCCAGGGTCTGTATGGAGCAGGATCAAAAATAGCAGGCGCTGTAGCTGGGCCAGGAAACCACAAGGAAAGAATCACAAGCACCGAGGGACAGGAAGGGCAGGCTTAAATAGACCGAGGGCGGGAGCTAGCTGACTCTGGCCAGGTTACGATAGGCTCTCCCACTCCTAAGCCTGCCAGCCTGAATGGTGGAAGCAGGAGTCAGTCTCAGGGATGTATTCTCAGGTGCTGACTGATTAGTTCTGGGAGTTAACCCCGAAGCTGTGCATGGCAGATCCTTTACAGTTCCCATCCGTGTTGCCAACCGTCTGCCAATTCCTGTGCAGTCCGTAAAATTTGGGCACTTTTTTCCAATGTCAGTGAAAGAAAATTGATGCGTCTGCAAATTTTTTTTAAGTTGGAGGAACTTTTACAGATTATTGGGATTGTAATTATCATCATTTCAGAGGTCTCAGTACAAGCTTCTAATGTGTTTATATCAGTATTCTAAGCCATAGACAGATATTACTTATAACTAGAGATGAGCGAACATATCAAAAGTTCGGTTCGGCTAGTTCGCCGAATTTCACAAAAAAGTTCGGTTCGGACCGAACTAGTTCGGACCGAACCTGTCACTTCCGTGCGCCGAGCATGCTACTGTCCGGGGTGCTGATAGAGTTAATGGGCTGCACTAACTCTTTCAGCAACCTTGACAGTACATGCTCGGCGCGCGGAAAATACAATTTAAATGTAATAAAAAAATAAAAATTATACGTTCGTACTTACTTTCCTCCTGTCCGGCCTCCAGCGATGACGTTTCATCCCTTTCGCCGCTGCAGCCAATCACAGGCTGTAGTGGCGGTCACGCACGTCAGGATGACGCTTCATCCCACGTGACCGCCTCTGCAGCCAATCACAGGCTGCAGCGGCGACATGGATGAAACGTCATCGCTGGAGGCCGGACAGGAGGAAAGTAAGTATGAACGTATTATTATTTTTTTTTGGCATGTATGTATGTATGTATGTATGTATGTTGGGATGTATGTATGTTGTCATGTATGTATGTATGTATGTATATCTGTGCATGTATGTTGGCATGTATGTATATATGTGCATGTTTGTATGTATATTTGCATGTATATATTTGCATGTATGTATGTATGTTTGCATGTGTGTATGTTTGCATGTATGTATATTTGCATGTATGTTGTCATGTATGTATGTATGTATGTTGTCATGTATGTATGTATATATGTGCATGTGTGTATGTATATTTGTATGTATGTATGTTTGCATGAATGTATGTTTGCATGTATGTGTGTTTGCATGAATGTATGTTTGCATGTATGTATGTATGCATGTTTGTATGTATATTTGCATGTGTGTATATATATGTATGCATGTATGTATGTATGTTGTCATGTATGTATGTATGTATGTATGTTGTCATGTATGTATATATGTGCATGTATGTTGGCATGTATGTATATATGTGCATGTGTGTATGTATGTATATTTGCATGTATATATTTGCATGTATGTATGTTGTCATGTATGTATGTATGTATGTATATATGTGCATGTATGTTTGCATGTATGTTGGCATGTATGTATACATGTGCATGTTTGTATGTATATTTGCATGTATATATGTTTGCATGTGTGTATGTATGTTTGCATGTATGTTTGCATGTATGTATGTATGTTGTCATGTATGTTTGTATGTATATTGTCATGTATGTATGTATATATGTGCATGTATGTATGTTTGCATGTTTTTATTTTTGCATGTATGTTTATATATATGTGCATGTATGTAATTATGTTTGCATGTATTTATGTTTGCATGTATATTTGTGCATGCTTGTATATATGTATGTATGTATCTTTGCATGTTTGTTTGTTTGTATGTATGTATGTATGTATGTATGTATGTTTTCATGTGTGTGTGTATGCATGTATGTACGTATGTATGATAGTTTGCATGTATATATGTGTGTATGTTTGCATGTATGTATATTTGCATGTATATATGTGCATGCTTGTATGTATGTTTGTATATATGTATGTATGGCCATGTATGATACTGTCTGCTGGCGCCCTGTATCTAAGTCAACTTCACGGCAGGCTTCTATACATGGTATAACAGTCAGTATCACACATTAAACTGAATCTAAGCCTACAACATGTTTTATTTCATTTTTTTTTTTTTTTTTACAGGTTTGGTGTTTGGACTACGTCGGTTTTGAGGACTACTTAGATGACGTTTTTTTTCTACAATAAAATGGTTAATGAGGGTTGTGTTGGGGGTGCTTTATTTCAATAAAATATTTTATCTATATCTTTGTCTTTTTCTTTTCAAATTTTATTACTACCACTTTAGTAATGGCCGCTGTCTGAGTGACAACATCCATTACTAAGGCGAGGCTTAGTGTTAGCCGGTGCAGAGGCTAACACTAACCACCATTATTACCCCGGTACCCACCACCACCAGGGGTGCTGGGAAGAGCCAGGAACGATCCAGTACCCGACCATCTGTTGTGATGGTCGGGCTCTGGGGTGGCCGCAGGCTGGTATTATGAGGCTGGGAAGGGCCAAAAACAGTGGACCTTCCCACCCTTGTAATGCTAGGCTGCTGCTGCTGTGTTGTATCTGGCTGGTTATAAAAGTGGGGGGGACCCCACGTCATTTTTTAAAATTATTTAGTTATTTTTTTTTTTTTTTTAAAAAGACATGGGGTTCCACCCAATTTATCATAACCAGCCACATACAACACAGTGTTATTAGCCTGGGAATGGACAAAACCAGTGGCCCTTCCCACCCATGTAATGCCAGACTGCTGCGGCCTTGTATATGGCTGGTTATTAAAAATGTGGGGGACCCAACGTCTATTGTTAAATTTGTTAAATTAAAAAAAAAAACGACGTGGGGTCCCCCCCCATTTTTATAACCAGCCCGATACAACACAGCAACAGCAGCAGCAGCAGCCTAGCATTACAAGGGTGGGAAGGTCCACTGTTTTTGGCCCTTCCCAGCCTCATAATACCAGCCTACGGCCGCCCCAGTACCCGACCATCACGACAGATGGTCGGGTACTGGATCGTACCAAGCTCTTCCCGGCACCCCTGGTGGTGGTGGGTACCGGGGTAATAATGGGTGGTTAGTGCTAGCCTCTGCACCGGCTAACACTAAGTACCTCCTTAATAATGGACGCTGTCAATCAGCCAACTGCCATTATCTAGGCACTAATAAAGTTTAAAAAAAAACACAAAGACAATTCTTTTTTATTGAAATAAGAAATCCCCAACAAAACCCTCGTTAACCATTTTATTAAAATTTGAAAAAACGTAGATCTACGCAGTAGTCCAACGAATCGAAGATGTAGTCCAATCGGTACATCAAAATCTGCAACAACATAAAAAAACAGTTATCAATGTGAACAATACCAATACTTCTACTCACCTACACACATATATATACACGCACACACAAACAAACAACCATACACAGACACACACATATATACACAAACACAACAAGATATACACACACACACACATAAACAGACAAACACACACACATATACACGAACTCACACATATACAAACAAAAACACACATATCCAAACACACACACACACACACAGTTATACACACACATACACGAACACATATACACAAACACATATACAAACAAAAACACACATACCCAAACACACATATACACAAACACATATACACAAACACACCCATATATACACACAAACTCACACCCATATACACACATATACACAAACACACACATATACAAAAACACACAAACATCTACACACAAACATATACACAAATACACCCATATATACACAAACATATACACAAACACATATACACAAACACACCCATATATACACACACACACATATACACAAACACACATATAAAAACAAAAACAGACAAAGTCACATACCCAAACACACATATATACACAAACACACACATACACAAACACGGTTTCTTTTAAATGCTGCTGGGGAACCCGCTCGATCCACTATATAAGGCTGCGCTACAGTGCAGCATTTAAAAGAAACAGGATCCTGACCTGTCCATAGAGTTTAAGGCAGCACAGAGTATTTCATTAGATGAGCGTGCAGATTCAGTGCTGCTGTGAACTCTGCTCTTACCATTACGTAGCTCTCAGTCTGTTACCTCTCCTCCACTCCTGTCCTCCAGAACACCTTCACATGATTGGCAAGTCACCACGTAATGGTAAGAGCAGAGTTCACAGCAGCACAGAGTATTTCAGAAGATGAGCGTGCGGATCTTGTGCGGGGTGGTGACTTGCCAATCATGTGAAGGTGTTATTGAGGACAGGAGTGGAGGAGAGGTAACAGACTGAGCTACGTAATGGTAAGAGCAGAGTTCACAGCAGCACTGAATCTGCACGCTCCTCTCCTGAAATACTCTGTGCTGCTGTGAACTCTGTTCTTACCATTACGTAGCTCAGTCTGTTACATCTCCTCCACTCCTGTCCTCTATAACACGTTCACATGATTGGCAAGTCACCACCACGCACAAGATCCGCACGCTCATCTCCTGAAATACTCTGTGCTGCTGTGAACTCTGCTCTTACCATTACGTGGTGACTTGCCAATCATGTGAAGGTGTTCTTGAGGACAGGAGTGGAGGAGAGGTAACAGACTGAGAGCTACGTAATGGTAAGAGCAGAGTTCACAGCAGCACTGAATCTGCACGCTCATCTCCTGAAATACTCTGTGCTGCCTTAAACTCTGTGGACAGGTCAGGATCCTGTTTCTTTTAAATGCTGAACTGTAGCGTAGCCTTATATAGTGGATCGAGCGGGTTCCCTAGCAGCATTTAAAAGAAACAGGATCCTGACCTGTCCACAGAGTTTAAGGCAGCACAGAGTATTTCAGGAGATGAGCACGGGCAGCCGTTCGTTTTTCCGAGCCGTGCTCCCATTATGCACACGACCGTAAAAACACCTGTTATTGCGGGTCGTAATTACGACCCGCAATAACGGGCTCATAGACTTCTGTTACCCACGGGTACCTTTCCGTTTTCTCACGGGAAGGTGCCCGTGCCGTTAAAAAAATAGGACATGTCCGTAATTGACGGACGTATTTCGGCCGCAAGTACCGGACCGAACACACTGCAGGGAGCCGGGCTCCTAGCATCATATTTATGTACGATGCTAGGAGTCCCTGCCTCTCCGTGGAACTACTGTCCCGTACTGAAAACATGATTACAGTACGGGACAGTTGTCCTGCAGCGAGGCAGGGACTCCTAGCATCGTACATAAGTATGATGCTAGGAGCCCGGCTCCCTGCACTGTGTTCGGTCCGGTACTTGCGGCCGAAATACATCCGTCAATTACGGACGTAATTAGTGTGTGTGCACATACCCTAAATAGTCACTGTCCAGGGTGCTGAAAGAGTTAACTGATCGGCAGTAACTGTTTCAGTACCCTGGACAGTGACTACCGATCACAGTATCTGTAAAAAAAAAGACGTTCATACTTACTGGGAACTCCCTGCTTCCTCCAGTCCGGTCTCCTGGCCGTTGCCTTGGTGACGCGTCCCTCTCGACATCCGGCCCGACATTCCTTGATGACGATGCAGCCCATGTGAGCGCTGCAGCCAATCACAGGCTGCCGTGGCCTCTGCAGCCAATCACAGGCTGCAGAGGCCTCTGCAGCCAATCACAGGCTGCCGCGTCAGAAAAGGTCGGACTGGAGGAAGAAGAGGGACTCGTCACCAAGACAACGACCGGGTACGTATGAAATGCTTTTTATTTTATTTTTAATCAGCAGCCTCTTTTCTCTATCAGTGATTGATAGAGACAAGTGGCTGCCGATTTGTATAATGTTTTTGACCGGGTTCGGTCAAAACGGGTTCGGCCGAACCCGGTGAAGTTCGGATTCGCTGCGAACCGAACTTTTCCGGAAGTTCGGACCGAAACCGGGTTCGGTTGTCCCGATTCGCTCATCTCTACTTATAACCTTTGTGATTCATTATTGTTTTGAAATTTGTCCATACAAAATGTTGGCTGTCCGTGATTTTTTAATAAATTGTCCTGAAAAAAGAAAGAATCAGGTTGACAACCCTGGTTCCCACCCCTCAACATTTCCCATCACGTATTTGCTGATGTTGCAGTGATTGTGGAGAGAGGAAATTTCACTGTATAGTTTGATAAAAGTTTAATTGTGCTCCCACAATATGAAAGAAATTATAAGGTTCACTGAAGTAACAATTGAGTAAAAAATACCTTTTAATAGTAACTTGTTAAAAACAGGGGTAACACACCACTGTGACATAAGCCCCACCGTGATTATTAAAAAATGTATTAAACAAAAAACACTGAGTCATTATGATGCATATATCTCGGTGTTTGTAACGATATTATGTCTGGAATCAGCATATATCCAGGGCACACCAGTAGTACAATCCCCAAATAAAGCACAGGTGTCCGAATGAATCGGATCTCCTAGTGCTGGGTGTAACACAATATGACTGTCCCCAATGCAAACATTCCATAAACAATAAACGACCCTACGCGTTTCAGATACTCATCCTCAGGGGTCCGTATCTTGGTAACTCTGGCCTCTTCACCAGCGATAGTGATATTCAACAGCAGATATTCTGCTGTGCGTCACGGCAAGATGCACATATCGATGTCAACGGCATACTTCATTGCAGGCGCTAGGTTACTATAAACGCTAAAACTCCACCCCTCGTATTAGGCGGCAACACATGAGCTGACCAATCACAGCACCCTCTCGATTCGTGACACCTGCCCATGTGACCCCCCGCCGTCAGCTGACAACCAGGGGTCATCATCGGCCGCATCAACCCGAACGCGCAGGCGCAGTAGAAGCCAAGGACAAGTCGCCCGGACTGCCAAACACGAGGAGGTAAGCGCTACACGATATTGTATTATAAGTATATCTTGCGGGACAGTTAAACACCGCAAGTGGACTACCTCACAGAGCAACTCAAAAGTAAATAAACACTTTAAAGGTGGACATGAATACTAGATCCCTCATGTCAGGAGGGACTGACAGGCGATCTCTAAATGTATCGGCTGACCCATATGGCCATCTCAAAACTTAGTAATTAGACAATTATGAACTCACCCACCCTATGGGCACCCAGTGGAGAAAGGCCACCCACAGGGGAATGGTAAGGCATATTAGATGAAACATGTGTAATTAGTCTGCTCATTTAAACCTGCTGGTTGTATACATTCCAGTCTATGGATCCATTGTGCTTCTTTGCGTAAAATCAGGTTGTCCCAATCCCCTCCTCTTTTAGGGGGTCTAACAAGTTCAATCACTTGAAACTTTAAGCATGCTGCCTGACCTTGGTGTTTTACATGCACATGCTTAGATATTGGGGTGTCCCTAACATGGATAATGTCTCCAACATGCTCCCTAATACGACGACGAAATTGTCGTGCTGTTTTACCCACATAATTAAGGGGGCATGGACATGTGATTAGGTAGACTACTCCCGCTGTCTTGCAATTGACATAATCCCGAATGTTGTATTGTTTCTGTGTAACGACACTAGTGAAGCTATTCCCTTTAAAAATGAATTCACAGGCTTTACAGCTACCACATCTAAAAGTGCCTGGTATTTGTCTATCCAGCCACGTACCCCTAGGTGAGATGGGGTCAAAACAGCTATGCATGACTTTGTCCCTTATATTTTTCCCTCTCCGATACGTGACAGACGGCCTCTGTGTGATCTGATCTACTAAATCTACATCAGAACTGAGAATACGCCAATACCTATTCAGTATCTGCATGATGTCATTTTGTTTTGAATCATAGGTGCCTATGAGTCTCGTGACCTGTTCTTCTTTCCGTTTTTTAGGGACCAGGAGACATTGCCTATCTGCATCCCTTGCTCCCTCATAGGCCTTCCTAATAACACTCTTGGGGAAGCCTCTGTCCTTCAATCTTGTTTTGAGTTCCTGGGCCTGGCACTCAAAATCACCCATAGAGCTACAATTCCTGCGTACTCTCATAAATTGGCCTTTCGGAATGCCACGTTTGAGGGAATAAGGATGACAGCTATTCCATTGCAGAAAACTATTAGTTGCTGTTTCTTTCCGATGTACCTTGGTGCGGATTGTGCCTTCTTCTGTTTTTGTGATTTTCAAGTCTAAAAAGGACAATTCTTTCTCACTGATCTCACATGTGAATTTTAGTCCTACATCATTATTGTTGAGGGCTGCTACAAAACTATGGAACTCATCCGCTGTAGAGTTCCAGAGGATCAACACGTCATCAATATATCTAATCCATAATCCAACGGATGAAGTCCATTTGACAAATTTGTCCCCAAAAACAATTGTCTCCTCCCACCAGCCAAGAAATAAATTTGCATAGGTGGGAGCAGCAGGACTCCCCATTGCAGTACCACATTGCTGATGAAAAATTTTGTCTTCAAAAATAAATATATTTTTTTCAAGAACAAACTGTAGTAACTGCAAAACAAATTGGTTATGAGCTGCAAACTGAGTACCTCTAGATCCCAGATAATACTCGACCGCTTTATAACCACATTTGTGAGGTATGGATGAATACAACGCCTCAACATCCAGACTAGCCAGGATTGTATCTTTCTCCAGAGAAATACCGTCAATCTGTTTCAAGACATCCATAGTGTCACGTACATATGACGTGAGACTCAAGACAAAGGGGCGCAACACCTGATCAACATATGTACTCACGTTTTGAGTTAAATTATTAATGCCTGAAACAATGGGTCTGCCACGTAAGGGAGGATACCCTTTATGGATTTTGGGCAGGCTATAAAAACACGCCATAACAGGAAATTGTGGGTATAGGAACCCGAACTCACCTGCACTAATCAAAGATCTGCTCTTTGCATCACTCAAGATGCTCAGCAGCTCTTTCTTGAATAGTGCCGTAGGGTTATCCTTTAAAATGGTGTAGCAGTCATGGTTAAACAAAATGTCCTCACACATTTTCTTATAATCATCCCTGCTCATGACCACAATGTTCCCACCTTTATCAGATGCCTTTAGAACAATGTTCTGTTTTTTCTCTAGAGTGGTCAGAGCTAATCGTTCAGACCAAGACAAGTTGTTATCCATGCCCCTACTGTCCTGACTAAGACTTTTGATCTCATCTCCCACCATATCCACAAATAAATCCACGTTGGTAAAGTCTCCTATAGGTGGCAGCTTCCTACTCTTCATTTTTAGGTTGGTGAAGGGACCTATACCTGGAGCTCTTCCAGATTCCTCTAGTAACCCCTCTAGGGCTGAAAGGCCTTCCATATCAGACTCCTCTAGCCCTAGTTCCATACATTTTTTTCTATTATGGTGTTTAAAAATTTTTATCCATTTGAGTTTACGAGCAAATAAGTTGAGATCTTTTATCCACGAAAATGAGTCAAATTTAACTGTAGGGACAAAAGAAAGTCCCTTTTCTAATAATGTATTCTCTGATGCACTCAAATTATATTCAGAAAGGTTAATGATTTGAAGCCTATCCATATTATTCCCCTTCACTAATCCTTTTGTCCCCTCAGCATATAGCGGGAAATGGGAGGATTGTTGGCTAAAAAATTATTGCCACTGTTAGAAGAGGCTCTCCCACGGCCTCTATTTCTACCTCTTGCTCCTCCCCTAAATTTGTGTTTCCCACCACTACCACCAAAAAATGGGCCCACTCTTTCAGAGTCTGTAGTTTCACTCTCTGATGTGGAAGGGTCAGATTCCCTCGGCCCCCTATTGGTCTGTTGATATTGCTGTTGTTGTGTAGTAACAAAATCATACGCTTTTTTCTCCCTAAATTCCTGTAGGTCTCTCTGGAATTGGAAATGTTTACGTTCCTTTAGATGATTAGTGAACCTTTCTAAAGTTTGTTGGAGGATTTTGTCCCTTTTATCAAAGCCAGGGGTATCTACCAAGGACTTAGCTGCCTCAATCTCTTTTTTAAGCTCAGCACTAATAAAGTCAAACTGGACTTTTTCTTCCTCTACCAAAATCTGCATCAGCCTAAGTGAGCTCCCTGTGATCTCCTGTTCCCATCTTTCTTTTATATTAGCGGTTTTTAATCTTGATGCTGGGACAATGGGGACCCTGAGACCTCTGGGAACTATCTTGTTCTTTAAATAGTTTTCCAGACTCTGGATCTCCCACCAACTTCTAGTATAATCTTTATGCAATCTATTAAGGTTTTTGAAGGTAGTTTTAAGAGATGCACCCTGAACTGTATACATCAGTTCACATTCAGAAAAAACGCTTTTTGCCTCACTCATCCACCCATCTGTGTTTAATTCAGAAAGTGCAAAGGCTGCCATACCTAGATATAATGAAATTATTAACTGTATGAACTAAATGTAATTTCACTGTATAGTTTGATAAAAGTTTAATTGTGCTCCCACAATATGAAAGAAATTATAAGGTTCACTGAAGTAACAATTGAGTAAAAAATACCTTTTAATAGTAACTTGTTAAAAACAGGGGTAACACACCACTGTGACATAAGCCCCACCGTGATTATTAAAAAATGTATTAAACAAAAAACACTGAGTCATTATGATGCATATATCTCGGTGTTTGTAACGATATTATGTCTGGAATCAGCATATATCCAGGGCACACCAGTAGTACAATCCCCAAATAAAGCACAGGTGTCCGAATGAATCGGATCTCCTAGTGCTGGGTGTAACACAATATGACTGTCCCCAATGCAAACATTCCATAAACAATAAACGACCCTACGCGTTTCAGATACTCATCCTCAGGGGTCCGTATCTTGGTAACTCTGGCCTCTTCACCAGCGATAGTGATATTCAACAGCAGATATTCTGCTGTGCGTCACGGCAAGATGCACATATCGATGTCAACGGCATACTTCATTGCAGGCGCTAGGTTACTATAAACGCTAAAACTCCACCCCTCGTATTAGGCGGCAACACATGAGCTGACCAATCACAGCACCCTCTCGATTCGTGACACCTGCCCATGTGACCCCCCGCCGTCAGCTGACAACCAGGGGTCATCATCGGCCGCATCAACCCGAACGCGCAGGCGCAGTAGAAGCCAAGGACAAGTCGCCCGGACTGCCAAACACGAGGAGGTAAGCGCTACACGATATTGTATTATAAGTATATCTTGCGGGACAGTTAAACACCGCAAGTGGACTACCTCACAGAGCAACTCAAAAGTAAATAAACACTTTAAAGGTGGACATGAATACTAGATCCCTCATGTCAGGAGGGACTGACAGGCGATCTCTAAATGTATCGGCTGACCCATATGGCCATCTCAAAACTTAGTATATTAGACAATTATGAACTCACCCACCCTATGGGCACCCAGTGGAGAAAGGCCACCCACAGGGGAATGGTAAGGCATATTAGATGAAACATGTGTAATTAGTCTGCTCATTTAAACCTGCTGGTTGTATACATTCCAGTCTATGGATCCATTGTGCTTCTTTGCGTAAAATCAGGTTGTCCCAATCCCCTCCTCTTTTAGGGGGTCTAACAAGTTCAATCGCTTGAAACTTTAAGCATGCTGCCTGACCTTGGTGTTTTGCATGCACATGCTTAGATATTGGGGTGTCCCTAACATGGATAATGTCTCCAACATGCTCCCTAATACGACGACGAAATTGTCGTGCTGTTTTACCCACATAATTAAGGGGGCATGGACATGTGATTAGGTAGACTACTCCCGCTGTCTTGCAATTGACATAATCCCGAATGTTGTATTGTTTCTGTGTAACGACACTAGTGAAGCTATTCCCTTTAAAAATGAATTCACAGGCTTTACAGCTACCACATCTAAAAGTGCCTGGTATTTGTCTATCCAGCCACGTACCCCTAGGTGAGATGGGGTCAAAACAGCTATGCATGACTCTGTCCCTTATATTTTTCCCTCTCCGATACGTGACAGACGGCCTCTGTGTGATCTGATCTACTAAATCTACATCAGAACTGAGAATACGCCAATACCTATTCAGTATCTGCATGATGTCATTTTGTTTTGAATCATAGGTGCCTATGAGTCTCGTGACCTGTTCTTCTTTCCGTTTTTTAGGGACCAGGAGACATTGCCTATCTGCATCCCTTGCTCCCTCATAGGCCTTCCTAATAACACTCTTGGGGAAGCCTCTGTCCTTCAATCTTGTTTTGAGTTCCTGGGCCTGGCACTCAAAATCACCCATAGAGCTACAATTCCTGCGTACTCTCATAAATTGGCCTTTCGGAATGCCACGTTTGAGGGAATAAGGATGACAGCTATTCCATTGCAGAAAACTATTAGTTGCTGTTTCTTTCCGATGTACCTTGGTGCGGATTGTGCCTTCTTCTGTTTTTGTGATTTTCAAGTCTAAAAAGGACAATTCTTTCTCACTGATCTCACATGTGAATTTTAGTCCTACATCATTATTGTTGAGGGCTGCTACAAAACTATGGAACTCATCCGCTGTAGAGTTCCAGAGGATCAACACGTCATCAATATATCTAATCCATAATCCAACGGATGAAGTCCATTTGACAAATTTGTCCCCAAAAACAATTGTCTCCTCCCACCAGCCAAGAAATAAATTTGCATAGGTGGGAGCAGCAGGACTCCCCATTGCAGTACCACATTGCTGATGAAAAATTTTGTCTTCAAAAATAAATATATTTTTTTCAAGAACAAACTGTAGTAACTGCAAAACAAATTGGTTATGAGCTGCAAACTGAGTACCTCTAGATCCCAGATAATACTCGACCGCTTTATAACCACATTTGTGAGGTATGGATGAATACAACGCCTCAACATCCAGACTAGCCAGGATTGTATCTTTCTCCAGTGAAATACCGTCAATCTGTTTCAAGACATCCATAGTGTCACGTACATATGACGTGAGACTCAAGACAAAGGGGCGCAACACCTGATCAACATATGTACTCACGTTTTGAGTTAAATTATTAATGCCTGAAACAATGGGTCTGCCACGTAAGGGAGGATACCCTTTATGGATTTTGGGCAGGCTATAAAAACACGCCATAACAGGAAATTGTGGGTATAGGAACCCGAACTCACCTGCACTAATCAAAGATCTGCTCTTTGCATCACTCAAGATGCTCAGCAGCTCTTTCTTGAATAGTGCCGTAGGGTTATCCTTTAAAATGGTGTAGCAGTCATGGTTAAACAAAATGTCCTCACACATTTTCTTATAATCATCCCTGCTCATGACCACAATGTTCCCACCTTTATCAGATGCCTTTAGAACAATGTTCTGTTTTTTCTCTAGAGTGGTCAGAGCTAATCGTTCAGACCAAGACAAGTTGTTATCCATGCCCCTACTGTCCTGACTAAGACTTTTGATCTCATCTCCCACCATATCCACAAATAAATCCACGTTGGTAAAGTCTCCTATAGGTGGCAGCTTCCTACTCTTCATTTTTAGGTTGGTGAAGGGACCTATACCTGGAGCTCTTCCAGATTCCTCTAGTAACCCCTCTAGGGCTGAAAGGCCTTCCATATCAGACTCCTCTAGCCCTAGTTCCATACATTTTTTTCTATTATGGTGTTTAAAAATTTTTATCCATTTGAGTTTACGAGCAAATAAGTTGAGATCTTTTATCCACGAAAATGAGTCAAATTTAACTGTAGGGACAAAAGAAAGTCCCTTTTCTAATAATGTATTCTCTGATGCACTCAAATTATATTCAGAAAGGTTAATGATTTGAAGCCTATCCATATTATTCCCCTTCACTAATCCTTTTGTCCCCTCAGCATATAGCGGGAAATGGGAGGATTGTTGGCTAAAAAATTATTGCCACTGTTAGAAGAGGCTCTCCCACGGCCTCTATTTCTACCTCTTGCTCCTCCCCTAAATTTGTGTTTCCCACCACTACCACCAAAAAATGGGCCCACTCTTTCAGAGTCTGTAGTTTCACTCTCTGATGTGGAAGGGTCAGATTCCCTCGGCCCCCTATTGGTCTGTTGATATTGCTGTTGTTGTGTAGTAACAAAATCATACGCTTTTTTCTCCCTAAATTCCTGTAGGTCTCTCTGGAATTGGAAATGTTTACGTTCCTTTAGATGATTAGTGAACCTTTCTAAAGTTTGTTGGAGGATTTTGTCCCTTTTATCAAAGCCAGGGGTATCTACCAAGGACTTAGCTGCCTCAATCTCTTTTTTAAGCTCAGCACTAATAAAGTCAAACTGGACTTTTTCTTCCTCTACCAAAATCTGCATCAGCCTAAGTGAGCTCCCTGTGATCTCCTGTTCCCATCTTTCTTTTATATTAGCGGTTTTTAATCTTGATGCTGGGACAATGGGGACCCTGAGACCTCTGGGAACTATCTTGTTCTTTAAATAGTTTTCCAGACTCTGGATCTCCCACCTACTTCTAGTATAATCTTTATGCAATCTATTAAGGTTTTTGAAGGTAGTTTTAAGAGATGCACCCTGAACTGTATACATCAGTTCACATTCAGAAAAAACGCTTTTTGCCTCACTCATCCACCCATCTGTGTTTAATTCAGAAAGTGCAAAGGCTGCCATACCTAGATATAATGAAATTATTAACTGTATGAACTAAATGTAATTTCACTGTATAGTTTGATAAAAGTTTAATTGTGCTCCCACAATATGAAAGAAATTATAAGGTTCACTGAAGTAACAATTGAGTAAAAAATACCTTTTAATAGTAACTTGTTAAAAACAGGGGTAACACACCACTGTGACATAAGCCCCACCGTGATTATTAAAAAATGTATTAAACAAAAAACACTGAGTCATTATGATGCATATATCTCGGTGTTTGTAACGATATTATGTCTGGAATCAGCATATATCCAGGGCACACCAGTAGTACAATCCCCAAATAAAGCACAGGTGTCCGAATGAATCGGATCTCCTAGTGCTGGGTGTAACACAATATGACTGTCCCCAATGCAAACATTCCATAAACAATAAACGACCCTACGCGTTTCAGATACTCATCCTCAGGGGTCCGTATCTTGGTAACTCTGGCCTCTTCACCAGCGATAGTGATATTCAACAGCAGATATTCTGCTGTGCGTCACGGCAAGATGCACATATCGATGTCAACGGCATACTTCATTGCAGGCGCTAGGTTACTATAAACGCTAAAACTCCACCCCTCGTATTAGGCGGCAACACATGAGCTGACCAATCACAGCACCCTCTCGATTCGTGACACCTGCCCATGTGACCCCCCGCCGTCAGCTGACAACCAGGGGTCATCATCGGCCGCATCAACCCGAACGCGCAGGCGCAGTAGAAGCCAAGGACAAGTCGCCCGGACTGCCAAACACGAGGAGGTAAGCGCTACACGATATTGTATTATAAGTATATCTTGCGGGACAGTTAAACACCGCAAGTGGACTACCTCACAGAGCAACTCAAAAGTAAATAAACACTTTAAAGGTGGACATGAATACTAGATCCCTCATGTCAGGAGGGACTGACAGGCGATCTCTAAATGTATCGGCTGACCCATATGGCCATCTCAAAACTTAGTATATTAGACAATTATGAACTCACCCACCCTATGGGCACCCAGTGGAGAAAGGCCACCCACAGGGGAATGGTAAGGCATATTAGATGAAACATGTGTAATTAGTCTGCTCATTTAAACCTGCTGGTTGTATACATTCCAGTCTATGGATCCATTGTGCTTCTTTGCGTAAAATCAGGTTGTCCCAATCCCCTCCTCTTTTAGGGGGTCTAACAAGTTCAATCGCTTGAAACTTTAAGCATGCTGCCTGACCTTGGTGTTTTGCATGCACATGCTTAGATATTGGGGTGTCCCTAACATGGATAATGTCTCCAACATGCTCCCTAATACGACGACGAAATTGTCGTGCTGTTTTACCCACATAATTAAGGGGGCATGGACATGTGATTAGGTAGACTACTCCCGCTGTCTTGCAATTGACATAATCCCGAATGTTGTATTGTTTCTGTGTAACGACACTAGTGAAGCTATTCCCTTTAAAAATGAATTCACAGGCTTTACAGCTACCACATCTAAAAGTGCCTGGTATTTGTCTATCCAGCCACGTACCCCTAGGTGAGATGGGGTCAAAACAGCTATGCATGACTCTGTCCCTTATATTTTTCCCTCTCCGATACGTGACAGACGGCCTCTGTGTGATCTGATCTACTAAATCTACATCAGAACTGAGAATACGCCAATACCTATTCAGTATCTGCATGATGTCATTTTGTTTTGAATCATAGGTGCCTATGAGTCTCGTGACCTGTTCTTCTTTCCGTTTTTTAGGGACCAGGAGACATTGCCTATCTGCATCCCTTGCTCCCTCATAGGCCTTCCTAATAACACTCTTGGGGAAGCCTCTGTCCTTCAATCTTGTTTTGAGTTCCTGGGCCTGGCACTCAAAATCACCCATAGAGCTACAATTCCTGCGTACTCTCATAAATTGGCCTTTCGGAATGCCACGTTTGAGGGAATAAGGATGACAGCTATTCCATTGCAGAAAACTATTAGTTGCTGTTTCTTTCCGATGTACCTTGGTGCGGATTGTGCCTTCTTCTGTTTTTGTGATTTTCAAGTCTAAAAAGGACAATTCTTTCTCACTGATCTCACATGTGAATTTTAGTCCTACATCATTATTGTTGAGGGCTGCTACAAAACTATGGAACTCATCCGCTGTAGAGTTCCAGAGGATCAACACGTCATCAATATATCTAATCCATAATCCAACGGATGAAGTCCATTTGACAAATTTGTCCCCAAAAACAATTGTCTCCTCCCACCAGCCAAGAAATAAATTTGCATAGGTGGGAGCAGCAGGACTCCCCATTGCAGTACCACATTGCTGATGAAAAATTTTGTCTTCAAAAATAAATATATTTTTTTCAAGAACAAACTGTAGTAACTGCAAAACAAATTGGTTATGAGCTGCAAACTGAGTACCTCTAGATCCCAGATAATACTCGACCGCTTTATAACCACATTTGTGAGGTATGGATGAATACAACGCCTCAACATCCAGACTAGCCAGGATTGTATCTTTCTCCAGAGAAATACCGTCAATCTGTTTCAAGACATCCATAGTGTCACGTACATATGACGTGAGACTCAAGACAAAGGGGCGCAACACCTGATCAACATATGTACTCACGTTTTGAGTTAAATTATTAATGCCTGAAACAATGGGTCTGCCACGTAAGGGAGGATACCCTTTATGGATTTTGGGCAGGCTATAAAAACACGCCATAACAGGAAATTGTGGGTATAGGAACCCGAACTCACCTGCACTAATCAAAGATCTGCTCTTTGCATCACTCAAGATGCTCAGCAGCTCTTTCTTGAATAGTGCCGTAGGGTTATCCTTTAAAATGGTGTAGCAGTCATGGTTAAACAAAATGTCCTCACACATTTTCTTATAATCATCCCTGCTCATGACCACAATGTTCCCACCTTTATCAGATGCCTTTAGAACAATGTTCTGTTTTTTCTCTAGAGTGGTCAGAGCTAATCGTTCAGACCAAGACAAGTTGTTATCCATGCCCCTACTGTCCTGACTAAGACTTTTGATCTCATCTCCCACCATATCCACAAATAAATCCACGTTGGTAAAGTCTCCTATAGGTGGCAGCTTCCTACTCTTCATTTTTAGGTTGGTGAAGGGACCTATACCTGGAGCTCTTCCAGATTCCTCTAGTAACCCCTCTAGGGCTGAAAGGCCTTCCATATCAGACTCCTCTAGCCCTAGTTCCATACATTTTTTTCTATTATGGTGTTTAAAAAATTTTATCCATTTGAGTTTACGAGCAAATAAGTTGAGATCTTTTATCCACGAAAATGAGTCAAATTTAACTGTAGGGACAAAAGAAAGTCCCTTTTCTAATAATGTATTCTCTGATGCACTCAAATTATATTCAGAAAGGTTAATGATTTGAAGCCTATCCATATTATTCCCCTTCACTAATCCTTTTGTCCCCTCAGCATATAGCGGGAAATGGGAGGATTGTTGGCTAAAAAATTATTGCCACTGTTAGAAGAGGCTCTCCCACGGCCTCTATTTCTACCTCTTGCTCCTCCCCTAAATTTGTGTTTCCCACCACTACCACCAAAAAATGGGCCCACTCTTTCAGAGTCTGTAGTTTCACTCTCTGATGTGGAAGGGTCAGATTCCCTCGGCCCCCTATTGGTCTGTTGATATTGCTGTTGTTGTGTAGTAACAAAATCATACGCTTTTTTCTCCCTAAATTCCTGTAGGTCTCTCTGGAATTGGAAATGTTTACGTTCCTTTAGATGATTAGTGAACCTTTCTAAAGTTTGTTGGAGGATTTTGTCCCTTTTATCAAAGCCAGGGGTATCTACCAAGGACTTAGCTGCCTCAATCTCTTTTTTAAGCTCAGCACTAATAAAGTCAAACTGGACTTTTTCTTCCTCTACCAAAATCTGCATCAGCCTAAGTGAGCTCCCTGTGATCTCCTGTTCCCATCTTTCTTTTATATTAGCGGTTTTTAATCTTGATGCTGGGACAATGGGGACCCTGAGACCTCTGGGAACTATCTTGTTCTTTAAATAGTTTTCCAGACTCTGGATCTCCCACCAACTTCTAGTATAATCTTTATGCAATCTATTAAGGTTTTTGAAGGTAGTTTTAAGAGATGCACCCTGAACTGTATACATCAGTTCACATTCAGAAAAAACGCTTTTTGCCTCACTCATCCACCCATCTGTGTTTAATTCAGAAAGTGCAAAGGCTGCCATACCTAGATATAATGAAATTATTAACTGTATGAACTAAATGTAATTTCACTGTATAGTTTGATAAAAGTTTAATTGTGCTCCCACAATATGAAAGAAATTATAAGGTTCACTGAAGTAACAATTGAGTAAAAAATACCTTTTAATAGTAACTTGTTAAAAACAGGGGTAACACACCACTGTGACATAAGCCCCACCGTGATTATTAAAAAATGTATTAAACAAAAAACACTGAGTCATTATGATGCATATATCTCGGTGTTTGTAACGATATTATGTCTGGAATCAGCATATATCCAGGGCACACCAGTAGTACAATCCCCAAATAAAGCACAGGTGTCCGAATGAATCGGATCTCCTAGTGCTGGGTGTAACACAATATGACTGTCCCCAATGCAAACATTCCATAAACAATAAACGACCCTACGCGTTTCAGATACTCATCCTCAGGGGTCCGTATCTTGGTAACTCTGGCCTCTTCACCAGCGATAGTGATATTCAACAGCAGATATTCTGCTGTGCGTCACGGCAAGATGCACATATCGATGTCAACGGCATACTTCATTGCAGGCGCTAGGTTACTATAAATGCTAAAACTCCACCCCTCGTATTAGGCGGCAACACATGAGCTGACCAATCACAGCACCCTCTCGATTCGTGACACCTGCCCATGTGACCCCCCGCCGTCAGCTGACAACCAGGGGTCATCATCGGCCGCATCAACCCGAACGCGCAGGCGCAGTAGAAGCCAAGGACAAGTCGCCCGGACTGCCAAACACGAGGAGGTAAGCGCTACACGATATTGTATTATAAGTATATCTTGCGGGACAGTTAAACACCGCAAGTGGACTACCTCACAGAGCAACTCAAAAGTAAATAAACACTTTAAAGGTGGACATGAATACTAGATCCCTCATGTCAGGAGGGACTGACAGGCGATCTCTAAATGTATCGGCTGACCCATATGGCCATCTCAAAACTTAGTATATTAGACAATTATGAACTCACCCACCCTATGGGCACCCAGTGGAGAAAGGCCACCCACAGGGGAATGGTAAGGCATATTAGATGAAACATGTGTAATTAGTCTGCTCATTTAAACCTGCTGGTTGTATACATTCCAGTCTATGGATCCATTGTGCTTCTTTGCGTAAAATCAGGTTGTCCCAATCCCCTCCTCTTTTAGGGGGTCTAACAAGTTCAATCGCTTGAAACTTTAAGCATGCTGCCTGACCTTGGTGTTTTGCATGCACATGCTTAGATATTGGGGTGTCCCTAACATGGATAATGTCTCCAACATGCTCCCTAATACGACGACGAAATTGTCGTGCTGTTTTACCCACATAATTAAGGGGGCATGGACATGTGATTAGGTAGACTACTCCCGCTGTCTTGCAATTGACATAATCCCGAATGTTGTATTGTTTCTGTGTAACGACACTAGTGAAGCTATTCCCTTTAAAAATGAATTCACAGGCTTTACAGCTACCACATCTAAAAGTGCCTGGTATTTGTCTATCCAGCCACGTACCCCTAGGTGAGATGGGGTCAAAACAGCTATGCATGACTCTGTCCCTTATATTTTTCCCTCTCCGATACGTGACAGACGGCCTCTGTGTGATCTGATCTACTAAATCTACATCAGAACTGAGAATACGCCAATACCTATTCAGTATCTGCATGATGTCATTTTGTTTTGAATCATAGGTGCCTATGAGTCTCGTGACCTGTTCTTCTTTCCGTTTTTTAGGGACCAGGAGACATTGCCTATCTGCATCCCTTGCTCCCTCATAGGCCTTCCTAATAACACTCTTGGGGAAGCCTCTGTCCTTCAATCTTGTTTTGAGTTCCTGGGCCTGGCACTCAAAATCACCCATAGAGCTACAATTCCTGCGTACTCTCATAAATTGGCCTTTCGGAATGCCACGTTTGAGGGAATAAGGATGACAGCTATTCCATTGCAGAAAACTATTAGTTGCTGTTTCTTTCCGATGTACCTTGGTGCGGATTGTGCCTTCTTCTGTTTTTGTGATTTTCAAGTCTAAAAAGGACAATTCTTTCTCACTGATCTCACATGTGAATTTTAGTCCTACATCATTATTGTTGAGGGCTGCTACAAAACTATGGAACTCATCCGCTGTAGAGTTCCAGAGGATCAACACGTCATCAATATATCTAATCCATAATCCAACGGATGAAGTCCATTTGACAAATTTGTCCCCAAAAACAATTGTCTCCTCCCACCAGCCAAGAAATAAATTTGCATAGGTGGGAGCAGCAGGACTCCCCATTGCAGTACCACATTGCTGATGAAAAATTTTGTCTTCAAAAATAAATATATTTTTTTCAAGAACAAACTGTAGTAACTGCAAAACAAATTGGTTATGAGCTGCAAACTGAGTACCTCTAGATCCCAGATAATACTCGACCGCTTTATAACCACATTTGTGAGGTATGGATGAATACAACGCCTCAACATCCAGACTAGCCAGGATTGTATCTTTCTCCAGAGAAATACCGTCAATCTGTTTCAAGACATCCATAGTGTCACGTACATATGACGTGAGACTCAAGACAAAGGGGCGCAACACCTGATCAACATATGTACTCACGTTTTGAGTTAAATTATTAATGCCTGAAACAATGGGTCTGCCACGTAAGGGAGGATACCCTTTATGGATTTTGGGCAGGCTATAAAAACACGCCATAACAGGAAATTGTGGGTATAGGAACCCGAACTCACCTGCACTAATCAAAGATCTGCTCTTTGCATCACTCAAGATGCTCAGCAGCTCTTTCTTGAATAGTGCCGTAGGGTTATCCTTTAAAATGGTGTAGCAGTCATGGTTAAACAAAATGTCCTCACACATTTTCTTATAATCATCCCTGCTCATGACCACAATGTTCCCACCTTTATCAGATGCCTTTAGAACAATGTTCTGTTTTTTCTCTAGAGTGGTCAGAGCTAATCGTTCAGACCAAGACAAGTTGTTATCCATGCCCCTACTGTCCTGACTAAGACTTTTGATCTCATCTCCCACCATATCCACAAATAAATCCACGTTGGTAAAGTCTCCTATAGGTGGCAGCTTCCTACTCTTCATTTTTAGGTTGGTGAAGGGACCTATACCTGGAGCTCTTCCAGATTCCTCTAGTAACCCCTCTAGGGCTGAAAGGCCTTCCATATCAGACTCCTCTAGCCCTAGTTCCATACATTTTTTTCTATTATGGTGTTTAAAATTTTTTATCCATTTGAGTTTACGAGCAAATAAGTTGAGATCTTTTATCCACGAAAATGAGTCAAATTTAACTGTAGGGACAAAAGAAAGTCCCTTTTCTAATAATGTATTCTCTGATGCACTCAAATTATATTCAGAAAGGTTAATGATTTGAAGCCTATCCATATTATTCCCCTTCACTAATCCTTTTGTCCCCTCAGCATATAGCGGGAAATGGGAGAGAGGAAACCCTGTGCTGGTTCACAGACTAAGAGATATGACTACGACCCTATAGCAAATGCCTGGGCTGCCTATCTATCTATCTATCTATCTATCTATCTATCTATCTATCTATCTATCTATCTATCTATCTATCTATCTATCTATCTATCTATCTATCTATCTATCTATCTATCTATCTATCTATCTATCTCTCATATCTATCTATCTATCTATCTATCTATCTATCTATCTATCTATCTATCTATCTATCTATCTATCTATCTATCTATCTATCTATCTATCTATCTATCTATCCATCCATCCATCCATCCATCCATCCATCCATCTATCTATCTATCTATCTATCTATCTATCTATCTATCTATCTATCTATCTATCTATCTATCTATCTATCTATCTATCTATCTATCCTCACAGACATTATACACATAGTGTTTTGCACTAATATAGTTACTTCTAGTGCTAAATACATATTCAATAACAGAAATTCTACAGTTTATGGAATAAATATCACATTCACAATATCATAAATGACAATTTTTTTAAATCAGAACAAAATAAATTTGCATTCAATGACATTGAATGCCTGTATAAAATAGCATTAGTTATAAAATCAGTTAAAAATGATCGTAGACGACCAAAACTTTCATTTGATTGAGAGTTGTTAAATGTAGAGAAATAAAGATTACATTTTTCAGGTAATAAAACAAATTATTATAAGAAATATTGTAAAGCATCACTCGCAGAAATGGAGAATAATTGGAATACTCCTAAAATAAATGGCACAGTTATTCATTTTATAGTTGTCAGATGCAAATCAAAGCCAGCAATCAATTGAAGCCGATCAATATTCAATGACCTCCTCAGAGCATCAGGCATTTGACCAGCTTTCATTCATGACACTTGGAATCTGTAATATCCCAGATCTGGTCATACAGATGGCCTTTTTCTTTGTTAGATTTGACTTAATTATATGCTTGGAAAGGTTTTCATCTACCCAGGCTCTATTCATCAATGTGTCAGAAGGCTATAACTTACAGCTGCATCCATTTCTATACATGTATATATAAATGACATCATGTATTTTAATTGCATTTCTAGTATAAATTTGACCTTAGAAATAATAATTGCTAAACTTTTTTAATAAACGAAAGTATATATTGTCTCTAATTAACAATAATTACATAATCACATTTTATAGTGTTAGGTAACAATAATTATTAAAAGCTATATAAAATGCTGCATGTATAGTCTATTGCACATTAAAAGCATAATAAAGAAAGAGCTAAAGGTCTATCTGTTTAACCCCTTCCCTCTTTAGCCACTTTTGACCTTCCTGACCGAGCCTCATTTTTCAAATCTGACATGTGTCACTTTATGTGGTAATAACTCCGGAATGCTTTCACCTATCCAAGCGATTCTGAGATTGTTTTCTCGTGACACATTGGACTTTAAGTTACTGGCAAAATTTTCTCGATATGTTCAGTATTTAATTGTGAAAAACACCAAAATTTAGCGAAAAATTGCAAAAATTAGCATTTTTCTCAATTTAAATGTATCTGCTTGTAAGACAGGCAGTTATACCACACAAAATTGTTGCTAATTAACATCCCCCATATGTCTACTTTAGATTGGCATCGTTTTTTGAACATCCTTTTATTTTTCTATGACGTTACAAGGCTTAGAGCTTTAGCAGCAATTTCTCACATTTTCAAGAAAATTTCAAAAGGCCATTTTTACAGGGGCCAGTTCAGATGTGATGTGGCTTTGAGGGCCTTATATATTAGAAACCCCCAAAAAGTCACCCCATTTTAAAAACTTCACCCTTCAAAGTATTCAAAACAGCATTTAGAAAATGTCTTAACCCTTTACACATGTCACAGGAATTAAAGCAAAGTAGAGGTGAAATTTACAAATTTCATATTTTTTTGCAGAAATAAATTTTTAGTACAATTGTTTTTATAACACAGAAGGTTTTACCAGAGAAATGCAACTCAATATTTGTTGCCCAGTTTCTGCAGTTTTAGGAAATATCCCACATGTGGCCGTAGCGTGCTACTGGACTGAAGCACCGGCCTCGGAAGCAAAGCAACACCTAGTGGATTTTGGGGCCTTATTTTTGTTAGAATAAATTTTAGGCACCATGTCAGGTTTGAAGGGCTCTTGCGGTGCCAAAACAGTCAAAATCCCCCAAAAGTGACCCCATCTGGGAAACTACACACCACAAGGAAATTATCTAGGGGTACAGTGAGCATTTTGACTGCACAGGTTTTTTACAGAAATTATTGGAAGTAGGCCGTGAAAATTAAAATCAACATTTCTTCAAAGAAAATGTAGGTTTAGCGATTTTTTTTCTCATTTCCACAAGGACTAAAGGAGAAAAAGCACCGTAAAATTTGTAAAGCAATTTCTCCCGAGTAAAACAATACCCCACATGTGGTAATAAACTGTTGTTTGGAGACACGGCAGGGCTGAGAAGGGAAAGAGCGCTATTTGGCTTTTGGAGCTCAAGTTAAGCAGGAATGGTTTGCGGAGGCCATGTCACATTTACAAAGCCCCTGAGGGGACAAAACAGTGGAAAACCCCACAAGTGACCCCATTTTGGAAACTACACCCATTGAGGAAATTATCTAGGGGTATAGTGAGCGTTTTGACCCAACAGGTTTTTTGCATAAATTATTGGAAATAGGCCCTGAAAATGACAATCTAAATTTTTTCAAAGAAAATGTAGGTTTAGCTAATTTTTTCTCATTTCCACAAGGACTGAAGGAGAAAAAGCACAGTAAAATTTGTAAACCAATCTCTCCCGAGTAAAACAATACCCCACATGTGGTAATAAATGGTTGTTTGGAGACACGGCAGGGCTGAGAAGGGAAAGAGCGCTATTTGGCTTTCGGAGCTCAAGTTTAGCAGGAATGGTTTGCGGAGGCCATGTCACATTTACGAAGTCCCTGAGGACACAAAACAGTGGAAACCCCCCACAAGTGACCCCATTTTGGAGACTACACCCATTGAGGAAATTATCTAGGGGTATAGTGAGCGATTTGACCCCACAGGTTTTTTGCAGAAATTATTGGAAGTAGGCCCTGAAAATAAAAATCAACATTTTTTCAAAGAAAATGTAGGTTTAGCTTATTTTTACTCATTTCCACAAGGACTGAAGGAGAAAAAGCACCACAAAATTTGTAAAGCAATTTCTCCCGAGTAAAACAATGCCCCACATGTGGTAATAAACGGCTGTTTGGAGACACGGCTTGGCTTAGAAGGGAAAGAGCGCTATTTGGCTTTTGGAGATCACATTGAGCAGGAATGGTTTGCGGCGGCCATGTCACATTTGCAAAGCCCCTGAGGGGAAAAAACAATGAAAACACCCAAAAAGTGACACCATTTAGGAAACTACACCTCTTGAGGAATTCATCTAGGGGCGTAGTGAGCATTTTGACCCCACAGATGTTTCATAGAATTTATTAGAATTGGGCAGTGAAAATAAAAACAATCCTTTTTCTTCAATAAGACGTAGCTTTAGCGCAAATTTTTTCATTTTCGCAACAAATAAAGGAAAAAAATGAACCCAACATTTGTAAAGCAATTTCTACCGAGTACGGCAATACCCCATATGTGGTCATAAACTGCTGTTTGGGCACACGGCAGGGCTCAGAAGGGAAGGACCGCCATTTGGAGTGCAGATGTTGCTGGATTGGTTTCTGGGCGCCTGTGGGCCCAAAACAGTGGAAACCCCGCAGAAGTGACCCAATTTTGGAAACTACACCCCTCAATGCATTTACCTAGGGGTGTAGTGAGCATGTTAACCCTGCAGGTGTTTTGTAGAAATTAGTGTGAACTCGATGTTGCAGAGTGAAAATGGGATTTTTTCCACAGATATGTGGACAATATGTGGTGCCCGGCTTGTGCCACCATAACAAGACAGCTCTCTAATTATTATGCTGGGTTTTCTGGTTTTAGAAACACCCTACATGTGGCCCTAATCTCTTGCCTGGACAGTCGACCAGGCTCAGGAGTGAAAGCGTACCATGTAAAATTGAGGCCTAATTTGGCGATTTACAAAGTATTGGTTCACAACTGCAGAGGCTCAGATGTGAAATAATAAAAATAAACCCCTGGGAAGTGACCCCATTATGGAAACTGCACCCCTCAAGGCATTTATTAAGGGGTGTAGTGAGCATTTTCACCCCACAGGTCTTTTCCATAAATGAATGCGCTGTGGATGGTGCAAATTAAAAATTTATATTTTTCCCTAGATATGCCATTCAGTGGCAAATATGTCGTGCCCAGCTTATGCCACTGGAGACACACACCCCAAAAATTGCTAAAAGGGTTCTCCCGGGTATGACGGTGCCATATATGTGAAAGGAAACTGCTGTTTGGGCACGCTGTAGGGTTCAGATGGGAGGAAATGCCATTTGGCTTTTGGAGCGTGGATTTTGCTTGGTAGAAGTTTTGTTTGGAGTCTTACTGGTGTTTCCGTTTATAATGTAGGGCATATGTAAGCCGGGCGGAGTATATAAGGGGCATAGTCAGGTGGTATAATAATGGGGTAAAAAAAAACAATAAAATGATCCATAGATGTGTGTTACGCTGTGAAGCAATCCTTTCTGCACAGGCCGGTGTCGCACTGATATATGGCGTCCTTTATTATCCCCCATTTGATCCACACTCCGCACCTTTGTAGTTTGGGGAATTTTGCTAGGAAGTGTTGTCCTGGTATAATACGGGCACCATCGCTTCCAGCGGATATGTTTGGGCCCTCCCTTTCCTGGTTCCCTAATTTTAGGTCCTTGATAAATCGCCTCTTCAAACAGAAGAAATGTTCCCCTCGGGCACAACTGCATATTTTTTTATTTCCTGACTTATTGGAGCCATAACTAATTTTATTTTTCATAGACGTAGCGGTATGAGGGCTGGTTTGTTGCGGGACGAGCTGTAGTTATTATTGGTACCATTTTGGGGTACATGCACTTTTTGATCACCTTTTATCCTATTTTTTGGGATGCCAGGTAAACAAAAAAACGCAATTCTGGCACAGCTTTTTCCGTTTTTTTTTATACAGCCTTCACCACGCATTATAAACTACATGTTAACTTTATTCTGCGTGTCAGTACGATTCCGGTGATACCTAATTTATAGCACTTTTTTATGTTTTACAACTTTTTGCACAATAAAATTACTTTTGTAAAAAGAATGTATTTTTTCTGTCGCCAAGTTGTTAGAACCATAACTTTTTAATTTTTTTGTCGACGGAGGTGTATGATGGCTTGTTTTTTGCGGGACGAGCTATAGTTTTTATAGGTACCATTTTTGGATACGTGCGACTTTTTGATCACTTTTTATTCTAACATTTGTAGGGCAAAGTGACTAAAAAACAGAAACTCTGGTAAAGTTTTTTACGTTTTTTTTTATGCTGTTCACCGCGTGCAATAAATAATATAATATTTTGATACCTCAGGTCATTACGGTCGCGGCGATACCAAATACATATGGTTTATTATTATTTTTCAATAATAAAGGACTTGATAAGAGTAAAAACAACTTTTATTGTTTTCAAACTTTTATTATTTGCACTTTTTTTTACACTTTTTTATACTTTTTTTACACTTTTTCTCAAGTCCCACTAGGGAACTTGAAGGTCCAACGGTCAGATTTTTTTTTTTCTAATACATTGCACTTCCTATGTAGTGCAATGTATTAGATCTGTCAGTCATTCACTGACAGCAAGCCGATTAGGCTTCGCCTCCCGGCGGGGCCTAAATCGGCTTCTGTAATGGCAGAGCAGGAGACCATTGTGTCTCCTGTTGCCATAACAGCAGTCGCCAGTCCTGATTGCCTGTCAGGGCTGGCGATCTGCTAGCAACCGCTACGATGCAGCAATCGCTTTCGATTGCTGCATCGAAGGGGTTAATGGCAGGGATCGGAGCTAGCTCTGGTTCCTGCCGTTACAGGTGGATGTCAGCTGTACAGTACAGCTGACTTCCACCGCTGATGACGCCGGATCAGCTCCTGACCCGGCGCCATCTTGCCGGCAGCTACGGAAGCCGATCAGGCTCCGCCGCCGGGCGGATCTTGACCGGCTTCGGTGCTAGGCAGACCGGGAGGCCAGTATTAGGCCTCCGGTTGCCATTGCAGCCACCGGAACCCCGGCAATTTCATTACTGGGGTTCCGATGAGCTGCAAACACCTTAAGTGCAGCGATCGCGTTTGAGCGCTGCACTTAAGGGGTTAATGGCGGGGATCGAAGCTAATTTCGGTCCCCGCCGTTACAGCCGGATGTCAGCTGTAAGATACAGCTGAGATCCGGTGATGATGGCACCGGCTCAGCTTCTGAGCCGGTCCCAAACATTCGGCGTACATCTACAGCAAGATGTGGGAAGTCAATGCTTTCCATGACGTACATGTACGGCAAATGTCGGGAAGGGGTTAATACATAAGTTAATTCTACATTATTGGCATATCTTGCAGGGCTGTACAAGAAATGTGTTCATTCACATTGCTGCCACTGCCCCCATTGTGAGTATTACTATGAGCTAATTTCTAGGGAATGCATGGTGAGAATATACAAACTCTATACACGTTACTCTAAAGCATGATGAACAGTTAATAAAAATGTTGCTCCTTTAAAGCATGGGTAAAATTGAAAATAGAAAGAATATTTAAGTGCATAGGTGATACAAGCAATGTGTTTTTGCAATTTTTCATTGGCGAGCAACTTCCAATGATGCTGCTGGACACGTCTCCCGCCAAACGTTTAAAAGAGATCTTACAGGAGAAGCTTTTTGTGTTTTAAGGTTGTAACCAGACTGCCCACTCTCCCGCCCGCGTCACCTGCCACTGTCAGGGATCATTACCATGTATATTGTTTGAAAAATATTATCCTTACATATATATATATATATTCAGTATATTACACAAAGAGATTTGATTCATGGAGCACAAAGAGCCTGCATAACAGGCCTATGGAAGACACCGCCCCCTGGAATGCAAAGAGGAGTGTGCAGAAGAATGTACAGGAAAACTTACAACAGAGGAGCCAATGGGACTTAAGCAAGTCCCACATCTCGAGGGAGGGGCATGTGTCTCCTCTGTCTGTTTCTTTGTTCTGAATAAAGTTCAGTTCTCCTCTTTTCTGATGAAGGGAAAGTGTGTAGCGAACATTTCTGACTCGTTCACTTCTTTCCAGGCATGCCTTCATTATTCAATTTACAGAGGTGGTTATTCGGTGTGAAATGACAGGGAGAAAGGAACTTCCCTGATATACGGACCTGACATTCGACACCATCACTTCCAAACTTCTGGTAAAATCGTTGGAGATACCAATCAGAACGACCTCTTTCCAGGATGCATCTGAAACCCCTGAAGATCATGTGAATGGATGAGTGACCATGCAATACATTGTAATGTAGTTGCAGGAAGGATGTGGTCCCCCTCCGTGCTGTTAATACGCCCTTTTAGGAGCATGTTCTAGGGGTTGTTCTGAGAAGCCAACCTCATTAACTCTTTTAAGAAAATAAATTGGATAATCTTCAAGTCATTTGGAATAATGTTCTATGGACTGAGGAATCAAAGGTGGAACTCTATGGAAAACAAATGTACTATTACGTCTGAAATAAAGCGAATACAGCATTTATAGTAAATATAGTGACAGTTAAATATGGTGGTGATGGTGGTAGTATGATGCTGTTGAATTCATTGTGACCTTAGGCCCTGGATAACCTACCTCTAATAAAGAAGTGATGAATTGTAAACTATACCAATAAATTCTTAAGGAGAACATCTGGAAATCTGTTCATAAATTTAACTCTAATTGGGTTACAATAGATGACTTAAAGCCCTTTTACACGGAGCGATGATCGCCCAAATATCGTTCATATGAAAGATCGTTTCTGATCACTTTCCAGTGTAAACAAGCAGCTAACGATAAAATGATTTTATGGGGGGAAAATAATTATTGTTTGTTTCCAGCACATCCCCTCATGTAAACAGGGGATTTGCTGCGGACAATAATGCAAAGTGTATATGAAGGAGTTCGAACGAACGATCACATGAATGCTCATTCATTCAAACCCCCTCGCTATAATTGTTACGTGGTCAATCGGTACTCGTTACAGGCTAATTATCTGCCCATGTAAAAGGACCTTTAGACAGGGAAGTGCTTGTGTGCAAGAACAATAATGTGGGTCTCTTGATTCCGAAAACTAGTTTATGAAGAGCAAGTTGCTCGTCATTTAGCACTTTCCTTATGGTTCTCCAAGTTTGGATTTAGAATGTAAATCTGTTTTCTATTAGTCCTGTCAGCAGCGCAAACAGTTGGGAAATTCTCCACCCTGTGAGCAAATAGGACACATGGAATTTTTGATGACACCTAAACTAAAAAAAATGCCCCAAAACTCCACCCATTGTTTGTAAACATAATTTTCTTCAGCAGACTGATTTTGGTCAGTACCTCCTAACAAAGCAATATAAATGTGCAAGTGCAAATCTGCTGTGACGGCAATGCAGAAGTAAAACAAACACAAAAAGAATGTAGTAGCACTCTGCAAGCGATAAAATATATGCAACCATTGATTATATGGATGGTTTATTTCAAATTGCATTACTGCTATGTTAACTATATTTATAAATAAGAGGATCTTAGCGCTCATTTTGATCGAATTGAGGGAACAAACTTGCCACAACAAGACCACTACAGAAGGGTCTCTAGGCCTACGCCTGAACTCCAGGAAGGGCAGGAACCAGCTTCCCTCTAATTGAAAACAACTATACTATGCTACTAGGAAAGGGAGCCTTGTTCTGCTGATGTGACGAATGAAAAACAGGTTTACATTCTAAATCCAAACTTCCCTTGTTCCTTACAGCAGCAAAACCAGTGGGGATATAGCAAGAAATTCCCATGGGAGGGACCCCTTGCACTGATCCCGGGATTAACCGACCAAAGGACATCATCCTTGAGGATCTATCATGCACTCCATCCTATAATGACTGATAAAGGGATTTGGCTCAGACCAGAAGCTAAAAAAGACATATTTGCTCAATAAAGGCTGACAATCGCTTGGCAAGACTAGTAGAGACGATTGATTTATATTAGCACAAATCAAAACCTTTTCGTGTGTAGGAGGGGAGGAACCTCAATTTAACTTTATCAGGCAGTAACGGAATGTAGGGCTTAACAGAACCTAGAGCCTGAAGTTCACTGTTACTTTTTGCTGTAATAACCACGAGAAGAAAGGTAATCTTCAAAGACAAATGTGCCACAAAAAAACACTGGTCTAAGGCTTTAAAGGGAGGGAGACTCTGCAAAATTAGTTAAGTTGTGAAGTAGCAATATGGCTGACAACCCACTGGTCTCAATCTAGACTCAGCCCTAAAGAACCTATTGACAGTGGCAGATTAAGTAGACCACAGGCCCTGGGCTGTTCCACAAACTTGGGCCCACCTTCCCAGAGCCGCTCTGCTCTGTCTATAGTGAACACCACCTTTCTGTGAGAGCATTAACAAATGGGTGTTACGATTCCTCTTGTCAAAGGGCTGTGTCTCTAAATACTGACAGTCTCCAACCATCGCTGACTGTATCACTCTTGACAATGGGAATGGTAACACGCATTTGTCTATTAGTCCTGGGTACACAGAGACTTTATGTAGAATACAAGGATTTCCTACAACAGACATGTCAGGAGAGCGGACAGATCCTCTATAGATCCAGTGACTTAAAAGTGATGTCTTCCCTGATGGGAGTCATTCTCTTTTCTTCTACATCTGACAAAGACTGGTATAGCGACTTCTCCCGATGAGACATCTTTGCTCCTCGCTTCTGCAGGCATTTACAGCCTCTATAGAAACACAAAAATTCAGACACCAAGGCCCAGAACCATACATTAAACGGGTTGTCTGGGCACGGACCGTTTTTTTATACTGGTGACCTATCGACAAGCCCTTTTACAAGCCCTTTTACTCAGACTAATAAATTAGAATACATACAGACCCCAGACCTTCTAAACAGTCCCCAGACCAGACCTCCCTAAACAAATACAGACCCCAGAACAAGCACCCTAAATAAATACAGACCCCAGAACAAGCACCCTAAATACAGACCTCGGACCAGACCCCTAAATTCAGACCCCAGGCCTGACTCCCTAAACTAATAATCACCCCAGACCAGACCCCCTAAACTAATACAGATCCCAGACCCGTCCCCCTAAATACAGACCCCATAAACTAATAGAACCCAGACCAGACCCCTAAAGACAGATCCCAGACCTGACTCCCTAAACTAATAATGACCCTAGACCTGACTCCCTAAACTAATACAGACCCCAGACCAGACCCCCTAAACTAATACAAACCCCAGACCAGTCCCCTTAAATACAGACCCCATAAACTAATAGACCCCAGACCAGACCCCTAAATTCAGACTCCAGACCTGACTCCCTAAACTAATACAGACTCCAGATCAGACCCCCTAAACAAGTACAGACCACAGACCAGTCCCCCTTAATTCAGACCCCATAAACTAATAGACACCAGACCCCTAAATACAGACCCCAGACCGACCCTCTAAACTAATAATGACTCCAGACCTGACTCCCTAAACTAATACAGACCCCAGACCAGACCCCCTAAACTAATACAGACCACAGACCGGGTCCCCTGAATACAGACCCCATAAACTAATACAGAACCCAGACCAGACCCCCTAAATATAGACCCCAGACCTCCTAAATACAGACCCCAGACCAGAACCCTAAATACAGACCCCAGACCAGACCCCTTAAATATACAGACGCCAGATCAGTCAGAACTGCAGACATAAGGTCATGTGACCTTTATGTGTGGAGGTCCTTTACAGGATATACACAATGCTGTTTTGTCATGGTTTTCACTGCAAAAACGCATTGTACTTGGGGCGGCCATGGGCCCCCCGGGAGCCTCGGGCTGCCGCCCAAAACGGCCAATGATGATCCACCGTTTCTAGATAGTCCTGAGAGAAACATATTGCAAAAGTGCAGTCAGTGCAGCCAATTATACTCGAAAAGTAGATGGGCTTAATACTTTATCAAATCCTTGCTGCAGAAATTCTAAGATGGTCTCAGGGGAAGGGGGGTCAGATGCCACCTGATGAGATAGGCACGTCTCAAGGAAGATATTCTACACTCTAACATATATCTTATTAGTAGAATCTAGAAATCCCTTGGATGCCAAAAATTACCTGTCAACCTTTAGGCTGTCAATCTCAACCTCAAGAGATTTGGGCATAATTGTCTGCCTTGTGACACCAAATCCTGCTTCTAGGGGGCTACTACGAACTGACTGTTGCTCATCCACTTGAGCAAAGATAATAAAATCCTCCTGGTCAAGTATGCCACTATTTCTATGACTAAGACTGGTCCTGTTCTATCTTGGACAGTATTCTCTTGATCATGATAAATGGTGGAAAGATGTACGCTGGATTTATTTTCCTAGGGTATCAACATGGCATCTACTGCAAATGGGCTGTACTCCTTGTATATGGAGCAAAGCATCAGACTCTTGGCATTGGCCCTGGTTTATATTAGATCTATTTCTGGTACTACCCACAACTGTGTTAGGTGCAGAAACACCTCCTGGTTCAAGAGCTATTCCCCCCAGAATAGTTAAAGAGTTTTTTTATTGATGACCTATCCACAGGTAGGTCATTAGTATATGATTGAAGGGGGTTTGGCTGTCTCCGGGCGCTGGAAGCAGAAGGCTTCCACCACTGTATAGTGGCCGTGGAGCAGTACTGCAGCTCTGCTCCTATTTAAGTAATAGGAGTAAAGCTGCAGTAATGCAGCATGGCCGCTATACAGTGGTCAGAGCCTTCTGTTTCCGGAACCGACCCTTGCATAGCTTTCGGTGCCCGGTGCTGTGCAGCCGGAACAGCTTATCGATGTGGGTTCCAGAGGTCCTGTGGATAGTTCATCAGTATAAAAAACAGCCCCCAACCTGGACAACCCCTTTAAGCCTCTGCTTGATCTCTGTGCCAGAATGTTAAGGACTATTGTTTATTCCCAGTGAGTAATCAACGGGCTGTTTCTCGTTATACCTTCCAAATTTTAAGAAAATATTTAAAGGAAGGAATAGTGCATAAAATGTAACTTTTAATTTGACCCATGTAAAATGGAATAACAATGTTAGTATAAATTATACACTTATATATAACATACATATATATTATCTATTATAAAGTCAGTTTTCCTAACAAGAGCTCCAGCTAGAGCTCCAGCTCTAAAGCTGGAGCTCTAGTTAGGAAAATGGACTTTATAATAGGGACAGGTTCCGGAGACAACAGGGTCGTTCTTTTCAGAACGAGTGCCTGGTGTGTTGTCAACAGTCAGGGTTTAAGAATAGGCTTAAAGAGGCTCTGTCACCACATTATAAATGGCCTATAATGTACATGATATGATCTGCCTTGTAATGTATATTACAACAGTGTTTTTTATTTAGAAAAACGATCATTTTTGACGGAGTTATGACCTATATTAGCTTTATGCAAATTCGTTTCTCAATGGACAACTGGGCGTGTTTTACTATAGTGGACAAGTGGGTGTTGTACAGAGGAGTGTATGACGCTGACCAATCAGTGACCAATCAGCGTCATACACTTCTCTCCATTAATTTACACTGCAGATAGCGATATAGCTACATCACTATGTGCAGTCACATAAACACACTATAACGCTACTCATGTGTCATGACAATGAATATACATTACCTCCAGCCAGGACGTGATGTGTATTCAGAGTCCTGACCACGTCTGTAGCATCTCTGTGATTTACAGCACAGCACAGCGAGATCTCGCTGTGATTGACAGCTTACAGCGTAATCTCGCGAGACTACACCTGCTATGCTGTAATTCACAGAGACGCTACAGAAGTGGTCAGGAGAATGAATACACATCACGTCCTGGCTGGAGGTAATGTATATTCATTGTCATGACACATGAGTAGCGTTATAGTGTGTTTATGTGACTGCACACAGCGATATAGTTATATCGCTATCTGCAGTGTAAATTAAAGGAGAGGAGTGTATGACGCTGATTGGTCACTGATTGGTCAGCGTCATACACTCCTCTGTACAACGCCCACTTGGTCATATAGTAAAACACACCCAGTTGTCCATTGAGAAACTCATTAGCATAAAGCTAATATTTGTCATAACTCCGTCAAAAATGTTCGTTTTTCTAATTAAAATACACTGCTGTAATCTACATTACAGCGCCAATCACATCATGTACAATATAGGCCACTTATAATGTGGTGACGGAGCCTCTTTAAGGGACAAGTAGAATACCATTGAGTAACTCCAATGATCCTGAGAAACCATGTGTAGCGTCCATGGCCGCGGGCCGTCGGGTATACTCACCTCCCGACGCCCGCAGCCATGGATCCGTGAGCGCTGGTCCCCATCTCCTTCCTAGGAGATGCCAGCGCTCACTTCCGCTCCGTTCTGCTGTGTCCCGTAGGGTGCGCGCGCACGCTCGTGCCTGGCCTTAAAGGGCCAGCACAAAGGAAATCGTCATCATTAACTGCCATGATTTCCTTGTCTATAAAATGGCCCCAGGCCTTCTGATCTTTGCCTGAGCGTTGTTAGTTTATCCCAGTCTGTCTTGCAAATGGTCCCTTAGTGTTTCCCGTTCCAGTTGTTACCTGTGCCCTGTTTCTTGCTCCTGTGTCCCGTACTGTTCTTGTTCCTGTGCATACCAGTGTTGGAATCGTGCCTACTGCACCTGCTGTCGTTTGCCACGTCCAGTGTCTTTTGCCATGTTCAGTGTCTTCTGCCACCTCCAGTATCTTCTGCCACGTCCAGTGTCTTCTGCCACATCGGATACTGCCCGCCATGTCTGGCGCTACCTGCTGCACCGGCCTCCATCCATGCTGAAGCCCCAGCCACCGTCTGGACTAGTTCAGGTACCCAAGCGTTACTATCTACTATTGACTTTCATATAGACTGTGACCTGGTCAGCTGCCTCTCCGCTACGGCGGAGCGGCCTAGTGGGTCCACATACCCTGTGACCGTGACACCCTGTTGTGCATTTCAAGGAACGTAAATTAAGTATTTGCCAAGTTGAATACTGAGTGCTGTGTATGTTATATATCATAAGAGTATCATTTATACTAACATTGTTATTCCATTTTTCATGGGTCATATTAAAAGTTACGTTTTATACACTATTCCTTCTTTTATATATTTAATGTTAAGGACTACTGGAATGTAGACACCTGCCAGTTAAAGAAAATGTTCCCCGGCCATCAGTAGAATATCTGCTGCCTCCATTATCAGAAGTTCAGATTTGGTACTACTTGGCCTCCTCTTTCATTGGGAGGGTTTTCCCACCACCACATCTTGCATATGAGGATAAAGGGCATAGTGAAGATGTGTCCCACTTGGCTAGGAGCTCCTGCTGGAGAGGTCTGAGTTGAGCCCTGGCCCAGACCCACTTATTAAACCTAACATTCTGCATATGCACCAGATATCCAATTAAGCCCAAAGGTCAGGGCTCTGTGCAGACCACTCGAGTTCCTCCATACCAAACTTGTCAAACCACGTCTTTATGGTCCTTGCTTTGATCACAAGGGTACAGTCATACCGGAAGAGGAAAGGGCCTTCTCAAAACTGTTGCCACAAAGTTGGTAGTGTACAACTGACAAAAGTGTCTTTTTAATGACACCTAAATAATTAGAAAGGGTGTCCATATATATATATATATATATATATATACATATGTATATATATGTATATATATATATATATATATATATATATAGTCACATAAAACACAAACATTTGAACAGCACATTCCAACTAGATGATATGAAATGTGCGTGCAGGTGCAAGAGCACCTGTGACTGCAAATATACAGCAGAAAAAGAATGGCGACAGCACACTGTGACACTAATGCCACCTAAACCACTAAATATAAATAAATAAATATGCATTACTGCTAAATCTACTTATAATAGGGAGGTTCTTAGTGCACATTTTGATCAAAAAGCGTTTGCCCACCTGCCACGACAAGGCGACCTCTGTAAGGTGGAAACCTACGCTGCACATACACCCAGAACTGGGACTAAGCTCCCTATTATAAGTATATGCATATGTATATATATATATATATATATATATATATATATATATACATATATATATATATATATATATATATATATATATATATATATATATATATATATATATATATATATATATATATATCTTGGCTAAACAAACAAGACATGCTGATTTTAGTGTTTCCCACATAAGCTGTTCAACAATATAGCAGCTAAACCAAGCCATAACTGCTGGTAGCAGTTCAGGCTACGCCTGTCAAGCTTTTATATCTACACTTTCTCCACAGGTGTACTTACACAAATATGACTGAATTGTACCTCATTGCTCTAGCAAATTGAAGCATACAATTATCTAGAGTGCCACCTCTGAAAAACAGTATTTTGTCCCCTTACTTTCCATAAGATTACATTTCTAGAAATGCCGTATCACCCTTTCCTGTCGTTCTGGGCCATTTCAGATGTAAGACTTGTCTGAAAGCCTCCTGGAAATACATGTTTTACTCTGTAGTATTAGAACTATTTTTAGGATAATTTAGTAGAGGGACACAGTTGAGATGTTTTACAATACAAGCTCCATTACTACTGTCTTCAATTCAAGAAATCATAGTGACATGATTTGAAGTTAATCTTTTAAGCAAATGATGATTTGTTAAGAATGTTTTGAGGCCTTAATATGCTGACAATGCTAATACAGTTAATATATTTTAAATAAAGATTTTAGTATGGTTAGCATGTTTTTTGTTTTTTTTTAATAAATAAACATATTACCTTACATTAACAAAAACCTAAAAAATGGAGTCAATACACAGCTTTGACTAATAAAAATAATAATCTTTATTTGTACAAAACATAAAACATGAAATATTTATCACACATTAAAATCAAGGATGACTGCCACAGTGTGGAAAAATTTGGAAGCCAGACAGGTATAGATCACAGTGTATAAATATAGGAGTATTGTACTCCAGAGGATAACAAGGAAGGGGACTGAAGAGTCAATTTCAATTAATATACACAGTCCTAGATCATAGTAGATGGTTGTAAACATAAGGGATAGGGCAGAAATACCTAGCCCATCCACAAACTGGTATAGAGGAAGGTGTATAAGTAACATGTGAGAATCTTACCCATGGTATGTTATCCTGCTGTCTGGCGTCACACCCGACGCGCGTTTCGGCGGAAAAGCCTACCCCCGGACGAAGGCTTTTCCGCCGAAACGCGCGTCGGGTGTGACGCCAGACAGCAGGATAACATACCATGGGTAAGATTCTCACATGTTACTTATACACCTTCCTCTATACCAGTTTGTGGATGGGCTAGGTATTTCTGCCCTATCCCTTATGTTTACAACCATCTACTATGATCTAGGACTGTGTATATTAATTGAAATTGACTCTTCAGTCCCCTTCCTTGTTATCCTCTGGAGTACAATACTCCTATATTTATACACTGTGATCTATACCTGTCTGGCTTCCAAATTTTTCCACACTGTGGCAGTCATCCTTGATTTTAATGTGTGATAAATATTTCATGTTTTATGTTTTGTACAAATAAAGATTATTATTTTTATTAGTCAAAGCTGTGTATTGACTCCATTTTTTAGGTTTTTGTTCTAGATATTTCAGGAGTCATAGCTACCTGTCATTTACAGTCATAGGCACTACTGTACGCCCCTCTTTTCCTCGTCTATACGACATTACCTATGGATATAACTTAAGGGGAATTCAGGTTGTCCTCCATATTGGTTGTGTACATATATTACCTTACATTGACATGGTTCCCATCATCGGTTTGGGCACCATATTGAATGGTGTCTCTCCATCGTCGCTGTGCGGCAGATAGGACATCTGGATGTGGAGTGATTCAGCACCATCCATGTGACACTGCATTTTCCTACATGCCTTTCTATCATATGCAAGGCAGAGATAGCACAGATAAAATGAAGTAAACTGGAAGGAATTTCTAAGCACGCTATAATGGAAGGACTGCAAACTGAAACATGGTGACTACATTCACCCATGTTCTAGATCGGAGGTTACTGTTGAGTTTGTTGGATAGTGCTTTGCTGAGAATAACAGAAGAGGAACCTGGAGAAAAAAAAGATCTACATGTTTTTGAACATTAACGGGGAGCAAAATCAATAAGTTGATATGCCATAAAAATTGAAGATTGAAATATCACTTTATATTCAAGGTTATCTACTCTGTCAGTTTGTCCCTCAATATCTGCATATCCAGTCACGGAGTTTATCATTGACTGGGAAGGATTATAATATCCCTAAACTGGTATCCATGGCAGATTATATAACATGGGACATGTTTCCCCAAATAAACTTCTTTCCCCTAGGACACTGCTTATTGTGGGTCATGTTTTGTAGTTTTGGCTAATGGAGGATACACCTCTTCTAGATGTATCTTCATGGAAAATATATACTTATCTCTGACCTACTATATATGTACCATTTTTATGATCTATGTCATGTAAATATGTTGAGTGAACTTCTGGTTAATATTTGAGTAAATTCTAATAGCACAGTTAGACAAGGGCTGTCTTAGTGAACCAATCCCCTTTTAGCATGACATGTAAAACTAGCAAATTTCTTTAAACGTTAGTGAATTTATATGCCCTCAACTCAAATCACCGATATTTAATCTCTTACATGTTCACCCAAGTAGAAAGATATTGCAGGTTATCAGTGATAACATTAATGCCACACTGGATCCCAAATACAATTGCACCTCTAACAGAACCTCTACTCCTATACTATTCAAAAGATTAGTGATCAGTTAAACCGTGAAAACATGCCTAGCTAACTGGCAAATCTAATTTAACAGATCTGTATTTTAGCCTTTATTATCTTATATGTATACAGTTCCATCCTCTTTAATGTCCTATGATAAATTGAGCAACTCTATAATATTACGCATCAGAATACAGACGGTGTCTAGTATGATACTTCCCCTACATATAGAAAAAAATACATATAATATATTTTGGGTTTCCTTGACTAGTACCATTAACATACTTGACTTTTCTTTTATCAATTGTACCGTATCTACATCTATTTATATGTGTAATAATTTTTCTGACTGACAGCCATTTATTGAAACTGAAAAATATCTGTCAGGCCTTATCTGGTCATACACAAGACCTAGGGTTAATTTTTCAACCTCAACAAGTAAAAGGAAATATTGTGTATGCGCACATGAAATGCGAAAATATATTACCTGGCTGCAATAATTGACCAACTAAAAATCTGATGGTCTTCTTGGATTTCCCTAAAATAGAATTATTGATCATCCATCCAAGAACAATTATTCAACTTATTTATTAATGATATAGAGGATGGGATTAATAGCACTATTTTTATTTTTGCAGATGACACCAAGCTATGTAGTATTGTTTAGTCTATGGAAGATCTTCATAAATTGCAAGCGAATTTGAACACACTAAGTGTTTGGGCGTCCACTTGGCAAATTAAGTTTAATGTAGATAAATGAAAAGTTATGCAGCTGGGTACCAACAATCTGCATGCATCATATGTCCTAGGGGGAGCTATACTGGAGGAGTCACTTGTTGAGAAGGATCTGGGTGTACTTGTGGATCATGAACTAAATAACAGCATGCAATGTCAATCAGCTGCTTTAAAGGCCAGCAAGATATTGTCGTGTATTAAAAGAGGCATGGACTCTCCTGGGACCAGGATATAATATTACCACTTTGCAAAGCATTAGTGAGGCCTCATCTAGAATATGCAGTTCAGTTCTGGGCTCCAGTTTATAGAAAGGATGCCCTGGAGTTGGAAAAAATACAAAGAAGAGCAACGAAGCAATAAGGGTCATGGATAATCTAAGTTATGAGGAAAGATTAAAATAATTAAACCTATTTAGCCTTGTTCCATGTAAAACCCCCTCAAAAAACAAGGGGGCACTCCCTCCATCTGGAGAAAAAAGGTTCAATCTGCAAAAGGCGACAAGCCTTCTTTACTGTGAGAACTGTGAATCTATGGAATAGCCTACCGCAGGAGCTGGTCACAGTAGCTACAGTAGATGGCTTAAAAAAGGGTTAGGTAATTTCCTGGAATGAAAAAATATTAGCTCCTATGTGTAGAAATGTTTCCCTTCCCTTTTTCCCATCCATTGGTTGAACTTGATGGACATGTGTCTTTTTTCAACCGTACTAGCTTTGTAACTATGTAGCAAGACCTTCTAAATAAATAAGTTCAAATTGAGCATATCAAAACATATGGTCAAAGTATATTTCTAACATCCTTAAATGATATCTCTAACATCCCCTTAGTTACAGCTCTACGTTCATCCATTTAGTCCTGAGTTACAGCCTGTCAATAGCTGTATTTACATTGTGCCCGGTTGTCATTGGAATTAGTTAGTAGTATTGTTAATCTTGGTAAATTCTAACAGCTTAGCTCATCTCCTATAATGCAGTGGGACATTTACTTTTGCCTACGGCAGAATACTGTGTCTGGTATAAATGCAACATTTTCCAAAATGCAAATAAATAGAGCAAATTCCGTGCAGATACTCTGGTATATTTTATACCACTACCTAGATCAGGGGTCTCAAGCACGCGGCCCACGGGCCACATGCGGCCCCTGGGGCTGTCATCTGCGGCCCGCGATACACAGAGCCGCCAGTACAGACTCTGCTCCGAGACTCTGGAATTCCCTGACATCGCTGTCCACATATGGACAGCGATGTCTGGGGCTTCCCCAGAGCTGGAGTCCCGGGTAGAGTGCTAGTATAGGCTCTGCTCTAGGACTCTGGGGAAGCCTCTGACATCGACAGTGATGTCACGGGCTTCACCAGAGCAGGAGTCCCAGTGATGTTAGGAGCACAGCTGAAGTCCCAGGAAGAGTGCTAGAAGTGGCTCTGCTCTGGGACTCCAGCTCTGGGCAAGCCCCTGACATCGCTGTCCATATATGAACACTGATGTTAATGGCTTCCCCAGAGTTCCGGCACAGAGCCTATACTAGTGCTCTGCTCCGGGACTCCAGCTCTGGGGTTGCCCCTGATATCACATTCCGGTCCAGGAGGATCCGCTGACGTCACTGTGTATGGACAGTGACATCAGGAGCTCCAACAGTAGAGGAATACCCAGCCAAAGCGTCTACAGAGGGCACTGTGGCATTATCTACAGAGGGCACTGTGGCATTATCCACAGAGGGCACTGTGGCATTATCTACAGAGGGCACTGTGGCATTATCTGCAGGGGGCACTGTGGCAGCATCTACAGAGGGCACTGTAGCAGCATCTACAGGGCACTGTGGCAGCAACCACAGAGGGCACTGTGGCAGCATCCACAGAGGGCACTGTGGCAGCATCCACAGAGGTCACTGTGGCAGCATCCACAGAGGGCACTGTGGCACTATCTAAAAAGGGGCTGCCCAATCTCGACATGTGTGTCTGCCAAACACTGCCAACTGAACCGCCGGACTGCATTTAGCGACACTTAAACTGGAAAACTGGATTGTTGAAATAAGCACGTGGAGAAATCTCACAAATTTTAAACCTAGCGGTATTATTATAGTAATATAGTGTTATAGTAGATCAAATAACTAATTGATTAACAATAATTTTGTATTGTATCAAATTTGAAAATAATGCGGCTTGTCAACTTCCCATTTTTTCTATATGTGGCCCACTTACCCAGCCGAGTTTGAGACCCCTGACCTAGATGTCCCAGTTTACAGAACCTAATATATTTTTTGTACTTGGTTTGTTCTTATTTTTCTTTTTTAATTGCTATTTACTGGTGAATAATCCTATTAAAAATACAATATTATATACTGCTGCACCTCTGTTGTCTATTGCATTGTAGAAATATAAACTACTCTAATGGAAGGACTCATTATTCTAGGAGCATCTGTGATCCGCAATATACAGAGCTCACTTTGAGTCATATCTTTAGAGGAGCCAAGGACCTATTGGAAGCCTTTCAATTAAAAAAAATTAAACTGAGAATGTGGAAAATGAGCGCGTAATCTTGAATTAAGTGTCATAGAGAAATTCACAGATTGTTCATTGATGCTTCGGTGGTCAATTGCGCATCCAAAACAATTGGTGTATAGCACAGATATAGTATTTAAAGTGCATTTCTAGGGCTCTGGATAAGGAAACATTTTGGGTAAGTGACATAACAATAATATTTCTAGATTTGTGTTTTAATAATGTCACCACACATATATTTGTCACATTTAAATATTTCATGTCATCATTTTAATATAAGATAAAGACAACATGAGTAAAGATAAAATGCAGCTTTTAAATGATCATTCCATTTATTGAGGATAAAGATTTATTCAAAACCTATATCTCCCATGAGAAAAAAGTAATCGCCCCTCTAAACCTTATAATTGGTAGTGCCACCCTTGGCAGTAACAACTGCAATCAAATATTTTGCGATAACTTCCTGTTATGGCTGCGGTCAAGTACCGACGGCATTACTCACCCACCGACGACCTTGACCGCAGACCCACGAGCTCATGCCCTCATCTCTCTCCTCTGAGACGCCTGCGCACTGTACCGTCCTCGGCTGCTGCTAGGGTGCGCTCGCATGCTCGCTCCCGGGCCTTAAAGGGCCACCGCACGCACCTACATAAAGCTCCCTATCCAATACAAACTCTCCCTGCTGTATAAAATGGACTTTGCCCTCTTCTTTCTTGAAGATGCCTGAGCATTGTTGTCTACCCATGTTCGTATAGCAAATGGTCCCTTAGTTGTATCATGTTCGCAGTGTTCCCGTATCCTGCCTCCCGTATCCTGTATCCAGTAACTTTGTTTGTTCCTGAGCTGTAGTTTGGTGTTGGAGTCGTGTTGTGTCATGTGCCACGTCCTGTGTCATCTGCCACGTCCATTGTCATCTGTCATGCCAAGCATTATCTGCCACATCAAGCATCATCTGTGCCATGAATCATCTGTGCCAAAGAGTCTGCTACACCTCGTGTCTGTCTGGACTTTTAGGCCTTATTCACACGGCGTGTATTTGATGCGTTTTTGATGCGTTTTAAGTGCCAAAAAAGCTTCAAAAACGCGTCAAAAGCTCATGCTTTAAGCTTCCCATTGACAATGGGAAAATGCATTGTAGTGCATACGACGCATTTTTTTACGCCCGTGTTTTATAAAAAAACATGTTGTGTAAAAAAAGAAGCATCGGGTAATTTCTTGGCGCGTAAAATGTGCCGAAAACGCGCCTAATTCCCATATTCAATGGGAGTCCTAATCATGTGCCCAAAAAAAATGACAAAACGGTGTCAAAAAACGCACTTTGCAAAAACGCTGGCGTCTTTTTTTGGAGTGCCGTATGAACGGGGCATTACAGGTACTCTTGTGCTAAGACTTTTGCATAGACTGTTGTTTGGCCAGCTGCCACTCCGCTAAAGCGGAGCGGCCTAGTGGGTCCACAACCACGGGATCGTAAAACTTCCTATGAGTCTTTTACATCGCAGTGGAGGAATTTTGGCATAAAATTCTTTGCAGAATTGTTTTAATTCAGCAACATTGGAGGGTTTTTGAACATGAACTGCCCGTTTAAGATCTTGTCCCAGCATCCCAATGAAATTTAAAAAAAAATCTCGATTTTGCCTCTTCTAAATAGTTCAGAGTCTAATTTACTTGTGTGCTTTGGATCATTGTGAGCTTTAGGTCACGAAACTGATGGGCGGACATTGTCCTTCAGAGTTTTCTGATAGAGAGCAAAATTTATGATTCCATTAATTATTAAAAGTCAACAAATTCCTGCAGAAGCAAAGCAGCCCCAGACCATCACACTACCAGCACCATGTTTCACTACTGAATAGACGATGTCTATTCACACTCCCGACACTTTGGTAAAGATTCTCTGAATGACAGCACAGTGTGATCTCGCAAGATCACGCTGTGCTGTGTGAGTAAGTCCCCAAGAAACTTAACCGAAATGTCGGGAGTGTGAATCGACATCGCGTCCCGGCTGGAGGCGATGTCTATTCACTCTCAAGACACTTCAGTAAAGTTAATGTGGGTGTATGTGACTGCACAGCATGATCTCGCGAGATCACGCGGCGTTGCGAGTACTGCTATAAATGAATGGAGAGAAGTGTATGACGCTGATTGGTCAGAGTCATACACTTCTCTTTACAACGCCCAGTTGGTAAAAAAGTAAAAACACGCCCAGTTGTCTATTAAGAAACTAATTAGCATAAATCTAAAATAGTGCATAACTTGCTCAAAATTTATTGTTTTTCAAAATAAAAAACAGTGTTGTTATCTACATTACAGCGCCGATCACATTATGCAGGAGATAGGGCACTTATAATGTGGTGACAGAGTCTCTTTAAGGGATGTTTAGATTCAACAGGTCTGGCAGTAATCATGGCTGGTTCTTGCTAATGAATATGTCAATTGAATTTGGTTAACCGGTTGATTAAGTAACTAAGGTTGAACAGCATTTTTTTCTTCAATAAATGAAATCATCATTTAAAAAGAGAATTTTGTGTTTACTTGGGTTATTTGTCTAATGATAAAAAATAGTTTGATAATCTTTCAAGTGTGACTAATATGAAAAACTAGAGAAATGTTCACAGTACTGTATACTGCTTGCTTTATGGCTGCCCACACTTAAAGTTTTTTTTTTCCATAATCAATGTTTATCATCTATCCATAGGATAGGTGATAAATATTGTTCGATGGGGGTCTGATTATGGGAAAGCCCTTTTAAGTCTTTAAACAGAGATAATATTTAGTACAGCATGCAACATTGTTAAAGATAATACAGAAATGTGAAAAAATTACTGCTATATACCTCATGGAATATTTAGTACATGCAGAGTTAGGAGAAATAGGTGGTAGATTGCCATAAAGGCCATTTAGTTAAGAAACTAGTGGAAAAATAAACTAATTTGTCTGAATATCTAGAAGTAATCTCTGTGGCGGATCTGAAGGGAATCCAAGGTTCAATACTATTTTAAATAAATGGGTGCAAGATGTAGAAAGTATGATCAGCCGTCTTAATCCATTGAGCGACTGATGGCGGGGAGGTTTGATTCTATTTTGGTGGAGTTACATTTTTGGTAGTTGATAAAACTACGAGTGAAAATTTCCAGGCGTGATCTTCCATATGTGGAAGCCAGATATTTACGTACGAGGAACATTATCGGCGTGGGAACACTATTAGAAGAGCAAATCCTTTGAATAAGATAATACCTCAGACAAAAATGGTTTTATAATTAAGCAAAGCTAACACATATGCAAGTAGGTTCCATTAGAATTTTTAGTCTGCATTTGGTTATTTACTATCTTGATATAATCTTATAAGAATTTTCTTGTATTCTGACAGTGTGACCTGCTGTGGGATAGTGAGTAAATTTGTAAGATTTGATGTTCACTGAAGAAGATCTCGAAGTTCAGATTCCTAAGAGGAGATAAAATGTCTTGTTAAGGGATAGTTGGAGGATTAGAGGTGACTATAGACCCAGGATAACAAGTGTTTTGGTATATTGGTGTGAGAGGCTAATGTTTCAAAATTCGGGAGGGTCCTGGGTTGTGTAAGGAGACTTCAATAGCGGGATACTAATGTTTTGAGGTGGGCTATATTAATATAGGTCAGTGAAGGGGGGGGGGGGGTGAAAGAAGGGTTTCAGGGTAGACCCAAGAGGTATTCACTGACAACAGAGATCAGAAGATTGTGATTCTAAGGAGATATACATAGTTAGGGAGTTGCAGAATTTGTCTAAATAACTGTCATAAACATCTCTAATTCTCATCAGGGGTAAGGGATGGGGCTTAGTACGTCTCTAATTGAGTTGCTCACTTTAAGTATGGCTTTGGTGATGTAATTTAGTATTTTCGGACATGTGGGGTTAATTAGGAGGTTTCCAGTGGCGTAACTATAGGGGTCGCAGCAGTCGCAATTGCGACCGGGCCCTGAAGACAAGGGGGCCCGCGGCCCTCCCAGCACCACTTCACAGAAAAGTTACTATAGTAACTGGGGCCTATGTAATAAACTACACAGTCCCCTGTTACTATAGTAAATGACAGCACTTACATTCCTTCTTCCGGAGCGCAGCGCCGGTCCTGATGTCACAGCTCTGTGCGCAGCACATGATGCCACAACACTATGCGCTGTGCACAACATCCTGACCCTGGATGGAGTCTAGACCTTTGCTGTAGGCAAAATAGATGAGGAGACAGCACTTCGAACATATGTCAGCTTTTTAATCACCCGTGCAACGTTTCAGTCCAACAGGACCTTTCTCAAGTCTATTTTGTCTATCTGATATCGGGAACCGCGGATCCGGTCCTATTGAGGCGTGCACCCACTTGTGGTCCAGTGCTGTGGTAATTTTCTGCTTTGGATAGACCTTTGCTGTGGCCGAAGAGGAGGGTAAGTTTAATACCACTGTCTGCTGAAACTAATGGGTCAGGGTCTGACTCCCGGAACCCCCGCCAATCAGCTGTTTTGAAGGGGGTGCAGCGTTCGTACGAGCGTTACTTCCCCTTCATTCTGGTCACTTTCTCACACTGTGAATTGCCGACACGGACGTGTCAGAGATTCACAGTGTAAACAAGTAAGGGAAATGAAGGGAGAGCAACGCTTGTACAAGCGCTGCACCCACTTCAAAACAGCTGATTGGCGGGGGTCCCGGGAGTCGGACCCTGACCCATCAGTTCCAGCAGACAGTGGTATTAAACTTACCCTCCTCTTCAGCCGCAGTGAAAGTCTAGATTCCATCCAGGGTCGGGATGTTGTGCAGCGCATAGTGTTGTGACGTCATGCGCTGGGCACAGAGCTGTGACATCAGGACCGCCGTCAAGGCCATCAATGTTTAGGGACTGGACAACCCCTTTTAAGCCTACCATGTGGTAGGCTTAGATACAGGGTCCCAGCAGACAGTAATCTTATACTGTATAAGATCACTGTCTGCTGGACCCTGTATCTAAGCCTACCTTAGGCTTAGATACAGGGTTCAACAAACAGTATCACACATGAACATGGGCCCTGTATCTAAGCCTGCCATATGTGTAAGGGCCTGTTCACATCAGCGTTGCCCTTCCATTGAGGGGTTCCATCTGAGGTTTCCGTCAGGTTAACCCCTCAACGGAAAGGCAAACGGAAACCTTAGCTTCCGTTTACCTCACCATTGATCTCAATGGCGATGTAAACGTTGTTAATGGTTTCCATTGGTCACCGTTGTGACAGGGTTACGTTGTTTTGACAGAATCAATAGCGCAGATGACTGCTAGTGCTGCATCGTTGGGTCACTTAGGAGACCCAGCGTTGCAGCTGAAATCTCCGGGCCGTCGGCCATGAGAAGTTTGGGGGGGGGGAGCCCAAGAAGAACCTTTGTATCGGGGCCCATGAGCCTTTAGCTATGCCCCTGGAGGTTCCCACATGAGTGTGTGAAGGTGTTTAAGGTACTTTTCTAACTAGAGCTTGCTGTCTTGTAGCCTAATCCCTTCTAAAGCACAGGAGACTTGGGTGCCCTCATAAAAGAGCCTCGATTTTGGCATCCTAATACCTCCTAGATTTTTTGTAAATAAGTGGACTGTTTAGGTCCTATTACATGGCCCGATATGGGCCTTTAAAACGAGTGCTGATCAACAAGGCTGCTCTTTGATTGGCACTAGCTTGCTCATTTCACAAGGAGCAATGCTTGATAATGTATGGGGACAAGCGATTGTTACTACATTTCCAATACATTTCCATCATGTCGGCAGCACATCTCCCTGTTTACACAGGGAGATGTGCTGCCGACAACAACAATATGTATTGCTGCATAAACAAAGAGATCAGTCGATGAATGAGCGTTTGCTAATTGAACGCTCGTTTTTCCGATCAAAAGGGCCTTAAGATATAAGCAGGTTTTTTTGTGATGCCAGAGAGAATCTGACATGCATCTTGTAAAATTTCAAACAAGGAGTGGGGCAAGGCTATGGGTGAAGATTGCATCAGATTAGATACGTCCTGCACATCCAGGAGAAGAATAGTGTTGTCCATGAAAGCATGATTGATTCTTCCTGCACATCCATGAAAAGAATGGCATTGTCCATGAAAGCATGGTTGATTTAGCTTTATAATAATTTATCTTTAGAAAATAAAGTAGATAAATTTTTTTCCATGACAGGCTTAATATAATTCCCAAGCATGTGATATAGGAGGAGGGCCACTGTAGAGGGCAATTATTTTTAAGAGAGATGAGCTCTGCCCAAGGTATGTTAAAGCCTAAGGCTTCAGATTTATTTGGATTTATTTTAAAATTGGTCAGTTCTTCAAACCCTAGGAATGTAGAGTAGTGGGATAAGTAAGGATAAGCATCATATCATCCATGTATGCCATGATATGCCACTATATATGTAGAAGGAGGGGTTCAAGGGAGGGGATGAAGAGAATGGGGGAGAGAGGACATCCCTGTCTAGTCCAATTTAAGATATCAAAGACATCCGGGCACAGGGAGTTGTTTATTCGCAGTTTAGTGGAGGGGCAGGAATACAATGTAAAGATGTCATCTGCAAAACCGAAAGCCTTAAGAGTCATTTTTATATATTTCATGTCCACCCTGTTGAAGGCCTTTTCTGCATCAGTACCTAAAAGGACTAGTGGTGTTCCCTTATGCTTTGATATTTAAATGAGATGGAGGACCTGTGTGTGTTATCTTTGTATTCTCTCCAAGCAACAAATCCCACTTGCTCAGGGTGGATAAGACAAGATTTAGGTAAACATTTAGAAGGGAAAAGGCCTGTACTTACTTTAATACAAGAGGGGTGATATTTCCGTTTCTTATAAATTAAGGAAATGTGGGCTTCCAGAAATTGTTTAGGTAGTGATCCACCCTTGAGCAATGATTTGAGGGCATTTAGGATATAAAGTATTAAGGTTTCATTAAAAGTCTTATAATAAGATGAGGGTATTTATTTGCAGGGCACTTCGGCAGGTCAGACTAAATAACCTAAAAGGGGTTGTCCACGACCGGGCAACTGATGACCTTTCCACAGGATAAGTCATCAGTATATGATCGGTGCGGGTACGACAACCGGACCCCGCACGATCAGCTGCTCCAGTACTGCAGCTTGGCCGTTCTTCCGTGACTGGAGCCATCTGCTTCCGGTATGGATGTCCGGTGCTTGGAGGCAGATGGAGCAGCTGATTGGTGCGGGGTCCAGGTGTTGAACCACACAAAGAGCTGATTGTGTAGATGTAAGGATGCTGGAGTGGTTGGTCTAAGTAAAGAAATCGTGAACTTTCTGGGCCCTCTTTAACCTCTTTGTACAGGAAACATCTTTCCTAATTTGACATAAATCTATATAAAATTCTATAAAGGTATTGTGTATATGGTCTGAATGGGATAAGGTTAGACCTGATGTGAGATTTATGTTGGAAATGTGTGTACGCACTTTCTTCTCTTTGATAAAAGCCATCATTAGCTTCATGGCTCTATCACCATGGGCCTAAAACGAGTATATCACTGACATATAATTCTTTGCAGATCTGAGATTTACAAAATCCCTAAATGGTAGGTGAAGTTGGGTAAGCTGTTGTAGATGAGTGTTTAACAGTAATTGTTTTTGCTGATATTCTAACTTACCAATTGCCTTATATAAAAGGTAAACATTCCTGTCTCATTCCTTTTGAGGAAGGAGCTTGCCAATATCAATTCTCCACATATAAACGATTGATGTGCTTCCCAGAGGATTGCAAATTATGTTTCTGTCAGGTCATTGTGTTGGAAGTAGTGATCTAGTGAGGTGTGAATATGCTTTCTAATTTTAGGAACTGAAAGTAGGGTCTCATTTAGTCTCCAGCCGTGTGGACCAGGGAAGTGCACAGTAAGGGTATGTTCTCACTGCAACACCACTGAAATTACGGAGCTGTTTTAAGGCGAAAACACCTCCTGAATTTCAGACGTTATTACAAGTGCATGCATTTTTCGCGGCGTCCATTACGGATGCAATTGGAGCTGTTTTTCAATGGAGTCAATGAAAAATGCCTCCAATTACGTCCCAAGAAGTGACAAGCACTTCTTTGAGGCGGCCATATTTTTACGCGCCATCTTTTGACAGCGACGCGTAAAAATACACCTCGTCTGAACAGAACATTGTAAAAACCATTGAAATCAATGGGCAGATGTTTGCAGACGTTTTGGAGTCGTCTTTTTAGGCGTAATTAGAGGCGTAAAACGCCTGAATTACGTCCGTAAATAGGTCGTGTGAACACACCCTTAAAGGCCTCATGCACACGACCGTAGCCATGTACACGGCCGTGATTTTCAGGTCGACCGGCCATGGAGTGACAGCCGCGAGCCGCCCGCAAATCGCGGGCTGTGCACATGGCCGCGGCCATTATTTTCAATGAGCCCGGACCGCAGAACACAGCCGTAATTAGGCTTGCCCGTTCTTTCTGCGGTGCGGGCTCCTGGGCCATGCACGGATCGTGAAAACCACGGTCGTGTGCATGGCCCCAGAGGAATAAATGGGGCCGCAATTCTCCCGTGGCTTTTCGAGGGAATTGCGGCTGCAAAAGCACGTTCGTGTGCATGAGGCCTTAAAGAGATACTTATGTTCACTGGGGAATGATCTGAATGAACGCTAGTTTCAACACATGTCTTCTTTAGATTGGCAATTAGGGTATGGTATGTTTAGAGTAAAGAAAGTGTCTACACCAACATAGAAGATTCTTATACTGTAAGAGCTTTGAGACTACGAAACTTTCTGCCAGAAGAAGTTGTCATAGTTAATTGATTAAAAGAGTTTAAAATAGGCCTGGATGTCTTTCATAAAATAATATTATCACAAGTTATGTGTATTAGATTGCTGGAAATGGGTTGTTGATCATGGCATTTATTCTGATTGCCGTATTTTGAGTCAGGAAGGATTTTCTAAAGCTAAGATGATCAAGATTGGCTTCTGCCTCATGGGGATTGTTTTGTCTTCCTCTGGTCAACATATCAGGTTAATACATTGAAAAAGATGGACTTATTTTTTCAACCTCACTATATTACAAGTATACATTTAATAGGATCCCTACCAATTCATGTAAATCATGGCAATGCCACTCAAAAGGAAAGAGATATGTTTCTGCATAAAGTGTAATATTCTCCCGCCAGAACTAATATTGGCATGTAGAGACACTTTCAATTTTCCAAACTGACAAGGTACACACAATATTAGCACCAATATCAACAGTTATGACAAACCCAGGAAAGAGACTAGAGTGTAGTGGTCAGGGTTAGATATTCTGATATGAATTTCTTCAACTGTTTTTACTATCATACAATAGTTTATTCTTTGTAAAATAACTTTCATAGTTTAAGAGGGGCCTTAATTATCAAAAGGGGGTAAACTGACAAATAGGACAAAAAGTTTAAAACCTCAAAAGGTTACATAGGAAAATTTAACGTTGCAATGCAACAGCAAGAAAACTTTGTATGGAAAACATGGCAATTAGAATCAGTGCAATTCAACTGCATGATAAAAGGACACTGTATAAGGAAGTTAAAAAGGACTGGTGCAGGATTGGATTTTACATTTCTTCAAATGACAATGTCAATGAATAAACTGAAAATGATATAAAGGGGAGGAGCGGCATAGATGGCATTTATTCCTTTCCCTACTTTCTTTAACATGACAGGGAAAACACAGTGGCCCACATTTACTCGTGCTGTCTAATAGTTTGATAGTGTAAACTTAGACCAGGCAGGCACAAAATGTGCCAAATTTATAACAGTGGTGCATGCTGCATGATCACTTTGGCGCATATTGCAAAAACTGTTACACGCTTTTCTCTTCCTTGTACCACTTTTAAATTGGCTTTCCCACTAAGATAAGCCCTTTTAGAAAAACATAAAAAGTGTCTGCAATACAAACTGCGCCAACTAGCACCGATTTGCGCCAAAGTTTGGTGAATGTCTCTATACTTTCCATGCCCAAACACAGCAGTACATCAGCCGCCAATGTACTAACATGATTTATCTGGGTTGGAAAATATATATTTTTTTAACCTCTTCCTTATAAAGGCCGATGTTTAATATGTGCATAGCAAATTATTCTTTCCTTGAAGACCACCCTTTGAGAAGATCCCTCCCATCCAGACTGAATGTTTCTGTGACCGATTTTCCACACCATTATAGGCTATAGCAGCTGCCTCTTTATAAGCACACCACCCCTGATCCATCCAAAGACCACTTTTTTAGCTAAATTTTCAGTCTGAACCCCTTTGAAAAGGCCACAAATTGGACTTATGTGCGCTGTAAATCATCTGGGCACAGGTCCGCGGCACGCTTCATCACCGGACCGGTAAGAGCAATAGAGTTGCTTGGCACATCATGGGAGAGAAGCTGCCAGCATCATTGGGGCAGAGAGAGCAGGAAGAGGAGCATTTCCAGTACCATGGTGCGTCAAAGGAAAGGAGGGAGGAGGAGGAAGGAGGCTGTTAGAGGAGAGGAGGGTGCAATGTCATGCTGTAAAGAACAGCCTTCACAATTGCTGAGCAAGGGAGCCTGCAGACTGCCACTGAGGTGTCAAGGTTAACACTAAGGTGGCATATGGAAAGAGAGCCCTTAGATTTTTAACTTTTATGGCTTGTCGACGCACAACGGAATGCTGCAGAAAATTTCTGCAGCAATTCCATTGAAAAACGCAGACATTCCGCTGCGGCAAAATCACACCATTTCCTGCGTTTTTTTTTACGGCAGAAAATGGTGCGTCAATTGCTGCATTTTTAGTGATTGTCTAGTAAACTGTTTAGTAAATTGTCCTTAGTGATTGCCTGTTATGACATGCAATAATACACTGCAATACAGAAGTAATGCAGTGTATTATAATAGAAATCAAAATATCGCACAGTGAAGTCCCCTAGTGGGACTAAAAAAAAGTTTAAAAAAGAGTTTAATAAAGTTTGAAATAAATAAATAAAAGTCCCAAGTAAAGAAGACAAAAAAAAAATACTTTATTATAAAAAAAGTAAAAAGTTACTCATATTTGGTATCGCCGAGTCCATAACGAACCCAACTATAAGACGATTACATTATTTAACCCGCACGGTGAACGGTGTAAAAAATAAAATAAAAAACAATGCCATAATTGCTGTTTTCTGTTCATCCTATCTTCAAAATCTTTTTTATGAAAAGTGATCAAAAAGTCGCATCTACTCCAAAATCGTACCAATAAAAGCTACAAGTCGCCCCACAAAAAAAGCCCTCATACAGCTGCATCGGTGGAAAAATAAAAAAAGTTATGGCTCTTTAAAGATGGCGACACAAAAACAATTAATTTTGAAAAAAAAGTGTTTTTACTGTGTAAAAGTAGTAAAACAGAAAAAAAAAATATAAATATGGTATCGCCACAATCGTAATGACCCGTTGAATAAAGTTATTATGTTATTTATAACACACGGTAGAAAAAAATGGGAAATTTTTTTTTGCAGTACTCCACTAAAAAAGTTAATAAAAAGTCAATAAATTATATGTATCGAAAAATGGTGCTATTAAAAAATACAACTTGTCCCGCAAAAAACAAGTCCTTATATAGCTGTGTCGACGGTAAAATAAAAAAAGTTATAGCTCTTTGAATGTGACGATGGAAAAAGTAAAAAAATTGCTTTGTCATTAAGGTTTAAAATACCTTCGGTATTAAGGGGTTAACCCCTTTGCGCACCTTGGTGTAAATGCTCGTCCAGTTGAGCAGTAACTTCACGCCCCTGAGCATGCAGTTACATCTGCGCTCTAATAGTTAACCGCCGCGCGGCGCTACACCGCAGCTCCAAAAAACACTTCTTAGCCAAACCCTGCAGTGTGGTGGGGAGAGCAGGGCGCTCCAAAGCGAAGAAGTCCTATTTTTGAAATTCAGGGAGAATAAGAATGTCCTAATGCTGACATCAATCTATGACGCTACATGCTCTCTTGTCCCTGTGCCTGGTGAAACACCCACCACCACGTCACGGCCTGTCTGCATCCAGGCCGATAACAAATTCATGGGGGGAGTGGACCTGTCTGACCAGATGCTCAAACCATACAATGCCATGCGGAAATCCAAAATTTGGTATAAAAAACTTGCGGTGTATTTCGTCCAAATGGCATTGTACAACTCCTTTGTAATTTACAGGAGTACTGGTCAGGAGGGGACATACTTGGAGTACCAGAAAGAAGGTTATCAAATCCCTTCTCTTTAGGAATGTGGCAGAGGTAGGAAAAAGTTCTACCTCTGCAAGTAGTGATGTCCCCAGGATAGTTCCAGGACAGCACTTTCCTGGTGTAGTGCCTCCCACAGAAAAAAAAAAAACACCCCCAGAAAAAGTGTCGTGTCTGTGCCAGAAGAGGCATTAGAAAAGACACGACATACCAGTGAAACACCTGTCCCGCAAAACCCTGGTCTACCCCACCCACCTCTCTGGAGTTCTAAATTTTATTTTCATCAATCCCTTTCATTTACCATAACCATTTCACCATTTAAAATTTGAAGATTCCCCATAACAAAACAATAAATTCTCATTATACCCCTAGATGAATACCTAGGATTTGTAATATCATGTAGTATCTGCACAATTTTTTAGGCCTATGCAAACGTGACATGTGCCCATAAATCATCCAAATAAAATAAGGCCTCAAATCCTTGTGGTGTTCCAATACTTTCTGGCCCTGCCATATGTCCAGCAACAGCAGGTTAGAGCCAATTTAGGGGTATTTCTAAACTCAGAAGAAATAGCCTGATAAATTTGGAGGTGCTTTTCTTCACTTGCATGCTCTGAACAATCTGTCCTATAAATAAAGCATTTGGGAGAAAATTTAAAATGTTATTTTTCACGCCAGATTTCCACAAGTTTCTGAGAAAAAACTATAGGGTCAAAAAAGTGATCACACCACTAGATAAATTCTTTGAGGGGTGTAGTATTCAAAATGGGTCATTTCTGGGGTGTTTTCATCGTTATGGGGGCTCAGAGTCTCTTTAAAGATCAAATGGGGCTGTTGAACCAATCATGCAAAACTTGGGCCCTGAAAATCTAAGACTGCTCCTTCACTTCCACGCACTGCCATGTGTCCACACAACATATTTGGACCATTCACTACTCGCAGAGGTGGGACCCGCATCTATCAGACATTTATGACATATCCTGTGGATATGTCATAAATGTCTCTGATGGGAAAACCCCTTTAATTGCATATTGAGAGTTATTAAATGAGTGATCATCCAAATGTGAGTACAACAATTTACAATAATAAACTTAGTATGATAAAAGTATGAATAGGAAACCTGGATACTTGAATAATTATTCATCTCTTTTCTATTTTGTACATGGAATCCAAAGTGTATTTTAATTGGACGCAAATTCAAAACACTTTTGAAATGAACAATTCAATAGAGCTTAGACATTTACAGTATTATCTCCGTTGGGAGCATTCTTCTCAGGAGACTTATTGATTGCTGCACATTCAAGAGGCTGTATTTTGTATTTTTAATAAGTCTATAGCAAAAATCAATTTGTGGCATTTGATGCTTTATGCACACTTTGCGGGAATCATTTAAGCTGCAGAGAAAGATTCAAGTTAGCATATTGAAAGGCCATTCGACATAGTCCAAAGCCACTGTAGATAAGGTCAACTCCTTATTTAACAACTATTCCTTATTATGCGTTCTTGAGGATTTGATGCAAGTAGAAATGATTCAATTAGATTGCTCATTTTTACTAATAATAATAGTAATAATAATTTGACTGTTTATTAACCCCTTCAGGACTAAGCCTGTTTTGGCCTTGAGGACCAAGCCGATTTTTTCAAATCTGACGTGTCAATTTATGTGGTAATAACCTGGGAATGCTTTTACCTATCCAACCAATTCTGAGATTGTTTTCTCGTGACATATTGTACTTTATGCTAGAGAACAAATTTGATCGATAAATTCAATATTTATTTGTGAAAAACACCAAAATGTAGAGAAAATTTGCAAAAATTAGCATTTTTCTAAATTTAAATGTATCTGCTTGTAAGACAGATGGTAATACCACACAAAATAGTTACTATTTCACATATCCCATATGTCTACTTTATGTTTACATCGTTTTTTGAATATCCTTTTATTTTTCTACGACGTTACAAGGCTTAGAACTTTAGCAGCAATTTCTCATATTTTCATGAAAATTTTAAAAGTCTATTTTTTTAGGGACCAGTTCAGTTCTGAAGTGGCTTTGAGGGCCTTATATATTAGAAAGACCACGTAATTTACCACATTTTGAAAACTGCACCCCTCAAAGTATTCAAAACACCATTCAGAAAGTGTTTTAACCCGTTTAGGCGTTTCACAGGAATCAAAGCAAATTATAGTTGAAATTTACAAATGTCATTTTCTTTGCCAAAATTAATTTGTAATAAAAAAAATTCTGTAACACAGAAGGCTTTACCCGAGAAATGTAACTCAATATTTATTGCCCAGATTCTGCAGTTTTTAGAAATATCCCACATGTGGCTGTAGTTTGCTACTGGACTGAAGCACAGGCCTCAGAAGCAAAGGAGCACCAAGTGGATTTTGGGGCCTCCTTTTTTTTAGAATATATTTTAGGCACCATGTCAGGTTTGAAGAGGTCTTGTGGTGCCAAAACAGTAAAAAAACAATCAAAAGTGACCCCATTTTGGAAACTACACCGCTTAAGGAATTTTTCTAGGGGTATAGTGGGAATTTTGACCCCACAGGCTTTTTGCTGAATTCTTTGGAATTAGTCTGTAAATATGAAAATTTACTTTTTTTCTGAAAAAACGTATACATTTTTATTTTTTATAAGGAATAAAGGAGAAAAAAACACGCCAACATTTTTAAATAAATTTCTCCCGATTACGGCAATACCCCATATGTGTAATAAACTGCTGTTTGGACCCACAGCAGGGCTCAGAAGAGAAGGAGCGTCATTTGGATTTTGGAGCGCTGATTTTGCTGGAATAGTTTTCAGTGCCATGTCACGTTTGCAATGCACTGGAAGGACCAAAACAGTGGAAACCCCCCAAAAGTGACCACACTTTTTTGACCGCACAGTTTTTTGGCAGAATCTTGTGGAAATCTGGCGTGAAAAAGAACATTTTCAATTTTTTTCTCAAATGCTTAATTTATAGGACAGATTTTTCAGACAAGTGAAGAAAAGCACCTCAACATTTATTGTCCTATTTGTACCGAGTTAAGAGATACCCCCAAAGTGGTCCAAATATGTTGTGTGGACACATGGCAGTGCCTGGAAGTGAAGAAGAAGCCTTAGATTTTCAGGGCCCAAGTTTTGTATGATTGGTTCAACAACCCATTTGATATTTGAAGAGACTCTGAGCACCACAGATGATGAAAACAGATGATGAAAACACCACAGAAATGACCTCATTTTGAATACTACACCCCTCAAAGAATTTATCTAGTGGTGTGATCACTTTTTTGACCCTACAGTTTTTTTGCAGAAACTTGTGGAAATCTGGCGTGAAAAAGAACATTTTCAATTTTCTCCCAATAGTAGTGAATGGCAGTTATGGAAGCAGCCTAGCATGCGAGCTATGCTGTTTCCGTAACTATCATTCAGGTCTTTGGGACTTATGAAAACAGCGTAGCTCAGTGAGTTACCCTGTTTCCTAATTCATGGTCAGAATTTACCTGCTGCTGCAACACAGAGCGGCAGAAAGGGGTTTAGGGGGCCCCGTTCTAGGGATAGGCACGGGTCACAGAGGTGGGACTCGCATCTATCTGACATTTATGACATATCCTGTAGATATGACATTAATGTCTCTCATGGGAAAACCCCTTTAACTGTCTATTCCATCCATAGGTCAGTTTAGCATTTATATTATGGCTAAAAAAAAAACAGATTCCCTGCAGTTCTACTGAACCGAACTTAGATCACCATATGGTTTTATTAAGTTCAAATCAGTTGAACCAATGGGGTCAGAGTTTTGTGGCCGTAATACAATCACATGTCAGTCAGTGATTGGCTATTCAGCAGTGACTTCTTATCAGAAGAGAACAACACAAAAGCATGGAGCAGGTAGATTTACTGTACAAAGCATACTATGACTATTACATGGGCACTACAGCTGGTATTTTTTGGGTACCATTAATAGTAATAGTTAATAGTTACTTTGGCAATGTAGCTAGTATTATATGTTTATTACTATTGCTGCTTTTATTTGGCCATTACTGGTGATATTTCTTGGGCATTATGATGGCCACTACAAATGCATTTTTAATCCATGGATACCCTTATCATTAAGGAATTTTGACTGGTAATATTAAAAGTAGTAATATTACAAGTTACAGTATCTAGATTACTGGAGATAGGTTGTTGATCCAGGGATTTATTATGTTAGAATATAACTGCTGATATATGGGAGCTATAGCTAATAGTGAATCTGCACCATCACTATTACTCTAACACTATGACCGGTAGATACATTTAGTTATATATTTATGCTGGTACTATGGCTGGTATACATGGACACTGAACGACACTGTTATGGGGTAATGTATTGGACCAGTATGTGATAACCCAGAGGTGTATCTAGGTTCTCCAGCACCCGGGGCAAAGATTCAGTTTGGCGTCTCCCCCCAACCTCTTTCCCGACATCTCCTTCCCCTACTTCCCGTGTTTGTTTTCTCTAACAATCGATCTGTCATTTCTTTTCCACATTTATTTTTATGTAACTCGAGCATAAAAACATTTGTCCATTTTACAAGTAAAAAAGTTCTATACACAACACCAGAATAGTGCTCAGTACATAAATACAGCCCCAGAACCAAGCTCATTACATATATACAGCACCAGCACAAATACAGCTCAATTTAGTGCAACCCCTGACGTATAGGTTTGAACTAAATTGTTTCCAGCTCCCAGCATGGTGCGAACAATGGTGAGGATATGCTAGGAGATGCTGTTTCACAAAAAATAAATCATATCATAATCATACCACCCATCATATCACTGCAGATCTTACAGTGACTACAGTGCTGATTAGAGGCAGATAAAACATTTACATTAAATGACTCACCGGTGACGTCTCAGATTCTAGTTCTTTTTCTCCATCCAGTCCAGACCTCTATGATGGATTTTTCCCGGTCACAGCCCATTTCTACAGTTTGCCGCTCAGATGTCTTAAAGGGTTATTCCCAAGTTGATAAATGTAGCTATGAAGCTCCCCCATGTAAAAATAAGAAGTTTTCTAATTACCTGTCCGTCGCCTAGCAATGTCGTTTTCCAGCGATTCTTGATAGAAGTCCAGGTCGGTCCCTCTTTGTATCTTGCGCGTTGTCTAGGTTCCCGGCCACCGCTATTTACCTTTAGTGGTGGCCGCGCATGCGTAATGACATCCTCTGCATCCTGAGCAGAGGATGTCATTTGCTCGTAAACGCGCATCTCGGCGCATCCCGGCGCATGCGCAGGAGATGAAGTGGAAGGCACCCGTCGCGAGGAGAAGTCTGCGCTCTGCTAAAGGTAAGTATATATATATATATATATATATATATATATGTGTGTGTGTGTGTGTGTATGTGTGTGTGTGTATGTGTGTGTTTGTGTATATATGTGTGTGTTTTGGTATGTGTCTTTGTGTGTTTTTGTTTTTATATGTGTGTTTGTGTATATATGTGTGTGTGTGTGTATATGTGTGTGCATTTATGTGTGTGTGTTTGTGTATATATGGGTGTGTTTGTGTATATGTTTGTATGTATATGTATGTGTGTGTGTGTATATATGGGTGTATTTGTGTGTATGTGTATATGTTTGTGTGTATATTTTTGTGTGTGTTTGTGTATATGTGTGTGTGTGTGTGTTTGTGTATATGTTTGTTTGTATCTGTGTGTGTGTGTGTGTGTGTGTGTGTGTATATATGGGTGTATTTGTGTGTATGTGTATATGTTTGTGTGTATATTTTTGTGTGTGTGTTTGTGTATATCTGTGTGTTTGTGTATATGTGTGTGTGTATATGGGTGTGTTTGTGTATATGTGTATATGTTTGTGTGTGTGTTTGTATATATGTGTGTGTTTATGCGTGTGTGTGTGTGTGTGTGTGTGTGTGTGTGTATATATGGGTGTATTTGTGTGCATGTGTATATGTTTGTGTGTATATGTTTGTGTGTGTGTGTTTGTGTATATCTGTGTGTTTGTGTGTATATGTTTGTGTGCGTTTTTGTATATGTGTGTGTTTGTGTATATGTGTGTGTGTGTGTGTGTGTGTGTGTGTGTGTGTGTGTATATATATGGGTGTGTTTGCGTATATGTTTTGTGTGTATGTTTGTGTGTGTTTTTGTGTATGTGTTTGTGTATATATGGGTGTGTTTGTGTACATGTGTTTGTGTATATGTTTGTGTGTATATGTGTGTGTTTGTGTATATGTTTGTGTGTATATGTGTGTGTGTGTATGTGTTTGTGTGTGTGTTTGTATATGTTTGTGTGTGGTTGTTTATGTGTGTGTAGGTGAGTATAAGTATTGGTATTGTTCACATTGATAACTTCTTTTTTTTATGTTGTTGCAGATTTTGATGTACCGATTGGACTACATCTTCGATTCTTTGGACTACTGCGTAGATCTACGTTTTTTCAAATTTTAATAAAATGGTTAAAGGAACAGTGTCACCAAATTTTTTTTTTAATATCAGTTTTATGTTAGGGTTTTATTAAAAACGTTTATATTCATTTGTGTATTTGTGTGTTACTTTTTTCTATTTTTACACTTTTTCTTCCCTATGGGGGCTGCCATTTTTTTTTCCATTTCTGTATGTGTCGATTAACGACACATTCAGACATGGAATATGGCAGCTCCAGTCCCATAGGGACTGCGAACGGGGCCCGTTCCATCCACTTTGGTGTACGCCGTGTGTGTGGGAACGGCGCATGCGCCGCTCCCACACAGTCCGATTTGAAATGCGCACCGTCCGGCGCTATTTTCCTGTGGACCGGAAGTCGCGGCCGGGCAGTAAGATTACTCCTTCCGGTCGCGGCTTCCGGACTTGTGCACATGGAGCAGCGGCAGCAGACGGAGTGGACGGACCGGAGGGAGCGGCGACGACTGGAGCAGGTAAGTGATTTCTATGTATGTGCGTGTTTCAGTGTGTTTTACTAGTGTATGTAAACATTCTACACTGTGTGTTAGCTCAAAAAATGGCGACACACAGTGTAGGAGGTTAGACCGTTCAAACCCCTCGTTTCTCCCGGCACTAGCCAGGATAAAGGAGGGGGGGATTCTGAGAGCTCACTAGAGCGAGGGATTTTTTCCCAATTTTGCAGCATAAAGCAATGTGGTTGCTTTACCACATGCAATGCTGCAATTTTGGGAATTGCTCCATCTAGTGACCAGTGCTGGGAAATATTATAAATGGAATCCAGTTTATAATATTTCCTAACTCGTGGAAAAAATAAAAAAAATTAGAACAATGTTTAATCACCTATACACTAACTGTTTAACTAAAAAAAAGAAAAACATGTTTTTCTGGCAACACATTCCCTTTAACGAGGGTTTTGTTGGGGATTTCTTATTTCAATAAAAAAAATTGTGTTTGTGTTTTTTTTTTAAACTTTATTAGTGCCTAGATAATGGCTCTTTGTATCTTGCGCGTTGTCTAGGTTCCCGGCCACCGCTATTTACCTTTAGCGGTGGCCGCGCATGCATAATGACATCCTCTGCGTCCTGAGCAGAGGATGTCATTTACTCGTGAACGCGCATCTCGGCGCATCCCGGTGCATGCGCAGGAGATGCAGTGGAAGGCACCCGTCGCGAGGAGAAGTATGCGCTCCGCTAAAGGTAAGTATATATATATATATATATATATGTGTGTGTGTGTGTATGTGTGTGTTTGTGTATATATGTGTGTTTTGGTATGTGTCTTTGTGTGTTTTTGTTTTTATATGTGTGTTTGTGTATATATGTGTGTGTGTGTGTGTGTGTATGTGTGTGTGTTTATGTGTGTGTGTTTGTGTATATATGGGTGTGTTTGTGTATATGTGTTTGTGTATATGTTTGTATGTATGTGTGTATGTGTGTGTTTTGTGTGTGTATATATGGGTGTATTTGTGTGTATGTGTATATGTTTGTGTTTGTGTATATCTGTGTGTTTGTGTATATGTGTGTGTGTTTATGTGTGTGTGCTTGTGTATATATGGGTGTTTTTGTGTATATGTGTTTGTGTATATGTTTGTTTGTATATGTGTGTGTGTGTGTGTGTGTGTGTGTGTGTTTATGTGTGTATATATGGGTGTATTTGTGTGTATGTTTGTGTGTCTATGTTTGTGTGTGTGTTTGTGTATATGTGTGGGTGTGTTTATGTGTGTGTGTGTGTGTGTGTGTGTGTGTGTGTATATATGGGTGTATTTGTGTGTATGTGTATATGTTTGTGTGTATATATTTGTGTGTGTGTTTGTGTATATCTGTGTGTTTGTGTATATGTGTGTGTATATATGGGTGTGTTTGTGTATATGTGTATATGTTTGTGTGTGTGTGTTTGTGTATGTGTGTGTGTGTGTGTGTGTGTGTATGTGTGTGTGTGTATATATATATATGGGTGTATTTGTGTGTATGTGTATATGTTTGTGTTTATATTTTTGTGTGTGTGTGTTTGTGTATATCTGTGTGTGTGTGTGTGTGTGTTTGTGTGTGTGTTTGTGTATATATGGGTGTGTTTGTGCATATGTGTATATGTTTGTGTGTATATGTTTGTGTGTGTTTTTGTATATGTGTGTTTGTGTATATGTGTATGCATATATATGGGTGTGTTTGTGTATATGTTTTGTGTTTATGTTTGTGTGTGTTTTTGTGTATGTGTTTGTGTATATATGGGTGTGTTTGTGTACATGTTTGTGTGTATATGTGTGTGTTTGTGTATATGTTTGTGTGTATATGTGTGTGTGTATGTGTTTGTGTGTGTGTTTGGGTATATATGGGTGTGTGTTTATATGTGTTTGTGTATATGTTTGTGTGTGGTTGTTTGTGTGTGTGTGTGTGTGTGTAGGTGAGTATAAGTATTGGTATTGTTCACTTTGATAGCTTCTTTTTTTTTATGTTGTTGCAGATTTTGATGTACCGATTGGACTACATCTTCGATTCTTTGCACTACTGCGTAGATCTACGTTTTTTAAAATTTTAATAAAATGGTTAACAAGGGTTTTGTTGGGGATTTCTTATTTCAATAAAAAAAATTGTGTTTGTGTTTTTTTTTTTAAACTTTATTAGTGCCTAGATAATGGCAGTTGGCTGATTGACAGCGTCCATTATTAAGGCGATACTTAGTGTTAGCCGGGGCAGAGGCTAGCACTAACCACCCATTATTACCCCGGTACCCACCACCACCAGGGGTGTCGGGAAGAGCCAGGTACGATCCAGTACCCGACCATCTGTTGTGATGGTCGGGAACTGGGGCGGCCGCAGGCTGGTATTATGAGGCTGGGAAAGGCCAAAAACAGTGGACCTTCCCACCCTTGTAATGCTAGGCTGCTGCTGATGTG